>NC_086104.1:55037036-55674536 GCF_963921235.1 Mobula hypostoma | reverse complement strand
GGAAGGTAAATGGTGTTTTGGCCTTTATTGCCTGAAGATTGCATAGCTCTAATAAAAGGCTCCAATGACAGGGTAAAATGTGTTTTTTTTCCAGTTTTAGGAAAAGTCTAATAACAGGAACAGACTATGAGAAGTCCTGCTTGAGCAACTTTCAAAATTTCTTGATTCCCATCAACCGACCCTACTTTTGTCAGCTTAAAGCTCCGGAAGAGAACAAAATAAACTCGGCCTTAGGACACACTAGATGTCTCTGGATATTTCCATCCTAGCTTCCTTGATCACAATGATTTTCCTGAATCATTGCCATCTGGTCTCAGCCACTTCAAACTAAATGGCAGTCATCATTCTGAGGGGATGGAGTCAGGGCACAATGACATTGCTGATAGGAGTTTTATGAGATGAGATGGGATGCTTTATAAAATAGTGACATTTAACAACTGAAATTTAAGGCAAAAGCATGGTTCTGTTCGGTTCTGGCCAATTTATTAGCTATTTTTCTGCTAGCTGCACTATCTTCCCAAGGACAAGCACTCAATCTAATCTAATAATAGGTAATAAAACCATTGTTGTAAGTCTTATCTGTTGTTAGATTGATAAAACATAATGAGTGCCTTAAACAGATTAGCATTTTCATTATTTCCCTTTTTATCTGCGACTCTGCTCTCCATGAAAGGTCTAATAATTAAATCATTTTGTTATAATCAAACAGGAATGGAATGATAATTTATTGTAACACATCTAGGGACAGATTTTCTGCCCATTGACTATGAATGACCAATCAATTATGATAACAGTTAAAGCCTGGAAATTACTGTTGGCAATATCATTGCATGAATGCCTAATGAAATCGTATCAATGTTCTTCTGTCCGCCATTTTGTCCAGGACTATTATCTATGTAATATGAGTAGGCTGATACCACATTGTCACAAAGTCTGGAGCTAGACAATGTGTATGTTATTGCACATTACAGTGCTCAAATTAATTTCTAATTTTAATTTTAAGTACATTTATACTTGCAATGGCATGGAAGAACTTTTGGGAATATTTATTTTATTATTTAGTTTTGGGCACAGCACTTAAGATCCATTCAGTGTGATTTTTGTTGTTGTGGCGGCATTAAATTACAATTATCTTCCAAGACCTTCCATTATTTACATTGTCAGTGTTTTGAATCAGAGCCTGCGAGAAATCCATTTTTCCTATCATCTGACAGACAGATAAAATTATGGAGAGGAGAAGCTGGTTAAGCTTTTTTTAGTTTCATTCTCATTTCTCTAAGAATATGCTGAAATTATCCTTTGTTAGACTGCTCCCTAATTGAATATTTCTTACTAATTTGAATATAATTTTCCATCATCACAGGCAATTTCAACAAACAGAAATCCAACAATAAATTTTCTACTCCCAATGAAATTTACTTTTTCTAAAATGCAGGTATGGATAATGACTTATCTGTTGTTCAAGTAAGCAATCGAATGGATGGAGAATGCGATTAGAAAATGTTTTAATTATACAGTGAAATCAAATAATTCTATGGGCTGCGTTGGTCACATTAGGAAGATCAGCAGGTTTGTAACAGCTAGTTTATCTAACGGATGATTGATAGTAGTAGCTTGGTTAGTGTGAACTTGTCTTCCCTTGTTGTCTGCTGTAATTGGGCACACACGACTAAGTCCAAAACTGTCAAATTGAGTTCTGTGCTAGTTGTAAGAACGATTTTCTATTGACAGGTCTAATTGGCCTTAAAGGTAACACTGATGGTTACTCTAAAAACAATCCATGGTGGGTGGGGGTAAAATTGAGGCTAGATTTTTATGAGGCCTAACTGACCATTGATGGGTAAAAAACACAAACCCTCTCCACTTTTTTGTTTACAACTTGGCTCATTCATGGAATTGTCTGAATCGTTCTTCTCCCATTTGTAGTGTGGTCCCCTGTTTTGTGCTCTATGGTTTGCCTTTAATATGAAATTGAAACCTGAATCTAATAATTGCTAGGGCCTGACAACTTTCTCACTCGCAAATAAGGGACAAAAGTAGCAGTCAAATATGGGACACTTGTGTTTACCCCAAGAAAGACTACCATGACCATGAAGCCTTGCGCGGGCACCTGTGTGCACATGCGTGACGTGCACATACGTGATGTGCGCATGCGTGTACGTGCCGATTTTTTTTTCTACAAATTGGTTTTGGCTTAATCTTCCCGATTCTATTAAGTGAAACTACACTGTACATAAATTATTTCTACTTTATATAGGCTGTGTATTTATCATACCATTCCTGGTTTTACTATACGTTATTGTTATTTTAGGTTTTATGTGTTATTTGGTATGAATTGGTAGGTTTTTTTTGGGTCTGGGAATGTTCAAAAATTTTTCCCATAAAAATTAATGTTAATTGCTTCTTCACTTTCCGCAATTTCAGCTTACGAACAGTTTCATAGCAGCACTCTACCTTAGTGGGGGTAATACAGGACAAGGGCGGTCCCGTATGGGACAAACCAATTTAGCCCAATATACAGGATGTCCCGGCTAATACGGGGACAGTTGGCAACCCTACTGACAGTGCTGGAATTAATGAGAGGCTCCAGAGGTACACCAATTTTGAAACCATTTTGTACAGGTTAAAATTAGCCCCCAATCTTATTTGTATCAGCAGCTAAAGATTGCAGATTATTAACTATTACTACTTGTTTCCTTTCATTGTGAGGCACGTGTTCGAGCAGCAGACAGAGACAGGGTCTGTTTCACTGTCAGAGATGGAGTGAGTGATTTGGAGAGGAGTCGATGCGTAGGAGTTTCGATGTCTGTCTACCTAACCCGGGTGCGAGGTCGGATTGCTCCAGGCGCCGAGTCGATTTGGTGAGATCGAGAATGGCTTTGGGCTGGATTCAGGTCCTGAGGCGAAGCACAACTCTGTGCTTGGACAATTTATACATCGGTCCAGATAGACTGGAAACCTGAGTGTCAGGAACAGAGGCCAAGGTCGGGCTGATTTTGCTGTGAATGTTCATCCCTTACTCTGCACCGCTGAGGCTGTGAACTGATCTGGCTGCTGTGCATATCTGCCCTGCTGCTGTGACATACTGGGAACGGAGGTTTGGGCCTGCTCCGGCAGTTCCAGAAGTGGATCTGGCCTCAGTCTGGTTCAGGATGCTGATGGCTTGCTTCTATTGTTTGCACCATGTGTGTGTGTTTTTCCTCTCTTTCTCTGCGAAGTGATTTTGGGTCTTTTTAAGATTGGGTTATTTGAGTTGTTACGAGAATACACATAAAAGTAAGATGTTTGCTGGCCTGGGCTAGCATCAGTGGCATCAGCAATTGGTCTGCCACCTGCCCTCAGGGGAAGGAGAGATAAGGAACAATGGAGCAGCGTCTGGAGATGTGTAATGAAGGGATGTGGGAGAGAGAGCTGTCTGGAGCGGCTCCCCCCTTTGAACCCTGAACTGTTTGAAGTGATGGACAGGCGATACCCCAGCAGGGGGATAAAAAGGGACAGGTTCGCTAAGACAGACACACACGCCACCCGAGGTAACGAGACCCTGGAAGCGGTACGCTTCTCACGAGTGGGTGAGAAGTATCAGACAACGACCAGGGTGGAAAGGTACGATCAGCGGGAACCCGGTGTGTGTCCGCCCTTGCCTGGGTGCCGGGTTCACTGCAGAGGATCGACCGCATCTGGAGGAGGGGTCACAGTCGGTGACCTCAGGTGACATCACCAAGGACCCGCCCAAAAGTTGCTCGTGAGCAATCTCGCTGGTCTGTGAGTGAAGCTGTGCTGAATGATGAGTTGTTCCTATTCTATGTCTCTCTTCCCCCACCTTGTCCATCGCCATGGCAACGATTACTGCGAACTGAACTACTAACTGGACTGAACTTTGAGTCATTTTGAAATTGGTCATTTACCCCTAGACAATGATAGAGCTTGATTGATGCTGTTATCTTAATTCTGTGCACATGTGTGGTTATCATTGTTGAATTGTTGCATTTATTATCCTTTCGATTACTGTGTTGCTTGTTTCTTTAATAAAACTTTCTTAGTTCTAGTACTCCAGACTCCAACTGAGTGATCCATTTCTGCTGGTTTGGCAACCCAGTTACGGGGTACGTAACAGAGTTTCTTGCTTTGTGGCTGCCTGTAAGCAGACACATTTCTAAGTGTATAATTTATACATCCTTTGATAATAAATGGGCTTGAATTGAATTGAATTGAAACAAAGTCTGTGGAACAGAGGTAATTGAGTGCCATCAGTTCAAAGACTTTTTGAAATTCAGATGTGGGATAGATAAAAAAATCTCTGGGCTGTTTCAATTATTTAAGAATCAGCAAGAGATTAAAGCAATTTATCATACCATCAAATGTAACAATAGTTCTTCAGAGCAGGCAGATTTCCCATTATATTGGTGAAATGGCAAATCTGTTTAATTTTGATAGTGCATGAAATGCATTACTAAGGCTTTTGACTCTGATACTGGGCAACTGTTCTCAGCTGGATATTTGTTGGAAATTTGTTTCTGGAGTCTTTGAAGAAAGGTTTCAAAAGCAGAACAAAACTCTTGCATTTCTGGATAGAAGCACTTCTCACCCTCCTGTGCATTTCAAAGTCAAGGATTATCTATAGAAGGCATATGGACACACTAGAGAGAGATACACCAGTGTAGTTTCTGCTAAGTTCACTGGCAGAATAGGCAGATTCAACATCCTTTCCTACAGCAGGTCAACATTTCAAGCATCAAGACTTGATGGTTGGACCCTATCTTCTTTTTCTTTCTTTATTAATCTTCTTATTAATTTAAAAAGAGCATATATACAAACAAGAGGAGAATTATCTCAAGTATATATATATATATATATATATATATCAATAACAATATAAACAGAAAGCGAAAGACATGTATCAAAATCATACGTAGTATTAAGCTAATGTGTAGTATATAATAAAAAAGAAGACAGCTAACTCTCCTCATATCAATTCATAGAGGGAGAAAAAAAAACTTCAAATTTTTAAAATGAGAAGTGAAAAACCCCACTACACTATATGAGAAAAGGGGGAGAAAAGGGCCTGGGCAGTCCATTCTGAGGATACGGCCAAAAAAAAAAGAAAGACTTTCTGATCGTATCTAAAACTTTGAAAAAAATAATTGGAAGAATAATAAATCAAATCAAATGAAAATATTGAATAAAAGGTTGCCATATTTGCTCAAATTTAAAGGATGTATCAAATGTCCGACTTATTTTCTCTAAACTTAAACAGGAAAGCCAATAAAAGACAGTAGGTGGATTAGAATCCTTCCACTTCAGTAAAATGGCTCTCCTAGACAATAACGTTGAAAAGGCTATCATACGTTGAGCGGAAACAGGAATATTTCCTGCTTCCCATAGGATAATCCCAAAGATTGCCGTAAATAAATTAGGTTGTAGGTCCAGATCCAAAGCTTTTGATAGTGTTTTAAAAACATCTCTCCAAAAATTATCCAGCTTTATGCAAGACCAAAACAAATGAGCTAAAGTGGCCACCTCAATATCACATCTGTCACAAATAGGATTGATGCTGGAAAAAATAAGTGTAGTTTATCCTTTGACATATGGGCCTGATGCACTACCTTGAACCGTATCAAGGAATGGCGGGCATAAATAGATGAGTTATTAACCAAATGAAAAATTTTACTCCATTGATTATCTGAAAATGACTCTTGAAATTCCAATTTCCAAGCATGTTTAATTTTATCGTTAGATATCATTCATAAATTCAATAACCGTTTATAAATTATAGCTATCAACCCTTTTTGAAGTGGTTTAAGCTGAAAGAGAGCATCTGTCAGATTAGGTGGATAAGCAGAAGGGTAATCTGGCAGCAAACCACGTAAAAATTCGTAATTTGTAAATATTTAAAAAAGTGTACATTAAATAGATTGTAAGAAAGGTGGATGAGCTTAGAGCATGGATTGATACCTGGAAATATGATGTTGTAGCTATTAGTGAAACATGGTTGCAGGAGGTGTGTGATTGGCAACTAAATATTCCTGGATTTCGTTGCTTCAGGTGTGATAGAATCGGAGGGGCAAGAGGGGTAGGTGTTGCATTGCTTGTCTGAGAAAATATTACAGCTGTGTTTTGGCAGGATAGATTAGAGAGCTCGTCTAGGGAGGCTATTTGGGTGGAATTAAGGAATAGGAAAGGTGTAGTAATGCTTATAGGGGTGTATTATAGACCACCTAATGGGGAGCGAGAATTGGAGGAGCAAATTTGTAAGGAGATGGCAGATGTTTGTAGTAAGCACAAGGTTGTGATTGTGCGAGATTTTAATTTTCCACACATAGGCTGGGAATCCCATTCTGTAAAAGGGCTGGATGGTTTGGAGTTTGCAAAATGTGTGCAGGATAGTTTTTTGCAGCAATACCTAGAGGTACCAATGAGAGAAGGGGCAGCGTTGGATCTTCTGTTAGGGAATGAGATAGGTCAGGTGACGGAGGTATGTATTGGGGAGCACTTTGGGTCCAATGATCACAATGACATTAGTTTCAATATAATTCTGGAGAAGGACAGGACTGGACCCAGGGTTGAGATTTTTGATTGGAGAAAGGCTAACTTTGAGGAGATGCGAAAGGAGTTAGAACGAGTGGATTGGGACAATTTGTTTTATGGGAAGGATGTAATAGAGAAATGGAGGTCATTTAAAGGTGAAATTTTGAGGGTACAGAATAAAGGAGTTAGAAAGAGTGGATTGGGACAATTTGTTTTATGGGAAGGATGTAATAGAGAAATGGAGGTAATTTAAAGGTGAAATTTTGAGGGTACAGAATCTTTATGCTCCTGTTAGGTTGAAAGGAAAGGTTAAAAGTTTGAGAGAGCCGTGGTTTCCAAGGGATATTGGAGACTTGGTTCGGAAAAAGAGAGAGATCTACAACAAATATAGGAAGCATGGAGTAAATGAGGTGCTCAAGGAATATGAAGAATGTAAAAAGAATCTTAAGAAAGAGATTAGAAAAGCTAAAAGAAGATATGAGGTTGCTTTGGCAAGTAAGGTGAAAATAAATCCAAAGGGTTTCTACAGTTATATTAATAGCAAAAGGATAGTGAAGGATAAAATTGGTCCCTTAGAGAATCAGAGTGGACAGCTATGTGCGGAGCCAAATGAGATGGGGGAGATTTTGAACAATTTCTTTTCTTTGGTATTCACTAAGGAGAAGGATATTGAATTGTGTAAGGTAAGGGAAACAAGTAGGGTAGTTATGGAAACTATGATGATTAAAGAAGAGGAAGTACTGGCGCTTTTAAGGAATATAAAAGTGGATAAATCTCTGGGTCCTGACAGGATATTCCCTAGGACCTTGAGGGAAGGTAGTGTAGAAATAGTAGGGGCTCTGATAGAAATATTTCAAATGTCATTAGAAACGGGGATGGTGCCAGAGGATTGGCATATTGCTCATGTGGTTCCATTGTTTAAAAGGATTCTAAGAGTAAACCTAGCAATTATCGGCCTGTAAGTTTGATGTCAGTGGTGGGTAAATTAATGGAAAGTATTCTTAGAGATGGTATATATAATTATCTGGATAGGGTCTGATTAGGAACAGTCAACGTGGATTTGTACGTGGAAGGTCATGTTTGACAAATCTTACTGAATTTTTTAAAGAGGTTACTAGGAAAATTGATGAGGGTAAAGCGATGGATGTTGTCTATATGGACTTCAGTAAGGCTTTTGACAAGGTTCCACACGGAAGGTTAAGTAGGAAGTTTCAATTGTTAGGTATTAATATTGAAGTAGTAAAATGGATTCAACAGTAGCTGGATGGGAGATGCCAGAGAGTCGTGGTGGATAACTGTTTGTCAGGTTGGAGGCCAGTGACTAGTGGTGTGCCTCAGGGATCTGTACTGGGTCCAATGTTGTTTGTCATATACATTAATGATCTGGATGATAGGGTGGTAAATTGGATTAGTAAGTATGCAGATGATACTAAGATAGGTGGCGTTGTGGATAATGAAGTAGGTTTTCAAAGCTTGCAGAGAGATTTAGGCCAGTTAGAAAAGTGGGCTGAAAGATGGCAGATGGAGTTTAATGCTGATAAGTGTGAGGTGCCACATTTTGGAAGGACTAATCAAAATAGGACATACATGGTAAGCGGTAGAGTATTGAGGAATGCAGTAGAACAGAGGGATCTAGGAATAATGGTGCATAGTTCCCTGAAGGTGGAATCTCATGTGGATAGGGTGGTGAAGAAAGCTTTTGATATGCTGGCCTTTATAAATCAGAGCATTGTGTATAGGAGTTGGGATGTAATGTTAAAATTGTACAAGGCATTGGTGAGGCCAAATTTGCAGTATTGTGTACAGTTCTGGTCACCGAATTATAGGAAAGAAGTCAACAAAATAGAGAGAGTACAGAGGAGATTTACTAGAATGTTACCTGGGTTTCATCACCTAAGTTACAGAGAAAGGTTGAACAAGTTGGGTCTTAATTCTTTGGCGCATAGAAGGCTGAGGGGGGACTTGATAGAGGTATTTAAAATTATGAGTGGGATAGATAGAGTTGACGTGGATAGACTTTTTCCATTGAGAGTGGGGGAGATTCAAACAAGAGGACATGAGTTGAGAGTTAAAGGGCAAAAGTTTAGGGGTAACATGAAGGGGAACTTCTTTACTCAGAGTTGTGGCTGTGTGGAACGCGCTTCCAGCAGAAGTGGTTGAGGCAGGTTCGATGTTGTCATTTAAAGTTAAATTGGATAGATATATGGACAGGAAGGGAATGGAGGGTTATGGACCGAGTGCAGGTAGATGGGACTAGGTGAGAGTAAGCGTTTGGCCCAGACTAGAAGGGTCGAGATGGCCTGTTTCCGTGCTGTAATTGTTATATGGTTATATAAATCATATTTATCCACTAACTGAGAAAAAGACATTAAACAATCCCCTAAAAACAAATCTGAAAAAGTTGGACCCTATCATTTGCCTGGTACCACCAGGCTCCTGAAACAAGCTCCATTCTGGCAGAGGATGGAGGACAGAGAAATCTGTTTGAAACAGTTTTTTAAGGCCTTCTTGTGAGAGCAGTGGGAGCTGGGGATATAATATTCATTTGCACAGTTTGTTGTTCATTGATCCTGTTTACAGTTACTGTTCTATCGATTTGCTGAGTATGCCTGCAGGAAAAAGAATCTCAAGGTTGTATGTGGTGACATGTCTGCATTCAGATAATAAATTTTACTATGAACTTCTTTCGAAAAGAGACTCTTCTTAATCTCTGGCGCAGACCACTTAAAGATTAGATTTTAGATTAGATTCAACTTTATTGTCATTGCGCCAAGTACAGATACAAAGCCAATGAAATGCATTTAGCATCTGACCAGAAGTGCAAAGAAAAGTGTTATTTACAAAATAACTGCGAATAAAGAAAGTGCTACAGCACACAAATATAAAAGTACTGAGACAGTACAATATGGATGCAATACTGCTTAGCACTGTGATGTGAGGTTCAGCAGTGTCACAGCCTCAGGGAAGAAGCTTTTCCTGTGCCTGCTGGTGCAGGAGCGGAGGCTCCTGTAGCGCCTACCAGATGGAAGGAGAGTAAAAAGTCCATGATTAGGGTGTGATGCATCCCTGATAATGCTTTTCGCCCTGCCCAGGCAGCATTTATGTTAGATGTTCTTAATGGTGGGCAATTGGGTGCTAATAATCCGCTGGGCAGTTTTCACCACATGCTGGAGTGGTGAAATAGTATTAAGAAACATGAATGTCCGAATCAGAATCAGGTTTATTATCACCGGTACGTGTCGTGAAATTTGTTAATTTAGCAGCAACAGTTCAATGCAATACATAATATAGAAGAAAAAAAACACAAAATAAAATAATAATAAATAAATAAGTAAGTAAATCAATTACAATATATGTTCATTGAATAGATTAAAAATCATGCAAAAACAGAAATAATATATATTAAAAAAGTGAGGTAGTGTCCAAGGGTTCAATGTCCATTTAGGAATTGTAGAGGGAAAGAAGTGAGGTAGTGTCCAAGGGTTCAATGTCCATCTAGGAATTGCAGAGGGAAAGAAGCTGTTCCTGAATCGTTGAGTGTGTACCTACAGGCTTCTGTACCTCCTACCTGATGGTAACAGTGAGAAAAAGGCATGTCCTGGGTACTGGAGGTCCTTAATAATGGACGCTGCTTTTCTGAGGCACCGCTCCTTGAAGATGTCCTAGGTACTTTGTAGGGTTGTACCCAAGGTAGAGCCGACTAAATTTACAAACCTCTGCAGCTTCTTTTGGTCCTGTGCAGTATCCTTCCCATGCCAGACAGTGATGCAGCCTGTCAGAATGCTCTCCACGGTACATCTATAGAGGTTTTTGAGTGTATTTGTTGACATACCAAATCTCTTCAAACTCCTTATGAAGTATAGCCTCTGTCTTGCCTTTATAACTGCATCATTATGTTGGGACCAGGTTAGATCCTCAGAGATCTTGACACCCAGGAACCTGAAACTGCTCACTCTCTGCACTTCTGATCCCTCAATGAGGATTGGCATGTGTTCCTTCGTCTTACCCTTCCTGAAGTCCACAATCAGCTCTTTCGTCTTACTGATGTTGAGTGCCAGGTTGTTGCTGCGGCACCACTCCACTAGTTGGCATATCTCACTCCTGTACGCCCTCTCGTCACCACCTGAGATTCTACCAGCAATAGTTGTATCATCAGCAAATTTATAGATGGTATTTGAGCTATGCCTCACACACCCCTGAGGTACACCAGTGTTGATTGTCAGCACGGAAGAGGTGTTATCACCAATCCGCACAGATTGTGGTCTTCCGGTTAGGAAGTTAAGGATCCAGTTGCAGAGCGGGGTACAGAGGTCCAGGTTCTGCAGCTTCTCAATCAGGGTTGTGGGAATGATGGTATTAAATGCTGAACCCTACTCGATAACCAGCATCCTGACATACTGTATGTGTTTGTATTGTCCAGGTGGTCTAAAGCCGTGTGAGGAGCCATTGAGTTTGCATCTGCTGTTGACCTATTATGGTAATTGGCAAATTGCATGGGTCCAGGTCCTTGCTGAGGCAGGAGTTCCATCTAATCATGACCAACCTCTCAAAGCATTTCATCACTGTAGATGTGAGTGCTACTGGGCAATAGTCATTAAGGCAGCTCACATTATTCTTCTTAGGCACTGGTATAATTTTTGCCTTTTTGAGGCAAGTGGGAACTTCCGTTCATAGCAGTGAAAGGTTGAAAATGTCCTTGAATACTCCTGCCAGTTGGTTAGCACAGGGTTTCAGAGCCTTACCAGGTACTCCATCGGGACCTTCTGCCTTGCGAGGGTTCACTCTTTTTAAAGACAGCCTAACATCGGCCTCTGAGACAGAGGTCACGGGGTTATCAGGTGTAGCAGGGATCTTCACAGCTGCAGTTATGTTCTCCCTTTCAAAGCGTGCATAGAATGCGTTGAGTTCTTTGGAAGCACATGGACATCCAAACTAAATGGTGGAAGGAGTGCACTTTCAAACAGCTTCTCTCTTCGGTCACCTCCAAATCTAGAGTACTGGAGTGGCAGGAAGTCATCCTTAACCTTTCTGGACTGCTTACAAAGAATTTCAGCAAAGTTCAAGCTTCTTGAACTTTAATCTTAACATTCTGCTGTAGAGTGAAAAGCCTGAAAGCAACTCCCACACTTTTGTTTAAATTATCGGTTTTACACTCATAATGAGAATGCACACCAACAGATTTTTTTAAAGGAGCAGTGGTTTCAGGCAACTTCAATAAATATTAGACCAAGAGAAGTTGAAATGTTTACAACTGATTTTTGAGTTTCTCATTTTGGAAGCAAATGTATTTGAACAATTAATCCTACTTGGTAACATGAAATCACTGTATTGCAGTTACACTTATTGACATTGAAACTTCACATACCAATGTTGGGGTAATTTATTTACCATCAGCTTATTAGGAAATATATTTGCCAATGACAATGTGGAAAAATGCTAGACAAAGGAAATTAGCAACACACTTAGTGTTGTAGTGTTATTTACATTTACATTAATTACATTTGATTAGAAGGCAGAGCGGAGTAATGATGGCGCTAAACGGTGACTCCTTTGCTTGTGTTTTCAGAAACAGCTCTATTTCCATCTTTAATATCTTTCTTTATCCCTTTCAGGGTTCTTTTGAAGACCCTGACCTGGAGTTACACGCTGACTACGGTTCTTTGTGGGAATGGGACCTACTCTCGGGGATTCATACTGGCCGTTGTTGTTCGGCATGCCAAGGGCTCGGCCTAAGAGTCCGGCTCAGATTCAGAAGCATAGGGTCCCGGGGCTCTGGAGACGGGCGGATCAAGTGTCAGTGTCATGACAGGAGACCTGTTTGTCATTGGAGGAGTTGGAATATCTGCAGCTGTGTACCCAGAGACTCATGATCTTTGGGCACAGAGCTCGTAAAAAAGCAACATGGTGGACTTTTAACATCCTAGACCAGTGAGTTGTTTGTTATGGCTCCCCGCTCGCTGCGAAATGGGGACATCTCTTTCTCCCTTATTGGGAGAGAGAGAGAGAGAGCTTGTGGTATGTCAAATATTGGGTGAAATGCTAAGTCTTTGAGGTAACTGCAAATCTATGTCTTTGCTCAGCTTGAGTGTTTGGTGGTGTGTGCTGATGCTTTTTTTCCCATTGGGGGGAGGGGGGAATGTTGCTTGCTGCTGCTTACGCGTGAGAAGGAGGAGCTGGGGGGGGGGTACTTTGGGGTTCTATCATTTGACTGTCGTTCATTCTTTGGGGCACTCCTCTGTTTTCTCGGATGGTTGCAAAGAAAAAGAAAAAACATTTCAGGATGTATATTGTATACATTTCTCTGACATTAAATTGCACCTTTGAAACCTTATATATATATTGCAAGACCCTGCTTAGAACAGAACTGTGAACTTTAAACCAAATTAGTGTACTATTACTTTTTTAACATTGAAAGAAAACACACTGAAACAATGTAGCATTTTATCCTGTAAAATAGTCTATAATGCTCATTGCGGTGTCCAACTTATTTCACTGTCTTCTAGTTATTTGTTGATAGCTGCGGAAGGCAAGCTATTATCAGCCTTGGTTTGTTGTGACATTTTCAGGTGATTTGACCTAGTGATCAAATATCTTCTCCAGCAGGAGCTATCAAGAGTCATCAAGATACAATCATCTCTGCAGTGAATTAGAGCTCTGAGTGGCTATCATCTGTCTTCTTCATCATCTTAACACTCTTGAGTCAAATATTTTTAAATGGACGTTCTCACATTCTGCTGAAAATCACATTAATTATCAGATCTATCTTTTATTCATTGTCTCACCATACGTGTGGCAACTACCAGTCATTTCAATCAAGACACCGAAATGATTGCTTAAAGTGGTGACATTCTTGAAACTGAAACATCATCAGATACAGTGACTTCTACACAATTTTGTGCTCCCCTGCCAGCAAAGCATTTAACTGTGTGCCAAATTATAATAAATCTCAGCTGACTTTATTTTCATGCTTGAATCCTCGCAATGTTAAAGGGACCCTCTTTGGGCAAAAGTACGATGTAATTCTATAAGCTTCAATCCATATTCTTCAATTAACCAGATAACTATGTAGGAGTTTGTCCAGATTGCAGTGTCTCTAATTTTAAATGACACTTCTGGCTAGATGCCTTAGCTTCATGCCAAAGGTCTGCAGACTCCTACTTCACTTGAGCTCATTGGGACCTAATTATATCATTGTGCCAGGATGCTAAGTTCAGTAGGAGTGGAGAAATTGCCTTGTTTATCCCTCTAGTAAAGACTGGCCTGAAGAAGAGCTGGAACCTGAATGAGTTCACTTCTGAAATCACAAGGAACAGTGAAATATCTGTGGATTTTACAAGGCAAATTTTGGCCTCCTCTGACCAGACATCTTTGAATGTCAATTTACTTCTGCCTGTCAGTTCACATGACTCTTGTGTACAACCAGCACTAATGGTATTGTTCATTGGCTGGATGCCACAGCAGTAAAGTCCAGTTGAGGGAATACTCAGCTCTACTTAAAGTTAGACTATACCATTTAAACATAAAGAGAAGGCAGCCTGGCGGCAGCAGCTGCTAACATAATGTATGTTCAAGAACTCATTCAGACATGGAAGTGATTCAAAAGTCACATACCACTGGAGACATGGATCAAGAAGGTTTTCTGGCATTACAGTGGCAGCTATAGAGGAGGGCTGTAATGGAGAAGAGATGTTCTACATGAAGAGGAGTGCAAGAGACCTTCTTTAGGAAGAATTCTCCAACGGAAAGTGAGGATATAGCTCAAGTGAGGATATAATTCAGACTCTGTGGTAGGATTTGAATGCTATCACCTCCTACAAAGTGAAACCAACAACATAGGTGTCAACAAGGTTTTGGTCCTAGATGAGCTCAATGCCTTTTATGCTTGCTTTGATTGTAAAAACATGGAGGAACCTTCACGAACTCCCACAGCCCGTGATGACCCTGTGATTTCAGAGGCTGACGTGAGAGCTTCCTTCAGGGGGATGAAAACAAGGAAAGCGTTTGGCTGTGTACTAAAGACTTGTGCTGATCAAGCAGGTGGAGTGTTCACCTTTAACCTATCACTTTGGCCGTTTGAAGAACCCACCTGCTTCAAGCAGGCTTCAATTATACTAGTGCCTTAGAAGAATGTGGTAACCTGCTTCAATGATTATATGGTGAAGTACTTTGAGAGGTCAGTGATGAAACATATCAACTCCTGCCTGAGAAGTGACTTGAATCTGCTCCAATTTGCCTACCAGCACAACAGGTCGACAGCAGATACCATTTCATTGGCTCTTCACTCAACCCTGAAACATCTGGACAACAAAATGCATACAACAGGATGTCAGACACCTGAGCCAATAGACTGGTCCTGGAGTTATTTTCCATCTGGCATAGTTTGCATTTTGTTGTTTGATTGTTGGGGGTTTTTGTATTGCTATATTTACGCTCTATTCTTGGTTGGTGCGGCTGTAACGAAACCAAATTTCCCTCGGGATTAATAAAGTATATCTATCTATCTTTCTATCTTCATTGACTATTGCTCAGCATTCAATACTATCATCTCCTCAAAACTAATCAATAAACTCAAGACTGTCCTCAATACTTCCTTGTCAGAATCGGAATATCACCGGCATATGTTGTAATATTGTGCAACTGGATCATCGATTTCTCACTTACAGTCCTTGGTCAGTTTGGATTGGCAACAACATCTCCCAAATCACCATCGACAAGGTGCACCACAAATCTTTGAACTTTTGAACTTTGAAGGCTGTGAGGCTAAGCACAGCTCCAATCCCATATTTGTTTGCTAATGACACCATTGTCGTTGGCTGAATCAAATGTGATTAGAAATCAGCATATAGGAGGGAGATTGAAAATCTGTCTGAGTGGTTCCACAACAACATCCTCTCCCTCAACGTCAGCAAGACCAAGGAGCTGTGTTGTCGTTTCAGAGGACCTGTCCTGGATCCCACCCGTAAGTGCCATTACAAAGAAAGCAAGGAAATTTGTGAAGATTTGGCATGACATCTAAAACTCTGACACACTTCTATAGATGTACAGTGGAGAGTATATTGACTGGCTGCATCGCGACCTGGTATGGAAACAGCAGTCCTCTTGAATGGAATATACAAAAAGTTGCGGATATGGCCCAGTCCGTCACAGTTAAAGCCCTCCACACCACTGAGCATATCTAAACGGAGCGCCGTCGTGGTTAAGCAGCATCCATCATCAAGAACCCCACCATCCAGGCTATGCTCTCTTCTTGCTGCTACCATCATGAAGGAGGCACAGGAGCCTGAACACCCACATCACCAGGTTCAGGAACAGTTACTGCCCCTCAAACATCAGACTCTTGAACCAGAGGGGATAACTTCACTCAACTTCAGTCACCCCATCATGGGATTGTTCTCACAACCTAAGGACTCACTTTCAAGGACTCTTCATCTCATGTTCTCAATATGTATTGCTTAATTATTATTATTATTATTCATTTTTATATTTGCACATTTTGTTTTCTTTAGCACATTGGTGTTTATCGGTCTTATTGGGTGTGGTCTTTCATTCATTATATTGTGTTTTTTGTATTTACTGTGACTACCTGCAAGAAAATGAATCTCAGGATTGTATATGGCGATGAATATGTACTTTGAGAATAAACTGAACACTCACAACACGCTGGAGGAACTCAGCAGGTCGGGCAGCATCGGTGGAAACGATGAGTTGACGTTTCGGGCCGGAACCCTTCATCAGGACTGTAGAGGGAAGGGGCAGAGGCCCTATAAAGAAGGTGGGGGGAGGGTGGGAAGGAGTAGGCTGGTAGGTTCCAGGTGAAAAACCAGTAAGGGGAAAGATAAAGGGGTGGGGGAGGGGAAGCAGGGAGGTGATAGGCAGGAAAGGTGAAGAAGGAATAGGGGAAAACACAAGGGGTAGTAGAAGGAGGCGGAACCATGAGGGAGGTGATAGGCAGCTGGGGGAGGAGACAGAGTGAAATAGGGATAGAAGAAGGGAGGGGGAGGGAATTACCAGTAGTTGGAGAATTCTGTGTTCATACCAGGGGGCTGGAGACTACCAAGACGTTATATGAGGTGTTGTTCCTCCAACCTGAGTTTAGCCTCATCACGGCAGTAGAGGAGGCCATGTATGGACATATCTGAATGGGAATGGGAAGCAGAGTTGAAGTGGGTGGCTACCGGGAGATCCTGTCTGTTATGGTGGACGGAGCGGAGGTGCTCGACGAAGCGGTTCCCTAATCTGCGTCGGGTTTCACCGATGTAGAGGAGGCCGCACCAGGAGCACTGGATGCAATAGATGACCCCAACAGACTCACAAGTGAAGTGTTGCCTCACCTGGAAAGACTGTTTGGGGCCCTGAATGGTGGCAAGAGAGGAGTTATAGGGACAGGTGTAGCACTTATGCTTACAGGGATGAATGCCGATAATAAATTTACTATGAATTTTGAACTTTAGAAATGCACGTGGAATATTGCGTGCAATTCTTTTTGCAAACAATTGGAGGATACAGTTGTGTGTAGAGGAAATTCACTGGGATATTGGTATTAGTTTATTATGGTTGCATGTACCAAGACAAAGTGAAAAGTTTGCTTTGCATACTGCTCATATAGATCAATTCATTAAACAGTGCATTAATGTAGAACAAGGTAAAACAATAACAATGCAGAATAAAGTGTAAGAGCTATAGAGAAAGTGCAGTGCAGGTAAAGAAATAAAATCCAAGATCATAATGAGATAAACTGTGAGTTCAAGAGTCCATCTCATCATACCAGAAATCTGTTCAAGAGCTTAATAACAATGGAGTGGAAGCTGTCCTTCTACTGGAGCCTGGTGGTATGTGCTTTCAGACTTTTGTATCTTCTGCCTGAAGGAAAAGGGAAGAAGAAAGAAGGTCCAGAATGGATGGGGTCTCTGAATATGCTTCTGCTTTATGGAAGTAATAAGAAGTATAGGGAGGCTGGTTTCCGTGAAATGCTGAACTATGTCCACAACTGTTTGCAATTTCTTGTGGTCACATGCAGAGCAGTTGTTATATCAAGCCCTAGAATACTTCCTATGGTGCGTTGATAAAAATTGGTAAGAATTGACAGGGCCATGCCAAGTTCTTTAGCATCCTGAAGAAGCAGAGGTGTTGGTGAGCTCACCATCAGTTCTCAATCCTCTCAATCCCAACACCTTTGATGTAGCCTGGATATCACCTGGAATGGAGGGCTGTGGTTATAAGGAGAAATTTTACAGTTTGGTTTATTTTCCATGGAATAAAGAAAGCCAAAAGGACACCTGATAGAGGTATATAAGAACATAAGAAATAGGAGCAGGAGTAGACCATCCAGCCCATCGAGCCTGCCCCGCCATTCAATAAGATCACGGCTGATCTGTCCGTAAACTCAGCCCCATCTACCTGCCTTTTCCCCCATCACCCTTAATTCCCTTACTATGTAAAAACATATCTAACTGTTTCTTAAATATATTTAGTGAGGAAGCCTCAACTGCTTCCCTGGGCAGAGAATTCCACAGATTCACCACTCTCTGGGAAAAGCAGTTTCTCCTCATCTCCATCCTAAATCTTCTCCCCTGAATCTTGAGGCAATGTCCCCTAGTTCTAGTCTCACCTACCAATGGAAACAACTTTCCTATTTCTATCTTATCTTTCCCTTTCAAAATTTTGTATTTTTCTATAAGATCCCCTCTCATTCTTCTGAACTCCAGCGAGTATAGTCCCAGGTGACTCAATCTCTCCTCACAGGTTAACCCCTTTATCCCTGGAATCAACCTGGTGAACCTCCTCTGCACTGCCTCCAAAGCCAGTATATCCTACCTCAAGTATGGAGACCCGAACAGAATATTTCAAAAAACAAGTGTGTATAGGTTTAAGTCGAGAAGAGGAAGTTCTGAGGAGGATTTGAGGGGAAAAGTTTTGCTTTACACCTAGTGGTTGATAATTGAACTCATTGCCAGATTGGGTGATGGAGTCGGATGCAATAATTTTATTTAAGAGGCATTTGGACAGTCACTTAAATAGGCAAAGCACAGGAGGATATATGCACAATGCACCTGTCATTCATTGACCAACAGCCTGCTTTATGGACTCATACATGACACTTGTATTCTACTGTTCATCCTCACACTCAGTCTGTTTCAAATCCGATATTCTCAGTTCAGTTCTGGCATAAGCTACCAACTATCCCATTTTGGAAGCATAGGTTTGGTGCAGACAAATGGGAATAGTGCAAATGGGCAAAAAGGCCAGAATGGATGTGGTGGGCCAGAGGGATCAATTCTGAGCTTTACAACTCTGACTGAGTGATCAGCTGGTGACAATCAAAGTGCATTATCTTGGAGGACAGAGCTTTGGGTCAAATTTGAAGAACTGGATGCAATGCTGCAAGAAGAATAAAAATCTTTTACAAGCAGACAAACTCAGTGAATGCATCTTTTATGCCATATTCTGTGCTTTGCACTGAGATATAAACAGTGCTCAATGCACCATGCTCCTGTCATTCATCAACTAACAGCCTGCTTTCTGGGCTCATGCCTGACATTTGTATTCTAAAGTTGTATCCTCACACTCTGTCCGGCTTCAGACTGATATTCATGCTGCAGTTCTGCCAGAAACTACCAGCTATCTAACTTCGGAATGCCCTATGGGTCATTCTATCACATTTTCTCCAGGATGAGATGGTGCATAATCTTTGGCAGCAATCACTAAAATTCAACGCCCACGGAGGAGACTGTGCTTGCTGCAGCTGGAGTGGCCGTACGATGGGCTCTTTGAGGCTGTAGCCTTCCTACACGACAATATCTCAATCTCTCTTGCCTCACTTCCCTCTGGCCATGCAGATGCAGTTAAGAATTGTCCTCATTGGTGTGAGGATGGAGTTGAGCTTAAGGCTAAGCAGACAAGCTTCCATTCAACATACATCAAAGTTGCTGGTGAACGCAGCAGGCCAAGCAGCATCTATAGGAAGAGGCGCAGTCAACGCTTCAGGCCGAGACCCTTCGTCAGGACTAACTGAAGGGAGAGTGAGTAAGGGATTTGAAAGTTGGAGGGGGAGGGGGAGATCCAAAATGATAGGAGAAGACAGGAGGGGGAGGGATAGAGCCAAGAGCTGGACAGGTGATAGGCAAAAGGGGATACGAGAGGATCATGGGACAGGAGGTCCGGGAAGAAAGACAAGGGGGGGGGTGACCCAGAGGATGGGCAAGAGGTATATTCAGAGGGACAGAGGGAGAAAAAGGAGAGTGAGAGAAAGAATGTGTGCATAAAAATGAGTAACAGATGGGGTACGAGGGGGAGGTGGGGCCTTAGCGGAAGTTAGAGAAATCGATGTTCATGCCATCAGGTTGGAGACTACCCAGACGGAATATAAGGTGTTGTTCCTCCAACCTGAGTGTGGCTTCATCTCCACAGTAGAGGAGGCCGTGGACAGACATGTCAGAATGGGAATGGGATGTGGAATTAAAATGTGTGGCCACTGGGAGATCCTGCTTTCTCTGGCGGACAGAGCGTAGATGTTCAGCAAAGTGGTCTCCCAGTCTGCGTCGGGTCTCACCAATATATAAAAGGCCACATCGGGAGCACCGGACGCAGTATATCACCCCAGTCGACTCACAGGTGAAGTGATGCCTCACCTGGAAGGACTGTTTGGGGCCCTGAATGGTGGTAAGGGAGGAAGTGTAAGGGCATGTGTAGCACTTGTTCCGCTTACACGGATAAGTGCCAGGAGGGAGATCAGTGGGGAGGGATGGGGGGGACGAATGGACAAGGGAGTTGTGTAGGGAGCGATCCCTGCGGAATGCAGCGAGGGGGGGGGAGGGAAAGATGTGCTTAGTGGTGGGATCCCGTTGGAGGTGGCGGAAGTTACGGAGAATAATATGTTGGACCCGGAGGCTGGTGGGGTGGTAGGTGAGGACCAGGGGAACCCTATTCCTAGTGGGGTGGTGGGAGGATGGAGTGAGAGCAGATGTACGTGAAATGGGGGAGATACGTTTAAGAGCAGAGTTGATAGTGGAGGAAGGGAAGCCCCTTTCTTTAAAAAAGGAAGACATCTCCCTCGTCCTAGAATGAAAAGCCTCATCCTGAGAGCAGATGCGGCAGAGACGGAGGAATTGGGAGAAGGGGATGGCGTTTTTGCAAGAGACAGGGTGAGAAGAGGAATAGTCCAGATAGCTGTGAGAGTCAGTAGGCTTATAGTAGACATCAGTGGATAAGCTGTCTCCAGAGACAGCTACAGAAAGATCTAGAAAGGGGAGGGAGGTGTCGGAAATGGACCAGGTAAACTTGAGGGCAGGGTGAAAGTTGGAGGTGTGACGAGAATACACGTAAAATTAAGATGTTTGCTGGCCTAGGTTAGCATCAGTGACATCAGCAAGTGGTCTGCCACCTGCCCTCAGGGGAAGGAGAGATAAGGAACAATGGAGCAGCGTCTGGAGATGTGTAATGAAGGGACGGGGGAGAGAGAGCTGTCTGGAGCGGCTCCCCCCTTTGAACCTTGAACTGTTTGAAGTGATGGACAGGCGATACCCCAGCAGGGGGATAAAAAGGGACCGGTTCGCTAAGGCAGGACACACGCCACCCGAGGTAACGAGACCCTGGAAGCGGTACGCCTCTCACGAGTTGGTGAGAAGTATCGGACAACGCACAGGGTGGAAAGGTACGATCAGCGGGAACCCGGTGTGTGTCCGCCCTTGCCTGGGTGCCGGGTTCACTGCAGAGGATCAACCGCATCTGGAGGAGGGGTCACAGTCGGTGACCTCAGGTGACATCACCAAGGACCCGCCCAAAAGCTGCTTGTGAGCCATCTCGCCGGTCTGTGAGTGAAGCAGTGTCTGAATGATCAGTTGTTCCTGTTCTATCTCTCTCTTCCCCCACGTTGTCCATCGCCATGGCAACGATTACTGCGAACTGAGCTACTAAACTGGACTGAACTTTGAGTCACTTTGAAATTTGGTCATTTACCCCTGGACAACGATAGAGCTTGATTGATGCTGTTATCTTAATTCTGTGCACATGTGTGACTATAATTGCTGAACTGTTGCATTTATTATCCTTTCGATTACTGTGTTGCTTGTTTCTTTAATAAAACTTTCTTAGTTCTAGTACTCCAGACTCCAACTGAGTGATCCATTCCTGCTGGTTTGGCAACCCAGTTACGGGGTACGTAACAGAGGCAAAGTTAATAAAGTCAACGAGTTCTGCATGCGTGCAGGAAGCAGCGCCAATGCAGTCGTCGATGTAGCGAAGGAAAAGTGGGGGACAGATAACAGAATAGGCACGGAACATAGATTGTTCCACAAACCCAACAAAAAGGCAGGCATAGCTAGGACCCATACGGGTGCCCATAGCTACACCTTTAGTTTGGAGGAAATGGGAGGAGCCAAAGGAGAAATTATTAAGAGTAAGGACTAATTCCGCTAGACGGAGCAGAGTGGTGGTAGAGGGGAACTGATTAGGTCTGGAATCCAAAAAGAAGCGTAGAGCTTTGAGACCTTCCTGATGGGGGATGGAAGTATATAAGGACTGGACATCCATGGTGAAAATAAAACGGTGGGGGCCAGGAAACTTAAAATCATCGAAAAGTTTAAGAGCGTGAGAAGTGTCACGAACATAGGTCGGAAGGGATTGAACAAGGGGTGATAAAACAGTGTCGAGGTATGCAGAAATGAGTTCGGTGGGGCTGGAGCAAGCTGAGACAATAGGTCGGCCAGGACAGGCAGGTTTGTGGATCTTGGGTAGGAGGTAGAAATGGGAAGTGCGGGGTGTGGGAACTATAAGGTTGGTAGCAGTGGATGGGAGATCCCCTGAGCGGATAAAGTCGGTGATGGTGTGGGAGACAATGGCCTGGTGCTCCTTAGTGGGGTCACGATCGAGGGGTAAATAAGAGGAGGTATCCGCGAGTTGTCGCTGTGCCTCGGCAAGGTAGAGGTCAGTACGCCAGACTACAACAGCACCCCCTTATCGCCGGGTTTAATAATGTTAGGATTAGTGCGGAGGGAGTGGAGAGCAGAGCGTTCCGAAGGAGTGAGGTTGGAATGGGGACAAGGTGCGGTGAAGTCGAGACGGTTGATGTCCCGTCGGCAGTTGGCAATAAAGAGATCCAGAGCAGGCAGAAGACCAGAGCGGGGTGTCCATGAAGAAGAGGAGGGATGAAGACGGGAGAAGGGGTCATCGGTGGGGGTGGAAGAGTCCTTGCCGAAGAAGTAGGCTCGGAGATGGAGACGGCGGAAGAAAAGTTCCGCATCATGGTGAACACGGAACTCGCTGAGGTGTGGGCGAAGGGGGACAAACGTGAGGCCCTTACTGAGAACAGAGCGTTCTGCCTCCGACAGTTGAAGGTCGGAGGGGATGGTAAAGACCCGGCACGGATGAGAGCTGGGATCAGAAGGGGGAGGCTGGGGGTGTCAGTGGAGAGGGGAGGGTTGGGGTGAGAGGAAGATGGAGCCTCTGAGGGCCCAGGAGTTGACGGTGGGATCTGAGGAAGACGGGGCTGCGGAGTGGTGGTGGGGGAAGGGGAGACGGGAGTCACAACAGCAGCACATAAAGACCCGGCCTGGAGTTCAAGGCTGGAGTCGCAGTTGGTGGTTGCGCAATCGCTGTGAAGGTGTCCATGGTCGATGCTGGAGTCCGGGTTTTGAATATGTCCTGAGGTGTTGGAGCCGCCGAGATCAATGGCAAGGGCCGCAATTTGAAGTTCATGCCTGCTAGCATCGGGGCCGCCAGGCTCTGGAGTCCGTAGATGTAGGATCTTGCGATCTTTGCCTAACATGACAAAGTCAAAAAAACAGCGATTGCAGGCGTGAATCAGACGGAGGATGAAATAACGGGTAGGACCATTACAGACGGCGAAGAAAGTGTCCCGAAGGTGGGGAAGGGTCTGGGATAGGGACACCAAGTACCTGCTCATGGCGGAGAGCGTCGCCTTCAGAGCTTGACGGGAAAAGCGGCGAGAGGCAGAGTCAATAAAATGTGAGTACCTGGGATCCTCAGAAGGTCCAAACTGAGAGGCTTGGAAACGAATCCTAAAGCCAACTGGAGTAAGTTGGCGACGGAGGCACGTTCCAAGAAAGGATATATGGCTGTGATAGCGAGTCTGAGTCAAAGTGTGGTCAAAAAGTTGAAGAGCCGAAGAAATTACAGATGGGGAGCAGTGAGAGATGGTTTCACTGAACTCCCGTCGAAGAGAGGATCTAAACTACTTCGGTGTAGGCATCAGCTTCCATTCCTCCAGTTGGCAATGAATTAAACCCAGATGGTGTAAGCATGCGTTCTACCTCCTTTCACCTCCCTCCAATCTAATGTCTTTTCTGGTGATCAAAACTGAAACCTTATGGGTAAGGTGCGGGTTAAGCAAAAGAAAAGACGTTGTCACAATCTATTTAATATTATAGTCACCAGTGCAGAAAACATTGGTGATTAAACACAGGTCCTGAGTGACATGGGAAGCAAATCCCAGCAGCATCTCACCTTACAGCAGGGTCACACATGGGCTCTGTTGGAAAAGAGTGGTGTGTCCAACAGTAAACAGCCTGGTGGTCTGCATGATGCTGTGCTTGACAATGAGTGAGGTCTACAAGTAGAAACAACCTTTCAATTTTTAGAAAATAGCTGATCAGTTTACAATGTCATCATACAGTTGCATTGCATCACATCGGATTTTATTCTGAAATCAAACAGATACTCCGACTAGAAGATGTATCAAATGCCTGAAGTGGATCGTGCCATCCACAACCTCATGACATAAGTGAGAATCCTATTAATCAAGAAGTCACAAAATTGGACTTGAATTTGGGAAGGAATTAACAGGACTTAATTAATATAAGATGGTATAAAATTAGAAAGGGTTTTTACCTAGATTTATTCTACTGAATTATGATCATTCTACTGTGCTAGATTTAATTCTTTGCAGCAATTTATAGCAGCATGAAATTAGTTTGAATCTTTAATTACTATTTAGTCATAGAATAATTCGATGTGCTCTCATAGGCTACACGCGATTGGAGGAACATGGCTTCTTGTGACACTTAATGGTCTTAGTGCCATCTATAGAGAGGGCAAGGACAGGAAGGTAGAATGTTAACACCTACCTCAGTAACTATAGATTTCCAGCAATGTGCTTTTTAATTTTTTTTCATTCATGGTCTAGGGGTTAACATAATTATTCAGGCAGCAGCTAACCAAACAACCAAAAGCATTCTGGGACTTTTGTAGCAATGGAAGTGACAAAAGAAATTACATATGAATTTTCAATTGCTTGAGTTTAATAATTGTGTGAGGCCTTGGTGGAATGGTAGTGAGGATGCTTAATAAAATATAAAACAATCAATGGATCATCTGATGTGAAATCTATAGATACTAATTAGTAACTTGAGGCGAGGGAAGTATAATCCTAGAAGATTTAGTTTATTTTGGAGAATTTTGAGAGTTGAATAAAATTGAAAGAAGCTATTCCTTTCAGAAGCCATTCCTTTAGAAGATGGCTGAATAAAAAAAGACATTGAAGGAAACTAAATTTGATAGCTTCAAAAATGGGTGCGAGGAGTGCATTTTGCAATTAACCTTCAGAGGTTGCTCTTGATTTAGGCAGCCTGTTCACTGGTACGATTGCTGAATGCATTTTCACTTGCTGTCCCTTGGCAAGTCTCAAGAGGGGAACCATTACTGCGAGTGTCTTGTGGCACATAAAGCTAAATGCTGAGATGTGTGCCTTTGTGGAGGAATCTAGAACCACTGGGTATAGTTTCAGAATACTCAACTCAACCTGTGCTAGCATCTGTTGCATCTAAATCGAATTCTTAATCTGGAGGTGGGGGACAGGGAATGTGGGGCACACAACTTCTCCTACAGTTGAAAAGCGTGGCAACAAGCCCTATGACCCACCCTATCTGTCAAGGCTTGCGCTGGCAATGACTGAACTCACATATGGGGAATGACAGACTCCCATGTAGAGACAGAAACAAGAATTTATTCAGAGGAATTCCAACAGGACATCGTGGCTCAACTGAGCGACACCACAAGATGAATCATTCTTGAAACACAAGGACCCTGTGATTAGTGCTAATTGGGAGTCCACTTTAAATAATCACAGAATGAGAAAAACCTGTGTCAGTCAAAATAAACTTGACAAGATGAAACTAAAAGCATAAGGGCTTAATGATTCTAGATAATCAACAATTAACAAATACAGGTGCACCGTCCCACAGGACTTGTGACACTATCCATGCCAACCATCAGTTACCCATCTCCTGTAATCCCATTTTTCAGCACTTGGCCCATGGCCTTGTATACTTTAGCAATTCAAGCTTGTTTATGTACAGTACTTCCTGTATTAAATATTGTGAGAGTGTCAGCATTCATCATCCACACAGGCAGTATGCTTCAGATTGCCACCACCCACAGCAAAAGAAAATCTACTTCAACTTTCCTCTATCTCTTCCCCCCTTATCCTAAACAGGTGACCTCTAGTTTCAGATACCTCTGTTATGGGTATTGGTTTTCAGCTACTGCCCCTGTCTATGTCCATCATAATTTTGCATACCTTGCTTAAAAAACCCACTCAGTCTCCTCCACTTCAAAGAAAACAAATCCATCTGATACCGTCTCTCCTGATAAGTCAATTATTCACAGGTAACATTCTGGTGCACCTCCTCTAAAAAACCCACTCAATCTCCTCTACTAAAAAACCCACCCTTCTTCTAAAAAACCCACTCAGTCTCCTCCACTCCAGAGAAAGCAAATCCAACTGATACTGTCTCTCCTCAATACATCACTCAGAACCGCATACAGTCTACTAAATGACTTGACTAATGAATTTTTAAAACTTCCCTACTCTTATATTCTATGCTCTGGCTATTGAAAGCAAATTTTCTGCATTGCCTTTTCACATTTAATCTACCTGTAGTACCACCTTTATGAATTCTCAGACTCAACCACTCTATGTTTCTTAATACAGCTAGGTCCAAAATTTTCATTGTGCATGTCCTTCAGTTGTTCATTCCTAAAGTGCATCACCTTGAACTTACCAGGTTTAAATTCCATTTGCCAATCCTTTGTCCTAGGACTATGTTCATTACTGAAATGTTTATGGCATTTGCAAACATACTAATCACACTTCCTATATTCATATCAGTATGATAAATGTTTGTGTAACAATAAGAGTCCCAGCACTGACCCCTATGTACACCAATGATCACAAATTTCCAGTTACAAAAGCAACCATCCACCATCACCCTCTGGATCCTGTTGTCCAGTTTTGGTTCCAATTTGCTAACTTGCTTTGGGCAATTTGGGCACGTCAGACCTTGTGCTCCACACACAGATTCCTAACGGACTCTGCTCTTTCCCTGGCTATCATCTTGTTCTTAATTTTACTTATGAAGAACATTAGGATTTTCCTTAATCCCTCCTACTTGTAATATTTAATGCCACCTCTTTTCCCTCCAGTCACTTTGTATACATTTCAAGGGCTTTCTCTGTTTTTGGTTACCTATGTCTATCATATAAATGATGTTTTTTTTAATCATTATACCCTCACCATCTGTTAGTGTCTAGGATTTCTTCACTCACTCTCCTTTCCTTTCGCCATTATGGGAATACATTGTCCCTGAATTCTCACTATTTCATATTTACGAAAATGCAAACCACAAGCACTTTATCCCAGTCTGCTTTTGCCAGGTCCAGTGTGATGATATTGAAAGTGGCCTTTCCCCGAGCCAGGATCTTAATCTCCAATCCGTTTTCATTCCTTTCCCTAATTATTTTGAAACTGACTGAGATTTTCACTGTTTTCAACGTGCTCTCCGACTGACATCTGCCAGATCACAGATTAAAAAGCCAGTGGATGGAAAGAGAGAATTACTTTGG
This sequence comes from Mobula hypostoma, assembly GCF_963921235.1. Taxonomy (NCBI): domain Eukaryota; kingdom Metazoa; phylum Chordata; class Chondrichthyes; order Myliobatiformes; family Myliobatidae; genus Mobula; species Mobula hypostoma. The sequence continues at coordinate 55,647,155 of NC_086104.1, read as the reverse complement.
TGGTGAATCAGCTTAGAGATAATTGGCTGAATGGTCTCCTTCTGTGCTGTAAATATTCTAGCATTTTATGAATGTCAGAATTGGCTTAAGAGGTCATTTTGTCAACTCCTGCTCCCTTTTCTTATGTGTCAGTGCTCTTGTATACACTTCGCCAGTCTTAGAACATAGAACATAGAATAGTACAGCACAGTACAGGCCCTTCGACCCACAATGTTGTGCCGACCCTCAAACCCTGCCTCCCATATAAGCCCCCACCTTAGATTCCTCCATATACCTGTCTAGTAGTCTCTTAAACTTCACTAGTGTATCTGCCTCCACCACTGACTCAGGCAGTGCATTCCACGCACCAACCACTCTCTGAGTAAAAAACCTTCCTCTAATATCCCCCTTGAACTTCCCACCCCTTACCTTAAAGCCATGTCCTCTTGTATTGAGCAGTGGTGCCCTGGGGAAGAGGCGCTGGCTATCCACTCTATCTATTCCTCTTATTATCTTGGACACCTCTATCATGTCTCCTCTCATCCTCCTTCTCTCCAAAGAGTAAAGCCCTAGCTCCCTTAATCTCTGATCATAATGCATACTTTCTAAACCAGGCAGCATCCTGGTAAATCTCCTCTGTACCCTTTCTAATGCTTCCACATCCTTCCTATAGTGAGGTGACCAGAACTGGACACAATACTCCAAGTGTGGCCTAACCAGAGTTTTATAGAACTGCATCATTACATCGCGACTCTTAAACTCTATCCCTCGACTTATGAAAGCTAACACCCCATAAGCTTTCTTAACTACCCTATACACCTGTGAGGCAACTTTCAGGGATCTGTGGACATGTACCCCGAGATCCCTCTGCTCCTCCACACTACCAAGTATCCTGCCATTTACTTTGCACTCTGCCTTGGAGTTTGTCCTTCCAAAGTGTAGCACCTCACACTTCTCCGGGTTGAACTCCATCTGCCACTTCTCAGCCCACTTCTGCATTCTATCAATGTCTCTCTACAATCTTCGAAAATCCTCTACACTATCTACAACACCACCAACCTTTGTGTCATCTGCAAACTTGCCAACCCACCCTTCTACCCCCACATCCAGGTCGTTAACAAAAATCACGAAAAGTAGAGGTCCCAGAACAGATCCTTGTGGGACACCACTAGTCACAATCCTCCAATATGAATGTACTCCCTCCACCACCACCCTCTGCCTTCTGCAGGCAAGCCAATTCTGAATCCACCTGGCCAAACTTCCCTGGATCTCATGCCTTCTAACTTTCTGAATAAGCCTACCGTGTGGAACCTTGTCAAATGCCTTACTAAAATCCATATAGATCACATCCACTGCACTACCCTCATCTATATGCCTGGTCGCCTCCTCAAAGACCTCTATCAGGCTTGTTAGACACGATCTGCCCTTCACAAAGCCATGCTGACTGTCCCTGATCAGACCATGATTCTCTAAATGCCTATAGATCCTATCTCTAAGAATCTTTTCTTCATCTCTTAAAATATTTCAGGCAACCTGGCAGTCTGTCTGTCATGGGGAGATTTTGAAGAAAAGCACAACATGGAAGGGAGTGAGTGAAACAACTTCTCTCAATGGTTGTGAGTCATTACAATTCTGCACTCCAAGAAAGCTGCAGAGCCACAATAAATAGATTTTTCAATTATAACAGAGTTCAGAGTTTTGAAGGTGGAGCTTCTGTGCTGTGGAGGAGGTTGCAAGCGTAACAGTGAGCTCGAACCACACAGGGTGAGAAGCTGCTCTGGACAGACAGTAGTGAGAAGAGACAACTATGTCACTAATGTTAATCTCATTGATTTTCACCGCTGCCTCTCGTCACTCTGACAGACTATGGCAGTAGTGTGCTTGCTCACACAGCACACCTCAAGCAGAAGTGAAGACTTTCTTGAAACTTACACTCTGTTCCTTTCTGAGTTTCAGACAGCAGAAAGACTGCATGAGTAATAACAGGCTTATTTAGTCTCTTCTTGAGTCCTTCTCCGCAGAACTAATCCTTGTCTTTCTCTCCTCCATTTATTCTCTTGGTTGTGCAGAGTTCCACGGAGAATACTTAAAAGTAAACTCATGACTTGCAGAGACTGGATTGTGCAGGTTCTTTGAAGAAAAGTCAAGGTCCTTCTACACCTATCATGTCCCTTTTATGCAGAGCTTTAACAACTCCAGGAGGCATAGAACTCTAGCTGTAGTTCTGATGAAAGGTTATTGTCCTGAATAGATGGCTCTTCCTTTTCAAAGTTGCTCCAGGACCGGCATATGTTGTTTTTCCTATATATATATATATATATATATATACACATATATATATAGATGAGCAGACAGCAGTTAGTAATATATTGGAAAATGCTGATGCTTGTGAATAGATTTAATGGAGGAGGTTGGATAAAGGAGCTCTTTTCTATTTCTGAATGAATAACCATGGGAGGATAAGAGAAATCTGAAGCTAGATTTTCAAAATGCTAGTGTCGCATTGCATCCTCATTGAGCACAGGCTGAGATTGAACCACACATATTCTGAGATTGAACCCCAAATATTCTGAGAAATGCTTTGGAGTTGAGTGTCAAGGTAAACTATAAACATGAATGCTTTAAAGAAAGTGGGAAATACTGTTTCATTAATGGAATATTGTGAGCTGAAATGGAGATATTCAAGCATTAGTTCTGGAAACTTTACTATTCTCAGTGTTAATGATCTGAAGAAGGGATTGTAAGTGGAATGCCCGGTAAGGATAGATCATTGTTGGTGGATACGACATGTCAAAGTTGAGCGCTGAAGAAATTTGAATTTTTATTCAGACCAATAGGCAGCAGATAATTTGTAGTACTGACAAATGTTAGTGTGCTGCAAACGGGCTCTAATGATATTAATACCAGATAGTTGGTGGACCATAAGCAACTTTGTGTGTGACAAAGCATACAAAGTATTTCATTTTGAGAATCTATACATTATCAAATCTATTCTACTTGATGAAACAACTGCTGAAAATGGCAGCACAATGGTTGCGTGCATTGCCTATCAAAGTGTGGGCCTGAGAGGATCAAATTGCTGCATGGTATTGAAGGAATTATTATAGGAAGCTGGCAGAACAGCTTGACATAATGGCCTAGAAATCACAACGTGCTAATGTGTACTAGCAGCATGCCAAGCAATGTTTGTCATCAGCCCACCGCTGCAAACTTCACTTCTGGTCAAACCACAGATAACTTTGGTCATCGATGGAGTGAGGGTGGAAGGATAGGAGACAAAAGCTCCAATGGGATCTACACGGCGGATGGTAATCAAGCAAATGGGAAGGGATTAGGATATGGCTAATCAGAGGGTCAGAGAGAATAACGATCAGTGGGTTGGGTAGAGTAGGGTGGGGGATGGTTGAGCCCCTAGCAAAACAGAAAACAAAGAGTGAAAGTGATTGTTGGGAGGTGGAACTGATATCTTGAGTGGTGAGAGAAAACTCAGTCAATAACTAACTACGTGATTGGGCTCAATTATCCCAAGAGCACCCAATGATGACTACTCCTAGGCAGCATAATACAATTTCCCCAACAACACTTAACGTTGTAGAGGATGTGCCATCATTTGGTGCATGAATCACAAGAAAATTACATAGAATGTGAAAATGCGACTTGAGCTGGAAAGCGGTTAGTTGAAATTTCAGAGGGATGATATGGTCATCTTAGTATTCACTCTGCGATACAGTCATTTTCAATCACACAGAGCTGAAATAATCTAATTTCTAGGCAAATAATAGTTAATATGTAGTTGAGACTAGAGATACATAGACAAGGTGACCTTTAGAAGACACGGTTGGAACCACTAGATTTAAATAATCAGGACTTGGATCTAGGAAGCATGGTGTTGAATTTACAATTGAAACAACCACATTAGCGAATGTAATTTGCTTTAACTGATGTGCTGATTTTAGTTTCTCCGTCATCCGATTTAGCACATAAGAGTGGAGCAAATAGAGGGGAGAATGCCTTCAGATTACATTTGAAGTTCAAGGCATTATGATTTTTCTAGTGGACTTCTGTATGGACAATTACATTTAAATTAAATTAAAGTCTAATCATGACACCAGGACACTGTCAATATTTTCCTGCAGTATTGCAAATTTCATAGTGAGTTTGAAGATGCATTCTTGGCAACAATATCAGCAATGTAGGGACAGCTGGAGGTCCATGGAGAGCATGCCTGCATCCTGGTTTGATTGAGGAGGACATGGACATTGATCTGGCTATTCTGTGCACCAGTAATTTCAGCAGACTTTGAACTGGATCTTTCGGGAATGTTCAGACACAAAAGGCCTCAGATTCTGGAATCTGGAGCAAGAAACAAACTGCAGGGGGAATTCAGCAGGTGAAGCAGCGTCTATGAAGGCAAAGGAATAATTGATGTTTCGAGTGGAGACCCTGCATGATGTTTTAGGAGTTTGTGAATAACACATCGTTGTGCCCTTTACTTTCATTACAAACAAACCAAAAACAGTTGTCTCACTCTGAATCATTATGTCAGACACTGTCTCTTAAAGTGAACACAACTCACTGATATTGTGAATTACGTAGAACATAATGAACGTGTTCGTGAACTATGTCTGTCATCTGACACCCATTACATTACACCACAGAAGCCTCCCCAGAACTCACCAAAACCGGCATCGTGAGTCTGTCTCAGGCCCTATGTGCCTGAGTTGCTGTAACAGCATATGCCTCTGGCTCACCAGGGTTGTACTGACATGCACATGGTCATGTCGTGGTGCAGGGGATATAGTAGTGGAACCATCAGATCGTGGTGAGCTGGTTTAAGGCAGTCTATAGATCGGCTTTTAAAGAAACAGTGAAACCACTCGCACAGGCCATTGGACTGTTGGTGATATACTCTGGTGTGACGTCATTTAACGCCAAGGCTCTGGGTGATTGTGGTCCAGAGTTCTGATGTGAATTGGGGACTATGGTCAGAAGAAATCGGATGGGGTGCTGAACTGAGTGACCCAACTGTTGATGAGTGCCTGAGGCACCATGTCCACAGCCGTCATCAATACTAGAAAGACAACCTCAGGCTACCTGGTTTTACAGTCCACCATAAGCAGGTGCGTGAAACTGTGTGCAGGGGTTGGGGGGGCGGGGGAAGAGGGCCAACCAGGTCCACATTAATGTGGTCAACTGATGCTCAGGGACCCTCAAAGTGCCAATGGTTCCCGAACCTGATGATTACCTCTCACCCTCTGACACTCAACGCAGGTTGCACTCCAGTCTGGCATGTCCTTCCCAAGGCTGTGCCACACAAACTTTAAAGTGACCAGTTTCTGTAAAGCCTTCCCATCCGGATGCAAGAAGCTGGGCAAGGAGTTAAAAACAGCATGCGTCCTGTTGGTAGGCACTGGGACCAGAGTGACTGGATGAGACTTGGCACGGAAGAGAAACTTGTGCGTCCCTGAAGTTGACCAACCGCAGGCCTGTGACTGCTGTACTGTAAGACTGGGTCTCTGAGTCTGCTGTTATGCTGGCCTAGTGAACCCCATGTATGGTATTGACTGCGGCCATGAGGGGCAATCAACTGCTGCGTTATTTTTGCCTGCAATGTGTCACGAATTCCAAAATGTAGGCCAGGCGGTGTTTCTGCTGTGTAGACCAAGGGTCTGGCACCTTAGCCACCGCGTGCATGACGGGATTATTGTCAACGAACACTGCGAAATGCTGACCCTCCAGTAGAAAGCAAAAATGGCGGACAGCCAGATGGAGACCGAGAAGCTCAAGGTCAAATGTTCTGTACTTCCTCTTGGGTGGGGGCTGGCAGAGCTGCTGGCTGAAGAAGGCTAGCAGCTGCCACGCACCTCCATCCAGCTGTTAGTGCATAGCACCCAGCAGCATGGTCTGAGTCATCAGTAGTGATGGTTACAGGTGCATTGGAGAGGGGTGCGCCAGTAGGGTCGTGTTTGAAAGAGCTCATTTGGTGTCATCAGATGCTCTGGTCGTGTCCTCTAACCACCCAAGCATGTGATTAGGGGTACTGTCTTTAAGGACACTATACAACTGGAAGCATAAGTTCAGCAGCTCCAGATTGAAATGGTGATAGAAATTTGCCATACCTAAAAACTCTTGCAGTGTTTTGGTAGCGCAGGACAGTGGGAAGTCCATAATCGGGGCAACCTTTGACAGCAGGGATGTTGTATCTTCTGTGGAGATGTGGTGGCTGAGAAAGTCAATAGTAGACAGCCCAAACTGGCGTTCAGCAGGGTTTCTAATCAGACCATGTTGGCTTAAGCTCTTGTAAAGTGTGCAGAAATGAGAAGTGTTTTGGATGAGCAGGGGACAATGTCTTCCAGGTAAACAAAGACAAACTGTCTTTTAACACAGTGCCCATTAGTTGCTGGAAAGTCTGTGCTGCATTTTTCAGCCAAACAGCATGTGTAAAACCTATTATAGGCCAAATGGGTCTATAATAGCGGTTTTGGGAACATCCTCAGTGCACTCAGGCACCTGATGGTAGTCCCTAACTAAGTCCAATTCAGAAAAAATTATCGTTCCAACTAAATGTGCCAAAAAGTCTTGAATATGTGGGATCTGGTAATGATCAGGCGGTGGTGGCCTTTTTTAAGGCAGTGGTAATCTCTTCATGGATGGCAATTGTCATCAGGCTTGGGACAATGAGGAGTGAAACCCAAGGGCTATTCAAGCTGTGTACAATGCCAAGCATTTCTATGTTAGCAAACTCAGCCGTTGTGCTGGCCAGCTTTTCTGAGTCTTGTCTGTGTGCCCGGGCATGAAGCGATGAGCCGGTTGTGAAAATGTGGTGCTCAACTCCATGCTTTGTGACTGTAGTGGAAAATGTGAGGCTTGGGAATTTGCCTAGCTGACAAGCGAATTCACATGTGGTGCTGCATGAGCTAGACTGAGTCATTGTGCGGAACTTACTGGGGTTACAGGGTAACGACCCAAAGTCCTTTGCATCCAGGAGCCGGCAGTTCTTAAGATCTACTAACAGTCCTTTGGCGCTCAGGAAATCTGTGTCAAGTTGAGGTCTAGCAACTTTAACCAAGACAAGTCCCGTCAGTAGCATTGTCCATTGCATCACGTGCCGTGTCCAATAAGTCCATATTCTGCTGCCGTTGCGGTTTCCAACGCGAGTCCATCGCTCTGCTTTATAATCAACGGGCAAGGCTGGCACTATACTCACTTGAGTGTCTGTGTCCATAATGAACAATAGACAACCTTGGTAGCTGGAACCCGCGGTGTTTACATATCTCCGATGTCCCAGTGTACTGGCATTGTTGAAGCTGCATGGTGGTTGGCACTTGGCATTCATGCCAAGTGTGCACGATAAGAACATGGACCCAACATTGTCTGGTTCAGAGCCACGGGCATGAATCTGCAGCAGGCTCTGGTAAGAACATGGACCTGACATTGTCTGGTTCGGATCTGCGGGCGTGAGTCTGCAGCAGGCTCTGGTAAGAACATGGACCTGACATTGTCTGGTTCAGAGCCACGGGCGTGAATCTGCAGCAGGCTCTGGTAAGAACATGGACCTGACATTGTCTGGTTCGGATCTGCGGGCGTGAGTCTGCTGGAGGCTCTACTGACAGGGCTTATTGAGAGGGTAAGAAGGAGGGATGATGCACCTCTGCCTGGCTGAGCGTAGACGATCAGCTACTTTAGCAAGCTTCCTATAGTCCCTCATGGGTGTATTAGTGAGGCATGTGCGAATTTGATCAGGCATTGGTTGCATAAGAAGTTCTTTAAAAATAAAACAAGGATGATGATTGCCCTGGAGATACAGCATATGATCCATTAGTTCTGAAGGCCTAACATCAACCAGACATGCAAGAAGAGCAATTCTACAGCGTGCTCAGACTTGCAGTCCAAAAGTCTGTAATAGGTGAGTTTCAGAGTGCTATATTTATCATGTGCAGGTGGGTTGTTTCATAGACTCACCACTCTGACTGCAGTGAAACTACTCAGCAATGCTAAGATGCCGTGACATTTGTGATTGTCTGCAGTGATTTTTTTGGCAGCACGAACTGGGCTTCTGCCTGTGCAAACAACGTGGTAGCGTGCTGCTTCTGAAACTCCAGCAGCTTCAAAGGGACTGCATAGACCTCTGTGTTGTTGAGTGATTCTGGAATCATCCAAACACATCAGGGTCACCAATGTAGCGTTTTGTGAATAAGACATGTGAGAGTACTTTTGTGTGCGTAACAAAAGCCCCAGCATTTTACTTCCATTACAAACAATCCAAAAGCAGTCGCCTAACATTCGAGGGACGACTGTGCAAGTGCGTGGACGTTAGTGAGTTAGAGCAGCGCAAAGTTTAAAAGGAAACAGCTTTATAGGAGTGGGCGTCAGTGCAGAGGGAGACAGAGTAGGAGAGCTTTGGTCCAACAGGGCTTTGGTCATAACGGGTCAAGGCCAGGTAGGTTACCTGTGAAGAATAGAAACAGGAAGTATGTGTGTGAGGCCGGTGTTCTGCACTGGGTGTCAGATGTGGGAAGTCCAGGAGACCACATCTGTGGCAGGTGCATCGAGCTGCAGCTCCTTAAGGACTGCGTTAGGGAACTGGAGATGCAGCTCAATGACCTTCGTCTCATCAGGCAGAGAGAGGAGGTGATTGAGAGGAGCTATAGGCAAATAGTTACACAGGGGCATCGGGAGACAGACAAGTGGGTAACAGTCAGGAAAGGGAAGGGCAAGAGGCAGATACTAGAGACTACTCCTGTGACTGTCCCCCTTAACAGTAATTACTCTTGTTTGAGTACTGTTGGAAGGGACGGTCTACCTGGGGGAAGCAACAGTGGTCGCGCCTCTGGTACAGAGCTTGAAGATAGTGATCAAAATTCTATCTTCTTTACAATAGCATTGGAGAGGGATAGGAACAGATAAGTTAGGAAAGCGTTTAACTGGAGTAAGGGGAAATATGAAGCAATCAGGCAGGAACTTGGAAGCATAAATTGGGAACAGATATTCTCAGGGAAATGTACGGCAGTGGCAAATGTTCAGCAGATATTTGCGTGGAGTTCTGCACAGGTATGTTCCAATGAGACAGGGAGGGTACAGGAACTGTGGTGTACAAAGACTGTTGAAAATCTAATCAAGAAAAAAAGAAAAAAAGCTTACGAAAGGTTCAAAAAACTAGGCAATGATCGAGATCTAGAAGATTATAAGGCGAGCAAGAAGGAGCTTAAGAATGAAATTAGGAGAGCCAGAAGGGACCATGAGAAGGCCTTGGCGAGCAGGATTAAGGGAAACTCCAAGGCATTCTACAAATATGTGAAGAGTAAGAGGATAAGACGTGAGAGAATAGGACTAATCAAGTGTGACGGTGGAAAAGTGTGTATGGAACCGGAGGAGAGAGCAGAGGTACTTAATAAATACAAACGTTTGTACTTTGCTTCAGAATTCACTATAGAACAGGATCTTGATGATTGTAGGGATGACTTACAGCAGATTGAAAAGCTTGAGCATGTGGATATTAAGAAAGAGGATGTGCTGGAGCTTTTGGAAAGTATCATGATGGATAAGTCACCGGGACTGGATGAGATGTACCCCAGGCTACTGTGGGAGGTGAGGGAGGAGATTGCTGAGCCTCTGGTGATGATCTTTGTATCATCAATGGAGACAGGAGAGGTCCAGAGGATTGAAGGGTTGCAGATGTTGTATCCTTATTCGAGAAAAGGAATAGAGATAGTCTAGGTAATTATAGACCAGTGAGTCTTGCTTCAATGGTTGGTAAGCTGATGAAGAAGATCCTGAGAGGCAGGATTTATGAACATTTGGAGAGACATAATATGTTTAGGAATAGCCAGCATGGCTCTGTCAAAGGCAGGTTGTGAATTTTTTGAGGATGTGACTAAACACATTGAAGGTACAGCAGTAGATGTAGTGTATATGGATTTCAGCAAGGCATTTGATAAGGTACCCCATGCAAGGTTTATTGAGAAAGTAAGGAGGCATGGGATCAAAGGGGACCTTGCTTTGTGGATTGAGAATTGGCTTGCTCACAGAAGGCAAAGAGTGGTTGTAGACGGGTCATATTCTGCATGTAGTTCGGTGACCAGTGGTGTGCCTCAGGGATCTGTTCTGGGACCCCTTCTCTTTGTGATTTTTATAAATGACCAGGATGAGGAAGTGGAGGGATGGGTTAGTAAATTTGCTGATGACACAAATGTTGGAGGTGTTGTGGATAGTGTGGAGGGCTGTCAGAGGTTACAGCGGGACATTGATAGGATGCAAAAATGGGCTGAGAAGTGGCAGATGGAGTTCAACCCAGGTAAGTGTGAGGTGGTGTATTTTGGTAGGTCAAATATGATGCCAGAATATAGTATTAATGTTAAGACTCTTGGCAGTCTGGAGGATCAGAGGGATCTTGGGGTCCAAGTCCATAGGACACTCAAGGCAGCTATGCAGGTTGACTCTGTGGTTAAGAAAGCATATGGTGCATTGGCCTTCATCAGTCATGGGATTGAGCTTAGGAGCTGAGAGGTAATGTTGCAGCTATGTAGGACCCTGGTCAGCCCCCACTTGGAGTACTGTGCTCAGTTCTGGTCTCCTCACTATAGGAAGGATGTGGAAACCATAGAAAGGCTTCAGAGGAGATTTACAAGGATGTTGCCTGGGTTAGGGAGCATGCCTTATGAGAATAGGTTGAGTGAACTTAGCCTTTTCTCCTTGGAGCGACGGAGGATGAGAGGTGACCTGATAGAGTTGTATAAGATGATGAGAGGCATTGATCGAGTGGATAGTCAGAGGCTTTTTCCCAGGGCTGAAATGGTTGCCACAAGAGGACACAGGTTAAGGTGCTGGAGAGTAGGTACAGAGAAGATGCCAGGGGTAAGTTTTTTATGCCGAGAGTGGTGAGTGCGTGGAATGTGCAGCTGGTGACGGTGGTGGAGGCGGATACGATAGGGTCTCTTAAGAGACTCCTGGATAGATACATAGAGAAATAGAATACTATGAGGAACCTTAGGTAATTTCTAAGTAAGACATGTTCGGCACAGCAATGAGGGCCGAAGGATCTGTATTGTGCTGTAGGCTTTTCATGTTTCTACACTGATGTCAGTATGCCAGAAAGAGTCTCTTAAAGTGAACACAATTCAATGACAGTGTTTGTGAATTATGTAGAACAGTTTCTATAATGAACAATATGTGTCATCTGTCACGAATTACATTATCCTGCGAGATCTGCTATCATGCAAATTGGACAGCTGGCTGATCTGTGGGCCAGTATTGTGGGTGGTAGGTTATCCCTAATGATAATTTAAAGAGCGTGGGTAACTATAAAATGAGGTGACATGAATAGCAATAATGATATTGATTATGTGCATGATGAAATGGCTGGGATGAAGGTTGATCGTGGAAATTTCTAGGAGGCAGTGGGGGTTGGGCTGAATGAACTGCTCTGTCTGAGGACACCTGTTGCATCCCTTTTACTTTTTTGACATCATGTCACAGATGAACTTTCCCTCATCTGGAACAAGTTTTCCATTGATGACTCTTAATTAGAGTGAATTTTTTACAGCAATTTCTAATTAATTTCAAAGCATCCCATATAATTCTAAATTATACAAGATAATCTTTCAAATAATAATGATTAGGGAAGGCATATTGATCTGCAAAGTACTTCTGTTCTTCATTGAAAAGCATGTCTTCTATATCCATGTAAGAAAACAAATAAAATATTATCTTAAACTTGAAGGTGTGATCATTAGAAATGGAGAATTTTCATTCGAGAGTCATAACGAACCTTCAATATAGCATGTTGTTTAATGGGCCTCCTGTGCTGGAATTTGTTGGGTCAGTATAGAGTTGTTGAATCAGGAATGGCTATTTTCAGTGCAAAGTCCATGCATTGGGAATTGCTGCTGTCAGGTGTGGATGCTGAAAGTGCTGGGTTCCTCTGACCAGAATGAGTATTGTCAGATATGGGTGCTTTTTGTGCAGGGTCCATTGGTGAGGTGTGGGGGACCCAGTCAGGAGTGGGCACCTCCCTTTTGTGTGTGGTAAATCCTCAAGAATATGTTTTGAGTCCTTTAATAATCTTCCTTATTATCCTTAAATCTGCCAATTTTTGTGTCATCTGCAAACTTGCCTATAGGTTCAGATACATTGTTGTCTAAATAACTCATAAGTATCACAGACACAGAGATTCATGGTCAAAAATATCTCCATTCAGTATAACACCCCCTGCTGGCTTCCTCTTCCTCCTGTAAAGTCTATTTTGAATCTATCATGCCTGCGCAGACTCCATGCAGCTTACTCTTCTGGATCAGCCTTGTTGAGAGCTTTACAAGCATCCATGTCTGCAGCAACCACTGTCCTGCCCTCATTTTTGTCACTTCCATAAACAGTTTGCAAGACATGACATTCTCTGCACAAAGCTGCACATCTATCACTAAATCTCTGCTTTTCCAGATACTTGTAGATCCTATCCCTAAAAATCCTTTCAAATACTTTCCCTGCCATTGATGCAAGGCTCAGAAACTCTACAGCCTGTATTAAACTGAGCCACAATGCTTGCTGTTCTCTAGTCCTCCGAGATTTTTGCCTGTGATTAAAAGAGGATGTAAATATCTCTGTCAAGGTCCCAGTAGTCTCCTCCATAATCTGGGACAGATCCCACCATGCACTGTGTCCACCTTAATGTTCTTCAACAACCCCCTTCCTGTCAATGTGCCCTAGAATGTTATCACTCCTCCTCTGGATATTTGGATTCTCGATGTCCGTGGTATGTACCATTGCAAAATACTCGTTTAATACCTTGCCTATCTCCTCTGGCTAAAGGCATAAATTCCTTCCTTCATCCTTAAGTGGCTTGACCTGCTCCCAAGATATGCTCTTGTTTTTAATATTTCTTTAAAATGTCAGGAATTCTCTTTTAATCCTTCTCTTCTAAGATATTTCATGACTCATTTTCAGTTCTCTTGATTTCCTTCATACATGTATTTTGCAGCAATACCCAGAGTGATTGATGAATTGATATTCACAGAGCCAGACAGTTTGCTTCTGCATTTCATTTTAAAAAACTCTATCAAAAGCCAATCATAACTGTTATTCAACCATATTTTTCCTGAGTACCAATTAATTTTGTTCAATTTTAGCACCTCTGTGACCATTGAGGGAGACTAGGTCGTCTTGAAGGCCACCAGGGCTGTCCATGCATGGAGCCACAGGTAATGGCTGAGATTTTTAATGGCTATTTCTCATTGAGGGCAATAAGTGGTGATGCTCTTGGAACATGTGCGTGTTAGTAGGAAGGAGGTATTTGCAGTCTTGAAGCACACAAAGGTGGGATAATCAACAGGGTATGATCAGATTTGCCCCCAGATCTTATGGGAGGCCAAGGAAGAAATTGCATAGGACCTTGTTGAGAATTTTGCTTTGGCATTAGTCACTGTCCAAGTTCCGGAACTCCACTTTGTAGTAATCGTTGTTCCATTGTTCAAGGAGAAAGTGAGGACAGGGAGGGAACTACAGACTGGCCAGGCTAACTTTAGTTGTAGGGAAGTTAGTGGTGGAAAATCTGAAGGACAAAATCTATCATCTGTTGGTTAGTCAAAAAACCTGATCAGGAATCCTTAGCATGCATTTGTTTGTGGAGACCGTGTCTGATAAGTATTTAGAATTTTTACAAAGAAGTAATTAAGGGGATAGATGAAGATAGGGTGATGGATATTGTCTATATGGACTTTAGCAAGGCCTTTGTCAAGGTCCCATATGATAGGCTGATATAGCAGGTTAAGTTGCATGGGAATTAGGGGGAGCCAGCGAGGTAGGTTCAGAATTTGCATGATGAATACAAAGTAGAGGATAGTTGCTGAAGGGAGATTCTCCAGTTGGAGGCCTGCGACTTGTAGGGTACTCCAAGGGTCAGTGTGGGAACCTCTGTTACTCATTATTTATGTGTATGAGTTGGATATGAATGTACCATGGAAAGATTAGTGAGTTTGCTGATCAAATTAAATTAGCGGGTGCTGTTGACTATGCAGTAAGTTACAATAAACTGCAAAGATCTTGGTCAGTTAGAGAGAGCTGGACTGAGGAATACTGGATCATTTTCAACTTGGGTAAGTGTGAGGTGATGCATTTTGGACATTCAATCCTGGATAGCACTTATACAGTGAATGGCAGGGCACTGCTAAATGTTGTGGAACAAAGGGATCTGGGAGTACAAGTGCCCAGTTCACAGAATGTAGCCACACACATAGACAAGGTGGTAAACAAGCCATTTGGCTTGCTGCCCTTCATCAGTCAGGGCATTGAGTTTAGGAGTAGGGACATCATGTTGCAGTAATGTAATGTCCGTACTCCTAAACTTGTTGATGAGGCTACACTTGGAGTATTGTGCACAGTTTTGGTCACCCTGCTACAGGAAAGACATTGTCAAACTGGAGAAGATGCAGAAGAGATTTATAGTGATGCTGGCTGGACCAAAGGGCCTGAGTTGTACTGTAGGATGAGACTGACCAAGATGGACTGTTATTCCCGGAGTGTAGGAGAATGCGGGGTGATCTCATAGAAATTTATAAACCATGAGGGGTATTGACCATGCTCTTCATCTTCATCCTTTCCCCAGGCTAAGAGGGGAGAGGAGAGATTTAATAGATACTTAAGAGGTAACTTATTTACATAGAGGATGTTGACTACCTGGAATGGTCCAAGCAGGTATAATTGCAACATTACATGGAGGATGCTGTGGTTGGTATGGAGCAGTCGGACTGTAGAGTCTGTTTCTGTGCTGACTTTCTCTATAACTCCAATGCTAAGAGAACTGTTGTGTAGCTTCTTTTTTATTAGGATAGAACATTTACAGTCCTGCGCTTGCCTGGTGCTGATCCTGCATGGATGCTTTAGTGGTGAATCTGTGGAATTCATCGCCACAGACAGTGGTGGAGTCCAAGTCATTGGGCATATTGAAAGTGGAATTTGATAGTTTCTTGAATAGTCAGGGTATCAAACGTTATGGGGAGAAGGGGAGAATGGGGTTGAGAGGAAAATGGCTTAATTCTGCCCTTGTATCCTATGGTCATAACAGAAGATTTTGTCCAATGCTACTGTGATTGCTTCCAATATTTCCCTCAGCAGGTTAGGATACATCCCATACTGATGGGATTACTTTTGCTATTTGCATAGTGTCGAGTACTTGCCCTTTATCTATTTTGATCATATTAAATTCTGTTTATCTTCACTCTGACATTAGCAGAAATGCATAGTACTTGTTCAGCATTGCATCATTGCTCACTCACTCCCTGCTCAAAAAACTGCTTTCTGATCCCTTGCCAACCCAGTCTTCAATTGTTTTTATGATCTATATGATCGTAAACGATTGTGTGTCCTCTTGTATCCACTTGTATTCTCTGCCCTACATTTTCCTTTCCATTGCTGTTCTGGGGTGTTGGGGAGGGGTAGTGCCTCTGCTGTGACAACCTGTTGTACCCTCCGAGGTAGCTCCTCCACCTTTGGTCTTCACCCAGCACTCAATCCTAACCTGTGGCCTCAAGTTAGCAGTTTGTACGTGACAGTAGTCATACCCTGGGCAGTGGCTTTGACAGGCCGGCCAAACCAGGTTTGTTTGTTTGTTTTTTATTGAACCCTTGTTGACTTTGGGCTTGTGTACCCAAGGCATGTGAAGACTGGATTTGGCAGACTGCATGGAGGAAACCATCAGGTACTTCAATGGGCAGGAAAGCATTTCCCAGCACGCATTTTGGAGCGTGACGAGCACAGCAAGACACGTAGATCGTCCTGGTCATCCACTGCATCCTGACCTATCTCCAGTCATCTTGACTCTCATCTTGCCACTGGATCCAGATAGACTAGGACGAGAAAGTGAGGTTGACGACCTGTGCAACTCTCCCTCACTTTTTAATCAAACTCAAGCACAAGTCATGACACCCAAACAAAGATGTCAGTGGTCCTCATTGTTTGCGATGGAAGTGCGCACACACACACACTTCTACCAACCAAATCTCATAAGTTCAAACAACAGGAATTCTGCAGATGCTGGAAATTCAAGCAACATACATCAAAGTTGCTGGTGAACGCAGCAGGCCAAGCAGCATCTGTAGGAAGAGGTGCAGTCGACGTTTCAGGCCGAGACCCTTCGTCAGGACCCTCATAAGTTCCTCCTTTCTGTCTCATTTTAATATCGTGCCTAACAGCGACTCCTTTACTTGCATCTTCAGAAACAGCTTGATTTCCATCTTTAATATCTTTATATTTCCCTTTCAGGGTTCTTTTGAGGACCCTGACCTGGAGTTACACGCTGACTACGGTTCTTTGTGGGAATGGGACCTGCTCTTGGGGTTTCATGAATGGCCGTTATTTGGCACACCAAGGGCTTGGCCTAAGAGATTGCTCGCCTTTGGAGGTTTGAGATTTCGTGTCTCTGGAGATGGGGGGATCGGAGGTCAGTGTCCAGGCAAGAGATTGGTGTGTCGTTGCAGATGGAAGATCTAAGGCTGTGTGCCCAGAGGCCCGAGATCTTCGGGCACAGAGTTTGGAAAAAGCGATGCAACAGACTTTTAACATCGTAAACCAATGAGTTGTTGGTTATGTCTCCTCTCTCACTGTGAAACGGAGACATCTCTTTCTCCCTTATTAGGGAGAGAGAGAGCCTGTGGTATGTTGAATACCAGGTGAGTGAGCAGTCTTTTGAGTACTGCAAGTCTCTGTCTTTGCTGTTGCTTTGCTCACATTTGAGTGCTCGGTGGTGGGTACCGATGCTTGTTTTTGACGGTGGGGGGAGGGGGTATCATTGCTTGCTACTGCTTACGGAAGGGAGGGGAGTTCAGGGGGAGGACCTTGGGGTTCTAACATTTAACTGTCATTCATTCTTTGTGGGCACTCTTCTGTTTTCATGAATGGTTGTGAAGAAAAAGCATTTCAGGGTGTATATTGTATATATTTCTCTGACATTAAATGTACCTTTGAAACCTTTGCATTCCTACAGTATATTGTTAGTGATCCAGATTTTAAAATATCTTTCCTTTGTCCTTTAGAATGTATTGGGCCTAAACCTGACTGACCTCCTGCATATGTGCTTCTCATTGTTCATTCAGTGATTTACCCAGTCCTTATTAAAATCTTTTTTCTTACCATTTTCCATAACCATATTAAGCTGAATGATATTCTCCTGCAATGTTGTTTTCTTTGCAGAACATTGATCTATTTTTTCAACTGTATGCCTTATTAAACATTGTTTTCATGTGCACAGTGCATTCAGTAGTGAACCAGTAGGACTCTGAATGAATTCCTGGTGGGTTCTGCTCCATTATTCTATGTTTAAGTGCCAAACCCGACTCGTGGCAGTCACATGTGTATGTATATTAGCAATAATATCTACAGGAACCATGACCTATGAATCAACATTAACAGGGGTGGATAGCTTCCTTAAAGGAAAATCCTGCCTGACAAATCTATTACAATTTTTTGAGGAAATTACAAATAGGCTAGACAAGGGAGATGCAGTGGATGTTGTATATTTGGATTTTCAGAAGGCCTTTGACAAGGTGCCACACATGCGGCTACTTAACAAGATAAGAGCCCATGGAATTATGGGAAAGTTACATACGTGGATAGAGCGTTGGCTGATTGGCAGGAAACAGAGAGTGGGAATAAAGGGGTCCTATTCTGGTTGGCTGCCGGTTACTAGTGGTGTTTCACAGGGGTCCGTGTTGGGGCTGCTTCTTTTTACATTGTACATCAACGATTTGGATTATGGAATAGATGGCTTTGTGGCTAAGTTTGCTGACAATACGAAGATAGGTGGAGGGGCCAGTAGTGCTGAGGAAACGGTGAGTCTGCAGAGAGACTTGGATAGATTGGAAGAATGGGCAAAGAAGTGGCAAATGAAATACAATGTTGGAAAGTGTATGGTTATGCACTTTGGCTGAAGAAATAAACGGGCAGACTATTATTTAAATGGGGAGAGAATTCAAAGTTCTGAGATGCAATGGGACTTTGGAGTCCTCGTGCAGGATACCCTTAAGGTTAACCTCCAGGTTGAGTCGGTGGTGAAGAAGGCGAATGCAGTATTGGCATTTATTTGTAGAGGAATAGAGTATAGGAGCAGGGATGTGATGTTGAGGCTCTATAAGGTACTGGTAAGACCTCGCTTGGAGTACTGTGTGCAGTTTTGGGCTCCTTATTTAAGAAAGGATGTGCTGATGTTGGAGAGGGTTCAGAGAAGATTCACTAGAATGATTCCAGGAATGAGAGGGTTAACATATGAGGAATGTTTGTCCGCTCTTGGACTATATTCCTTGGAGTTTAGAAGAATGAGGGGAGACCTCATAGAAACATTTCAAATGTTGAAAGGCATAGACAAAGTGGATGTGGCAAAGTTATTTCCCATGATGGGGGAATCTAGTACAAGAAGGCATGACTTAAGGATTGAAGGGCACCCATTCAGAACAGAGATGTGAAGAAATTATTTTAGCCAGGGGGTGGTGAATCTATGGAGTTTGTTGCCATGGGCGGCAGTGGAGGCCAAGTCATTGGGTGTGTTAAAGGCAGAGATTGATAGGTATCTGAGTAGCCAGGGCATCAAAGGTTATGGTGAGAAGGCAGGGGAGTGGGACTAAATGGGAGAATGGATCAGCTCATAACAAGATGATGGAGCAGACTGGATGGGATGAATGGCCGATTTCTGCTCCTATGTCTTACGGTTTAATGGTCTTCTCCCTCCTTTCCACTATTTTTGTTGTCTTTAGTACTTATCCTGCATAATAACTGTTCTTCTTTCCTTACTTAATTCTAGCCAAATAGATTTTTCTTTGAGCTCTCCAGTACATCAATTCTTCCTGTGGCTGGAATTGTTTCTACATTTGGTACTGACACCACTTTCCTCCATTTCTTTTCCAGTCATTCCTGAATACTAAGTGTGCATTCTTCCCCATGTTTGAGCCAGTATTCTGTTATTGCCATGATATCATAACCCATTGTGGATTCTGCCCGCAGCCTAAAGATCTTCAATTCCATGCTCAATGCATAGATACAATGTATACTGAACGCTCTTCAGTCAGTCTCACAATACTCCCCTGTGGATTTTTTTTCCTGTAAGAATATCTATTTCTGCAAAAAATATCTTTAGTTAGTAACCCTTTACTAGCGCATACTCCTTGCAGTTACCCTGAATTTGAATACGAAATCAAACCTGTTGCCTGAAATTATGGTAGGAGATTGGTTGGTGGCTCCATGAAATGTCACTGGCTTTAGGCCACAGGATCATGTAGGCTGAAAGCCATAAGTACAGGTATCATACAAGCTGCTGGGTTCAGAGTGAGCTTCAGGATTCCAGAAACTGTTTGCAGGATAAAAGTTTCCTTGTACAGAATCAGCAGTATTTTAATGAATGGATTGTTTCCTACACTGGGGGTGAAATGCAAACGTAAGTTATTGGTGTTGTCAATATTGTAGACCCGAAATGTAATGTATTGACGAGACCTCTGCCTAGGAGTTAAACTGTTAAATAGTCACCGGTTGAGAGACAGACCCTAATCCTACAGTTTGGAATTTAAATGCATTTTTTACCTTCTGGTTTCCCCAGTAAACCAAGTTTGTTATTCTGATTAATTTCAGCTCTTTTCCATCATCTCAAAACTGATTACAGTTTTGACTGCTTTTATGTGCAAGTTTTGCCAGGATGTTGCCTGGTTTGGAGAACTTTAGTTTATAGGGAGTGACTGAATACGTTGAGCTTAAATGCTGCTGATAGGAATCACTTTAATTGTCTGTCAATAATAAATGTTACTTCTCTTGGTTTTCTAACAGTTGAGCAACATTGATTTTAACATTATCTACATGTTTGCTATCTGCACGTATTTCTTGCCAAACGTTTTTCAGATGAGCCAGACCATAATAAACTGATAATTATCATCTTCCTAGAATTATCAAATATTTTTCCTTTGATAATTTCATCACTATGGCAACAGATTATTTACAGATCAATTATTCCATTGGTATACCTTAGCAAATTCAATCTGTTTGGTTTCAATTGCTATTGAGGATTTTTTGTCCACTATATTTAAATTTTTTAAAACTGAGGAAGTGTCCTCCTTATATTAACTATGCTATACTGCACCATGTTCTGAGAAACAGCAAGAACTGATTGAAATTAATAAGACTGTAAGACATAGAAGCAGAATTTGCCAGTTTGGCTTGTTAAGTTTGCTCTGGCATTCAATTATGACTGATTTATTTTCCCTCTCAACACCATTCTCCTACATTCCCCCAGTAACCTAAGATGCCTTAACAAACTCTGCTTCAATTATACTCATTGACTTGGCCTTCACAACAGTCTATGGCAATGAATTCCACAGATTCACTGCCCTCTATTCTGCAGCTGTGCCTTCTGGCCCTAAACTCTCCTACTATATGAAACATCCTCTCCTTATCCACTCTGTCTAGGCCTTTTAATATTTCAAAGAGATTCCCCCTCTTTCTTCCATACTCCAGCGAATACAGGCCCAGAGCCACCAAGCACTGCTTGTACAACACTTTAATTCCTGGGATCATTCTCTGGATCTTCTCCAACATCAACACATCTTTTCTTAAATGTGGTTCCCAAAACTGCTCACAATACTACAAATGTGGTCTGATCGATGCTTTAAATAGCCCCAGCATTGCATCCTTGCTTTTATATTGTAGTCCTCTCAAAATGAATGCTAACATCGCATTTGCCTTCCTTTCTACTGATTCAACCTGAAAATTAACCATTAGGGATTCTTGCCTGAACCTTGCAAGTCCCTTTGCACCTTCGATTTCTGAATTTGCTCCTCAAATAGAAAACAGTCTACACTGGACACCGGCTTCTCTGTTTCACTCAAATTCTATTTTAGTTAATTTGCAGTTCACTTCAAGCCACATAGCTTGTCTCTTGTTAGTTTTCACATTGTAAATCTCAAAGCTACACAGTCCTATGTCACTCACATCATCAGATTTTTCATCAACAGCATGCAGATTAGTGCTCTTTTTGAAAGTGCAACTTGACTTCTTATCTTTTTCTCTTCCCTTTGCAGTCCATTTTTTTACTGCTTTATATGCTTTTTGTATGATTCCTACTTGGTTGCAATTTCTGCAAGTTTCTCCTTTAAATCTGCCACCTTTTTCTGGTGTATGTGAGCCCTTGCCACAATAGTAACACAATTAGTTCATCCAGGCAGGTTTCTTTTTAGACATAGCAATTTTGTTCACGTTCACGTTCATTATACGACATCATCTTAAATGCACTGGAACAGTTGTTGGACGTCTCCGAACAAGAGTCTTTCATGATCGTGACATCCGAACAGACACTGAAATGTTAGTGTACAAAGCAGTGGTAATCCCAATGCTGCTGTATACATCAGAAACCTGGACAACATACCGACGACATCTGAAGTCCCTTGAAAAGTTTCATCAACGCTGTCTTCGAAACATCTTAAATATCAGCTGGGAAAATAGAAGAACCAACGTCAGTGTGCTAAATGAAGCATAAACAACAGGCATTGAAGCCTACGTCATCAAAAGCCAACTAAGATGGAGTGGTCATGTTGTTCGGATGAAAGGCGAATGTCTGCCGAAACAGATCTTCTACTCCCAGCTTAAAGAAGGCAAACCTAAAAGAGATGGACAACAGAAGAGATTCAAAGATGTCTTAAAAGCCAACATGAAGAAATGTAACATCGACATCAACAATTAGGAAACCAATGCCAAGGACAGGAAACTCTGGCAAGCCATCACCTGAGAAGGAACAACAACGTTCGAAGCCAACAGATGTGCAGAATTAGAAGAAAAGAGAAGAAAATGAAAAGAGAGGCAGCAACAACCAAAGCCTGATCTGCCATCTGGAACTACCTGTCCTGAATGCGGAAGAACTTTCAAAGCCAAGGTTGGACTCATAAGCCACTTGAGAGCCCATAAGCAGATCAACAGAATGAAGACCATTATCCTCGGCCTCAGGGGATAGTCACGATGACTGACTGCGACTCAGTCATGGCTCTGGCTGCTACTTCTGTGGATACAGTGATTTCAACTGCTCTTTTAAATACACCTGGGCTTCAATTAGGAGTTGTGTTTGAATGCTTTCTTGTAAGATTCCACTGATTCTCAGTGCCTGATTAAGCTCATCACTGAAATGACAATCCTTGGACAATTTCTTCAGTTCAGCCACGTATGTTGAAAGGGACTTCCCTTCCTTTTGATTCTGCTTATGAAACATAAAGCATTCTGCAATCAACAATAGTTTCAGTTCTCCATTCAGTTCCTGCATCTTTGTATGATTCCTACTTTGTTCATGATATCAGCCGAGCTCATTACAACTGGTTTGGTTGGAGCTTCTAAGCAAACTACTTTTTGCACTTAGCAACACTGACGTTCACTTTTCATTGGCTATTTCATTTGCTTCAAATCACTGCTCAATTCGTTCAGTATATATTATCCATTTAATTGTTGTGCACTCGAATGCATCTAACTTTCCGATGTAGCCAGCAATTTTTGCTTTTATTTATTTAAAAACGAGCATCTCTCTCTCTCTCTCTCTCTCTCTCTCTCTCTCTCTCCCTCTCCCTCTCCCTCTCCCTCTCCCTCTCCCTCTCCCTCTCCCTCTCCCTCTCCCTCTCCCTCTCTCCCTCTCTCTCCCTCTCTCCCTCTCTCTCCCTCTCTCTCCCTCTCCTAGCAAAGAAAAAAACACACTGCACTTCAGAAGGAAGATTGTGTTCTTGGGTTCATTTTAATACTTCCTCATTGCTACTATCATGTTTTGTAACTTCAGAACCTAATCGAAAGAAAAACAGGGGAACCTAGGAAATTGTGTCTACTTCATTTTTACTTTAATGAGGTGGTCACATATGACATGGTGGTGTAATGACGTATGACCTTCAAGTACTTGTTCAAGAATGCATAATGAATTATGTAAGCAAACAAAGAATGCTCAAACAATATATCTCCAATATTACTCAAATATTACTGAAATATTAAATAAGCTACAGAAACTATGCTGACTTTGAACCTATTTTATCATGTACCTCCTAATACTCTGAAATATTACTTAGTAATGGACTCTAGCTAGTTTTCAACCACTGCCAGGCTAACTGACCTGTTTTTTTGCCTCTTTTCATTCATAAAATGTGGAGTGATATTTGTGATTTCCTGTTCTTCCAGAACCATTCCAGAATCTAGGGATTTTTAAAAGATCATTACGAATGCCTCCACAATCTTTTCACCCACCTCTTTCTGCTCCTGTGTTCTGCTCTTATATCTTATGGTCTCTTTCAGAATCCTGGGGCGTAGTCCATCTGGTCCAGGTGACTTATCTACCTTCAGACCTTTCAGCTTCCCAAACACATTGCATTTACCTTCCTCACCACAGACTCAACCTACAAATTAACCTTCAGGGAATCCTATACAAGGACTTCCAAATCCCTTTGCACCTCAATTTTTTGTAAGTTCTCTCCATCTAGAAAATAGTCAACCCTTTCATTTTTTCTACCACAGTGCATGACCATGAACTTCCCACACACTGTATTCCATCTGTCATCTGTCTTTTCTCTTAATCTGTCTCAGTCCTTCTGTAGCCTCTCTCCTTCCTCAAAACTACCTGCCACCCCCCAAACCTTCACATTGTCTGTAAGCTAGGCGACAAAGCCATCAATTCCATCATTCAAACCATTGACATAAAATGTAAAAGAAATTGTCACAACACAGACACTCGTGGAAACCTACTGGCAGCCAAACAGAAAAGGTTCCCTTTATTCCCACACTTTGCCTCCCGCCAATCAGCCACTGCTTTAATAAAAACTGGAATATTTCCTGTAATACCATGAGTTTGTGGCTTGTTAAGCAGCCTCGTGTGTGGCACCTTGTCAAAGGCCTTCTGAAAATCCAAGTCCACAACATTAACCCATTCTCCTTTGCCTATCCTGCTTGTTATGTCTTCAAAGAATAACAACAGATTTGTCGGGCAAGATTTTCCCTTGAGGGCACCATCCTAACTGTGCCTATTTTATCATGTGCCCCCAAGTACCCTGAGACCTCATCCTTTATAATCAACTCTAACATCTTCCAAGCCACTGAGGTCAGACTAACTGGCCTATAATTAGTAATTTTTATCATAGATACCCACGTGCCTCTGATATATAGATAAGAACATTTTTCCCTCAAACAAGCATTCTACATTTTTCAGCAATCTTGAATTTTCCTTATTGCTTACGAATTGAATTCTTTCTAACTATCAGAACATAACTGTTTCATTATTTAAGGATTATATCAGCCAGGTTTCTTCTTTTGTTTGCTGATGCAGGCCTGACATTGGATTCCTGATGTATTTGTTTCTCGTTCAAGGTATGAGTCTGATCAATTGTGATTCATTTGCACAGAGACCTACTGCTTTCCCACCTGAATTATCGACAGAACCACTCGTAGAACAGTCCACGCTCTGACTGTGGTTAGGCAGCTTTACTGATGGCTCTGAGATAAATCCTGGTGCAATTTCTCCATTTATGCATTTTGCTTAATTAACAGTAGCAAGAACACTGTTGAATCTTCAATTCTCTAGCCTAAAATGGAACTGACTGTCATGCCTCTGCAGCCATCTTGACTAAGATCAAACAGCCTCAGCACAGACTGGAAATTGAAACCTGAACTTTCTAGTCTGTACATATCATGTTCACCATGTATATCACTTGAATCAATGGGACGGTTGTATAAAGAATTTTAGAATTACTTTTATGGTTGTTACAAGTATTGGAGAAGAGAGTTTGTCTTCTGCTCTTGCCACTAAATATGTAATTGGGCAATATGTTTGTGTTGAACTTGTTTTGTGAAATTGTTTTCTGCTATTAATGAAAGGTAGGAAGAACATATTCTAAACTCATCAGCATGACATTGTAGTTGGGAGCTGAATGTCCAAGGTTAGATGTTATATCAGAGGGATAGCAAGGTAGGCAGAGGGGTGGTGTGGCTCTACTGGTAAAGAATGGCATCAAATCAGTAGAAAGATGTGACATTGGATTGGAAGATATAGAATCTTTGTGGGTTGAGTTAAGAAAGTGCAAGGGTAAAAGGACCCTGATGGCAGTTATATACAGGCCTCCCAACATTAGCTGGGATGTGGACCACAGATTACAACAGGAAATAGAAAAGGCGTGACCAAAAGGGAAATGTTATGATAGTCATTGGAGGTGGCAGGTTAGTTGGGGAGAATCAGGTTGGCAATAGATCTCGAGAGAGTGAATTTGTTGAATGCCTATGAGATGGCTTTTTAGAGCAGTTTGTTGTTGAGCCTACTAGGGGATCAGTTATACTGGATTGAGCGTTATGAAATGAATTGGAGGCACTTAGAGAGCTTAAGGTTAAAGAACTCTTCGAAGGCAGTGATCGCTATATGATTGAGTTCAACTTGAAATATGATCGGGAGAAAGTAAAGTCTGACGTAGCAGTATTTCAGGGGAGTAAAGGAAGTTACAGTGGTATGAGAGAGGAATGGGCCAAAGTTAATTGGAAGGAGCTGCTGGCAGGGATGACAGCAGAGCAGCAACGTGAGTTTCTAGGAAAAATGAGGAAGGTGCAGGATAAATATATTCCAAAAATGAAGAAGTACTCAAATGGCAAAATAGTACAAGGCTGACAAGGGAAGTCAAAGCTAACATAGAAGCAAAAGAGAGAGCATACAACAAAGCAAAAATTAGTGGGAAGACAGAGGATTGGAAAGGTTTTAAAAACCTACAGAAAGCAACTAAAAGAATCATTGGGGGGAAAAGATGAAATATGAAAGCAAGCTATCAAACAATATCAAAGTGTTTTCAAATATGTAAAAATAAACAATAAAAGGGAGGTGGGAGTGGATGTAGGTCTGCTAGAAAATAAGGCCAGAGAAATCATAATGGGAGACAAGCAGATGGCTATTAACTCAATGTGTACTTTGCATCAGTCTTCACTGTGGAAGACACTAGTGTTTGTCCATCGTCGATGTTGATGAGGACCTTGACATCATTATGATGGTGTCGAGACTAGCGCATGATTTGGATTTAAGTGAGGGAGAGTTGTGCAGCATCAGCCTCACTCTCTCTTCCCAATTCCCATCTGGATCCAATGGCAAGACAGAGTCGAGACGGCTGGAGATGGGACTAGGCGCAGTGGATGACCAGGACGTCTTCTGTGTCTTGTCCTGCTCTACATGTTCCACGACGCTTGCAGAGACCGCCTTCTTGACCATTGGACTTTCCATTGGTCTCGTCCTCTCAATCCGCCAGAGTCTTGTCTTCACATGCTGGGGTAGACAACTCCCTATCTCAGCGAGGGTTTGAGACCCGTCGGCTACCCTCACCTGGTTTAGCCGGCTTGTCGAAGCCGTTGCCCGGGGTGTGGCCACTGACACATGGAAACAGCTACGGGGAGCCACAGGTGAGAGCTGAGTGCCAGGTGGGGACCAAAAGTGAACTAACCGCCTTGAAAAGGACGCGACATGTTCCCCCACCAGAGGTGCTACCCCTCCCTAACACCCCATACACCCCATTTGGAAGACACTAGCAGTGTGCCAAATAAAGGGGATGCAGTGGATGTTGTATATTTGGACTTTCAGAAGGCCTTTGACAAGGTGCCACACATGAGGCTGCTTACCAAGTTAAGAACCCATGGTATTGCAGGAAAGTTACTAACATGGTTAGAGCATTGGCTGATTGGTAGGAGGCAGCGAGTGGGAATAATAGGATCCTTTTCTGCCAGTGACTAGTGGTGTTCCGCAGGGGTTGGTGTTGGGACCACTTCTTTTTATGCTGTATATCAATGATTTAGATCATGGAGTAGATGGCTTTGTTGCCATGTTTACAGATGATAAGAAGATTGGTGGAGCGGTAGGTAGTGTTGAGAAAATAGGTAGGATGCACAAGAACTTAGATAGATTAGGAAAAGGGGCAAGAAAATGGCAAATGAAATAAAATGTTGCAAAATGCACAGTCATGCACTTTGGAAGTCGAAATAAATGGGCAGACTGTTCTCTAAATTGGGGAAATAGCCAAAAATCTGGGAAGCAAAGAGACTTGGGAGTCCTTATGCAGACCACCCTAAAGGTTAACCTGCAGGTGGAGCCAGTGGTGAGGAAGGCAAATGCAATGTTAGCATTCATTTCAAGAGGTCTAGAATACAAGAGCAGGGATGTAATACTGAGGCTTTATAAGGCACTAGTGAGGCCTCACCTTGAGTATTGTGAACGGTTTTGGGCTCCTTATCTAAGTAAGATGTGTTGCCATTGAAGAGGGTTCAGAGGAAGTTCACAAGGATGATTCTGGGAATGAAATGGTTATCGTGAAAGGGTCTGGCCTCATTGGAATTTAGAAGGATATGGGGGGATCTCATTGAAACCTTTCGAATGTTGAAAATCCTAGACAGAGTAGATGTGGAAAGAATGTTTCCCATGGTGGGAGAGTCTAGGACAAGAGGGCACAGCCTCAGGATAGAGGGGTGTTCATTTAAAACAGATGCGGAGAAATTTCTTTAGCCAGAGGGTGGTGAAATTGTGGTATTTATTACCAGAGGCAGATGTGGAGGCCAGCTCATTGGGTATATTTAAGGAAGAGCTTGATAAGTTCTTGATTGGACACAAGGTAATTTCTCAGGTAAGGACATATTCGGCACAGCTTTGTGGGCTGAAGGGCCTGTATTGTGCTGTAGGTTTTCTATGTTTCTATATTACAGGGAGAAGGCCGGGAAGTGGGGCTGAGGGGGAAGAAAGGGATCAGTCAAGATTGAATGGCGAAGCAGACTCGATGGGCCAATGGCCTAATTCTGCTTCTATGTTTTATGGTCTTCTGTGTTGGCAAAATACTCTAATCATCAACAGGACTCCAGGGTCAGAGCACTGATAAGATGATATGATTAGGCAGTCAACACGAGGAAAAAATCATGTTTGATAAATTTAATTGTCTTTTAATGATGTAATTAACAGTATAGATCTCAGCCTTGATTATACTCACAGCAGAGGAACCTGGCTTTCTGAGTAGAGAATTTTGGAAATGTACGCCCCCCTGCATTGGGGAAGCCATTGGTGGTGATGTGATTTTCGAAGGAGGTTTGAAGCACTCCACTGAACTAAGCGATCACATGCTTGGGTGCAATATAGTTAACTGAGCAAGAGATGAGTAATATGATAAAGAAAAGCATATGGGTGTTGATTGGTAGGCCCTTGATAGTGTGCTGCCACAGAATCAACACCAGGCCTCATAAATGTAACCTAGATGTGTTACATGCTGTCTTTGCATCCAAATTTGCTGATACTACAAAATTAGGAGAAAATGTGAGTCTTTAAAGAAATACAGATAAATTAAGACAAATGAACACAGGTGGAAGAAGTAGTATAGTCTGAGAAAAATGTTGGGCTATTTAGTGACTGGAAATGAAGAATAGAAAAAACTAATTTTTAAAACAAAAAACAATTATGAACGTTGATCTTGGTGTGCTATTCACATGGAGTTTTGTAGAAGTTGTACAAGGTTTTGAGACCTCATTTGGAAAACATTTGTACTGTTTGTACCATGAAATTGAATGTTGTTCTTTTTAGATTGATTCCTTGCTGAGAAGGTTGTTCTTGGTGAGTAAAACTGAACATAAGTCATTGAAATTGAGAACATTTATAACAAAATTCTGAGAGAAAATAACATGATGCATGCTGAGAGTCTACCCTCTTACTGAAGAGTTCAGAGCCAAGTGTCAATCTTAGGATAAATGCTGAGATACCAGGAGCTGTCTTTATGCCGTTGGTTGTATAACTAGCATTCTTTACTGCAGAGTTGCGGTTGCTCTGTCATTGCACACTGAGACTGACAGATTTAGGACACTAATAATCTTATCCTGACCTTTTTAAATATGAACTCAAGGGGTCATGTGACTTAGGCCCCTTCTATTTCTTATCTTCAATCTTCTGCTAGCAATTATGACTCCCATAAAAATATTTCAAGGAATTTTGATATTTTGAGGGTGGTTCCCTCTCCACTTACTATCTTGATACAGGATCTTGACCGGAACTGTTGACAATTTCTCTCCCTCCCATGATGCCATTGTATTCACAGAGTTCCTTCTGTGAAGTTATTCCCTCTAATTCAAGAGCCTGATGGTTGAGGGGTAATAACTGTTCCTGAACTTGCTGGTGTGGGACTCAAGGCTCCTGTACCATCTTCCTGATGGCAGCAGTGAGAAGAAGGCATAGACAGGGTGCTGGGGTTGCTTGATGGATATTGCTTTCCTGTGACAGCACTCCTTGCAAATGTGATCAATGGTGGGGAAGGCTTTGCCTGTGATGGATTGCTGTATCCACTATGTTTTGTAGGTTTTCCATTCAAGGGCATTGGTGTTTCCATGCTGCACCATGATGCAACCTTGCATCTTTAGAAGCTTGTCTAAGTTTTAGATGACGCGCTGAATCTGTGCAAACTTTTCAGACAGAGGCACCCAGGCCAGGTTCTCTGAAATGGTAACGCTGAAGAATTTGAAGTTGCTGATTTTCTCCACCTCTGATTCCCGTGATGAAGACTGCCTTCCTCCTCCTGTAGTCAATAATCAGCTCTTTGACATTGAGTAGGAGGATGTTGTTGTGGCACCATTAAGGCAGATTTTCAATCTCCCTCCTACTCATCACCACTTTGATTTAGCCAACAACAGTGATGTTGCCAGCAAACCTTAAACATTGTATTAGAGCTAAGCTTAGGCTCACGGTCATAAGTATAACACGAGTAGAACGGGGGCTAAGCACACAGCCTTATGGTACACTTCTGCTGATGGTGATTGTGGTGGAGATATTGTTGCCAATCTGATCTCTGGGGCCTGCAAGTGAGGAATTGGAGGATTCATTTGCACAAGTAGGTATTGAGGCCTAATCTTGGAGCTTATTGATTAACTTTAAGGAGATGATACTATTGAATGCAGAGCTATGGTCAAATACAGCTATAGCTGTAATTGGCTTTAAGGTGTGATGTAATTCTCTGCACTGGTGGTTAATGAAATAAAATATAACCTCCAGTTTCATCACTTTCGTTATATCTCATGAGGGCAGTGAATGGTTTTCTTAATTATCGCAGACAATCTCAATAATAATAGATTCTTAATATTCTCTCTATTCCATAGACAGGATATCAGCCTGGAAATTCAAAGGCATAAGTATCTATTTCTTCGAGCATTTAGTATCTCACTTAAATTACACAGCCCACTGTCTCTCAACACGTGTCCATAGGACAGAGGAGCAGAATTAGGCCATTCAGCCCATCGAGTCTGCTCCGCCATTCCACTCCCGGATCCCACTCAATCCCATACACCTGCATTCTCGCCATATCCTTTGATGTGCTGATCGATCAGGAAACGATCAACTTCCACTTTAAATGTACCCATGGACTTGGCCTCCACCACAGTGTGTGGCAGAGCGTTCCACAGATTCACTACTCTCTGGCTAAAAAAGAAATCTTCCTTACCTCAGTAGGTTTCAATGATATCCTCCTGCATTCTTCTAAATTGGTTAGTACAGACCCAAAGCTGCCAAATGCTTCTCGTATGTTAACCCCTTCATTTCCAAAATCATCGTTGTGATCTTCCTCTGGACTCTCTCCAATGACAACATATACTTTCTAAGATATGGGGCCCAAATCTTTTGACAATACTCCAAGTGTGGCCTGACTAGAGTCTCAGCATTATCTCCTTGCTTTTGTATTCTATTTCCCTTGAAATAAATGCCAACACTGCTTTTGTCACCTTTACCACAGACTCAACCTGTGAATGAACCTTCTGGGAGTCTTACATGAGGACTCCTAAGTCCCTCTGCATCTCTGATGTTTGAATTTTCACCATAGGAGGAGGAGATGGTGGTGAGACGCAGCTCGCAACGGCCACTCCGGTAGTGATGTCTGTTACTTGTCAAGCCGAGTGCCATGCACAATCCTGATTTGATGGAGACGGATGTGAGAGCACGGAGGAACATCTGGTGAAACTTCTGAAATGCCTGCTTCGCTGCTGCTGCTACTGTGTGGTCCAGAATCTCCGGAGGAGAAGGCCCCGAGTCCTTGGCTTTGCTTGTTGCTTGGCAGCCGAGGCGGGGTCGAAGTGTTCAGCAGAGGATGGCGTTCAGTGCTCGGTGTCGGAGGGCTGGTCGGAAGCTTGAAGTTTTCGGATGGACTCAGAGTCCGCTGCGGTCGGGTGCTTCCAATGGTGCTGCATCAGCAAGTTGGCGGCACTTGGAGGTTCATGGCAGAGAGAGTTTCTCCCTTCTGCTGCCTGCGTGAGATGATGAGTCTATTGGGACTTTGAGACTTTTTTTTACTGTGCCCATGGTCTACTCTTTATCAAATTACAGTATTGCTTTGCACTGTTGTAACTATATGTTATAATTACATGGTTTTGTCAGTTTTAGTCTTGGTTTGTCCTGTGTTTTCTTGTGATATCATTCTGGAGGAACGTTGTATCATTTTTTAATGCATGCATTTCTAAATGACAATAAACAAGGACTGAGTGTCCTCATAATCTAATCTAATCTATTTTAGATAATAGTCTGCACTGTTGTTCATTTTACCAAAATAATTATCATACATTTTCCAACACTGTATTCCACCTGCCACTTGTTTGCTCATTCTTCCAGTTTGTCTAAGTCCTGTTGGAATCGCATTCTTCCTCAGCATTACCTACCCCTCTACCTATCTTTGTATCATCCTCAAACGTTGCCACAAAGCCATTAATTCTATTATCCAAATCATTGACAAACGATGTGAAAAGTAGCGGTCCCAATACTGACCCCTAAGGAACACTAGTAGTCACTGGCAGCCAACCAGAAAAGGTCCCTTTTATTCCCACTCACTCCCCCCTCTCTGTCAGTTTTCCACTATCCATGTCAGTATCTTTCCTGAAATACCATAGGATTTTATCTTGTTCAGTTGCCTCATGTGTGGCACCTTATCAAACACCTTCTGAAAATTCAAGTAAATGACATCCATTGCCTCTCCTTTGCCTCTCCTTTGTCCACCCTGCTTGTTACTTCCTTGAAGGATTCTAACAGATTTGTCGGACAAGATTTCCCTTTACAGAAACCATGCTGACTTTGACTTATTTTATCAGTCTCCAAGTACCCCAAAACTTCATTCTTAATAATAGACTCATTTTCCCCACCACTGAGGTTAGGCTAACTGGCCTACAATTTCCTTTCTTTTCTCTTCCTTTCTTAAAGAGTGGAGTGACATTTGCAATTTTTCAGTCCTCCAGGACCATGCCAGAATCAAGTGATTATTGAAAGATCATGATCAATTCATCCGTTATCCCTTCAGCAACCTCTCTCAGGACGCTGGGATGTAGTCTATCTGGTCCAGGTGATTTATCCACCTTAAGACCTTTTGAGGTTGACTTGTACTTTCTCCTTTGTAATAGCAGCGACACTCAGTCCTGCTCCCTGACACTCACAGACCTCTGGCACACTGTTAGTGTCTTCTACAGTGAAGGCAGGTTCAAAGTACCCAATAAGTTCATCTGCCATTTCTTTGACCTCCATTACTTCTTCATCAGCATCGTTTTCCAGTGGTTCAATATCAACTCTCACCTCCCTTCACTCTTTATACAACTGAAAAAACTTTTGGTATCCTGTTTTATATTATTGGCCAGTTCGCCCACGTATTTCATCTCTTCCCTTGTAGCTTTTTTAGTTGCTCTTTGTTAGATTTTAAAAGTTTCCCAATCATCCATCTTCCCACTCTCTTTAGCTACCATATATGCCCTTTCCTTGGCCTTTATGTAGTCCTTAAGACCATAAGACCATAAGACCATAAGACAAAGGAGCAGAAGTAGGCCATTCAGCCCATCGAGTCTGCTGCACCATTTTATCATGAGCTGATCCATTTTCTCCTATTATTTAGTTCCACTCCCCTGCCTTCTCACCATAACCTTTGATGCCCCGGCTACTCAGATACCTATCAATCTCTGCCTTAAATACACCCAATGACTTGGCCTTCACTGCTGCCCGTGGCAACAAATTCCATAGTCAGTTAAGTTCCCTTGCCAGCCACGGTTGCTTAGCTCTGACACTTGAGAACTACTTCTTCTGTGGGACATGCCTATCCTGAGCCTTCTGAACTGTTCAGTCATCTCTCCTCTGCTGTCATCCCACCCGTATCCTCCTCCAATCCACCTGGACAAGATCCTCTCTCATGCCTCTGGAATTCCCTTTATTCCATTATGATGCTTTATTGAATAAAACATTTCAGAGAAAGAGAAAGAATTCCTGGACCTACTCACAGCAGGCAAATGGATCCAGCTGGATCCACACTACCAAAGGAGCAATATGAATGAATAGAACCACGTAGTCAATTGATAAAATGAAACACACACAAAACATAGAAGTCATATGCTGTATATAATAATTATATCTCATTTTGTAAATGCTGTAAAATCCAGGTGTTATAGAGTGCAAAGATGAAATATGAATAGAAACTGGACAATAACATAAAAGAGGATGCCAAAAGTTTTTTCAAATATATAAAGTGTAAAAGAGAGGCAAGAGTGGATATTGGACCATCAGAAGATGATGCTGGAGAGGTAGTAATGGGGAACAAAGAAATGATAGAGGAACTGAATAAGTATTTTGTGTTTATCTTCACTATAGAAGATACTAGCAGTATGCCAGAAATTTGAGAGTGTCAGGGGGTAGAAGTGAGTGGAGTTGCTATTACGAAGGAGAAGGTGCTTGGGAAGATGAAAAATTTGAAGGTAGATAACTCACCTGGAGCAGATGGACTGCACCACAGAGTCCTGAAAGAGGTACCTGAAGAGATTGTGAGGCATTAATAATGATATTTCAAGGATCACTAGATTCTGGCATGGTTGCAGAGGACTGGAAAATTGCAAATGCCACTCCATTTGCGAGAGAGGCAGAAGAAAGTATAGGCCAGTTAGCCTGACTTCAGGAAGATATTGGAGTCTATTATTAAGACTGAAGTTTCAGGGTACTGGAAGCTCATGATAAAATAGGCCAAAGCCAGCATGAGGATACCTTGTCTGACAAATCTGTTGGAATTATTTGAAGAAATTACAGGCAAGATAGAAAAAGGAGAGTCAGTGGATGTTATTTTCTTGGATTTTCAGAAGGCCTTTGACAAGGTGGAGCACCTAAGGCTTCTTATGAGTGCTTGGTATTATAACACAGAAACAAGCATGGATAGAAGATTGGCTGAGGAGTGGGAAAAAAACGGGACTTTTCTGGTTGGCTGCCGGTGACTAGTGGAGTTCCACAGGGTTCACTGTTGGGTCTGCTTTTCATGTTATATGTGAATGATATGGATGACAGAATTGATGACTTTGCGCCAAGGTTGCAGATGATAGGTGGAGGAACAAGTAGTACTGAGGAAGCACGGTGACTGTAGAAAGACAAGCAGATTAGGAGAATGGGCAAAGGTGTGGCAGATGGAACATAATATAAGGGAGTGCTTGGTCATGTAGAAGAAATAAAGGCTTGAACTATTTTCTAAATGGAGAGAAATTTCAAAAATCAGCTGCAGAGTGACTTGGGCATCCTTGTACAGGATTCCCTAAAAGTTAACTTGCAGTTTGAGTCGGTGGTAAGGAAAGCAAATGGAATATTATTATTAATTTTGAGAGGACTAGAATATGAAAGCAAGGATGTAATGCTGAGGCTTTAGAACACATTAGTCAGACCACACTTGGGGTATTGTGAGGAGATTTAGGCCCCAAATCTAAGCAAAGATGTGCTAACATTGGAGAGGGTCCAGAGGTGGTTCATGAGAATGATTCCAGGAATGAAAGGGTTAACATACGACGAGCGTTTGATTGCTCTAATCCTGTACTCGCTGGAGTTAGAAAAATGAATGGTATCTCTTTGAAACCTATCAAATATTGAATGGTCCGGACAGAGTGGATATAGGGAAGGTGTTTCCAAGAGTGGGTGTGCCGAGGACCAGACGGCACAGCATCAGACTAAAGGGATGTCCACTTAGAACAGAGATAAGGAGGAATTTCTTTAGCTAGAGGATAGTGAACCTGTGGAATTCATTGCCACTGGTGGCTGTGGAGGCCAAGTCATTGAGTACATTTAAAGTGGAAATGTATAGGTTCTTGATTAGTCAGAGTGTTGAAGGTTATGGAGAGAAGGGAGGAGAACGCGGTTGAGAGGGATAATAAATCAGCTGTGATGGAATGGCAGAGCAAACTTGACAGGCTGATTAACCTACTTCTGGTCTTGTATTATATGGTCTTGTGGCCTGAAGAAGGGTCATAACCACAGAAGAAAGTTCTTTGATTAAATAAGTTATTCAACAGACAAAGATAAATGTTTGAATGCTGTTTATTGGGATTTGCTCGTGTAAGATGACTTTGCACCATCCAGCAATTTTCAAAGTTATGTCCGTGATGATTGCCTCTAATAAATTGAGTTGTCTGTGAAAGATTGAGATTTGGCTTAACCACAGAGGCAGCATATAGTGATTTAAAAACAAAATCTGTTGCATAGTTGAAAAATAGGTATTTGACTATTCCATGTGGATCTGTTCTGTTCTCCTTACTGGTTAATATTTTTGATTGATACAGAATAGGATAACTTGAGCAGATAAGCAGTTGATTCTCTTTGGAGAGACTGAACTGATCAGTGTAGGTAAGAAAGCTGACAGATGTTAGAATGGATTTTAGTACTGATAAAAGTAGACCAATACATATAGAACAACCAGCTGTAGACATGCAGAAAATGAAAGCCATCCTACTGACTAGGGCTGAAACTGACAAGCATTCTGAGGTGGTCACAGATTTAACCTTAAGTCATTGTACGGTGTGGATCTGTTATCAATAAAATTGCAGGCACATCACTCATTAAAGCCAAATTTGCACATCATACAAATCCTTGAAGCCTGCAGTAAATATGAGCCATGTTACCTCAGTGAAAGATGTGAATGCATTAGGATGGTTCTTGCAGTTTCCACTATTTCTCATACCTTGGTTGAAGCTCAAGTGTCAAAAATGATTTATTGAGGATAAAGAAAATATAGGCAATATAATTTAAAAATAATTAAAGATTTTGAAAAGAGTAATAAAGCAGGGAAATTTTTTTCTGAATTTTTTCAATGATTTTAAGTTCCCTGGCTCCCACCGCTTTATTTTCACCATAGATGTCCAGTCCCTATATACTTCCATCCCCCACCAGGAAGGTCTCAAAGCTCTTCACTTCTTTTTGGATTCCAGACCTAACCAGTTCCACTCTACCACCACTCTCCTCCGTCTAGCGGAATTAGTCCTTATTCTTAATAATTTCTCCTTTGGCTCCTCCCACTTCCTCCAAACTAAAGGTGTAGCCATGGGCACCCGTATGGGTCCCAGCTATGCCTGCCTTTTTGTTGGCTCTGCGGAACAATCCATGTTCTAAGCCTATACGGGTATCTGTCCCCCACTTTTCCTTTGCTACATTGACGACTGCATTGGCGCTGCTTCCTGCGTGCATGCTGAGCTCGTTGAAATCATTAACTTTGCCTCCAACTTTCACCCTGCCCTCAAGTTTACCTGATCCATTTCTGACACCTCCCTCCTCTTTCTAGATCTTTCTGTCTCTATCTCTGGAGACAGCTTATCTACTGATGTCTACTATAAGCCTACGGACTCTCACAGCTACCTGGACTATTTCTCTTCCCACCCTGTCTCTTGCAAAAATGCCATCCCCTTCTCGCAATTCCTCCGTCTCCACCGCATCTGCTCTCAGGATGAGGCTTTTCATTCCAGGACGAAGGAGATGACCTCCTTTTTTAAGGAAAGGGGCTTCCCTTCCTCCATCATCAACTTTGCTCTCAAACGCATCTCTCCCATTTCACGCACATCTGCTCTCACCCATCCTCCCGCCCCCCCCCCCGCACTAGGAATAGGGTTCCCCTTGTCCTCACCTATCACCCCACCAGCCTCCAGGTCCAACATATAAATCTCCGTAACTTCCGCCACCTCCAACAGGATCCCACCACTAAGCACATCTTTCCCTCCCCCCTTCTCTCTGCTTTCCGCAGGGATCGCTCCCTTGTCCATTTGTCCCCCCCATCCCTTCCCACCAATCTCCGTCCTGGCACTTATCCTTGTAGGCGGAACAAGTGCTACACATGCCCTTACACTTCCTCCCTCAGCACCATTCAGGGCCCCAGACAGTCCTTCCAGGTGAGGCGACACTTCACCTGTGAGTCGGCTGGGGTGATTTACTGCGTCCGGTGTTCCCGATGTGGCCTTCTATATATTAGTGAGACTCGATGCAGGCTGGGAGACTGTTTCGCTGAACACCTACGCTCTGTCTGCCAGAGAAAGCAGGATCTCCCAGTGACCACACATTTTAATTCCACGTCCCATTCCCATTCTGATATGTCTATCCACGGCCTCCTCTACTGTCAAGATGAAGCCGCACTCAGGTTGGAGGAACAACACCTTATATTCCGTCTGGGTAGCCTCCAACCTGATGGCATGAACATTGACTTCTCTAACTTCCGCTAAGGCCCCACCTCCCCCTCATACCCCATCCGTTACTTATTTATTATTATTATTATTAATTTTTTTCTTTTTTCTCGCTCTCCTTTTTCTCCCTCTGTCCCTCTCACTATACCACTTGCCCATCCTCTGGGCTCCCCCCTCCCCCTTTCTTTCTCCCTAGGCCTCCCGTCCCATGATCCTCTCATATCCCTTTTGCCAATCAACTTTCCAGCTCTTGGCTCCATCCCTCCCCCTCCTGTCTTCTCCTATCATTTCGGATCTCCTCCTCCCCCTCCCACTTTCAAATCTCTTACTATCTCTTCTTTCAGTTAGTCCTAATGAAAGGTCTCGGCCCAAAATGTCGACTGTACCTCTTCCTATAGATGCTGCCTGGCCTGCTGTGTTCACCAGCAATTTTTATGTGTGTTGAGGCAAATTTTAATTTGGACAGCAGGCACTAGAACACCAAACACAAACTTCACAAGTAGTGACTTCTGATTAAATAAATCTTGCAACCATATTAATAGACATTGTGAACAGAATCACAATGAACGTAACAGGATGGAAGTCTATTGGGTAGAAATATTGAGGGACTTATATATGTAGAGAATGATATTTTTTTCCACAGAAAATAAGAGGAAAAGAGATTCAAGTGAACTTTTGCAAACTTCTCATGTCTACATGCAGTAACTTAATTTTATTTCTTCTGTTGAGATGATCACGTAGAATTGAAAATGTTACTGTACAAGGAGAATCTTTTAGTATCCCTAATGTTTTGAAGGCAGGTTTCACAAAGTAATAATATATTACAATAATAACCCAGTATTTAATGTGACTGATCTATGGATGCTGTCCTGAATTAGTAAGAATTTTCCTTCCCTCTTTAGTCTCCATAATATTTTTAAATTAATTTTTCTGAAATTGCAAATTTGACACACTTACAAAGGGAATCTGGAACCTGAGACAGCAGGACAAGCAACAGTTAATTTACCAAATCATATGGAAAGATAATAAAATTGGCAATGGGAAGACATGAAATGAAATGCTATTTTGTGTTTTGTAGCATAATGGCTCGCACAACACCTTACAGTAGCAGTGACCCGGGTTCAATTCCTGTGCTATCTGCATGGAGTTTGTCTGTCCTCCCTGTGGCCACGTGAGTTTCCTCCCACACTCCAAAAACAACTGGATTAGATTAATTGGTCATTGTAAATTGTCCTGTGATTAGGCTAGGGTTAATTCGGGGGTTGCAGAGTGATGCGGCTCGAGGGGCCAGAAGTTCCACACTGTAACTCAGCATCTGAAATAAATTAATAAATAAAGAATCAAAGCTAAAGATAATAAAGAACTTGAACAATTGGTTCTTTTTCCCTTCAGAGAGCAGCAATTAACTTCCTGGACTGTATCCAATGGCCTGGACTAACAATCCAGATATCTGATAGGTGGAATTTGGGAAAAAAGATAATACAAGCAATTAGTTTAAATAACGATGGTCATTTATTCATACAGGACACAAAGTCCCTACAGCCCACTGAAACTGTTTAGACCAGCAAGCACCACTTACCCAATGCTCATCTCATTGTTTTTTCCTTCCAGCAATTTTCCCAACAACCCTCCCAGATTCTAGACTCAACCTGTTATTAAAGGGTTGGCACAATATTGTGGGCCGAAGGACTTGTACTGTACTGTACTGCTCTACGTTCTAAGCTACAGACAATCTACAGTCCTCAATTAATCCAAAGTGCCTCACATATAAAGAAGGGAGGAGAAGATGGTGGCATGATGCAGCGTATGCGGCCTCTCCGGTGAATGATATCATATTTGTAAGTAGGATGCCGTGCACAATTCTGATTTGATGGAGGCAGACGTGAGAAGCACGGAGAAACATCTGGAGAAACTTCTGAAATGCCCGGTTCGCTGCCGCTGCTACTGTGCGATCGAGAATCTCCGGAGGGGAAGGGCCCAAATCCTCGGCTTTGCCTGTTGCTGGCGGCCGGGGCCGGGGTTGAAGCGCTCGGCAGAGATGGTGCTCGGTGTCGGAGGGCTGGTCGGAGGCTCCAAGTTTTTGGACGGGCTCAGAATTGGACTGTGGTCGGGTGCTTCCAGGATGCTGCATCGGCAAGTTTGCGGTGCTAGAAGCTCATGGCAGGGAGAGTTTTCTTCCTTCTCCTGTCTGCGTGAGATGATGGGACTTTCGAGAGACTTTGAACCTTTTTTTAACGTGCCCATTGTTTGTTCTTCATCAAATTACAGTATTGCTTGCACTGTTGTAACAATATGTTATAATTATGTGGTTTTTGTCAGTTTTTCAGTCTTGGTCTGTCTTGTGTTTCTGTGATATTACACTGGAGGAACATTGTATCATTTCTTAATGCATGCATTACTAAATGACAATAAAAGAGGACTGCATGTCCTCATAATCTAATCTATTTAGAAATGGAACATATTCAGAAATTGGAGCAACTGCAAATCTGGACCACCAGAAATGTGAGAGAGAAGCTGTTTGACCATGAAAACAACTGAATGGTTGTAAAAACCCAGTTGGTTCACTAAGTACTTCAGAACAGGCAATTTGCTCTCCTTTGATCCACCCAACCATGTTCAGACCTAACCATGCACTTGTCTCAAAAATCCCTTTGAAGTGACCTGTTAGGTCACTTAGTCATACTGGCATATTGAAACAGACAAGGAATAAAAACTGACGCTTATTAGGAAGTCAGCCATAACAAAAATGTTGCCAGCCCAACTGACCTTGCAAAGTTCTCTCCACAGATGTCTGGAAACAATAAATTAGGAAATCTGTTTCACAGATTAGTCAAGCGATTAGTTGACATAATTGTACTCACAGAATCATATGTTTAAAATCTGCCAGACTCTTTATCACTATCTCTGTGTATATCTTGTTTCAGCAGTAGGGTAGATTGACTGAAGGTGAACATAAAATAGTATATAGTCAAGTCAGAGTGCCCTCTGGAATCCTCAACATTGATTCTCCAGCCCAGGAAGGCTCAAGGCATCAGATGGAACATGAGAAAGGAAAATCCTCCAGATTAACATTGATCTCCCTTCCTCAACTAATGAATCATTGTTTCTCCATCACTGAATAACACCAGAAAGCAGAAAGGGGAAGAAATGTTCTCTGGATTGGAGGGACTCAAATGTCCATCACCAAGACAGGCTGTGTAGCATCATCACTGACTGATCAGGCAAAGTTCTGAAGAATGTAGCTGCCAGACTGTCTACAGTACTCAGCGAGTATAACAACTCAGGAGATAAATGTACCTGAAGTTGTCATTATTTATCTTCCTCTGTGATGGCATTGGTGGAAATAACCACCATGCATTTCTAACGGAGAGAAAAAAGATTTCATTGTCACTGAGGACATCTTCCATCTAGTTACATGGCTCTGCTGATATGTGAAATAGGATAGGCTTGGGTCAAAATTGTGCATCCATGAGGCAATGTGGACCATCAGTAGCAGCAGAATGGTACACCATCTCCATCTTGTTTGGCATATCCCTCATTTTACCATTAACGTCAATCCTGGAAGTGGGGGGGGGGGTTAATTTTATTCAAAGGACATGGTGAGAGCAGTACAGGCATTCCTGAAAATAATGAGGTACTATCCAAGTGAAACTATCATACAAGACTATTAAGGTGTTGTTGTAAAAATAGTATGCAGCAGAAGGAGCCAAGTAACCTCACGAGATCACATTGGAGCTCTATGGTCCTAGTGGTGAATGGCGATGATAATTTAAATAGCTACTGTAAGGTGGAGACTCCAGAATCATCCTTATTCTCAATGATGGCAGTGACAGTGCATAAATGCTAAAGGAAAAGCTGAAACATTCACAACCAATTTCATCGAAACGTAACAATAGGTGATCCATCTCAACTTCCTCCTGCGAACCCCATCATTAGAGAAAGCAGTTTCCCTTTGACTTGATTCACTCACAAACAGCCGAGCACTGGGAATAGTGTAAAGATCTGAGGTACTAAATGCCTGTACTCCAGAATTAATTGTTCTTTTAATCAGGTTCTTTTAGTTTTTATTTTGTTTAGAGATATAACGTGGAATAGATCCTTCCAGTCCTTCTAGTCGCGCCACCCCAGCCTCCGACAACACTGATTTAACCCTAACCTAATCACAGGACAATTTACAATGAGGATGTACAGAAACTCTTTACGAAGGATGGCGGGATTGAACTCCAAGCTCCGACTCCTTGATGTGTAATAGCGTTGTACGAACTGCTATTCAGGTTGTCCTTTGGGTAATAGGACTGACATCAACCTATCAATGCAGAAAATTGGACAGGTCTATCTCATTCACAAAGCAAATGGGAAACCCAGTCCAGCTAATTACCATACAGACAGTTAACTCTCAATGATCAGTTAAATGACAGTGTGGTTCTTGACATCAAAAGGAAAGCATTCTACTGTTGGAATCATCTGACATGCAAAGGGAGATGGTTGCAATTGTTAGATGGCTTTCATCTGAACAAGGTAGCATCATGGGAATCCCCCAGGACAACTTTCATTTGCTTTAACAATGACCTTACTTCCATCCTAAGGTTAGTAGTGGAGATATCTGCAGCCGATGGTACAATGCTCAATTCCATTTGCAACCCCTTAGTAAACAAAACACACCCTTGCCTGCCGCAAGACCTGGACAATATTCAAGCATGGGTTAAATAGTCTGAAAGATTCAGGTTACACATATATTACAGGAAAGTCAGGCAATGTCCATCTTTATACCTTTTTTATACTTCATACTTTATAGGCGCCAAACAATTGATACTAGAATGTACAATCATCACAGCGATATTTGATTCTGCGCTTCCCACTCCCTGGATTACAAATCAATAGTAAATATTAAAAATTTAAATTATAAATCATAAATAGAAAATAGAAAAATGGAAAGTAAGGTAGTGCAAAAAAAAACTGAGAGGCAGGTCCGGATATTTGGAGGGTACGGCCCAGATCCGGGTCAGGATCCATTCAGCAGTCTTATCACAGTTGGAAAGAAGCTGTTCCCAAGAGAGTCTAACCACATAGCCTAGACATTTAATAGCAGTACCATCATTCTGCCCTTCCCCCACCATGGATGTCCTTGGGTTCCCATTGACTTGAAGCTCAACTGGATCAGCCATATACATACTATGGGTCAGAAACTGGGTATTCTGCAATGAATTCCTCACCCTCTGACACCAGAGAGCATTTACTCCATTGTGAACGGCACAAGTCATGAACATGATAGAATACTCTCCACTTGCCTGGAGGACTGTACTGCTAACAACCCTCTGACAGTATTCAGGACAAGGCAGGCTACTTATTAGTACCCCATCCATCACCCTAAAAATTCATACCCTGATGGCCAGATCACAAAAATGACAAACAACAAATGCTGTTGTCTGATCTGCTTAGTATTTCGAGTGATATTTTTTTATTTCAAATTTCTAGCATCTGCAATATTTTGCCTTGATTCATAGTCAGATGGATGGAAATAAAAAAAATAGATTAACAATGAAAAAACAACAGAGGTAATAAAAAGCTTCAAATTTGTAAGTTCTCCAGAAGCAATTAAAATGTGATAAAATGAGATTGTTTTGTGAAAATTGCTTTTCAGTATTACGGAGATTGATTGGCAGTAATTAAAATGGTGATGCCATTAAAAGTGGTCTTAGATTTGAAAATGCATGATTTAACTTCCCTTATTAAATTCATATCTATCGAACAAGTACATGTTCTTCCCATGATTTGATGCATTTGAACATGAAGCCAGTCAATGAGACTCATTTTGCAGAATGGATCAAATCCAGCAGAGAAATTGTAATTGTGCATCTCCACTCATGTAACAATGTTATGTCATTTACATATATAAGAGCACCAATGTCATTTGCTTCCCATTTACTTTGGCAGAACATTTTGATTTAATATATCAAAATAATATTTACTTTAAGGTAATAATCAGTGGTCAAAGAGTTAAAGAGCTTTGCCTGTTGTTGAATGTTGTATGAGTATTCAAATTCACATGATTCAGCCTCATGGAAATATACTTTACACTGTGTTCTTTTCTGGAAAGGACTTCTGTGAAATTGTGCATGGCTGTCAGCTTCTTGAGAGAGTAATCTATAACCAGTGACATTTCCAGGGGCCCTTTTTTTGCAATTGTTAATTTAATATTGTATAACTGCTCGTCTTTGTTAAGAGAAGCTGCAATAAATCAACAAAGCAAAAATCTAGCTGATGCTATCCTTTGAAATATCCATCTTGGAAAGAATTCATGAAAGATTAAACCTTTCACCTTGTGCCAGTGGTGCCTTCACAATGATTGAAAGAATCCTTTAAAATAATGTGGTGAGATGATAACAAAAATTTATGTTATTCACACATACAGTGTATTCAATGTAAACTGTAAAAAGCTCTAAATGAATAT
Source organism: Mobula hypostoma (assembly GCF_963921235.1). Taxonomy (NCBI): domain Eukaryota; kingdom Metazoa; phylum Chordata; class Chondrichthyes; order Myliobatiformes; family Myliobatidae; genus Mobula; species Mobula hypostoma. Next base: position 55,603,288 of record NC_086104.1, on the reverse strand, counting down.
TTATGATACATATGAGTACTTCTATTATAACAGACACAAATCTCCAGAAATCAAAATATATGAATGGAGGAATTTGAAATATAATTATAAAATGCTTAACAGGTTTCAAAGTCCAAGCAGCTTCAGCGGAGGAAGAGAAACGGAACTTTCCTCTGAGTGAATACTGCTTCATATTGGTACACTTTGAAAGTATATTTTCAGCAGGTACTGTATATTGAAACAATATATTTTTAAATAATATTATTCTTTTGAATATGATGCATTGCTTTATCAACTGATGGAAACAGTAAAACAGAAAATAGACTATAATTGAATTAGTACAATGACATGTATTCTCATATCTAAGGAGAGATGTACTGGCGTTGGAGAGAGCCCAGAGAAGGTTCACGACAATGATAGGGGTTAATATATGAGGAGCATTTGCTGGCTCTGCATATGTACTCACCTGGGTTTTGAAAAATGAAGGGGGATCAGAATCAGGTTTAATATCACTGATGCATGTCGTGAAATATGTTCTTTTGCATCAGCAGTACATTGCAATACATAATTAAAAAAACTAAATTAAAGTAATCTCCTTAAGCTCCTAATGAAATATAGCTGCTGTTATACCTTCTTTGTAATTGCATAAATATTTGGGGCTCAGCATAGATCTTCAGAGATGTTGACACCCAGAAATTTGAAACTGCTCACCCTTTCGATTGCTGATCCCTCTATGAGGACAGGTGTATGTTCTTTCAATTTCCCCTTCCTGAGGTCCACAATCAATTTTTTTGACATTGAGTGTAAAGTTGTTGTTGAGACACCACTCAGCCAGCTGATCCACCTCACTCCTTCAGGTCTCCTCATCACCATCTGAAATTCTTCTAACAATAGTTGTGTCTTCGGCAAATTTATAGATGATGTTTGAGCTGTGCCTAGCCACAAGTTGTGGGTGTAGAGAAAGTGGAGAAGAGGGTTAAGCATGCATCCTTTAGGTGCAGCAGTGTTGACTGTCAGTGAGGAGAAGTTATTTCCAGTGCTCACTGATTCAGAGGTGGAGCAGAGTGATGATGGCGCTAAATGGCAAGTCTTTTGCTTGTACCTTCGGAAACAGCTATACTACCAAATTTAATATCTTTATTTTTCCCTTTGAGGGTTCTTAACCGGCCGTTGTTGTTCGGCACGCCAAGGGCTCGGCCTAAGAGACAAGCTTGGCTTTGGAGGCCTAGGATCTTGGGGCTCTGGAGATGGATGGATCGAAGGTCGGTGTTGTGGCAGGAGACCTGTGTGTCGTTGGGGGAGTCGGAATACCTACAGCTGTGTGCCCAGATCTTTGGGCATACAGCTCGAAAAAAAGCGATGTACTCGACTTTTAACATCGTAAACCAGTGAGTTGTTTTTTATGTCTCCCCGCTTGCTGTGAAAATAGAGACATCTCTTTCTCCCTTATTAGGGAGAGAGAGAGAGCCTGTGGTATGTTGAATACTGGGTGAAACGTGAAGTCTTTGGAGTTCTGCAGGTCTGTGTCTCTGCTGTTGATTTGCTCACTCTTGAATGCTCAGTGACGGGTGTGGATGCATTTTTTGCCGCTGGGGGGAGGGGGGATTGTTGCTTGCTGCCGCTTATGCGTGGGAGGGAGGAGAACTGGGGGGGGGACTTTGGTGTTCTAACATTTAACTGTCGTTCATTCTTTGGGGCACTCCTCTGTTCTTGTGGATGGTTGCGATGAAAAAGCATTTCAGGATGTATATTGTATACATTTCTCTGACATTAAATGTACTTTTGAAACCTTTGATTGTGGTCTCCTGATGTGGAAGTCAAAGATCCAGTTTGAAGAAGGATGTAAAGAGGCCTAGATTTTGGAGCTCGTTGATTAGTACTGAAGGCATGATGGTGTTGAATGCTGAGCCGTAATCAATAAACAGCAGCCTGTTGTAGGTATTGTTATTGTCCTGGTGATCCATGGCCGAGTGGAGAGCCAGTGACATTGCAGCCACTGCAGACCTATTGCAGTGACAGACAAATAGCAGTGGGCCCAGGTCCTTGCTCAGGCTGGAGTTGATTCTGGCCCTGACCAACCTCATGGGCATGGGCAGTAGTCATTGCGGCAAGTTACCCTGTTGTTGGGCATTGGTATGATTGTTGCCCTTTTGAAGCAGGTGGAAACCACCAACTGCAGGAGTGAGAGATTGAAGGTGTCCTTGAACATTCCGGCCAGTGGCTTGGCATAGATTTTCAGTGCTCCATAAGGTACACCATCAGTGCTTGATGCCTTGTGAGTGTTCACCCATGAAAGATGATTTGATGTTGTCCTCCAATACAGAGATCACAGGTTCACCAGATGCTACAGGGATTTGCACAGTGAGGTTTTTTTTCTCCATTTCAAAGCATGCATAAAGGCATTTAGCTCATCTGGGAATGAAGCACCATTCATGATATTAGATTTTGCCTTGTAGGAAGTAATGGCCAGCAAACACTGCCAGAGCTGATGTACATCTGATTCTGCCTCTAACTTCAATCAGAATCATTTTTTCTTGCTCTTAAAATAGGCTTCCGTTGGTCATACCTGGACTTCTTATATGGTTCTGTGTTACCGGTTTTGAATGCCACAGATTTATCCCTCAGCAGACTACAAATCTCCTGGTTCATCCATGGCTTTGGCTTTGGTTATATCTGGTATGTTCTCTCAGGCACACACTCATCCAGGCAGGTCTTGATGAAGTTGGTGACAACTGCAGTGTTTTCATTGAGTTGTCTAAATGCTGTGAGTAAGAGTACAGCCAGGTAATCGGACTTTCAAAAGTGTGGGTGTGGCATGACTTGGTAAGCATTCTTGATGGTTGTATAACAGTAATGGATTGTGTTGGCTGCCCTGGTTCTACAAGTGGTATTTTGGAGGTAGTTGTTCAGAGACTTCTTCAAGCTGGCTTGGTTGAAATCCTTCACAATGACTGGGAAGGCATCAGGCTGTGCTGTTTCATTCTTGATGATTATGGAGTTCAGCTACTCCAGTGCCTGCCTGATGTTGGCCTGAGGTGGAATGTACACTGCTACCAGGATGATAGCACAAAGCTCTCTTGGTAGATAATATGAATGACACTTGATCACTGGGCTTGGCTCTTCCTGGAACATCTGGACAACAAAGATACATACATCAGGATGCTCTTTATCAACTACAGCTGAGCATTCAATAGCATCATCCCATAAAAACTAATCAATAAGTTCTTGGCCTTGGCCTCAAACCACCTTGTGGAATTGATCCTAGATTTCATTACTTGTAGACTCCAGTCAGTTTGGATTGACAACAAAATCTCCTCCATGATCTCCATCAACACAGGACAGGACTGTGTACTTAGCCCCCTGTTCCACTTGCCTTTCTCACTGCTGACAGCAGGTAGAAGGTACAAGAGCCTCAGGACTTACACCACCAGGTTCAAGAACAGTTACTACCCTGCAACCATCAGGCTCTTGAATAAAAGGGGAAAACTATATTCACTTGCCCCATTATTGAACTGTTCCTACAACCAATGACCTCACTTTAAGGTCTCTTCTTATCTCATGCTGTCATTATTTATTGCTTGTTGTTCTTCCCTGATTTGCACTGTGGTCTTATTTCTAATTACTAGATCTCACTGTGTACTTGTGGGTTCACAGCTGTTGTTGATTGCTCATTATCATATAGTTAAGCAATTAGCTTTTGTCATCAGGTCAGCCATTTATATCAGTTGTACATTTCATTTTGTAGTTAGAAGTAGTTGTTAAGAGTCAAAGGAACTTCTTTGAATATTTGAAGCTGCCTTTCGTTAGAATGCCAAGAAGTACTGTCCTTTTACACCGGTTCCTTGTGTACTGTAATGGCTTGATGAATAAGAACTGCCTTCAACTCCAACTACACCAAGACAGGAATTATCTATCTGACTGACTTGAGAAAATGGGGAAAACTCTTGAGTGAGGGCAGAATGTTGCAATTTATGAGGGGTGATTGATAAGTTCGTAGCCTAAGGTAGAAGGAGTCAATTTTAGAAAACCTAGCACACATATACAAACGGTATTTCAACTTAGTCACCTCCTACATTTACGCACTTAGTTCAGTGGTCATGGAGCATACGAATCCCTTCTTTGCAGAAGTCGGCATCTTGGATCTCCAGAAAGTGGTCCACAGCAGGGGTGATTGATAAGTTCTTGGCCTAAGGTAGAAGGAGATGAGTTATACAGCTCTCATTACATGCACGTGCAGTTCAACTCTTTGAGTGATTATGCAGAAGGCTTGAAGTTAATAACTCATCTCCTCCTACCTTAGGCCATGAACTTAGGCCACTTTCTGGAGGTCCAAGACGCTGACTTCGACAAAGAAGGGATCCGTATGCTCCACGACTGCTGGACTAAGTGTGTAAATGTAGAAGGGAACTTAGTTGAAATATAAATGTGCTAGGTTTTCTAAGATTGACTCTTTCTACCTTAGGCCACAAACTTATCAATCACCCCTTGTATTTATATTTGCATTTGCAAAGTTTATCTTCTGCACTCTGAACTTTCATTGATACTGTAAGAGTTACTATTCTATTGATTTGCTGAATGTGTCCTCAGGAAAATGAATCTCAGGGTTGTATATGATGACATATATGTACTTCAGTAATAAACTTTACTTTGTACTTTGAACTTTAGATGTTCCAGGTTGGATGAGCAGGACTGAGACAGAACTGTCATATCTGTGCATCATGATGAGTTGATCATGAAGCATACTCCCCTCCCCCTTTTACCTTTAAAAGGATGGCGCGGTAGTGTAGTGGTTAGCACAATGCTTTACAGTAACAGAAACCTGGGTTCAATTCCCACTAATGCCTGTAAGGAGTCTGTACGTTCTCCTTGTGACTGCATGGGTTTCTTCCAGGTGCTCCGGTTTCTTCCCACAGTTCAAAGACATGCCGTTTAGTAAGTTATTTGTTCATTGTAAATTCTCCCGTGATTAGGCTCGGATTAACTTGGGGGATTTCTGGGCGACATGTCTCGAAGGGCTGGATGGGCCTATTCCATGCTGAATTTCAAAAATAAGTAAATAAAAGATTCAACTGACCTGTCTTTGTGGAGAATGATGATGTCATCAGGCTGCAGTGCTGTAAATGAAATGGCTGGGAATGAGCCACGTTTCTGCATGATAAAATACATAGCAGTCTCGGATGTCCCCCCTGTACTGCAATCTTGCTCTGAGGTTTTCAGTTCTACTTTCTAGAGACCGTATATTTGCCAGCCGGATAGGTGAGAGTGGAGTTTAAGCCCTTTGCACTTCAATCGTACTGCAGCCCAGCATGTCTTCCCCACTTCCTTTTTCTTAAAGGAGAACTGCACTTGTGACTGCCTCTCTGTCCAACCCTATGTCTCTGTTGTGAGAGGTGGAAATGGGTAATGTAGGCCAACTGGGCTCTGGTGAAGCTGTATAGGCCAATCCTCTGTATAGCGGATGCACTCAATTGCAGAAGCGTTAATGAACTCCAACCATACCGTTGACTGCAGAGGATGAAGGAGACAGGAGGTCCTGGATGGCCTAAGCTAAGGGCACAAGTAAGTAAGTACTTGCAACCTGAATCTGCTGGCCGGGGTCTATGGACTTCGAGGATCAATAGACGTTTTAACCATCTTAAAGCAATTTTATTTACTGAAGTACCCGTTGACTGTGGATTTCAACTGTAGTAATCCTAAATGGGAATATCTGATGATTCCCCTCGGAGCTGCAGGCAAATTGTTGCCATTTGAGAATCTGATTGAAACCTATTGAATATCAAATGGCCTAGATAGAGTGGACATAGACAGGATGTTTCCAATAATGGGAGATCCTAGGACCAAAGGACACAGCCTCAGAATAGAATGCTGTCTCTTCAGAACAGAGATGAAGAGGAATTTCTTTAGCCAGAAGATGGTTAATCTGTGGAAAGTTACTTCGAACTCAACGGCTGTGAAGGCAGATGAAGGCTGCAACAAATCCATCAGCTCCAATCGTCGTGGTTTCCATGTCATTGGAATCAGTTGGTTGACTTTGAAGTATCAAGTGCTTCTTGGAGTGCAACATCAAGTACATGTTAAACAAATACACGCACAGGCGTCTTTGCTCTGTGGGCCACTTCTTCAGAACGAAGACCATCATCCTTGACTTCAAGGGATAGCCACGACGACGATGAATCTGTGGAATTCATTGCCATATTCAGCTGTGGAGTCCAAGTTATTGGGTACATTTAAAGTGGAGGTTGATGGTTTCTTGATTAGTGAGGGCATCAAAGGTTACGGGGACATTACGGGGAGAAGGAAAATAAATCAGCCATAATTGAATGGTAGAGCAGACTGGATGGGTTGAATGGCCCAATTCTGCTTCTTTGTCTTATAGTTTTATGTACTCTGACAATAAGAGAGTCCTCCTTTGTTTAGAATGAAGCATCTCCAGGTTTGAGGAACACTATTGAACAAGATTAATTTTTGATTGATTTAAGATTCATTGCAATAGACAGTAGTAAAAAAATCCCAGATTCTATATATCATAATGGGGAATATTTTACAAAGTACAGTGTATTGATTCTAAATGAAAATATAATAAAACAGCAACCCATTTTGGAAGGAACTTGACGTTGATTCCTGAATTAACATCCAGCTGCTCATTAGCTTATGCAACAAACAAAATAACAACAATCCAATGCAGTGATTTCTGAATTTACTTTTTGATAAATACCTCTTCAGAAACATTAGTTTTTATTCCAGTCACATTCTTGCCTCATTCTCTAATTATAAATAATAATTGTTAATTCTAGACTCTGTCCTCTTTTACCATCTCTGTAGGAGGAATTGATGTCCAGATTGAGAGCCAATGGTTTAACTCAGGTCAGAGAATAAGTTTTCTTGGAATGCAGCTCTGCAGCTGTTGGAACAGCTTTTGTTTTGCCAAGGTTGATGCAATTAGGTCTCTTTTCTAGTCTATTATCTGGGTTGCAGGCCGAGGAATGAATATTGTCTATGACTAGTGGGAGAAATGCATGCTGTTAACTTGAGTAAAGTGATGGGATTTTTTACATCCATCTGAACAGGCAGATGAACCTTGGCTTGATGTCTTACTTAAAATGCAGTGCTCCATCATCACTCCACTGAAGTGTCAGTTTAGATTATGTTCTTTAATGCAGAGAACAAATCAAGGCACTTTGCAGTCAGAGACTCAAGAATAAATTGCAATCATTGGGAGTGGTAACCAAATACCTGTGGAGAGAAAACTGCAGAGATAGATGGATTAGAATCAGATTCAGATTCGGGTTTATTATCACCGGCATGTGTCATAATTTAGCAGCAGCAGTTCGATGAAATGCATGACAATATAGAAAAAAAATAAGCAAATCAATTACAGTAAATATATATATATGTATATTGACTAGATTAAAAAAGAGCAGAAACAGAATATATATATATATATATATATAAAATGTGTGTGTGTGTGTGTGTGTGTGTGTGTGTGTGTGTGTGTTTGTGTGTGTATGTATCTATATATTATATTCAATGTCTGCTACTTAGGAATTGGATGGCAGAGGGGAAGAAGCTATTTCTGAATTGTTGAGTGTATGCCTTCAGGCTTCTGTACCTCCTTCCTGACGGTAACAATGGGAAGAGGGCATGTCCTTGGTGATAGGGATCCGTAATGATGGATGTTGCTTTTTGGAGGCACTACTTGAAGATGTCTTGGGTACTAAGGAGTTTAGTACCTTTGATGGAACTAACTATTTTACGACTCTCTGCAGCTTCTATTGCTCCTGTGTAGTAGCACACCCCCGCCCCCCCATACCAGACAGAGATGCAACATGTCTGAATGCTCTCTACAGTACATCTGTAGAAGTTTTTGAGTGTTTTAGTTGACAAACCAAATATTTTCAAACTTCTAATGAAGTATAGTCGCTGTCTTTTCTTCTTTATAGCCACATTGATATGTTGGGACCAGGTTAGGTCCTCAGAGATCTTGACACCCAGGAACTTGAAGCTGCTCACTCTCTCCACTTCTGATCCCTCTATGAGGATTGGTGTGTGTTCCTTCATCTTACCCTTCCTGAAGTCCACAATCAGCTCTTCATCTTACTGATACTGAGCTCAAGGTTGTTACTGTGATACCAACTAGCTGGTATATCTCGCTCCTGTATGCCCTCTCATCTCCATCTGAGATTCTACCAACAATGGTTGTATCATCAGCAAATTTATTGATGGTATTTGAGCTATACCTAGCCACAGTCATGGGTGTAGAGAGAGTAGAGCAGTGGACTAAGCACACACCCCTGAGGTTTGCCAGTGCTGATTGTCAGTGAGAGGAGATAATACCTCCAATCCGCACAGACTGTGGTTTTCTGGTTAGGAAGCTGATGATCCAATTGCAGAGAAAGGAACAGAGGCCCTGGTTCTGTAGCTTGTCGATTAGGACTGTGGGAATGATGGCGTTAAACGCTGAGGTATAGTCAACAATCAGCATCCTGACATAGATGTTTATATTAACCAGGTGATCTAATGCCACATGAAGAGCTATTGAGATTACTTCTACCGTCGACCTACTGTGATGATAGGCAAATTGCAATGGGTTCAGGTGCTTGCTGAGGCAGAAGTTCATTCTCGCGATGACCAACCTGACAAAGCATTTTATTATTGGAGATGTGAGTGCTACTGGGTGATAGTCATTAAGGCAGCTCACATTATTCTTCTTAGGCACTGGATTTATTGTTGCCTTTGTAAATCAGGTGGGAACTCCCAACCGTAGCAGTGAAAGGTTGAAAATGTCCTTGAATACTCCTGCTAGTTAGTTAGCACAAATTTTGAGTGTCTTACTAGGTACTCCATCGATACCTGCTGCATTGCGAGGGTTCACTCTCGTTAAAGATAGCCTAACATCTGCCTCCACAGAGATTTTATGACACGAGTTTGAAAGCAACAGTTATTTGTATTGACCCACTCATTAGTGCCAGCTGGGTCATTTGACAGGCCAGAGGTATTCATGATGGCCAAATGAAAGGTGAAGAGTCAGATCTTCATTGGCTGTGTGGAATTTAGTCCCCATGTTTACCAAAGAGATCACCAAGTGATAGAGTGAAGATTATCCAAGGGTGTATTCTTTTTGTAATGGTTAGAAAATTAACTTTTGAAGAAGCTGCGTCTGTATCCAATAGGTGAGCATGGACCCATATAGATAACTCCCTGGCAGTGTTGTATGTAAAATGCCTAGATTCATTTCTGAAAATTGTGGAATGAGACTTTTATAAAACACAGGTCCAACTTGTGCATCTTACTTCAATGTTGAACTAAAAGTTTATTATTTCTTTTGCATGTTATCAAATATGTGAATGGAAAAAAGCTATGTGCCAGCCAATGTCATTAGTTGCTGTTGGATGTTGTAAAAGGACAGTGAGTGCATAAACTTCCTCCTTTATATTTGGGAGGAAATATGTTTTACAATTTATACAAACAGTGGCAAGTATTTTTTTCTGGCGTCTGCGTGCGTGCATGTGCGATGTTGGCAAGACGATGTCTTTTTTCATGCCTTTACAAGGCGTGGAGCGAGAGAGAGAGAGAGACACTGTGCGGTGCACCACTCCTCATACAGACATTTCGCAGTATTTTTCCCTTTTATTTTACGAGGTTGAGTTGCGATCTTGACACTCAACGCAGCACGGATGGAAGGCATACTGGGGAGCGGCTCCGACTGGGTTTGAACCCAGGAACCTCCACTCCCAGGTCCAGCGCTGATGTCATTGCACCACCAGCCGGCCCACAGTGGCAAGTATTTAAGGAAATAATTCTTGACTCAACAAAATAGACACCATGTCCACTTTATTAGGTACCTCCTGGACCCAGTAAAGTGGCTACCAAGTGTACGTTCGTGACTTTCTGCTGCTGTATCCCATCTACTTCAAGATTTGGCATGTTGGGTGTTCAGAGATGTAACGTGTGGTTATTTGAGTTGCAGTCACCTTCCTGTCAGCTTGAACCAGTCTGGCTATTCTCCTCTGACCTCTGTCATTAACAAGGCATTTCAGCTCAGCAAACAGCAACTCCCTGGATATTTTTATTTTGTTTTTTTTTGTACCATTCTCTGTAAACTCTATAGACCAGAGGTTTTTGTAGACCCAGGCAATTTCTTCCAGATCATCTATGAAACAGTTTATTCTTCCTTTCTTATGTATTTCTTTTCTTTTGAAGGTGGCTGGGGTTCTGTCAGAGCCCATGATCTACAGTTCAAAGCTATGGTTCGCCCTCAAGCGGTGAATTGTAACATTGGAACAGTGAGCTGCTGATCTCTGCTCTCGTTGTTGGAGGAGCGATCTCTCTTTCTCCCCCTCACTGGCGAGAGAGAGTCTGTCTGCGATACCGGAGTGCTGGGCTATGGACTGTAGGTTTTGATGGACTCTAGATCAATGTCTCCCGGGTAGGGGGTGGTGATGGTTCTGCTGGTGCAAGTGGAAAAGGGTTGATGCTTCTGCTGCTGCTTGCTTGTGGGAGGGGAGGGGGGCTTTGGGGTTCTGTTATTAGTATAATTCATTTTTTGGAGCTTGTTTTTCTTGGATGTCTCTGTAAAGAGTAAATATTTCAGTTTGTAAATGACATACATTTTTTAATATTAAACTAAACCATTTGAACAATGGTGATCAGTAGTTTCTGAAGCGCTCAAACCATCCCATCTTGCACCAACAATCATTCCTCCATCAAACTTACTTCAGATCACATTTCTTCACCATGCTGATGTTTGATCTGAACAACAACTGAATCTCTTGACCATGCCTGCATACTTTTATGCATTGAGTTGCTGCCACATGATTGGCAGATTAAATGTTTGCATTAACGAATAGGAGCACAGGTATACCTAATAAAATAGCCGCTGAATGTATATCACAGTTATGAAGATAGATTCTAAGTGAGTGATGACAAACCCATGGCTAAACAAGAAAGATCAATGAGATTGAGAGAGAAGATTTGCCTCCTGTAAGGTTTGTGATGAACTTCAAGACTGGAATAATTTCAGAAGAAAAAATAATCCGAAGGCAAACTAGATAGGAATTAAAAAAAAGACTACAAGATTTCTTGAAGTCTGTAAAAAAGGAAAGGAAATCCCTGCCAACAATGGCACTTTAAAGAATGAGGCTGGGGAAATAGTCATTGGGAACAAGGAAATGGCAGACGGATTTAACAGACATTTTGCACTGGATTGAATTTTTTGAGGATGTGACTAAACACATTAAACACATTGATGATGGTAGAGCAGTAGATGTAGTGTATATGGATTACAGTAAGGCATTTGACAAGGTACCCTATTCAAGGCTTATTGAGAAAGTAAGGAGGCATGGGATCAAAGGGAAATTGCTTTGTGGATCTAGAACTGGCTTGCCCACAGAAGGCAAAGAGTGGTTATAGACGGGTCATATTCTTCGTGGAGATTGGTCACCAGTGGTGTGCCTCAGGGATCTGTTCTGAGACCCTAACTTTTTGTGATTTTTATAAATGACTTGGATAAAGAAGTGGAGGGATGGGTTAGTAAATTTGCTGATGACACAAAGGTTGGGGGTGTTGTGGATAGTGTGGAGGGCTGTCGGAGGTTACAGCAGGATATTGATAGGATGCAAAAATGGGTTGAGAAGTGGCAGATGGAGTTCAACCCAGATAAGTGTGAGGTGGTTTATTCTGGTAGGTCAAATATGATGACAGAATATAGTATTAATGGTAAGACTCTTGGCAGTGTGGAGGATCAGAGGATCTTGGAGTCCAAATCCATAGGACACTCAAGGCTGATGCGTAGGTTGACTCTGTGGTTAAGAAAGCATACGGTGGATTGGCCTTCATCAATCGTGGGATTGAGCTTATGAGCCGAGAGGTAATGTTACAGCTATACAGGACCCTGGTCAGACCCCACTTGTACTGTGCTTAGTTCTGGTTGCCTCATTATAAGAAGGATGTGGAAACCATAGAATGGGTGCAGAGGAGATTTACAAGGATGTTGCCTGGATTGGGGAGCATGCCTTATGAGAATAGGTTGAGTGAACTCGGCCTTGTGTCCTTGGAGCAACAGAGGATGAGAGGTGACCTGATAGAGTTGTATAAGATGATGAGAGGCATTGACTGTGTGGATAGTCAGAGACTTTTTCCCAGGACTGAAATGGCTAGCACAAGAGGGCATAGTTTTAAGGTGCTTGGAAGCAGGTACAGGGGAGATGTCAGGGGTAAGTTTTTTACACAGAGAGTGGTGAGTGCATGGAATGGGCTGCCAGTGATGGTGGTGGAGGCGGATACGATAGGGTCTTTTAAGAGACTCCTGGACAGGTATATGGAGCCAGAAAAATAGAGGGCTATGGGTAACCCTAGGTAATTTCTAAGGTAAGAACATGTTTGGCACAGCTTTGTGGGCCGAAGGGCCTGTATTGTGCTGTAGGTTTTCTACATTTCTAGTAGTTATGCAGAAGTTACTTGAACATCCATTAACATTAAATAATGGCAGAAGGAATTAACATCATAACAATCACTGAAGTATTAATATTAGTCAAACTAATGTGGCTAATGATTAATAAGATCACTGACCCTGTAGCTCGCGTCCTTGGATATGAAAAAAGTGTTGACTGAGATGTTGGGTATATTGTTTGCAATTTTCCAAAAAACCTTATATCCTTAAAAAATAAAGGAGGATTGAAAAACTGTATGTGGAGGAGCCCTATTGAAAATAGGAGTGGGCACAGTAAGCAGGTAACTACATACTAAATAATTTAACATCAATAGTTGGAAACTATTATAATCAATTATTCATGTAATGATAGCAGCACATTTGGAAAATCATATTTTAATCAAATTGAGTCTGCAAGACTTTGTGAAGGGGAATTCATGTGTGACAGATTTATTGAAGTATTTTTGAGGAAACCATAACCGGGGTGAAAAAGATGGGACCATTAAATGTATCGTATTTGGAATTCCAGAAGACATTCAATGAAGTATTTATGAAAGATTAGGTTACTAGAATAATTCTTCAAAATTGAAATACAGAGGATTCTGGTTAATTTGTCCATCAGTTAATCGAGGCAGTGGCTTATTTGGCACAACTCTTTAAAAAAAACTAGTTGAGAAAATAGCCGGGATTCCTTTTTGAAGATTCGGATGATGTAATCAATGAAAGCATTGTATGAAGGCAGTCCTTTATCGGCACTAAGTGTCTGCACTACTTTTGTTCATTTATAGTCAAGCAAAAGAACACAGCATGTCTGTCGTATCCGATGGTCAAAGTGAAATCTATGCAGGGGAGTTTCCACAGTGGAAATGCTGTTGCACTGAGGCAGATCCACTCTCTTGACCTCAGAAGTCTGGGTCCAATGGTACAATTAGTCATCAAAAACTGCGATCTTCCTTGGTCGCTGTGGATAGCCATGATGTCTTCTGCACTTGATCATGCCTTTTGTCCTTTGTTCTCCATGGAGCATTGCAGACCTGCCTTCTTGGCCATTGGACTTCACTATTGCACACATCTGCCCAGTCCACCAGAGCTGAGGTCACATGCTAGGACAGGTATGTCCCTACTTCACCGAGGTATGGGTGCACCGGCTGCCCTCACCTTGTTTAGCCTGCCTGCTGGAGCAGTGCACCCGGGTGTGGCTGCCATCATGTGCAAACTGCTACTTGGAGCCACAAGTGAGCGCTGAGTGTCTGGCAGGGATCAAAGGTAAATGAGCTGTCCCAGAATGGGCATGAAAAGCCACTTCACTAGAGGTGCAACCTCTCCCTGAATATCCTTTACACAGCATCATACAGTGGATGAATTCCTCTGTTGATAACTACCAGGAACTAATATACAGTTTTTAACAGCACTGTAGTAGCATTGGTGTGTTCTAATTTGTTCTGCATTTTATTTAAGTACATCATTTGTTACTCAGTAAAATAGTAATTTGTCTTCTTTACACCTTTTTAACTATCTCCATGAAACTTTGGCCAATTGGGGTAGCCCTTTTATTGGGCCAATGTGTACTGGTGCTGATGTGTCATAGTTAATTGGAATCCACTGCATATTTTGTTGCTACATTTTGTGAAATATTTCTTGGCAAGTAAAGATTGAGTGACAATCAATACTGGTGCACCGCAAAGATGCATGCTCAGCCCACTGCTTTACTTTCTCTACTCCCACAACTGTGTGGCTAGGCACAGCACAGACACCATCTATAAACTTGCTGATGACACAATTGTTGTTGGCGGAGTTTGAGATGGTGAGTAGGAGGTGTATAGGAGCAAGATAGATCAGCTGGTAAATATGAACTAGTCTTTTATTCGACAAAATGAGACACAGCAGGCATCATATTGAGACCCTTTTGGAGGATAAGGCCTGATTTACCCAATATTACATGACATTTTATATGTTAAACGTCAAAAGAGAATTCTATATTTACAATGTATCTACAATGCTTCCTTTGAATTACATGTAACTTTCGCACCTCCCTCTTCACACCCACACTCTAGACAATGTTAATCAATTGTCTCATCTTTCAATTAACTGCTGTTTTCATTGCTCTAGGAACCTATTTGTCTAGAGCTATATTTTAAATTTAATTTACAGTTCATATTCAGATCTAAATATTGGATATATTGAAATTAGTTGCTTTACACTCTTAAGTCCAGAATATGCTCTAATAACCTCAATGGGGAAAGGCAAGAATGTTAACAACACACACAACATGCTGGAGGAACTCATCAGGCCAAGCAGCATTTAGGAAAAGAGTACAGTCAATGTTTTAGCCCGAAACATCAACTGTACTCTTTTCCTAGATGCTGCCTGGCCTGATGAGTTCCTCTAACATTTTGTATGTGTTGCTTGGATTTGAAACATCTGCAGATTTTCTCTTGTTTGAGGCAAGAATATTATATCACTCTTGCCTTAGTCTGACAATGTAAATTGAAGATCCTCTCCAGAGCTTTGGGTACAAAAATAATGGAGAGAAAATAGATCTGAGGAGAAAGAGATGGGGAAGATTTTTTTTCTCTTTCATCTGAGCAACCATGATTAATATGGAAGATCACTTTGTCACTTTATTCCTTGGAGAATATACTGGTTGTTAGATGTAATTTCTATTTCAATGAAAAATGGTTGCATTTCTTGCCCAGAGTTCAATATGTTGGCATTCGTTGCATGAGATGATAGCTTGTCCAGGCATTCACTGTTTCTGGCAAATCCATCTCCATAGATTCAAAGGAAGATTTGGCTTCACATTCTTCAGATTGAAACCTAAAACAATCTAAGAAAGACAAAATCTTAGCCCCGATATTACCCTATAAGCCTCTTTAAATTACCCCTGTCTAGGCTTCACTAAAACACATTGTCAATAGTACTTCAGACTCCCTTCATAACAATAACACTTTATACTAAACCTCTCCTGCACCTTTCCAGTCTCATCCATATCAACAGATTGAAAGTAGGCACCTGTAATACATTTCTTAGTCAAAATAATGTGTAACTTGCAGGTCTCTGTGCATCTGTTGGTCTTGTGATAGAGCTTAATGGTTTGGGAGGTGCTGGGTAATCAGGCATTTTGCGGATGGGATACACTCTGTAGATGGGGTGGAGTGTGACTGTGGTAGAGGGAGTAAGCATGGTTGATAGGTGCTGACAGCTTTGCCACAAAGTGTGTCATTGTTCTGATGTTGGAGCTGCCCTCATTTAGACTCGTGGACATGAAAACCTATTGCTCTTTCCCTGCATAACCTTTAGCTCAGACTAGACTGGACTCTGACTGTACTGAAGATATTGTCTCACCAGGTCTATGAATTGTATGTCATGAATTTCTCTAACTTTTCTAGCATTTCCTTGCATGATTGAATGATTTATTTCCAGATGATTCCCTGGTTGAACATTTTAAGTATTGAATGTACCAGGACACAGATGTCTTGTTGAGGGAATATGAATATCAGGAATTTTTCATTCCGTGTAAGGGAGAATTTACTTCCCCACCCTAATTTACATATGGTTCTCTGTGCACAAATATGTTGTGTCCAAATCATTTTATAATTTATTTTAACTGCTGATTTTGATATGTGATTGCCTATCAACTTAACCATTGGCAGGAAGTTTCTGGGAAAAAATTGCTGGAGTGATTCTCCTGATCCATGGGCTCCTGTTGCAAGTTCTGGAGGACATGGGCAGAAATCCTAAATCCATTCCAGAAGTAGGAAATGCCAAAGGTGTCAAGTGCATAAGCTTGATAAGTAGGAATTTATAAATCTGCAGGCATTTCTTTTCATTACTCTGCAGTGGGTGTAGAATTGGTGTAAAACATTCACAAACAAACTGGATCCAATCTTGTGTTTGATCAGCCAACAACAGACAGATCAAAAATGAAGGGTTTGCATCCAGTCATTGAATTATGCTGGAATTTCTTCATTCTTATGATGAAAGAAAAATCTATAGACACAGTTTTTGAAATTTTCTCTGTATCGCCGTTTCCTGAAGGTTTCTGTCTGATGGATAGGCAGAGGAGTTTTGGAGCAACAGTATGTGTAAGTGATATCATGAATGCAGTGAACAAGCTTGATGTATCTTTTCTGGTTGAACATTGCCATGTTCACACTAACCACAGAAGTTCCTGGAGATATACTGTACTTAATAAAGTGGCCACTGAATGTAAGTCTCAGTTACCAAGAAGTTTCCCTTCACAGTCAGGCTCACACTGTAGACAATACAATATTTCACCATTATTTTCTCACTCCAGGCAGCTTCACAATACAAGTGTTTCCAATATCCTTCTGGCCAAGGGATTGAACATGATTATTCTCTAATTTTAAAAAGGAGTGAGGAAAATTAAACTAAACTAAATTAAAGTGGTTGTGCTTAATTAAATATTAAAACCAATATCAGGAAACTTAGAAATAGGAAAAATATATTAAATTAAGGTCATAAATATTGGAAGCCAACTATGAATAAGAAGAATGAACAATGATCTAAAGAATATGTCCTCCTCTGTAAAAAGGGGATGAATTCATTTCGAATTATTTGAACTGCTGATAAATCTATTGGCTCTCTTTCTAAGTTTTCTATGCCCCATATGCTTGCTTAAACTAGGCTAACAAAATAATCTTGCTAAATAACTAAGATTCTGGAAAAGATTTTAAGCCAAAACAACATTTGAACCGGTGGGGATTGAACTTCACTTGCCCCATCACTGAACTGATCCCACAACCTAGATTGTTAAATAATTGAGTCTGAGGACCAATGTTCTCTCTGATTTGTAATGATTAATATGCGCAAAAAATCTTGTGCTGTGCAGTTTTTTGCCCAGTGACAACAACATGTGCACACTGAATAATTCCTTCAATAAAATAGTATAAATAAGCCAGTTCTAAAATCTGCAGATAAATCATCGTAAACTCCACATTGCCAACACCATCCGCATCAGAAACCAGAAAAGGAAATGTGATTTTGTACGATCGAGAAATATAGTTAACGTGCCAAGGAGGTAGAGGGTGACAACCTTTTGTGTGCAGTTTAAATTCCTTTGTGCACTAGTAGCGAAAGGTGTGTACACATGCAAATATGCACAGCTTAGAGGGAATATTGCTGAGGACAAGAGAAGCCAGGGATCTTGGAGAATTAAGGAACAAACAGGTTGAGCAGGAGAGTGAAGATGAGCTGGAGGATCAGGAATGAACTTATTGAATGATGGAGCAGCTTGGGGTGGGGGGAAGAGAAGGTCTCATAACTTGCTCCTGTTTTGTTGTTCCATCAATTAGTGCAGAAATCTGGCTCTAGAATCAGATTCAAAATCAGGTTTATTACCACTGACATTTGTCATGAAATTTGTTGTTTTGTGGCAGCAGTAGAGTGCAATATATAAAACATTACCATAGACTATAATAAGAAATGTAGATAAAAATAGATACGTAGTCCTAAAAGGGAGCATAAAGTGAGGGATGATGTTCATGATCCATTCATAAATTTGATAGCAGAGGGGAAGGAGCTGTTGCCAAAACATTTGAGTATGTCTTCAGGCAGTTAGAAGTCATACCCCAGTAAGTTGTTGAGTTGCTTCTTCCATTAGTATAATGCTGGTCACATGAGTGTTTCTTGGCTGTGATATTGACGGAGAATTAGGAATATTGATGAGAAGTTTGGAGCTGGGAACTGGAGAAGAGAGAAGAGGTATGCAGCATTTGGTTGTGATGATGGTGTTGGTGTGGGAACGAATGGTGGTTTGGTGGTAGGTGGGATTGGAAGGGTCTGAAAGTGAGTTTGGAGAGGTTGAGGAGAAACCATAATAATCAGGAAAGAGATGGGAGCAGGCAGGGAGTATAGAGTAGAAGGAGGGATCAAAAGGATTGAGGTGAGAGAGAGTTTGGAATAGCTAGATTGGCACTACAGGGATATTGTAATCTTGGGATGGAAAGAGGGATCAGTTTGCTGGAGATGGTGTAGGGGTGTGGTATCTGATCATGGTGGTGCTGATGAGACAGACAGGCAGCTGGAGATATAGCGCTCTTGGTGGGCCGTGAAAGCTCCAAGCAGTACTACAAATAGACTTCTTTCCCTCGAGCTACGGACTGCATTTTCTTTGGTTGTCAGCTCACAAGAGCCCTGGGAAATAATGTAGCTCGGAGTTAAAACCTAACTGGAGACGTGCTCTGAGACTTCGCCTTTGTAAAATGTTTAAATGAACAACCTGTCAGCTGAAGCCAAGCTTCTTGTCTATTAGCTTCCTGCAATCATTAAAAAAGTAAATGTGTGTGTGTTTAAGAAAAAACGTTATAGTTTGAAATTTAAAATATATTTTTACACCAAATACTCTGGATACCTTCAAAATTTGAATCATAAAACATTTAAAAATGTCAGTTGGCTGATAAATCTATTTTTCCGGCAATGTGGAAAGATATACATTAGAAGAGAAACCTACTCCACAGTTTAATTGCTACTTGTTGAACAATAGTTCCCATTTAATTTTCATGGGAAGAATACTTCAGTTGAAAATCTCCAGGCTTACCACTGTAATTAAATCTCAG
This sequence comes from Mobula hypostoma, assembly GCF_963921235.1. NCBI lineage: Eukaryota > Metazoa > Chordata > Chondrichthyes > Myliobatiformes > Myliobatidae > Mobula > Mobula hypostoma. The sequence goes on along the minus strand of NC_086104.1, from coordinate 55,584,304 downwards.
CACTCAAAAACAGATATCAATATGCCAAAACAGCAAGGTGAATCTCAGTAGAAATATTCCAACTTTCTAAAAAAAATACTTTTTATTCTGTCATCTGTGTGCCAAAGTAAGCTCAATCTTGAAACTTGTTGAATCATCTTCATTTGCATCCTAGTTTCCCAATATAACAAGCTTGGGTGATTTCACATAACTAAGCTTTTAACAAGCGGTTATCCGTAATTTCCATGAGAACTCCCCAGCAAGAACTCAATGAACAGAGATGGAGCATTGATCTATTTTCTTTGAGCTACTCCTGCTCTGCTACTCTAAACTGTTTGATTTGCCCTGCTTCTGGAGGTAGAGGGCAGCTCTAACAAAGATACTATAACAAAGAAGTGACTAAGCTTGACAGGGTGCAGAACAATTTCACAAGGTTGTTGCTGGTTTGGAGTGCCTAAATTGGAGGGAAATTGGATGAGGCTGTGTATGCTTTCCCTAAAGCAAAGGAGGCTGGGGAAATGACATGATACAGGTACTTCAAATTATGAGAGGCGTACATAGTGTAGAAACACAGTTTTTGTTTCCCATTATAGAAATGTCCCAAACTCGAAAGTATAGATTTAATTAATTTATTTTAATCTATTTACTTCTTTGTGGTCCAATGAGCCACACCTCCCAACAACTCACCTATTTAACTCTAGCCTAATTGCAGGATAATTTACAATGACCAATTAACCTGCTGACTGGTACATCTTTGGAATGTGGGAGAAAACTGTAGCATCCGGAGGATATCTATGCATTCTTTGGAAGTTTGTAGAAAATCCTTATAGGTGGCGCCAGAATTGAACTCTGAACTCTGATGCCCCAAGCTGTGATAACATTGAGCTAAAGAGAAAGTCTGGGGGTAAATTTTTCATACAAAGATAGTTGGTGTCTGGAATGAGTTGCCATAGGAAATGGTGGAAGGAAGTACAGTAAATCAGTGGTCCCCAACCTCCGTGCCGCAGACTGATACCAGGCCGCGAAGCATGCAGGGGTGCAGCAGTAGCCGGAATGCACCCAGCATATCTTTAAGAAAAAAGCCGAAATAAACAAGGTAATTAATTATGTGCCACTTGTAATTAATTAGCTTGTTTATTTTGGCTTTTTTCTTAAAGATGTGCTGGGTGCGTTACCCGGCTACCGCTGCACTGCTGCATGCTTCGCGGCCTGGTACTGATCCACGGCCCAGAGGCTGGGGACCACTGCAGTAATTAACATTTAGGAGGCTTCTGGACAGGTACTTCAATAAACAGTGCATAGAAGGATATGGAATTAATGGGGGGAAGTGAGATAACTATATTATAGATATGATGGTTGACTTGAATGCAATGGGCTCAAGGACCTGTTCCCATGCTGAACAACTCCACGACTAGGGTGAAGGTAAGAGAATAGGGTTGAGATAGGTAAATCAGTCATGATGGAATGGTGGAGTAGACTTGATGTGTCAAATGACCTAATTTGCTCCTATGTCTATAATAAATAGTTAAAATAGGAAGTTCATATCAATTCCTGCAGATCTGTAAAAGTACACTTTGGGATCTTAAGTGAAGCTTATTGAAATTCTTCATTCTTTTTTGATATATACCCCTTCAAACGTAGATTCAATGTATTTAAAGAATAAAGGCAAATGAAAGTTATTTGATTGAGAGTAGAATGATATAATGAAAAAGGAAAAGTATAATTTTGAAGTTTGATACAGAAAAAGCATTTGAAGAGTGGTGAGGGAATTAAAATGGAATATAAGAAGAGTAGTGTAAAAAGATGTGCATCAACCTAAAAGTGACATAAAACTTTCATAAACAAACAAATTACGGAGAAATAAAGAGAAATTCATTGATGAGGCAGAGGGTATAACAGAGGTAATGAACCTCTGTATCTGATGTATCTGTCCACAAAAGAAACAGATGAAGTTAAGATATTTGCTGAAATGTTTGCCATCACTCAAAATTAACAAAGTCACAGGAGATCCATCGAAGGCTGAGGGAAGTAGGTGAAGTTCTGATCATAATCTTTCACATCTCCTTGAATAATCCAGCATGCCCAAAGACCAAGAGACTGTGAATGTTGCACTCTGTAAGGTATTTGTACTCAGAATCTTTAACCGTTTAAGGTCAATTGGAGTACTTAGAGACTTCTGCACACAAATTACTTGGAGCTCCAATTCAAGGGTTCTTCACAGATGGCCACTGAGACTTTGTTTAAGCAATTTTGATTGCTTACTGTGAGGCCTGGAAAGGAGGGAGAACAGCAATTCTCATTAGGAATGTGGTAGGTGAAGTGTTTGGTTGCTTACTGTGATAACCATCAGCAATAAAAGGGAGGCATGATTTAAAGGAGAAGCATATTGAAGTAGGTTTTTTTGAGAAGGACAGCCTTGAGGTGGAAGTGCTGCTACTGAGGTCAAAGTGTGGACTTCAGTGAACATTAAGATTCAGTGAGTAGCAGCACGATAAGGCAAGGTATTTCCTTTTCTTTTTGATTCCACTAGTCAGTGGAGTTGTTTGCTCTGCCTATGAGATGTAGGAGATCAGAGAGTTCAATTGTCCCTGTCAACTATGTTAGCCAGAAGTATGGCCAGCTATAGTTCCTCTCAGACTGCATGGACCAACTGGAGTGGCAGATGGACTCGCTAAAGGCATAGAGTGTTATAGACAGGAGCTTTGTGGGGGTGATGGCACTGCAGTTTCAGCTAGATATGTTGGGTGACTGCTAGGAAGGGTAGGCAGTTGTGTAGAATTCTCCAATGGCTGTTTCCATTTCAAACAAGCTTACTGCTTTGGAAACTGTTGTGGGGGGAAATGACCTCTCAGGAGAAGATGATAGCAGCAGTCAGATCAACGACACTACAGCTGGCTTCGATGTATAGCAAGGTAGGTCAAAGACTAGCTGATCAGAGTTGGGGAATATTATGTTCCCATGAGGAAGAACGGTAACGGTGGTATGCCTTGGCCATAGAACACACAAAGTAGTGGTGGAGGTCTATGACCTGTTGTGTTCTGCAGTAATCAGTACTGGGATCTATAAAATTGATGGAATTATGAGGAAGATTGTCAAAAGATTCAGCAGAATGAGACCAGATGGAAATGTGGGAAGATAAAAGGCAAATGAAGTTTAATCCATACTGTGTAAATTCCTAGAAATTCAAATTCAAGAGGAAAGTATACAGTAAATGGTAGGACCTTAGGGATCATTGATTTATAGGGGACCTTGGGTTGCAAATCTATGTCTCTCGAAAAGTGGCAACATGAGTAAGTAAAGAAAGCATACAGTACACTTGCCTCCATTAGTCTGAATGCTAGATATAAATGTTGGCACATCATGTTGCTCTGTACAATACTTCGTTGCGCACATTTGGTGTATTGTGTGGATTTCTGGTTATAGCATTACAAGAATGAATTGGAGTCTTTAGAGAGGGTGCAGAAGAGGTTTACCAAGATGTTGACTTGATAAGAGAGTATTAGCTATAACGAGGTTGGATAAAATGGGATTCCTTTCTCTGGAATGTCAGAGATTGAGGGATGACATTAAGAATGTACAAGGTCTCAGGTCCCTGGCATTTTGAGATAAGACCATAAGACATACTGTATGAGCAGAATTGTGCCATTTGGCCTATCAAATCTCCTTTTCCATTGGTGATTTATTATCCTTCTCAACCCCATTTTCCTGCCATCTCCTGATAACCTTTACTAATCAAGAATCTATCAAACTCTGCTTTAAATATACTCAATGACTTAGCCTCCACAGCAGTCTGTGGCAATACATTCCATAGATTCACCCCTTTGGCAAGAAATTCCTCCTCATCTCTGTTCTAAAGAGGCTGTATTGTCTAGACTCCTCCACTATAGCAAATATCCTCTCCATATTGACTCTGTCTAGGCCTTTCAATATCCGAAAAGTTTCAATGAGATTCCTCCTCATTCTTTCAATCTTCAGTGAGTATAGGCCTAGAATCATCAAACGTTCCTCATATGTTAACCCTTTCATTTCTGGGATAATTCTCATGAACTTCCTATGGACACTCCCCAATGGCAGCACATATTTTTCCAAGATGAGGGTTTCAAAACTGCTCACAATACCCCAGGTACCGTGTAGCCAATGCCTTATAAAGCCCCAGCATTACATCCTTGGTTTTATTTTCTACTCCTCTCAAAATAAATGATAACATTGCATTTGCCTTTCTTACTGCCAATTCTACCTGCATTACCTGCAAATTAATTTTTAGGAATTCTGTATGAGGTCTCCCAAGTCCCTTTGCACTTCTAATTTCTGAATTTTCTCTCCAATTAGAAAATAGTTTACACCTTTATTCCTGCTACAAAAGTGCATGACTATACACTTCCATACAATCTATTCCAACTCACCTTTTTGCCCATTTTCAAAACGGACGACTGATGATACCATAGCCTCTGCACTCCACTCTGTCCTGTCCCACCTAGAAAATGTTTATTGACTTTAGTTCAGTGTATAATACGATCATCCCTCAGAAGATGGTTGGTAAACTGTCCTCGTTGGATCTCAACACCTCCCTTTGTAACTGGATCTTGGACTTCACGATGGAAAGACCACAATGGGTCCATGCTGGCAGCAACATCTCTGGCTCCATCGTGGTGAGCGCTGGTGCCCCTAGGGCTGTGTGCTTAGTCTGCTGCTGTTCATGCTGCTGGCGCATGACTGTACTGTTAGATCTAGCTGAAACCAAGTCAGCACGTTGGCTGATAACACAGCACGATGAGATGTCGTGCAGAGAGGAGGTAGGGTGGCTGGTTGAATGGTGCGAGCACAACTCGAGTCTCAACGTGGAGAAGATTTAAGGAGATGATTGTGCACTTTAGGAAGATGCAGACTGACCACTCCACTCTGCACATAAACAAATCCTCTGTGGAGAGGGTTAGGAGCCCCATATTTCTGGAAGAGCACATAAAGGACGATCTCAGCTGATCTCTCAACACTACCTCTTTATTACAGAAAGCACAGCAGCGAATCCACTTCCTGATGAGAAATGACATGAGCAAGACACCCCCCCCCCCACCATTCTAACCAATTTTTACTGGAGTATCATTGAGAGTGTCCTGACCAGCTGCATCACCATCTAGTATGGAAATTGCAAAGCATTGTGAGGACTGCTGAGAAGATCACTGAGGTCTCTCTTTCACCAGTCCGAGATACTTACCAGGAGTGCTGTGTACCCAGGGCCCTTAGCGTTGTCAATGATCCCTCCCATCCAATCAACAGTCACTTTGATCAGGCCAGAGATACTGTAATGTTAGGGCAAGAACTGATAAAATGAGAAATAGCTTCTTCCTCCAGGCCACGAGACCACTGAACTCATTGCCACCACCCAGGTCTCACACATATGAAGCTCCAGTAGCATAATACTGTTTACCTTTTAACTTATGTCGTAAATATACCTTTTTATTTGTTAATTTATGAGTGGTAATATCACTTTATCTGTTGTGTGTCAGTTATATTTACCTTTGTTTATGGAACATTTTGTTTAGTGGTATACATGTGTACGGTTGAAATTACAATGAACTTTAACTTGATTCTCCTAAACTTTCTAAGTACTTCTGCAGATGCCCTGATTCCACAACATTACCTCTCCGACATCTATATTTTTATTGTCTGCAAACTTGACCAGAAAGTCATCAACTCCATCATACAAAATGCTGAAATATAACATGAAATGAAACAGACCCAATACCGGGGAACACCACTAGTCACCGACAGCCAATTAGAAAAAAACCCATTTATTCTTACTGTTTGCCTCCTGCCAATCAGCCCATCTTCTCTCTATGCTAGTATTTTTCCTGTAATACTATGGGCTGTTTTCTTGCTAAGCAGTCTCACATGCTGCACTCTGAAAATCCAAGTAAACAACATCCACTGATTCTCCTTTGTCCTGCCTGTCATTTCTTCAAAGAATTCCAACAGATTTTCCAGGCAAGATTTCTCCTTAAGAAAACTGCGCGGACTTTGGTTGGCCTATTTTATCATGTGCCTCTAAGTACCCCAAAACCTCATTCTTAATAATTGACTCCAACATCTTCCCAACCACTGTCAGGCTAAATGGACTGTCATTTCTCGATTTTTTTTTTCCTTTCCTTCCTTCTTAAAGGGTGGAGTGATATTTGCAATTTTTCATTCACCGGAGCCATTTTAAAATCTAATGATTCTGAAAAGATAACTACCAATGCCTCTCTAATCTCTTTAGCTACCTTTTATAGGACCCTGGGATGTAGTCCATCTTGTTCAGGTGACTTATCTACCGTAAGACCTTTCAGCTTCCCAAGTGCCTTCTCCTTAGCAATAGCAACTACACTCACTTCTGTACCCTGACACTCTTGAAATTCTGACATCCTCTATCTGCACTTCAAATTTTTTTAGTTTTACTTAGTGTGTAATAGTTATCAGTCAAAGGCTTTTCATGGCCATAGTCATGGCATACCTATTCACTGCCAGAAGCTTCATAGTTAGAAATTGGAAGCAAATGTTAACTTTCAGTTTGTATAATAATGTTCCAAATAAGACTTCTACTATTACTGGCATGGATTTTATGGGTTTTTTTGCTAATTGTTTGTCCACTGCCTCAGCTTGCTTTTTTACATAGTTCCTGAAGAGGAGTCAAAACTATGGCAAGCTTGGGTAGAAATTTAGGGTGTCACATTGAAATATGTCACGAGCTCATTAATGTTTTTAGGTTTTCTGCCTCCAAAGATGGTCTCCACTTTCTCTTTAATAACTGCTCATTTTTATCTGGTTACAAGACCTGAATAAATTATTTCTTGCATTAAGGTACAATTGCTTTACTGAAGTATTACATTGATGAAGATTTTTAAACTCTTCAATTTACATAGGCTTTTTTTCTTGATGGCAGTTGCAATTAGCTTGTAATCCTAATTGCATACCAACCTTATAGTTCCCACACCCCGCACTTCCCGTTTCTACCTCCTACCCAAGATCCACAAACCTGCCTGTACTGGCAGACCTATTGTCTCAGCTTGCTCCTGCCCCACCGAACTCATTTTTACATACCTCAACATGGTTTTATTCCCCCCTTGTTCAATCCCTTCCTACCTATGTTCATGACAGTTCTCATGCTCTTAAGCTTTTCGATGATTTTAAGTTCCCTGGCCCCCACCGCTTTATTTTCACCATGGATGTCCAGTCCCTATAATACTTTCATCCCCCATCAGGAAGGTCTCAAAGCTCTCCGCTTCTTCTTGGATTCCAGACCTAACCAGCTCCCCTCCACCACCACTTTGCTCCGTCTAGTGGAATTAGTCCTTATGCTTAATAGTTTCTCCTTTGGCTCCTCCCACTTCCTCCAAACTAAAGGTGTAGCTATGGGCATCCGTATGGGTACTAGCTATACCTGCCTTTTTGTTGGCTTTGTGGAACAATCTATGTTCCAAACCTATTTTGGTATCCGCCCCCCACTTTTCCTTCGCCACATTGACGACTGCATTGGTGCTGCTTCCTGCACCCATGCTGAGCTCGTTGACTTCATTAACTTTGCCTCCAACTTTCACCCTGCCCTCAAGTTTACCTGGTCCATTTCCGACACCTCCCTCCCCTTTCTAGATCTTTCTGTAACTGTCTCTGGAGACAGCTTATCCACTGATGTCTACTATAAGCCTACTGACTCTCACAGCTATCTGGACTATTCCTCTTCTCACCCTGTCTCTTGCAAAAACACCATCCCCTTCTCGCAATTCCTCCGTCTCTGCCGCATCTGCTCTCAGGATGAGGCTTTTCATTCTAGGACGAGGGAGATGTCTTCCTTTTTTAAAGAAAGGGGCTTCCCTTCCTCCATCATCAACTCTGCTCTCAAATGCATCTCTCCCATTTCATGCCACATCTACTCTCCTGCCAGCCCACTAGGAATAGCGTTCCCCTTGTCCTCACCTACCACCTCATCAGCCTCTGGGTCCAACATATTATTTTCCGTAACTTCCGCCACCTCCAACGGGATCCCACTACTAAGCACATCTTTCCTTCCCCCTCTCTGCTTTCTGCATGGATCACTCCCTATGCGACTCCCTTGTCCATTTGTCACCCCCATCTCTCCCCACCGATCTCCCTCCTGGCACTTATCCTTGTAAGCGGAACAAGTGCTACACATGCCCTTACACTTCCTCCCTTACGACCACTCAGGGCCCCAGACTGTCCTTCCAGGTGAGGCGACACCACCTGTGAGTTGGCTGGGGTGATATTCTGCGTCTGGTGCTCCTGATGTGGCCTTCTATATATTGGCGAGACCCGACGCAGACTGGGAGATCATTTCACTGAATACCTACGCTCTGTCATCTGTTTCTGCCATTTCGGTGTACAAATCTGCAGATATGGGTGAAAGCATTGTTTAATTGCCCACAGCAATGTTGGAAGTTTATGCTGTAACCGCAGCAGAGACAGGTAGCCTTATCTGATTACTACTGTGCTAAGTGGTCACAGAATTGCTTTGTGACACCTGCATTGCACTCCCATATCACTCTGCTTTGGTTTAGTTTCTCTTTGTGCTTGTCCGTGACCATCTCTCTGTGAGACTGTGCGTTATTGATGTAATTTATGTGGAAAAGATACTTATAACTATAATTCGTTCCATGTTTGAAACACACTAGTACCTCCTGTGTACCACCACAATTGGTAGAATAACCCCAAGTGTTGAATATTTCATATGCGCACAGATTAATTGGTTAAATATTGTGGATGACTGAAGAAATTGTGAATATTTCCAGAATTAGCATTTATATCTTTTTAAATTTGTATTGAAGTAGAATGGGTTAAATGACTAACCAGCATTTCTTCAATTGCTATAAAAGTGTTCAGTTTTATTTCCTTTCAATGAAATTTTCTATTTATAAAAGCTGATTCCATTTACAGGTTTCTGAAAAATGGCAGGATGCATTAAAGGAGAAAACATATCTTGTGACTAGCATACTCTCGGTCATTAGCTTCTAAAAGGAAGAAAGTTTTCAGAGAGTGCAGAAGGTTCAGGAAGTGAGTGCACAGCTTAATGTGATACTGAGCCTTGAAAAATGGGGGAAGAAACTGGGTTTAGCATTAACCAGTAAGGCAATACACAGAGTCTTGGAGTCCTTCGAAAAGAAAGATGAACTATGGTGTCTGTTCTCCTTCAATTAACTCTTACAGCAAAAGTGTAGAAATATCTGAGCTTGAATGGATATTAAGTAATAACTGGTTTTGAATTTTCACCTTCTGATCTTGCTTTGTTTGGTAGTGTGATAGCAAGTCAGGCAGCTATATTGCTCTGGATCTTTATTTCCAAAGAAAGTGGAAGGGATGTGATTTGTTTCAACTCATTGTACTTTTTTCTAAAAAGGATGGTTTATCATTGGTATGAAAAATAAAGTTTAGCCTAATTGCACTTAACCCCAAAAGTACTATTTTATTCCACTGATGCTTACCTCTATTACTGGCAGTAGTCGGACTTATCATTATACCTGCTGATTTTAATTAGGCAGATTGCAATGGGGGGAAAATGTGTGGATGCTTGTGAAGGCAGCAATCTGTTCTTTTTGATTATTATCGAGAGACAGCAAGAAAAATTAATTACTTTTCACTGGGAACAAGGAAATGAGGAAGCTGCTTCTGTCTGGAATGAATTAACAAACATCAAAATACTCTGCCATGGAAAGGCATTTATCTTCCATGCAAGTTTAGCTGCTTCTGTGTATTCTGTGGTGGCAAGAGCTATGGCAGATGAGCTTTCTCTGCCACAGGTGGGATGACAGGTGTTTGGGGCAGGTGAAGAGGACTTGAAATGCTATGTGCACCTTTTGGTGTTTGCCGACAGTTTCTATGTAGTTCTGTCGGAGAGAGGCACATGTCTTCTTGAATGCTTCTTCTCCACTTTGAATGGTTCTTGACAAGGGTTCCTTGCTTTTAATGTTTCAATGGACCTACCCAACAAGTCAGGCAGCATCTCTGGAAAGAGAAACTAGAGTTTCAACAGAATGGTTGAAAAGTTTGTTGGATTCGAGGAACAGTGTTGCAGTGAGAAAGACCGAGGAGGGGGTCAGTGTGATGATAGTTCTGAATGATCAGTTTTCTGCATGAAACTTGGGTCTGTGGTGGATCCATCATTAAAATCTCATCTATGATTTCTTGTCAAGAAAGGAAAGAAGCAACGGCGATGACTTTTATTCAAACATCTCCACTCATGGAGGATTATGTGAAAATAATAAATTAATAGCAGAGGATAGGACGGAGCATTTGGACCATAATTTTCAACTGCTGAGGCACTCAAGAGTGAGAGGTTATGGATACAAGATTATACACGAGAGATACTATACATATGTTGTAAAAATGTTTTAAGGCTCTGGAACTCATCTCCAGGGTAATGGTCATGATAGAAATCAGACTGAAATTCAAGATTAGATTTATCAGGAGGATGAAGGAGGTAACATATTGTGCTGTAGGTTTTCTATGTTTCTATATGGGGACAGAATTGGTAAATTGAAGCTTCAATGGTTCATAATCAGCAACTTCAGCTTCCATTTATGATTTTTTATAGATGAAAATAATTAAAAGGTTAATGAATGTTGATTACCCTCTGGGACTGAAGCAGTATTTTTTTTCATTTTGTTAATAGAATGAGACTTGAGATCATTTATTTTGCCATTATCTTTGATCCCTACTGGCTGACAAAGGAGGAAGGTAAAACACTGGAAAAGCATAACTATGAGGCAGCCAGTTCCAGACAGTGCTGTGTTGAGGGCATTTTCAGGACTAAGTGGCTAGAAATACTGATAGACAATTAGAAACCATCTTGCCCCTGTCAACGGAAATAACCCATTCTTATGGAGATATGTAAATGTATCTTCTATTAGTCAAAATGAGTTCAATCACAATTAATTTTACTTTAAAATTAAATGAAGCAGTAATTGTTTATACGCTGTCTTATTTTATTGGATGCTCTTCAATCTACATTAAAGAATCTATTTCATAAACTGAATATCAGTGACTATTATCATTAAATTCTAGCATTTTATTACAGCTGATGGAAATGAAGCTGCTTGAACAAACTCCCACAAAAGTAAGGAATTCACATGAGTAATACTGATGCCAAGGAATTACTCAGTGTTTCTAACTCAGGAACAGCATACACAGTGGAAACTGCAGCTTAATTTCTCATCGTTGTTTCTAGACATGAAGGCTATAGTAGACATTGCACTTGCAATGCTACACAACTGGCAGGGCATGGGACGCTGTTGAAAGAGGGAGTAGTAGATGGAGAAGGGATCTCAGTGGTAAGACTTATCTGCTGTGAGTATTCAGACAGAGGTTCTCCCAAGAAAGCCACTATAACTCTGCTCCGATCCATGTTGGACCACACTTAATCAGTGGCTAATTCAGAGGAAGAATCTGCTGATGGCTGAGCAGCTGTTTACTGGGTATTCACCTTTAACTGGAACCTTTAGAAAACATAGAAAACTACAACACAATAAAGGCCCTTTGGCCCACAATGCTCTGCTGGACATGTGCTTACTTTAGAAATTACCTCAGGTTACCCATAGCCCTCTGTTTTCCTAAGCCCCACGTACCTATCCAGGAGTCTCTTAAACGACCCTACTATATCTGCATCTAACACCGTCGCCGGCAGCCCATTACACACACTCACCACTCTCTGTGTAAAAAAACTTACCCCTAACATCTCCGCTATACCTACTTCCAGGCACCTTAAAACTGTGTCCTCTTGTGTTAGCTATTTCAGCCCTGGGAAAAAGCCTCTGAATATCCACACGATCAATGCCTCTCATCATCTTGTACATCTCTATCAGGTAACCTTTCATCCTCCGTCACTCCAAGGAGAAAAGGCCGAGTTCACTCAACCTATTCTCATAAGGCATGCTCCCCAATCCAGGCAAAATCCTTGTAAATCCCCTCTGCACCCTTTCTATAGTTTCTACATCCTTCTTGTAGTGAGGTGACCAGAACTAGTTTTTTGAACCTTTCATAAGCTTTTCTTTTCTTCTTGACTGGATTTTCACTGCCTTTGTACACCACGGTTCCTGACCTTACCATCCTTTCCCTGTCTCATTGGAACGTACCTGTGCAGAACGTCACGCAAATATCCCCTGAACATTTGCCATATTTCTGCTGTACATTTCCCTGAGAACATCTGTTCCCAATTTATGCTTCCAAGTTCCCGCGTGATTGCTTCATATTTCCCCTTACTCCAATTAAACGCTTTCCCAACTTGCCTGTTCCTATCCCTCTCCAATGCTATGGTAAAGGAGATAGAACTGTGATCACTATCTCCAAAATGCTCTCCCACTGAGAGACCTGACACCTGACCAGGTTCATTTCCCAATACCAGATGAAGTACAGCCTCTCCTTTTGTAGGTTTATTTACATATTGTGTCAGGAAACCTTCCTGAACACACCTAACAAACTGCACCCCATCTAAACCCCTCACTCTAGGGAGATGCCAATCATTATTGGGGAAATTAAAATTCCCCATCATGACAACCCTGTTATTACTGCACTATTCCAGAATCTGTCTCCCTATCTGCTCCTCATTGTCCCTGTTATTATTGGGTGGTCGATTAAAAAAAACACAGTAGAGTTATTGACCCCCTCCATTTTCTAACTTCCACCGACAAATACTCAGTAGACAATCCCTCCATGACTTCCTCCTTTTCTGCAGCCATGACACTATCTCTAATCAGCAGTGCCATGCCCCCACCTCTTTTGCCTCCTTCCCTGTCCTTCCTGCAACATCTAAAGCCTGACACTCTAAATAGCTATTCCTGCCCCTGAACCATCGAAGTCTCTGTAGTGGACACAACATCGTAGCTCCAAGTACTGATCCAGGCTCTAAGCTCATCCACTTTGTTCATAATACTCCTTGCATTAAAATAGACACATCTCAAACCATCGGTCTGAGTGCGTCCCTTCTCCATCACCTGCCTATCCTCTCTCTCACACTGCTTGTGAGCCATCCTCTCCTTCTTCCATCTTTTCAGTTTGGTTCCCACCCCCTAGCAATGCTAGTTTAAACTCTCCCCAATAGCCTTAGCAAACCTCCCTGCCAGGATATTGGTCCCCTTCATTTTCAAGTGCAACCCGTCCTTTTTGTACAGGTCACACCTGCTCCAAAAGAGTTCCTAATGACTTTAGTTCTAGTCCCACACAATCTCAGTGGGAAAAGCCTGCTTGCATTTACCCTGTCTGCAGCCCTCATTATTTTGTATACCTGTATCAAATCTCCCCTCAATCTTCTACATTCTAGGGAATCAAGTGCTAACCTATTCAAGCTTTCCCTATAACTTAGGTCTTCGAGTCCGGGCAACATCCTTGTAAATTTTCTCTGCACTCTTTCAATCTTATTGACATCTTTCCTGTAGGTAGGTGATCAAGCCTGCACACAATACTCTGAATTAGGCCTCAGTGACATCTCAGACAGCTTCAACATAACATCCCAACTCCTGGCTGAATACTTTGATTTACAGTGCCTTGTAAAAGTATTCAACCCCCTACCCTCTGTTCACATAAATGAGCATTACAACTAGGTATTTTGATCAATTTAACTGAGAATTTTTATTTGTGAACCGCATTCTCCCTTTTTCATGCAGTGGAGCTCCAAAACAGGGAAAATTGTAAAGCATGTAAAACCAAAAATACAAAAACTGAAATGTCAGCAGTTTAAAAGTTTTCATCCCCTTTACTCAGCACTTAGTTGAACCACGTCTCACAGTTATTACAGCCAGTAGTCTCTTTGGATAAGTCTCCAAAGTCTTTGCACAATGCGAAGGCACAACATTTGCCCATTTCCCCTCGCAAAATTATTCAAGCTGTGTCACTCAGGTTAGTTGGAATGGTGGTGTTTGATTGCATTAAGGTCAGAACTCTTATTGGGCCACTTAAGAACATCAATTTTCTTCATGTGAAGCCACTCCATGGTTAAACTGGCAATATGCTTTGGGTCGTTATCCAGCTGAAAGACAAACTTCCTCTCCAGTTTAAGCTTTCTGGCAGAGGCTAGCAGGTTTTTTATCCAGGATCTCTGTATTTAGCAGTATTCATATTCTCATCAGACCAGATTTCCAGTCCCTGCTGCTGAAAAGTATCCCCACAGCATGATGCTATCTCCACCATACTTCAGGGATGGTGTTAACTGGCTCACCTTGATCCTTAAGAGGAGGCTCATCATTGCGCCACCATAAGTAAGTTCTTCTATATATTGCATGAGAAAACTGTCTTAGATGCACAGCACAAATTCTGCCCTGTCCAGGCCCCTAGCACTCTGGTGGCCCTATCGATACCAGGAAATTCAAAATCTCCCACTACCACTGCTGTGCTATTCTCACAGCTACCATAAAGTATAACACCATAAGACATAGGAGCAGAATTAGGCTGTTTGGCTCATTAAGTCTGCTCCATAATTTGATCATGGCTGATTTATTTTCCCTCTCAACCTCATTCTCCTGCCTTCTCCCCGTAACCTTTGATGACCTTGTCAATTACGAACATATCACCATCCACTTTAAGTATACTGAGAAACAACCTTCACAGCCATCTGTTGCAATGAATTCCACAGATCCACCACCTCCTGGCTAAAGAAATACCCCTTGTCTCTGTTCTAAAGGGACGTCTTTCTATTGTGAGGCTGTGCCGTCTGGTCCTAGCTTTTCCCACTATAGGGTGGTGAATTTGTGGAATATTCTGCTACAGTCTGCAGTGGATGCCATGCCCGCGGGTATATTTAAAGCAGAAGTTGACCGTTTCCTCATTGATCGAGGCATCAAAGGAAATGGCAAAAGGGAAGGGCGTATGGAGTTGGATAGGATCTGAGATCAGCCATGATGGAACGGTAGAGCAGACTCAATGGGTTGAATGACCTAATTCTGTTCCTATATCTTATGGTCTTCTGGAAACATCCTTTCCACATCCACTTTATCTAGGTCTTTCAATATTTGCTATGTTTCAAGGAGATCCTCTTCCCCTCCTACCCTAATTCTTCTAAACTCCAGTGAGTACAGTCCCGGAGCAATCAAGTGGTCCTTATATATTAGCCCTTTCATTCTTGGAATCATTTAAGTAAACCACCTCTGGACCCTCTTCAATGCCAGCACATTCTTTTTTAAATATGAGGCCAAGACTACTTACAATACTCCAAATGTCATCAGAACAACGTCTCATAAAGCCTCAGCATCACATCTTAGCTTTTATATTCTTGTCCTCTCAAAATGAATGCTGACATTGCATATACCTTCCTTATTGTCAACTCAACTAGCAAGTTACACTTTAGGGAATCCTGCACTAGGACTTCCAAGTGTCATGCCGAAAGCTCTGGTTTTCTGGAGCATTGAGCTGTCAGCCCTGCCCTTCTCTCAGGCAGGTTTCTGTTATGGCCATACTATCCCATTCCCTAAATGCAATCCACACCCTCACTTGGTCAGTCTTAACTGTTAATCTATGTGCTTTGAAATAGACACAATTTAAAGAAGTAGTCCTATCTTCTTTTTTACTGTAAACATAGCTGTCCTGTTTGCTGGATTCACGCAATTTCTTCTCTCTGACTTCACTTCCTTGAATTCCACACCCCTGTCATTCAGGTTTAAATCTTCCCTGGAGCCATATTTCCCTGCTAGGTTATCCGTCCTTCTGTCCAAGTGTAGCCCTTGAGCATGGCTTGTTTATCTAGAAGAGCTCCCAATAATCCAAGAACCCAAAACCTATCCTACATCAGGTATTCTGCTTCACATTTTTCTCTCCTATCTTTCTATTCCTGAACTGACTAGCATGCGGTACCTGAGGTTATTGAGAGATCACTATTCTCAAGTTACTGCATTTTAATTTCTTATCTGGCTCCCTATACTCATTCTGAAGAATCTCATTCCATGGTCTGCCTATGTTAGTTGTACCAGTGTGCACAACACCCTCTGACTGCTTGCTGTCCCTTCTGGAATTCTGAAGATTCCCCCTCAGGTGTAGTGAATTACACAGTGCTCAACAACCATGGTACAGTTTTTGGGATATAGCATTTGAAAATCATTCACCGAGCCTGGTGACTCATAGAAGGTTAGTGAGCTTCTTGAAACAATGTCTCCAGGATTGGGCCTAGGCTCCTGGCTTCGGTTTCCATTATTATCTTTCCCCAATGCTCTTAAACATTTCTCTGTAGGATCTTTTAGTCTCCTTATCCACCAGGACACCCAGTCCACATCCATTTTCATAGAGTACATTCTTTCATATCATTCTGTGTTTCTCAGGAAGACTTACTTACTGCAAGAAATGCTTCTTTATGCTATTCTGAAAGAGAGCGGGCTGAAGGTTTGATATTGGAGACATTGCTGATGCACTCAGCCAACTCACATTGTGTCTGGTGCTGGTTGCACGCAGGTCATTATTCTGAGGAAATGAATAAAGCTGGTTTGCTGCCTATACCTGAATCAGTGGGGTGTTTATGAAACCCAATTCTGAATTTTGTTTTCAGCAGCTATTTAATTTGGTTCTAATGGCCTTGCCAACATTATAGGTGCCAATTTGTTAATTATTTGATTTGTAAATTGCCAGCTGCATAATCTTTTGCCTGAGATGCTTGTGGCAATCAATTCAAAAACGTTCGCACAAATTGGGAGAAGCTTTATTACGGACTGCTGGTACATCTGGCCCCACGGAATATGTTTCCTCCTCGGCATGGAAAATCTTTTTCTTGAAAGTTAACTTGTGAAATGTCTCCAAGGAGCATGATTTATGCAGATGGCTATGAATGAAAGAACAGAATTTTCTTTCAATCTTAATGAAAGCTTTGAATATTGACTGACATGTGAGAAAAGGAGTATGGAATCCCAATTATTCTCAGAGGTTACTCAGGGTAACCTTGGGAGGCGAGACGGGTATTAATAAATAAACACAAGGATACTTGGACACTTGGATTATTAGTTAAATATTGAACCAGACATTTATTTTAAAGAAATTATGCTTGCTCGGCCCTTAAGGAAAGTTGGTTATCCACATTGCCAGGTTATGTTTCATGTGCTGAGGAAAAATATTGAGGTTAATTTGGGTGCATCTAAAATACCAGTTACAAGAAAGAAAATAGTAAGCTGTAGATGTTAATCTATGAGGATATACATACTATCAAGAGGTCATTTCCTTATATTTTATGAATTGGATTAATAACCTGTTTATACAATTGATGAATCCCCTGAAAAACACTGTAATACTGAAGATGGCTGTTTTCCTAATTTTGTTTTCCTATCCTCCACCTAAATTCAAAGGTCAATTTTTAAAAGATTTTACGCAATAAACAGTAGGGTGCTGGGGAATGCAATAGATCAAAGTGATCTGGGAACACAGATCCATAATTCCTAATAGTAGCATCTCAGGCTGTAAAGAGAGCTTTTGGCACATTGGCCTTCATAAATCGAAGTGTTGAGTGCAGGAATTGGGATGTTATGTTGAAGTTGTATAAGACATTGGTGAGGCCTAATTTGGAATATTATGTGCGGTTCTAGTCATCAACCTACAGGATAGCTGTCAATAAGATTGAAAGAGTACTAAGAAAATTTACAGGATGTTGCTCGACTTGAAGACCTGGATCAGCTATGACAGAATAGTGGAGCAGTCTTGATGGGCTGAATAGCTTAATTCTGCTCCTATGTCTTATGGTCTTGTGGTTATGGGGAAAAGTTCAATAGGTTAGGACTTTATTCCCTGGAGTGTAGGAGAATGAGAGGAGATTTGATAGAGGTGTACAAAATTATGTAGGGTATGGATAGGGTTAATGGAAGTAGACTATTTCAACTGAGGTTGAGTTAGACTAGAACTAGATTCTATAGGTTAAGGATGAAAGGTAAAATATTTAACGGGAACCTGAGGAGGAACCTCTTCCCTCAGAGGGTGGTTGGAAAGTGGAATGAGCTGCCAGCAGAAGTGGTAGATGGTGTGCAATTGAACCATTTAATGTAGGTTTGGGTATGTACATGGATAGGAGGGGTATGAAGAGCTATGGCCAGGTGTGGGTTGATGGAACTAGGTAGAATAATATTTTAGCATAAACTTGATGGGCTGAAGGGCTTGTTTGTGTGCTGTATTCTCTATGACTCCATAAGAATAAATATCAAAATATTATGTAAATTATTCAGAGGAATAGGGTTAACAAGAGTTAAAACTTTTTACTTTCTTACTCTGTAAGGCAACAATTCAGATAAACAATAATTTAAGCTTGAAGAAACTGAAGTCAGGTGGAGCATTAAACTGATTTTCATATATTTTACTGAAATTCGCTTTGCACCAACAATGCATTTCTCACTAATCTGAATTCACTGTTGTTTGTGGTTGGTGGAGAAAATTAACATGTTTTGCCACACAGTGCCAGCTCCTCTTCATCTTCTAAAGTGATTTAATGGGCTGGAACATGCTTGATCTGACCTGCTCTTTGTATTTAGTCCGAGCTCTAATCCCCAAGTCACGTTTACTTGCCGCAGCACCTTCAGCATGGGATGGACTGGAGATGTGTGCTCTGAAGCCAATCTGTGAGGTGGACCGAGCTGTCAGTGGTAACCAGACCATAGGCTATGGAATCTGAGGTCCTTATCTCACTGGTGGTTTTTGTACCCCACTGCTGTCTGAGGCTACAATCACATAAATATACCTCTGATTTAAAGATGGTTAAAGTGGATTAAAATGGTAATAAATTAAAAAAAACCCAAGTGAGTGCCCATGGCTACCATGACTCTCATCCTCCTAGGGGAACTTGTCCTCACTCAATAATTTCTCTTTTGGCTCCTCCCACTTCCTTCAAACCAAAGGTGTAGCCATGCACACTCCCATGGGTCCCAGCTTTGCTTGCCTGTTTGTCAGCTACATATGTTCCAAGCCTACACTGGTGTCTATCCCCCACTTTTCCTTCACTACATCACTGCTTCCTTCACCCATGCTGAGTTCGTCAACTTCATCAGCTTTGCCTCCAATTTTCATCCTACCCTCCTTTTTGAAAGAAAGGGGCTTCCCTTCCTCCATGATCAACGCTGCCCTCAACCACATCTCTTCCATTTCACACACGTCTGCTCTTACTCATCCTTCTGCCACCCTACCAGGGATAGGGTTCCTCTTGTCCTCACCTATCACCCCACTAGCCTCTGCGTCCAGCACATAATTCTCCAGAACCTCTGCCATCTCCAACGACATCCCACCACCAAGTACATCTTTCCTCCCCTCCCCCCCCCCCCAGATTTCTGCTTTCTACGGGGATCGCTCCCTACATGACTCCCTGGTCCATTCATCCGTCCCCACTGATCTCCCTCCTGACACTTACTCTTGCAAGCAGAACAAGTGCTACACCTGCCCCTACATCTCGTCCCTCACTACCGTTCAGAGCCCCAAACAGTCCTTCTGGGTGAGGCCACACTTCACCTGTGAGTCTGTTGGGGTTATATACTGTGTCGGATGCTCCCGGTGCGGCCTCCTGTATATTGATGAGACCTGACGAAGATTGGGCGACCGTTTCGCTGAGTACCTACGTTCTGTCCACCAGAAGAAGCGGGATCTCCCGGTGGCCACCCATTAATTCCACTTCCCATTCCCATTCCGATATGTCAATCCATGTCCTCCTCTACTGTCACGATGAGACCACACTCAGGTTGGAGGAACAACACCTTATACTCTGCCTGAAGGCATGAACATCGATTTCTCGAAAGTCTGGTTATGCCTCCCCACCCCCATCATCATTCCCCACCCACTTTTCCCTCTCGCACCTTATCTCCTTGTCTGCCCATTGCCTCCCTCTGGTACTTCACCCCCCCCCGCCCCCACTTTTCTTTCTTCCACAGCCTTCTGTTCTCTCCTATCAGACTCCCTCTTCTCTGGCCCTATATCTCTTTCACCAATCAGCTTCCCAGCTCTTTACTTCATCAGACCCCCTTCAGGTCTCATCTATCACTTTGTGTTTCTCTCTTCCCTCCCCCACCTTTTAAATCTAATCCATACCTTTTTTCTCCAGTCCTGTCAAAGGATCTCAGCCTGAAATGTCAGCTGTACTCTTTTCCATAGATGCTGCCTGGCCTGCTGAGTTCCTCCAGCCTTTTGTGTGTGTTGCTTGGATTTCCTGCATCTGAAGATTTTCTCTTGTTTCCCATATTATGATGTTCCTTTGGAGTAGCTAATCTGTTTTTATGGTTTAAAATCAAATTTGTATCACTACAGGCACTCCAAAGCAAGGCTCATCTTCATAAATGTCCTGAAACATTATTGAGCTTTTGTCCAAATCTTTCTCTTTTTATACACGTCAAATTGGTTGGATCTGTATGTGTTTAGGCTTTGTTCTATTTGGCTAAAACGTATTGCTTTTTTAAAAGATTTGAAAAAGTTAAAGTGCATGCCAGTGGCAAAGAATATTTGTGAGCTATCTGAAAGTGTAATAGTCCTACCATAAAATAGGACTGAAATATTTGACCAAACTGCTACACAACTGGATGTAAAACAAAATGTAAATATACACTCTACTCCCATGGTAATGCTGTCAAATTATGATTAAAGTCATGATAAATTTATGATGAGTTTTATTGCATTAATGTAATGTAATAAACCCCAAGAGCAATGCAATATAAATATATCATAAATGAAACAATATCTTGCCATAAAGACCAACTAAAATATCTCAATAGCCATGTGATAATATATGGCATAAATTCATTCATAATATTCATGTATTATGATGATAAGAAGTACCGCTGAGGTGTATAATAGCTGTCAGCCTTGGTTCTGTATTGGCCTATTCAACTTTCCAGAAGGTTACTAGTTATATACCACTTTGATAACATCGCATATTAACTGAGATGATGTTTAAGTTTGATTAATCTGGATGTTGCTGAGAATTTCTGGAAATCTTTCAAAAACGTCCTACACAGGTGGTTAATCAACAAGGCTTGAACACGTGGATTTGTGGATAATATACTGATATGGATCAAGAAATGGTTATTAATCAGAAAGCAAAGAGTGGGAATAAACATGTCCTTCCCTGTTGATAGGATGTGACGAGCTGGGGTACCACAGTGATCAGTGCTTGAGGGTGCAGCTATTCATAATGTATATCAATCTTTTGGCTGAGGAGACTTGATACAAAAATAAATAGAATTGAGACTAGGGTAACGAGTTTAAAGACACTTCAAGGGAATGTAGACCAGCCGAGTGAATAGGTAAGAACACTGCAGATAAATAGAGTAATTTTTCAAACGGTGAGAGCCGGAGTATTGTTGATGTTCAAAGGGACCTGGGTGCATTCTACACAAGTCACTGAAAGCCAGCATGTATGTGCAGCAAGTAATTAGGAAGGTAAATGATCTGCTGGGTTCTATTGCAAGGCTTTTTGACAAAGGCCCATATAATTGCAATTGTTTACTCCAAGCTTAGTTTTATTATTTTATTACATGTGACAAATAAAGCTATTTTTTGCAGAATACATGAATAAAAATATTGCATTTATATAGGGCCTTGGTGTATCCTCACCTGGAGCTCTGTTTATAGTTTTAATCACTTTATCTAAAGATTGATGTACTTGCGATTGAGAGATTATGGCAGCAATTCTTCATTTATCTCCTGGGATGGTGGGTTTGGTCTGAGGAGAGAATGAGCAAACTAGATCTATATTCTCTGGAGATTGGAAGAATGAAGAGCGAAGGGAGATCTTATTACAACATTTTAATGGGGATTTGACAAACTGTAGGCTGGAAGGATATTTTCCTTGGCATGGAGTTTAGATCTTGGGGCTGCAATCTCAGAATAAGGGCTGGGCCATATACCACTAAAAGTTTTTCATGCAAAGCATGGTGAATCTTTGGAGCTCTTCATCAAGCTATGACAGCTCAGTTAATGAGTTAATTCAAAACAGAGACTGGCAGATTTCTGAATATTAAGAAAATCAAGGAATATGAGGAAACAGGGATGCACAGGTACATGGCTTTGAGATGGAACAGCATTTCCGCACCCTTTTTATGCCATGGACCATATCATTAAGCAAGGGGTCCACAGACCCCAGCTTGGGAACTCCTGAGATAGAAGATCATGTATGGTCTTGATGAATGACATAACAGACTGAAAGAGTCAAAGGCCTGTTTCTGCTTTGGTTTCTTAGATATATATTGCATATTTTTGAGAGAAGACTTAATTTGGATAAATGGCTAAACTGCAGTTCCAGTCCCCACCATCCCCACACACATACCTTAAGATTTACTCTATCTTATGATAAATTCTCCAGTATTTATCCTTTAACCAGCTTCACCAGAAAAAAACCATCAGACTTTAACTTCATTTCTGGTTTCCAGCTGCACGGTGGGTGGTAAGTTTTTTAACTGCTACTAAAATAAATACTTTGTGTATTTAAATGGTTTTTAGATCAAGCAAGGTTATGAAAGAAACTGTAGAAGTACAAATTTACTTTTCCTCAATTCATGAGAATGACAAGGGTTGCAACCTACTTTTTGTAAATTGTGATGATGATCCACACGTAGCATGCTATGGTACTTTGAGCTCAAGCACAGCAGCATTGGCTGGTGGCACTTCACTGTTAACACTGATTCTCAAGGTGACTTCTGTTTTATTGTGGTTAATGAATCAGAGATTTGATTAAGCATCTAGAATGAAATGCTTGTGAGTAATATGCAGTAAAGTCGATGGCCATGGCCATGCTCAGAGATAATTCCAATGTTAAGGAACCCCTACTGCTGCTGTTTGGTCATTCATGAGGTCTTTGACTTAGTGCCTTGTGTATCATTTATGAGAAAGCTCAAGGTAAGGCTAGATAAGGTGAACTGAAAAAGCCTTGGAACCACATTGAGATTCCAAAGCTTTTTCAGTTAATCTTATCTATTTGTTTCTTTGGATATTTACATCTATCAATCGCTTATCTGCCTTTAGCTTATACTCAGATATCCTGACAAAACATCATGATGTCTGAGTCAACCCAAATGAGAGCATTCACATCGACTGGTTGGTGCCATTCGTGCAGCAGATGGCTGATGATGCAATATGGGCCTCTAGTGTGATTGCTTGACGTGTTGGTCAGGTAATGTGTTAAAGCGATCCAAAAATCTGTTTAAAATATGTGCTCAACCAATCTGTTTTTATGTTTAAACTTTATTTGAACATGTTCTAATCTTATTTATCCACTTTGTCCTATTGTCCCTTCAGTTAGCATTTCTCTTCATCCATCTATCCTATCTAGTTTTGAACTTTAACATAGTACTTGCTGCACAACCAATCCTAGAAGTAAATTCAAGAGGTCACAGCAAGTTGTAGAGAAGGATCACATGATCTCTATTTTAATCCTCTTGCAATTGACCATTGGGCAAGGCGCAAGCTGTTTTCCATGCATCTGCGTGTGCTTGTATTGTGATCTTATTCAACATCAAAGTCTTGTGCTGTGCCTGCTTCACAAATAATGTAAAATTTTCACTGATGTTCAGTCTGTCAACAGTTCTTAAAGTACAATAATAATTTATATGCATTGTCTAATAGAACTCTTGTTTTGGAAATATATTTGCTCTGTGTCCATTAATTTTGAAGATGTTATCACCCGTTTGCTTTGTTCTTAACATTTACATTTCTGTTGTGAAAGATTACACGCTACTGCTCCGATAAAGCATTTCTCTTTGCTATAAACTAAACAGTTCTGAAGATCCATCTTACGATGAGATTTAGTGTTTGTTTGGAGAATTATGTCATTTTTCTAGTTTACTCTGGTTAGTGTTTGATATAATACCATGAACACAATACAAAAAAAAATGCAATCTTAAAAAATAATCAATGTTTAATTTGATTCCATAAGTTAAGTGGTTTCATTTACTTCTTCAAGTTGAGATGCCCATTTTGAGATACCTTGGCAAAAAAGTATGTTACTTAAATCAGATCAAAATGTGAAAGAGAAATAAAACATGGAACAACCAGATTAAAACTGTGACATGTCATTTTTCTCATTTTAAAGACTTTCAGTTTCATAAGTTGTGAGGAAGGATAGGGTGAGCAGTCAGAATTCATGGTACATGTTGGTTCCAGCAACATAGGCAGAAAAAGGAAGGAGGTCCTGAAAAAAAGAATACAGGGATTTAAGAAGGAAGCTGAGAATCAGGAAATCAAAGGTAGTAATCTCGGGATTGCTGCCTGTGCCATGTGACAGTGAGGATAGGAATAGAATGAGGTGGCAGATGTGACCTGTACAAAAGGGACAGGTTGCACTTGAATCTGAGGGGGGACCAATATTCTTCTGGGCTGGTTTATTAGAGCTGTTGGGAGTGGTTTAAACTAATATGGCAGGGAGATGGGAACTAATATGATAGAGCTGAGGATGAGCCAGCAGATGATGGATGTAATACGAATGTAAAGAAGGACAAGCCAATGATTGGGTACAAATGCTGACACAACAGAGTTAAATTGTACCACAGAGGCAAAATTAAAAAGGGCAAAGAGTGCAGGACTGAAGGTGCTGTAATTAAATGTGTGTAGCATACCAAATAAGGTGAATGAACTTGTGGCGTAATTAGAAATTGGTTGAAAGCATCACTGAGTCGTGGCTGAAAGAAGGCCATAGTTGGGAGTTTAACATCAAAGGATATACTTTGTATCAAAAGGACAGGCAGGAAGGCATAGGCAGTGGTGTGGCCCCATTGGTAAGAGATGAAATTACATCTTTAGAAAGAGGTGACATAAGGTCAGAGAATGCCGAATATCTGTGGGTAGAGATGAGAAACTGCAAGGGTAAAAATAACATTATGAGTATCATATATAGGCCTCCAAATAGTAGCCAAAATGTGGGGTTGAGATTGAAAAGGGAACTGGTCAAGACATGTAATAAGCGTGATGTCACCATTGCAATAGGGAACTTCAATCTGCAGGAGGATTGGGGAAAATCAGATTGGCGTCTGATCACAAGAGAGGGAATTTGTTGAATGCCTACAAGATGGCTTTTTAGAGCAGCTTGTGCTTGAGCCTACTCAGGGAAAGACTAACTTGGAATAGGTGTTGTGTAATAGCCCAGATCATATTAGGGAGCTTAATGTAAAGGGACCTTTAGGAGGCAGTCATATTAATATGGTTGAGTTCATACTGCAATTTGAGAGGGAGAAGCTTAAGTCACATGTTTCAGTATGACAATGAAATAAAGGGAATTACAGAGACCTGAGAGAGGAGCTTGCCTGGCTGGATTGAAGGGGGCTATTGATGGGGGTGACGGCAGAGAAGAGGTAGCTGAAGTTTCTTGGAATAGTTGATAAGGTGCAGGATAGATGTGTCCCACAGAAGTAGTAGTTTTCAAATGGCAGGGGTAGGCAACCGTGGCTGACAAGGGAAGTTCAGGATTGCATAAAAGCCAAGGAAAGGACATTTGAGGTAGCAAAAAGAGTGAGGAGTTGAATGATTGGGAAGCTTTTAAAATCCAACAAAAGGCAACAAAAAAGGCTATTTGAAGGGAAAAGACGAAGTATGAAGGCAAACTAGCAAATAATATAAATAATATAAATAATATAATATACTAGGTTTTTTTCACTTATATAAAGAGTAACAGAGAGGTGAGAGTTGATACTGGACCACTGGAAAATGATGCTGGTGGGGTAGTAATGGGGCCAAAAAAAATGGCAGATGAACTTAATGGGTACTTTGCATCCATCTTCACTGTGGAAGACATTAGCAGGATGCTAGAGGTTTGTTAGTTTCCGGGAGCAGGAGTCAACGCCATCGCTATTACAAAGGAAAAAGTGCTAGGCAAACTCAAAGGTCTTAAGGTGGATTAGTCACCTGGACCAGATGGACTACATCTCAGCATTCTGAGAAATGTTGCTGAAGAGATAACGGATGCATCGGTCATGATCTTTCAAGAATCACTGTATTCTGGAATGGTCCTGGAGGACTGGAAGATTGCAAATGTCACTAAGAAGGGAGGAAGGCAAAAGAAAGGAAATTATAGGCCAGTTAGCCTAACCTTGTGTGGCACGTGGCCAAGTGGTTAGGACGTTGGGCTCACGATCTGAAGGTCGTGTGTTTGAATCTCTGCCAAGGCAATGTGTTGTGTCTTTGAGCAAGGCACTTAGCCACACACTGCTCCAGTCTACCCAGCTGAAGATGGGTACCGGTAAATGCTGGGGGTTAACCTCGCGATAGACTGGCGTCCTATCGGCGGGGGGGGGGGGGGGGGAGTCATGCCACAGAAACCGGCATAAGCACCAGCCTGATGGGCCACAAAGGCTCGGGGCAGACTTTGACTAGCCTAACCTTAGTGGTTGGG
Source organism: Mobula hypostoma (assembly GCF_963921235.1). Taxonomy (NCBI): domain Eukaryota; kingdom Metazoa; phylum Chordata; class Chondrichthyes; order Myliobatiformes; family Myliobatidae; genus Mobula; species Mobula hypostoma. Next base: position 55,558,041 of record NC_086104.1, on the reverse strand, counting down.
AAAGTATTGGAGTCTATTATTAAGAATTAGGTTTTGAGGTACTTGAATACCAATGATAAAATAAGTCAAAGTCAGCATGGTTTCTGTGACAGGAAATCTTACCTGACAAATCTGTTAGAGTTCTTCGAGGAAGTAACAAGCAGGGTAGACAAAGGAGAGGCAGTGGATATCATTTACTTGGATTTTCAGAAGGCATTTGATAAGGAGCCCCACGTGAGGCTGCTTAACAAGATAAAATCCTGTGGCATTACAGGAAAGATACCGGCAGGGATAGAGGAATGGCTGACAGGCAGGAGGCAGTGAGTGGGAATAGAAGGAGCCTTTTCTGGTTGACTGCCAGTGACTTGTAGTGTTCATCAGAGTCAGTATTGGGACCACTCTTTTCACATTGTTTGTCAGAGATTTGGATAGTGGAATTGATGGCTTTATGGCAAAGTTTGCAGATGATATGAGGATACGTGGAGGGGTAATTAGTGCTGAGAAACCAATGTGATTGCAGCAGGACTTAGACAAATTGGAAGAATGGTCAAAAAAGTGGCAGATGGAATACAGTGTTGGGAAATGTATGATAATCATTTTGGTAAAAGGAACAAAAGTGTAGACTATTATCTAAATGGGGAGAAGGTACAAACATCAAAGGTACAGAGGGACTTGGGAGTCCTTGTGCGAGACTTCCAGAAGGTTAAATAACAGATTGAGTCTGTGGTCTGTGGTAAATGCAATGTTGGCATTTATTTCAAGGGGAATAGAATATAAAAGCAAGGAGATCATGCTGAGGCTTTATAAGACACTAGTCAGGCTGCACTTGGAGTATTGTCAACAGTTTTGGGCCCCATATCTCAGAAAGGGTATGTTGTCTTTGGGTGGAATCCAGAGGAGGTTCATGAGGATGATTCTGGGAATGAAGGGGTTGACGTACGAGGAGTGTTTGGCAGATTTGGGTCTGTGCTCACTGGAATTTAGAAGAAGAGGAGATTTACAAGGATGTTGCCTGGATTGGGGAGCATGCCTTATGAGAATAGGTTGAGTGAATTCGGCCTTTTCTCCTTGGAGCAACGGAGGGTGAGAGGTGACCTGATCGAGGTGTATAAGATGATGAGAGGCATTGATCGTGTGGATAGTCAGAGGCTTTTTCCCAGGGCTGAAATGGTTGCCACAAGAGGACACAGGTTTAAGGTGCTTGGGAGCAGGTACAGAGGAGATGTCAGGAGTAAGTTTTTTACACAGAGAGTGGTGAGTGCATAGAATGGGCTGCCGGCAACGGTGGTGGAGGCGGATACGATAGGGTCTTTTAAGAGACTTTTAGATATGTACATAGAGCTTAGTAAGATAAAGGGCTATAGGTAAGCTTAGTAATTTCTAAGGTAGGGACATGTTCGGCACAACTCTGTGGGCCGAAGGGCCTATATTGTGCTGTAGGTTCTCTACGTTTCTATGTTTCTAATGCGGGGTGGGGGGAAATCTCATTGAAACCTACTGAATGTTGAAAGGATAAGATAGGGTGGATGTAGAGAGGATGTTTCCTATGATCAGTGTATCCAGAACTAGAGGGCACAGCCTCCAAACTGAGGGGTAACCTTTTACAACAGAGGTAAGGAGGAATTTTTTTAGCCAGAGTGTAGTGAATCTGTGGAATATTCTGCCACAGACTGCAGTGGAGGAGAAGTCTGTTTGGTATATTTAAGGCAAAAGTTCATTGTTACTTGGTCTGTCAGGGCATCAAAGGATATGGCGAGAAGGCAGGTGTATGGGATTGAGTGAGATCTGGCATCAGCCATGATGGAATGGCAGAGCAGACTCAATGGGCTGAATGGCCTAATTCTGCTCCTATGTCTTATGGTCTTAATAGAAAATTGTACAAGATTAACCTGAATGTGTTATTTGGACCATTTAAGGTAGTTCATAATGACAAATTATTTGATATAAATCCACAACAAAAGTGACAAAAGATCAGAAGGAATTAGGGCAGAGGTAGGCTATTTGGTCCTGTGAGCAGGTTCTACCTTTCACTGAAATCAATCATGTGACTGATCTCTACCTTCCTGTCTGATACCAAATCCTACGTTTTCCATAAATGCAATACCTAACTACCTCAGCCTTTAATATACTTAATGATTAAATGGCTCAGTGGCAATTGACGAGTTTCACCAAGAACCTTTTAATTTTTTTTAGAGCAGTGGAAACCACGTCACTGGTCAGATGCAAATCTAAAGCCTATTTTTTTTTCCAACAGCAGTGAGGAGTTACATCTGTTTCTTCCAGCTTTCCAGCTGCAAATTCAACCCCCGAACTCCTGGTGGTACATAATGGGGCACTGGCAGTGAGCCCAATAACAGCTTTGCTGGAGGAGGCAGATTTCGTTATTCCTTTTCTCTCTTCTGACCCCATGCCTTTGCAATCAAACTCATTCCTTTTCCTGTGCAGAAACCTCAGGACACTTTCTGTCCTTTTTACTTGAGCCTCTTTCGGGGGAGGGATGTGGTTGTGTCTTGCATCTCACGTCTGCAGTCTCAGCTGCTTGTCAAAATGAAAAGCACATTATAACAAATTAAGATTAATTATTATTATTATGAATTAACTTGTCAAAAGTTGAAAGTTACGAATCCTTCCCTGTAATACAGTTCTGAGGCAGTGATGTATCTGATGCCAAAAATTATATTCTGGAACAAGCAAGGGTAGCTTGGAATGGCAGGTTTTGAATTTCTAAAAGTATTTTAATGGGTAAGATCATGATTCGTCTGTCAGTTAAAACATATTCTTTTAACATTGATTCATATTCAACGATCGACTCACCTCGACAGTAAGATGTACAAAGTTATATTTATTTCAAGGAACAATGGTGGTGCAGCATCCAGTCTTGGCCACATGTGCTAATAAGAACTAGACCATTGAGCCTGCTCTGCTATTAAATCATGACTTATTCAATTTTCCCCTCAACTTCATTCTCCTGCCTTCCCGTAACATTTGATTTCCCGACTAATCAAGAATCTATCAACCTTGGATACTTTGAGAATAAAATTTCCGAATGGTTTAAAATATTGTTTTTCTCCACAGAAGCAAACACTGCATTCTCATCCCTGAACAATTGTACAAACTTACGACCTTTCTGCTCTACAGGATTGATTGTCAAATGTTTCAAAAGTGCAAAGTAAATTTTATTACTGAAGTGCATATCTGTCACCATATACAACCCTGAGATTCATTTTCCTGTGGGCATACTCAGCAAATCTATAGAATAGTAACTATAATAGGATCAATGAAAGATTAATCAGAGTGCAGAAGACAACAAACTGCAAATGAAAATAAAACTAAATAGCAATAAATATCAAGAACATGAGATAATGAAATAAAAAGTCCTTAAAATGAGAACACTGGTTGTAGGAACATTTCAATGATGGGGCATATTGCCTGAATTTGCCCTTTTATTCAAGAGGCTGATAGTTGAGGGGTAGTAACTATTCTTGGACCTGATGTTGCAAGTCCTGAGGCTCTTGTACCTTCTACTTGAAGAGAGCAAAGACCTGGGTGGTGGGATCGCTGATAATGGATGCTGCTTTCCTATGACAGCATTTCATGTGGATATGCTCAATGTCTGGGAGGGCTTTACCCATGATGTACTGGGCCGAAACCACTACCTTTCCACTCCAAGACATTGGTGTTCCCTACCAGGTTGTAATGCAGCCAGTGACCAAGTGTGGCCATCATTCGTCAGATTGCAGGATGCATATTGCTGCATGTGATGAAGCTAGTTCATAAGCATGACATGCAGTTCACAATACATTCATATTCTACAGGCAGATGCCAATTCTTGTGCAACATACAATTGAATCCCTCCCATTGAACTGACATGATTAGATGTGTGTGCCATGTACAGGAAATCAAGACTGGACAGCAAGAACAAACTCAGAACCTGTGACTGTTGAAGGGATCATCAATTATTTATAGATTTTTCTGATGGAGGGGAATCAGAATTATAAAGGATTGTATACTGTTGTTGGACTGACCTTTCCTAAATTCTGAGATGACCTTGCTGCCTTATTACAGTAAATATGAGAGACAATATGATGGTACCTCTGGGCACACCTATAACCAGGGGCTGGAGGAGAGGGTGCAAAATGAAGGCCTCACATATTGTAGATATCAATAGAGGGGTAGCAGGGCTCTGATCAGGAAACACTAGCCCTTCTGTTGCCTTGATAGTCTAAGGGCTAATGAGTCCAGCAACTAAAAGTTGGTAAGGCAGCTGTAGCAGGAATCCATGACCCTTTACCGGCAGAGCTTTAACGATGCCAATATCTGTAGCTGTGAAGGATTATTCTAACAATCCCCAGCAAAAGAATATCACCTTAGTACATGAGACATAATGTGCACTCTTTGCTCAAGGAGGTAGGATTTCTCTCCATCTCCCTGTGTAAGGTGCACCAGCCCAAACTACAGAATCCAGGAAGTTTCAGAGAGTGAAAGTGTGTACAGATGAATCCCTTTGATATCTTCGTATTGACCCTGTACCAACACATTAATGTCTTGATTGGGTGTGGCCACCTAAAAGTCCGTCTGCTCACTGTCCCAAGGCTGTCAGATATGCCTGCCAAGTTTTAACAAGACCAGGCCAGTTTGATTGATGGATAGCCTTTTGGGTAAGAAGGCTACATTTTGTGTCCTGGGATTTCCATTCCAGTTTGGGACCATGGTGGGAATGGAGAACCCAATACAACTGTAGCCAACGGGACATGAGGAAATTGATAGAGAAAGCTAATTAGAGTCCCTGAGGTGTAATTCTGCTGCCTGGGCCACACGAGAGTGCCCTAGAGTACTTTACAGTGAGGGCCTCATGTTTAACTGTTGCCATGCAATGTGAAGGTGAGACCAAAGCCTGTGTCCACTGGAAAAAAAGGAGGGCAAAGAAGAGGTGGAGGCTAAAGGAAGCAAAAAAAAGGAGGATCTTCCTAGTTGTGCAATCAGTATGATTCTAGCTGAGCCATTTGCTTTTGGAAAGTACATCTCATGATGCTCTGAACATATCATCAGGGATGACGTACCCTGGGGTCATCGAGTTTTTCACATCTTTCAGCCTCATCCAGGTGACCCAGCCATGGTTGATCAAACCATGACTTGTGCTCAGGTAGCACATGCTGCAGGTCCCCATGGACCTTTATTCTTCAGCTCAGAGGTGAAGGCCAAAACTTACATGAATGTGATAAGAACCTGTCACCATCTGCAGTTAGAATAGTAAGTGACAAGTTATCATGATATCTGGACACTTCACCTTGAATTTTGACAGCATTCCCACTCCTCACACTTGAACAGTACTGTTTCAGGGATCATCATTGGCTAGAAAATTATTTACAGCAAGTACTTAATGCAATAGCATGTCAGTTGCTGCATGCAGTTTGGTGAGCTACTCAACTTTCGCTTCACTAGACTGTTCCACCATCTTGATGACACTCTACTGCCTTTTCTGAGGTGACGGCTGAAACTTCACAATTCTCAGGCACGTTTACTCTATTTTGCAACATTTTAAACCTATTCCTTTGATTTAATTCTACTTTAACCTCTTTTGTTGTTTTCAATTGAACCATTTTTGGGTTTTTGTCCCTTAAAGCAATGTATGTTTCTTGTAAGCAATGGAATAATTCTTTAAACATTACTCATTGCTTGATACATTTTTGATATAGTTTCTCAGCATACCATTGCTAACTCATGCTTCATACCTTTGTAGTTTGCTTTTTCATATTGAAGACACTGATTTCTGATTAAATAATATCACTTTTAATTTTTATATACAGGTGTCCCCCGCTTTTCGAACGTTCGCTTTATGAAACCTCAGTGTTACGAAAGACCTATATTAGTACCCTGTTTTCGCTAACAGAAGGTTTTTTCACTGTTATGAAAAAAGCAGCGCGTGAAAAATGGCAGCGTGTGAAAAAAAATGGCGGCGTGGGAAAAAAAAAGCAGCACGCGCCCCGAGCAGCCAAGCTCCTCCCCCGGAACTGCATTCCAGCCGCCATTGCTTAAACACGTGCTTTATCTCGATTTATTATGTGCATCCGTTAGCAAGATGAGTTCGAAGGTATCGGAAAAGCCTAAAAGAGCTCATGAGGGTGTTACACAGCGTAAAACTAGACATAATTAAGCATTTTGATCGTGGTGAACGAAGTGAGGACATTGTCTGTGCATTGAACTTGCCTGCATCCACCACTCGCACTATTTATACGCAGAGAGAAAAAAATCTTGAAAGCTGCTGATGTTACATAGAAACATAGAAAATAGGTGCAGGAGTAGGCCATCCGGCCCTTCGAGCCTGCACCGCCATTTATTATGATCATGGCTGATCATCCAACTCAGAACCCTGCACCAGCCTTCCCTCCATACCCCCTGATCCCTTTAGCCACAAGGGCCATATCTAACTCCCTCTTAAATATAGCCAATGAACTGGCCTCAACTGTTTCCTGTGGCAGAGAATTCCACAGATTCACCACTCTCTGTGTGAAGAAGTTTTTCCTAATCTCAGTCCTAAAAGGCTTCCCCCTTATCCTCAAACTGTTACTGTTGGTTCTGCTCGTAGCAAGGTGGTCTCTCTTAGTCAGCATCCAGTAATGGATAAAATGAAAAGTCTGTTGCTTGAGTGGATTGATGGGTGTACAAAACGTGGTGTTCCTTTAAGTTATCTTATACCTAAGGAGAAATCAGTCAGTCTTTTTAATAAGCTGAAACAGAAAGCACTGGCCGATGGTGATGAAAGTATTGCGGAAGTGGAATTTAAAGGTGGTCACGGGTGGTTTGATTGGTTTCTGAGGTGAGGGCAGCTTCATAGTTTAACGTTTACCAGAGAGGGTGCTTTGGCTGATACTGAAGCTGCTGAAAGGTTCCCAGCAGAACTGAAGAAAATAATTACAGAAGGTGGTTATTCGTATAAGCAAGTGTTTAACTGTGACGAAACTGCAATTTATTGGAAAAAATTGCCGAGTAAGACATTTATTTCAAAAGAAGAAAAGCAGGCTAAGGGGCACAAGGCATCAAAGGACAGGTTTACCCTAATGCCTATTATTAACGCCACTAAGCCTCTACTAGTGTACCATTCAGAAAATATGAGGGCACTTAAAGGCGTTGATAAGAAAACACTTCCCGTTGTGTTCCGTTCACATCCAAGCAGTTGGAACACCCAAGTGCTTTTTTCTGAGTACATGAGCAGATACGTTAGTCCTTTTGTTGAAAAATACTGTAGAGAAAATAACCTCAATAATAGGTGCCTTGTGATTGCCGATAATTGTGCTGTTCATCCGCCTGCCATTACCGAGTATGGCAGTAACATTCGTGTTGTGTTCTTACCGCCGAATACGACATCGTTGCTGCAGCCCTGTGACCAAGGCCTAATAGCCACAGTTAAGGCTTACTATACGCAAAATGTGATGTGTTTTATTGTAAGTGCTATTGACAGAGAGGGCAGCTCCGATGAGAAATGGCGTTTGGAGGAAATTATGTCCCGAAGCAGTGAACGATTTTAAAGGCTTTGAAACATCAACAATAAATACGACAGTAGTGAGCTTGGCTAAGGAGGCTGGGTTTGTGGAAGTTGACGAAGATGACATTGAAGAGGTTTTGGCATCCCATGACTAAGAATTGACAGATGAAGAGCTGATGCAATTGCAAGAGGAAAGGATAACAATCGAAACCGAACGCAGTAGCAAAAATGAAGTTGTCCAGGGACTGAACGTGAAGCAGTTGAGTGAGATTTTCGCTGCGATTGACAGCACTGCAATGATTGCAGAAAAGTATGACTTTAATTTTGAAAGGGCACGTAGGTTTAGGGCAGGTTTGCAGGATGTTTTGAGTGCTTACAAAGAACTTTATGATCTAAAAATGCGCGAGGCTCAGCAGTCAAGTATACTGTCGTTTTTCAAGCCTTGCACATCAGCCACAGCAGATGACGAACCTCGACCTTCATCATCGAGGCAGGCAGACACAGAAGAAGATGACCTGGCTGCCCTATTGGAAATAGACTACGATGAGATGACACCCCAGTCTCCTCTACCTCCCACCACCCCAATTTCCGCCGACTCAGCCTAACACACCATCCTGATTCCCGTAAATGAAACTACATTGTACATACAGTATTTCTACTTCATATGGGCTGTGTATTTTTGTGTTACTGTATTTAGTATGATTTGGCAGCCTCATAGCTTAAAGGTTACTGGAGAGAGTGCTTCTGCCGACAGCGCATGCGTGAGATTTTCGCTGTACTAGACAGTACTTCAATGATTGCAAAAAGTATTTCTACTTTATATAGGCTGTGTATTTATCATATCATTCCTGCTTTTACTATATGTTACTGTTATTTTAGGTTTTATGTGTTATTTGGCATGATTTGGTAGGTTATTTTCTGGGTCTGGAAACGCTCAAAATTTTTCCCATATTAATAAATGGTAATTGCTTCTTCACTTTACGATATTTTGGCTTACGAACCGTTTCATTGGAACGCTGTACCTTCAGATGGTGGGGGAAGCCTGTATTCAAAAAAATTTCTATCATGCTATGATCACTCTTCTCAAAAGATTGGTTAATAATGTGATTATTCATTAATTTTTCCTTGATGAATAAAGTATTCAGTTCCCTGTTAACTTCCTCAACGTAATTTTCCAGAAAGTCATCTCATATTGAGCCCTGTACTTCTTCCCGTCATCCACCTTCTTTTTCAGCTTCTGCCCTCTTAATTTCCAGTCCTGGGGGAGGATCTCGGCTCGAAACGTAGACTGTTTATTCCCCTGCATAGATGATGCCTGACCTGCTGAGTTCCTCCAGAACCTGTGTGTGTTACATACATTGGGCCATATTTTCCTTCAATAATGCTGTTGACAATTTATATCACGAGTTTGCTACCTAAACTTGCAATTACAAATGATTAAAATTTTAATGGTCTTCTCATTAAAGCATGGTGTAGTATGCACAGTACCAAATCAAAAAAAAAGTTAGTGACTATTGACAAATAGATTTCCTATACTTAATTCATTATATATGACTGCTTCTGGGGCTTGCTATTGCTACTTTAGAACTATATCATTCCGATCAGTTCTACTTCAGTAAGATATAATTGGAATTGTTAGAAAGGTGTGGCATGGTCAAACTCATTTTTATTTCCTTCTGACTGTTGGGTGCATATGGATTAAGTTGATCAGAGCACTTTGACATAGAAAACATTTAATAAGTGAAATACATTTCGTAGTTCCAAGGATATATTGCAGGTTAACATGTATAACGTTAAGCCAACAAACTAATTATTCATGATATGATTTTAGTGGTGCATTCAAGTTCCTCCTCCTTCTGCATTAAGTTTCCAAGTTGCACAGATTCTCCTCCTTTCCAAGTTGCACAGATTCTAAAAGTCTTCTCTATCATGACCCTTGTGTTCTGTTAGTTAAGGATCTTCTTTCCAGGTTACCTAGAACATTATTTTTCACTCCACATGGCAGAGGAAAGAAAACAGATTGCTATTGATTTGAACAGAGGCAGAACTATGCTAATTATCCTTCAACTGCTTTCAGCAAAGTTAAGAATGACGTAATGAATTGTAAGCCAGGTACTGAATGTATAAATGACACAAGAACACTTGATCCATAATTTCCTCTTTATTTTGCCATATTTAAGGCTCTCTTTGATTGGATACACCAGGAAAAATGGTGAATATTTTTAAGTCTTGAAAGGAACCTAAATAAAAACAGCACGAATCATTATCAAAGAAATGATCAATCTCGCAACACTACTTGTCATTTGTAGAAACGTTTCTGCAGAGCAGGGGTTCCAAATCTGGGTTCCACGGACCCCTCAGTTAATGGTAGGGGTCCAAGGCTTTAAAAAGGTTGAGAACCCCTGCTGTAGAGAGACCTTGACTACGGGTCCATCAGGCAGTGGTCATCATGGGATGCCCTGCAGTTCCTGATGCACGTGGAAGGATGGGTTTCCAATAGAGTGTGTAAATTATTTGGCAGAATGCCTCAACACAGGAACTCAGAAACAAGTACCAAACACCTGCCGTGCTGGTAGTGACAGAGCTCATTCCCCTTCATCTTCTTCCATATAGTCAGGACCTCAACTTCAATGTATGTTGCTCTTGAGTTTCTTTCAATGCAGATGAGATAATCAAAATCATGTTTAATATCACCAGCATAGGTTGTGAAATTAGTTGTCTTTGAAGCAGCAGTACAATACAATACATAATAATAGAAAAAGTATGAATATACACACACACACACACACACACACACACACACAGTGCCTATAACAAGTACAACCCCCCCCCCCGACGGAAGTTTTCACATGTTATTGTTTTACAACATTGAATCACGGTGGAATTAATTTGCCTTTTTTTTGACACTGATTAACAGAAAATGACTCTTTTGTGTCAAAATGAAAATAGATGTCTACAAAGTAATCTAAATTAAGGTAATGGCTTTAAGGTAAGGGGTGGGAAGTTCAAAGGGGATATCAGAGGAAGGTTTTTTACTCAGAGAGTGGTTGGTGCGTGGAATGCACTGCCTGAGTCAGTGGTGGAGGCAGATACACTAGTGAAGTTTAAGAGATTACTAGACAGGTATATGGAGGAATCTAAGGTGGGGGCTTATATGGGAGGCAGGATTTAAGAGTCGGCACAACATTGTGGGCCGAAGCGCCTGTACTGTGCTGTACTATTCTATGTTCTATGTTAAATTAACTACAAATATAAAACACAAAATAATTGATTGCATAAGTATTCACCCCCTTTAATATGACATACCAATTCGTAACTGGTGCAGCCAGTTGGTTTTAGAAGTCACATAAGTTGAGATCTGTCTTTGGAGACCTGTGTGCAGTCAAGGTGTTTCAATTGATTGTATTAAAAATACACCTGGAAGGTCCAGCTGCAGATGAGTCAATATCCTGTCAGAAACTACACCATGAAGACAAAAGAACACCCCAAGCATCTCTGCGAAAAGGTTATTGAAAAGCACAAGTCAGGAGATGGATACAAGTAAATTTCTAGGTTACTGAATTTCCCTTGGAGTACAGTTGTCAATCATCAAGAAATTGAAAGAATATGGCAATGAGTGTCTGTACAAGAAGGGGACTAGTGAGGGAGGCCACCAAGAGACCCATGACTGCTCAGGAGGAGTTACAAGCTTCAGTGGCTGAGATGGAAGAGACTGCATATACAACCACTGTTACCCGGGTGTTCCCACAGCTTTGTGGGAGAGTGGCAAAGAGAAAGCCACTGTGAAAAAAACTCTCATAAAATCTGGGCCAGAGTTTGCCCGAAAGCTTGTGGGAGACTCTGAAGTCAGCTGGGAGGAAGGTTCTATGGTCTGATGAAACCAAAATTGAGCTTTTTGGCCATCAGACTAAACGCCATGTTTGGTGTAAGCCAAACACTGCACACCAAAAACAAACTATCCCTACTGTGAAGCACGGTGGTGGCTGCATCATACTGTGAGGATGTTTCACTGCAGCAGGTCCTGGAAGACTTCTAAAGGTAGAGGTAAAATGAATGCAGCGCAATACAGGGAAATCCTGGAAGGAAACCTGATGCAGTCTGCAGTAGAACTGAGACTTGCAAGAAGATTTGTTTTCCAGCAAGACAATGGCCCCAAGCATAAACCCAAAGCTATACAGGAATGGCTTAAAACGAACAAAGTTAATGTCCTGGAGTGGCCAAGGCAGAGTCCAGATCTTAATTAAATTGAGAATGTATGGCTGGACTTGAAAAGGGCTGATCATGCACGATCCCCATGCAATCTGATTGAGCTTGAGCAGTTTTGTAAATAAGAAAGGGGAAAATTGCAGTGTCCAGATGTGCAAAGCTGATGGAGACCTATCCATACAGACCCAAAGATGTAGTTGCTGCCAAAGGTGCATCTACTAAATACTGACTTTAAAGGGGTGAATATTTATGTGATCAATTATTTTGTGTTTTATATTTGTAATTAATTTAGATCACTTTGTAGAGATCTGTTTCACTTTGACGCGAGAGCTTTTTTCCTGTTGATCAGTGTCAAAAAGAGCCAAAAAGAGTGATTCAATGTTGTGAAAAACAATAAAATATGAAAAATTCCAAGGGGGTGATTACTTTTTGTGGGCACTACAGTTAAATTAAATAAGTAGTGCAAAAATAGAAATAAAAAAGCTGTGAGGTAATGTTCATGGATGCAATAGGACATAGACCATAGAAATCTACAGCACATTACAGGCCCTTTGGCCCACAATGTTGTGCCGACCATGTAACCTACTCCAGAGACTGCTTAGAACTTCCGTAGTGCATAGTCCTCTATTTTTCTAAGCTCCATGTACCTATCTAAGAGGCTCTTAAAAGACTCCTTTGTATCTGCAAATGTCCCTACAGAAATCTGATGGCAGAGGCGAACAAACTATTTGTGAATCATTGAGTGAGTGCCTCCAGGCTTCAGTACCTCTTTCCTGATGGTAGCAAAGAGAACAAGGCATAACCTGGGTGATGGGGGTCCTTAATGTGGATACTGCCTTTTTAAGGCATTGTTCCTTGAAGGTGTCCTGGATTCTATGGAGGCGAGTTCCCATGGTGGAGCTGACTAAGTTTACAAATCTCTGCAGCTTATTTCCATCCAGAATCGGTTCTTTAGTCGTACTGACATTGAGTGCGAGGTTGCTGCTGCATTCAAATAGCTGGTATATCTTGCCCTCCCATCACCATCTGAAGTTCGGCCAATAACGGCAAATTTATAGGTGGAATTTGAGCTGTGCCTAGCTACACAGTCACGGGTATAGAGAGAGTGGAGCAGTGGGCTAAGCACACACCCCTGAGGTGATTGTCAGCGAGGTGGAGCTGATCTACCTCATTGTCAAATATGTGTCTGCTGAGAAGATTTGGAAAGCAATGCAATGATTCTGCCTGGTGTTCACCTCGAGCAGTTATACAAGAGAGGACCCTATGAGCTAGGGCTGTTTCTAGGGAACATGCTGAGCCAAAACTTAATTATCACTTGGTGATAGACACGCTTACTGCAGCCTTCCACTTGCCATTAACCCCACTTCTAATTTTGGTATTATCTTTTCAATCATGACAGTCATATTAAAGTCTAAGTCATTTATGCATATCGTGAAATGCACATGTCCTGGAATTGTGCCCTGCTGCATAAAGCCCTTTAGTCCTAAAATTCCATTTGATACTTCCCTCTGTTTTCTTTCAGTGAACCAATTATATATCCAATTGTAACCCTCTCACCATAGGTTCGTAATGAGTTAGCCATTACTGTGAATACAAACCAACAGCAACATAACTTTACAATGCATGGGAATAATGATGAACGGGCCATTGTCAGTAAATATACGGGTCTAGGATGGATATGATTCAGCTAAATACGAAACATGAAAATTTGAATGTTTTTTCCAAGGGTAAAATAAGATTATTACTTGTATGACTACTGACACACCCATGCAAATTTACTGTTCGCCAGGGAGCAATAATTTAATTCACACCAGTATAAACTTAGATTGAAATTGTATTGATAAAATATTTTAAACCATAATAAACAAGATAGTACTATATAATACAGCATAGTCTATGTCATGTATGTAATTATTGTAGCTTATTGTTGCATAATCAATTCAGTTTGCTTCACTTCGTTTCCTCATGGTACCGAAATGGTTCTGTGCTGAAGAACCCATCCAGGCAAAAAAATAGCCATGCAATGTCCAAGGAAAATGGATCAAACTTTCTCCAATGTCATATGCTGGCTGGTTGAATGATAGTTATCTGCATATTTTCCATGAAACCGTAGTCTGCATGGAGATTTTCTAACATCTGTAACTGTCCTTCCAAATTACTCTGAGCATTTGAGTATGTCTTTCCGCTATGCACATTGTCCGTTTCCATTCTCCGTGTTCCTCCTTCTTTCTCTGCGCTCTCTCTAGAAAATGGCTACCCGTTCTTTTCTGCCATTCCCTCTCTAGAATAATTCTATTGGCTAATTATAACAAGCCTAAGTTATTAATCAACTGAATTTTATTTTAAACAGCAAAATGAAATAGTCAATTGTATAATGTAATTAAAGTAACACTTTTTTATGATTTGCATTTTGCAAAAATCTGCAGAAAATAAAGTAAAATGCCCAACAGCATAACTGTGTTAATAAAATAAAGCATGGTCTTAAACCAGAGTATTACACAATATATTGGTTTTCCTTGGATCCAGTATTTTTTTAATTGCCTGCTCAATCTGCTGTGTGGAATCCTGTTAAAGGCAGATAAAATCCATATAGACTACATTAAACAAAGCACTAATTAGTAAGGAATAGAGCTCTGCCGAGTCTAAAAGGAGTGTGGCAAACAGAGCCTCACTGTGTAAATGAGGTGCAGGAATCAAAGAGCTGGTATGTAACAGAGTTGGTATTAGCAAAAGCGTGCTGATCCGGTGCATGCATGTGTAACCCTCAGGTTTGGCTTTTTATGTCAATAATTTTAATGATGAAATTGATGGCTATTTTGCAAAGTTTGCAGACGATATAAAGATTGGTGAAAGGATAGGTACTTTTGAGGAGGTAGAGAGGTTACAGAAGGACAGACAGATTAGAATGGGCAAAGAAATGGCAGATGGAATACAGTGTTGGGAAGTGTATCATCATGCACCTTGGTTGACGGAATGAAAGGGTTAACTGTTTTCTAAATGGAGAGAAAATACAAAAAACTGAGGTGCAAAGGGACTTGGGAGTCCTCCTGCAGGATTCCCCAAAGGTTAATTTGCAGGCTGAGTCTGTGGTGAGGAAGTCAAATGCAATGTTAGCATTCAATTGAAGAGGACTAGAATATAAAAGCAAGGATGTAATGTTGAAACTTTAAAAAGCACTGGTGAGGCCTCACTTGGAGTAATGTGAGCAGTTTTGTGCTCCTTATCTTAGAAAGGATGCCCTGAAACTGGAGAGGGTTGAAGGAAGGTTCATGAAAATGATTCCAGGATTGAGTGGCTTGTCATATGAAGAGCATCTGATGGCTCTGGGCCTGTATTCACCAGAATTCAGAAGAATGAGGAGTGACCTCTCGACAGTAAAAGGCCTTGATAGAATTGATGTGAAGAGGATGTTTCCTATGGTGGGAGAGTCTAAGATCAGAGGACATAGCCTCAGAATGGAGGGGCGTCCTTTTAGAACGGAGATTAGAAGGAATTTCTTCAGCCAAAGAGTGCTGAATTTGTGGAATTCTTTGCCACAGGCAGCTGGGGAGGCGAAGACTTTATGTATATTTAAGGCAGAGGATGATGGATTCTTGATTGATCAAGGCATGAAAGGATACCAGGAGGAAGGCAGGAGATTACAGCGGAGAGGAAATTTTGATCAGCCATGATGAAATAGTGGAGCAGACTTGATGGGCCAAATGGCCTAATTCTGCTCCTATATCTTATGGTCCTCTGTAAGGGATCTGTACATCCTTCCCGTGGAATGCATGGATTTCCTCTGGGTGCTCTGGTTTCCTCCCACATTCCAAAGACATACCAGCTAGTAGATAATTGGTTATCGTAAATTGTGCTGTGGGTAGGTTAGGGTTAATTGGGGTTTGTCAAGGGTTGCTGGACAGCATGTCTCAAAGTACCAGAACGGCCTGTTCTGCGCTGTATCTCTAAATAAAATAAAAAATAAAAATACTTGTGCAGGTAGGACTAAGAAATGATGAAATTGTACTTCAACTGCTGAGATTGTTCAATAGGCTGTCAAGTAATGAGACCGATGTTGAAGAATAACTGTATTAAAATGGGGAGTTGTTCAAATGGTTTACAGTATGATAATAGGGGCCTTCAACTGTACAAATATGGAATGGGGAGGATTACTGTAAAAAGACAAAGGTATGGAGCAGTTTTAGGGGTGTGTTCAGGAGAACATTCTCGATAAGTATGTATCTGGCCCTTTGAGGAGGAGGACATTACTGAATGTGGAAATGAGCCTGGCCAAGGGGAATCAAAATCAACAGGAAAAGTTTTAGAAACTGGCAACTATATTGTTTAAAATATTTGTGGTAATGTATGTAGCACCTCCAACGCAAAACAAAATATATTAGAGAAGGTTCAGTTTGAACATGATTAAAAGAAATCTGTCCCAGGCAACTGTTACCAATGTTTGGCAGGCTAAATGGTAATTTAAAGTGGAGATGCTGCAGCAACAACCTGGGTGTATTTCGGTGAGAGAGTAGAGTAGGAAAAGGAAAGTCCCACTGTCACAGCTGTGGACTCTGCCCTTGCAGACAGGCAGCTGAATGGGGTTGGCAATCATACTCGTGAGTATGCACCTTCCAGCCAATAATCAAAATCGAATCAGGTTTAATGTTTCTTCGGCAGTTTGAACGGGGTACAACTGCGCAAGCGCGTGAAGTTTGGCATGTGAGAACAGCGGGGAGTTTAAAAAACGAGCAGATTAATGGAGCAGGCGTCGTAGGAGCGTGTGACGGAGTAGTGGGAGACAGAATAGGAAGGCTTTGGCTTGAGAGGCTTCGGCGAGCAGAGGCTGAGGATGAGCTTGCTCCCAGTGAGGTAAGGCTGGGTAAGCTCCTTTAATTAATCTAATTAACTTAGGAGTAGATAATGGAGGCAGCAGTTAGGGTGGTTGAGTGTTCCATTTGCAGTACATGGGAAGTCAGGGCGGGCACAATTGTCCCTGATGACTACACCTGTAAAAGGTGCATCCAGCTGCAGCTCCTGACAAACTGAGTTAGGGAACTGGAGCTGGAGCTGGATGAACTTCGGATCATTCATGAGGCAGAGGCAGAAAGAGACAGGAGTTTCAGGGAGATAGTCACCCCTAAAAGTCAGGAGACAGGAGCTGGGTGACTGTCAGGAGAGGGAAGGGGAATAGACAGAATGAGCGGAGCACCCCTGTGGCTGTTCCCATCAATAGTAAGTATACTGTTTTGGATACGGTTGGTGGGGGCAACCTACCAGGCACAAGTTGCAGTGGTCGCATCTCTGGCACCGAGACTGGACCCTTAGCTCAGAAGGGAAGGAGGGAAAAGAGGAGAGCAGTAGTGATAGGGGATTCGATAGTTAGGGGACAGATAAGAGGTTCTGTGGAGGAGATCGAGAATCCCGGATGGTCTTTTGCCTCCCTGGTGCCAGGGTCTGCGATATCTTGGTTTGAGTTCTCAGTATTCTCAAGAGGGAAGGTGAGCAGCCGGATGTCGTGGTCCATGTAGGGGCCAATGACGTGGATAGGAAGGAGGAGGAGGTCCTGCAAAGAGAGTTTAGGGAGTTCGGTGCAAAGTTGAAGGACAGGACCTCCAGGGTTGCAATCTCAGGATTGCGACCCGCGCCACGTGCTAGTGAGGCTAGAAATAGGAAGATAATGCAGCTAAATACATGGCTAAGGAGTTGGTGCAGGAAGGAGGGCTTCATGTTTCTGGACAATTGGGCCTTGTTCCAGGGAAGGTGGGACCTGTTCCAACGGGAGGGCTTGCACCTGAACTGGAGGGGGACTAACATCCTTGCGAGAAGGTTTGATAGTGCTGCTTCGGGGGCGGGGGGGGGGGGTTAAAATAGATTTGCAAGGGGAGGGGAACCAAAGTGTTAGAGCAGATAGTGAGGTGGAGGAGGATAAAGTTCATGTGAGAACTGCAAGTATAGTGCATGGAGTAAAGCCAGATCTAACATATAAAGAGGCTTTTAGGAAAGAGAAGCAGAATAAAGGGTGTAAAGGTAGTAAGGTAGAAGGACTAAAGTGTGTGTACTTCAATGCAAGAAACATTAGGAACAAAAGTGATGAACTGAGAGCTTGGATACATACATGGAATTATGATGTAGTGGTCATTACAGAGACTTGGTTGGCACCAGGGCAGGAATGGATTCTCAATATTCCTGGATTTCAGTGCTTTAAAAGGGATGGGGGGGGGGGAATGGGAGGAGGGGTGGCATCAGGGATACTATTACAGCTACAGAAAGGGTGGGTAATGTAGCAGGATCCTCTTTTGAGTCAGTATGGCTGGAAGTCAGGAACAGGAAGGGAACAGTTACTCTATTGGGAGTATTCTATAGGCCCCCTGGTAGCAGCAGAGATACAGAGGAGCAGATTAGGAGGCAGATTTTGGAAAGGTACAAAAATAATATGGTTGTTACCATGGGTGACTTTAACTACCCTAATATTGATTGGCACCTGATTAGTTCCGAGGGTTTAGATGGGGCAGAGTTTGTTAAGTGTGTCCAGGATGGATTCCTGTCACAGTATGTTGACAGGCCGACTAGGGGGAATGCCATACTAGATCTAGTATTAGGTAACAAACCGGGTCAGGTCACAGATCTCTCAGTGGGTGAGCATCTGGGGGACAGTGACCACCACTCCCTGGCCTTTAGCATTATCATGGAAAAGGATAGAATTAGAGAAGACAGGAAAATTTTTAAATTGGGAAGGGCAAATTATGAGGCTATAAGGCTAGAACTTGCGGGTGTGAATTGGGATGATGCTTTTGCGGGGAAATGTACTACGGACATGTGGTCGATGTTTAGGGATCTCTTGCAGGATGTTAGGGATAAATTTGTCCCGGTGAGGAAGATCGAGAACGGCACGGTGAAGGAACCATCAGTAACATGTGAGGTGGAAAATCTAGTCAGGTGGAAGAAGGCAGCATACATGAGGTTTAGGAAGCAAGGATCAGATGGGTCTATTGAGGAATATAGAGTAGCAAGAAATAAGCTTAAGAAGGGGCTGAGGAGAGCAAGACGGGGGCATGAGAAGGCCTTGGCGAGTAGGGTAAAGGAAAACCCCAAGGCATTCTTCAATTATATGAAGAACAAAAGGATAACAGGAGTGAAGATAGGACCGATTAGAGATAAATGTGAGAAGATGTGCCTGGAGGCTGTGGAAGTGAGCAAGGTCCTCAATGAATACTTCTCCTTGGTAGTCACCAATGAGAGGGAACTTGATGACGATGAGGACATTATGAGTGAGGTTGATGTTCCGGAGCATGTGGATATTAAGGGAGAGGAGGTGTTGCAGTTGTTAAAGTACATTAGGACAGATAAGTCCCCGGGGCCTGACGGAATATTCCCCAGACTACTCCACGAGGCAAGGGAAGAGATTGCTGAGCCTCTGGCTTGGATCTTTATGTCCTCGTTGTCCACGGGAATGGTACTGGAGGATTGGAGGGAGGTGAATGTTGTCGCCTTGTTCAAAAGAGGTAGTAGGGATAGTCCAGGTAATTATAGACCAGTGAGCCTTACGTCTGTGGTGGGAAAGCTGTTGGAAAAGTTTCTTTGAGGTAGGATCTTTGAGCATTTAGAAAATCACAGTCTGATCAGGGACAGTCAGCATGGCTTTGTGAAGGGCAGATCGTGTCTAACAAGCCTGATAGAGTTCTTTGAGGAGGTGACCAGGCATATAGATGAGGGTAGTGCAGTGGATGTGATCTACATGGATTTTAGTAAGGCATTTGACAAGGTTCCACACGGTAGGCTTTTTCAGAAAGTCAGAAGGCATGGGATCCAGAGAAGTTTGGCCAGGTGGATTCAGAATTGGCTTGCCTGCAGAAGGCAGAGGGTCATGGTGGAGGGAGTACATTCGGATTGGAGGGTTGTGACTAGCAGTGTCCCACAAGGATCGGTTCTGGGACCTCTACTTTTCGTGATTTTTGTTAACGACCTGGATGTGGGGGTAGAAGGGTGGGTTGGCAAGTTTGCAGATGACACAAAGGTTGGTGGTCTTGTGGATAGTGTAGAGGATTGTCAAAAATTGCAGAGAAACATTGATAGGATGCAGAAGTTGGCTGTGAGAAATGTGAGGTGGTACACTTTGGAAGGACAAACTCCAAGGCAGAGTACAAAGTAAATGGCAGGATACTTGGTAGTGTGGAGGAGCAGAGGGATCTCGGGGTACACGTCCACAGATCCCTGAAAGTTGCCTCACAAGTAGATAGGGTAGTTAAGAAAGCTTATGGGGTGTTAGCTTTCATAAGTCGAGGGATAGAGTTTAAGAGTCGCGAGGTAATGTTGCAGCTCTATAAAACTCTGGTTAGGCCACACTTGGAGTATTGTGTCCAGTTCTGGTCGCCTCCCTATAGGAAGGATGTGGAAGCATTGGAAAGGGTACAGAGGAGATTTACCAGGATGCTGCCTGGTTTAGAGAGTATGCATTATGATCAGAGATTAAGGGAGCTAGGACTTTACTCTTTGGAGAGAAGGAGGATGAGAGGAGACATGATAGAGGTGTACAAGATAATAAGAGGAATAGATGGAGTGGAAAGCCAGCACCTCTTCCCCAGGGCACCACTGCTCAATACAAGAGGACATGGCTTTAAGCTAAGGGATGGGAAGTTCAAGGGGGATATTGGAGGAACATTTTTTACTCAGAGAGTGGTTGGTGCGTGGAATACACTGCTTGAGTCAGTGGTGGAGGCAGATACACTCGTGAAATTTAAGAGACTACTAGACAGGTATATGGAGGAATTTAAGGTGGGGGGTTATATATATGGGAGGCAGGGTTTAAGGGTCGGCACAACATTGTGGGCCAAAGGGCCTGTACTGCGCTGTACTATTTTATGTTCTATGTTCTATGTAATATCACTGGCATGTTGTGAAACTTCTTAACTTTGTGGCAAGAGTACAATGAAATACATATTAATAGAGTAAACAATCTGTGAATCACAGAATGAAGATATATATATATATATATATATATATAAAATAGTTAAATTAGTGCAAAACATAGAAATAAAAGGTAGTGAGGCAGTGTTCATGGGTTCAATGTCCATTTAGAAATCAGATGGCAGAGGGGAAGAAGTTGTTTCTGAATCATTGAGTTTGTGCTTTCAGGCTTCTGTACCTCCTTCCCAATGAAAGCAATGAGACAAAAGCATATCCTGCATATCCTGGCTGATAGGGGTCCCTAATGACAGATTTTTGAGGCATTGGTCCTTGAAGATGTCCTGGATACTATGAGCGCTGGTGCCATTGATGGAATTGACTAGTTTTACAACTCTCTGCAGCTTCCTTCGATGCTGTGCAGTAGGGCACCCATGCCATACAGTGATGCAGTCAGTTAGCATGCTCTCCACGGTACAGCTGTAGAAATTTGCAAATGTTTTTGGTGACATACCAAGTTTCTTCAAACTCCTAATGAAACATATCCACTGTTTTGTCCTCTTTATAGCTGCATTGAAATGTTAGGTCCTCAGAAGTTAGGTCCTCAGAAATATTGACACCCAGGAATTTGAGATTGCTCACTCTCTCCACTTCTGATCCCACCATTAGAGTGGTGTGTGTTTCCTTACTTTACCCTTTCTAAATCCACAATCAGTGGCTGCGCCAGAGATTTTTTCTTGCTGGTGCTATGGAGCGGCTGAATGATTCAGTGATGGTGCTGAGGGATGTACCCTATGGTAATATGTATTCTCAAAGCCAGACACGTGGCGTTAAAAAGTCAGTTTCAAGCATTATGTGCCTACTATAAATGCCTCTGTTGATTCACAAGCAACAGCAATTGACAGATCTAATATAGAAGTGAACTGTTACAGTGTCAATGGCATCGGAGACAACCTGGGCTACACGGAGCATAAACAAAAAAAAAGCAAACAGAGCATCTGAGCAACAGCAGACAACGTGAATCACGCACTAATCCTGCAATCAGCGTCAAATGCGTGCTTTTCAACTGAAAAGCACAAAAGGAACCCACTGCTATTGGCATTGCATAGACAGCAATGCCAAAAGATACACTGTTATTAAAGTCAAATAAGGCAAACAACAGATGCAAGGCTTTACCAGGAGTTGGACAAACCTTACTCTGACCATGCAATACCTCAATTAATTCAGCTATTGAATTTAAAACAAAATTCAACAGAATCACCGCTTGGAAGTCTAAGCAAAACCAGTAGGCTTAATAGCAGTAAATGTAATATTTTAGGATTTGCAGGAAACATAAGGACTATGGGGTATCCACCACAAAATAATAATAATAATCAGCATTAGTCTTGGCCCAAATTTTAACAAAATCAACTGCACTCACCATTGATGTTTTCAGAGAAGAACAATCCGTCTGTTGTTATGATTGGTGGCGAAAGCATCAATGATTTTCTGGATGTCAAGTGCTTTGGTCCTCCGGCTGTTTATGGCCAACAGAGCCAAGTTGCTGTTCTGAGCATCGCCGCTGCTATTCCTTAAGTAGTTTTTGACGCATCTGAGGCAAGAGAAACTCCGTTCGCATGAGGCAGATGTCACAGGCAGAGTCAGTGATATGCAGATTAGTTTGTATAAATCTATAAATGCATTGTGGTAGGGTCTCATTAGAGCTAGAAATTCCACTGTGTCGTTCACTGCCTATCCTTGGTTTTGTTTTATTTGCAGCAGACGCCGAACCTGATGTAGCTCTGCAGTCAGGTTCACTTCAGTCACTCCATAGTATTGGGCATTGGCCAAAGACAACTCTTGTCTAGGAAGAACTTGTGTTTGAGACTCAATGCTGAGACTCCAGTCAGAACACCCCCAGTCTCAGTTGAGAACCGTCTTTTCATTTCAGTCAAAAGTCTGTCTATAACTGGATAGAAACAGTGGTTGCGAAGGTCATCAGAGGATGTGACAGGTGTGTGTTCAGTTTGGACTTAACAACAAAATCATGTAGGCGGCAGGGTGGCTGGGCCTGTCTCCCTTCATGTGGTCTGCTCTCTATACCTAGCTCTTGTCTGAATTCACTCCATGATTCCTCTCCCTGTTTTGCTGAGAGTGCATCGATAACAGACTGAGCCAAGTCCACAGCGGATGAAAGCTCCAAACTGGGAGATTGTAGCTGGTCTGACATGAACTTGGTGACTCAGAATAAATCCTCAAACAGAGTGAGAAGTACAGCAAACTGCTCGTCAATCAGTCCATTTACAGATCTGGCCTCCGTTTTCCTCTGTGCATTTGGTTGACCCATAATATCCTGTAGTGTAGCTAAAATGGCAGGGAATGATTTCCTTATAGCCCACAAAGCTGTATACTGCCCTGCCCAGCGTGTATCTAACAATTTCTTCAACTCCACAGGCTGTGAAGTTGATTCCAGTTCTCTCTGTTTCTTCATGAAAGATTCGTGGGCAACAGAGTTTGAAAAGAAGTTGTAAAGCAGCTGCACAGTTACAAAAAACTCACCCGCTTGTGGTACATTGCTCACAACATCCACTGAAACAAGATTAAGTCTGTGAGCATGGCAGTGTGTATATAATGCCTGCGGGACCTCTTTCCTGAACCTCTCTTGTACCCCGTTATTGCACCCAGACATCACTGCTGCCCCGTCATAACACTGACCTATACACGTGTTCTTATCAATAACACACTGGCGAGTGTCTGTTCAATGCTTTTAAGAAGCGACTTTGCGTCCAACCCTTCTGCTGGAGTGAAGTGCAAGAATTCTTCAAGCACTGTTTCATTATTCAAGTACTGCACCACCACTGATATTTGCTCCTTTTTACTCGTCTTTACTTTCATCCACCATGATGGCAAAATGTCCAGCCTCCTTGACTTCTGCACTTATTTGACGTCCGACCATATCTGCCATAATACCCATAATTTCATTTTGGATATCGTGATGGGTGTTTTTTGCCTCCATGCAAACTTATGAGCTGCACTTACATGGTGGGTTTTGAAAGCCGTTGTAGCTTTCCGCCAGTTGCGGTAACCGGTGACAGTGAAGGTAGACTCAGAATGGAACCTGTGTCCTCCACACAGGAAATGCCTGCATGTGAAGCAGAATGTAGCATCTTCTGTAATTGAATATTCCGGCCAGGAGTACAGATCAAACCAGCCACAAGTAAAACTCCTTTGCTGATTGCCAAACTGTTGCGAAGGGTACTTTTTCAATGCTGGCCGACAGGGTCCTTCGTCAGGCTGCTGGCTAACATCGCTCACAGCGTTCCCACTCGCACTAAGAGCAGCTTCATCCACGTTCTCTTCCAAATCCCGCTCCATTTCTTGTTCCTCTACATCGCCCTCTCACTCCTTCGATGAACCACTGTCGTCCTCATCCCCACTTACTTCTTTCTGCATGTCACTTTCAATTAAGACAGGCTCAGGCTGAGACACCACTGATTCCTCTGGATGAGGTCGTTTTCTGACTAAAAATCGATCCATTTTTCATGCCGGCCAAAATAATGCATGTGCCAGGCCCACGCTGTAAAAGCACAATGTGCTCGTGTGGCATCTGTTAGTCTCGCGAGACCACGGATCTGTGCCTGGATGTATGCTATCAATCTCTCGCGTGAGTGAGAGTGAGTGACATCACCACCTTAAGTGATCTTAGATCAGCTTAACTGATCTGAGGACAGCAACGGCAAGACATTGACAACGAACGAATAAGCAGAAGTGCAGAGTGGATCTGACAGAGTTTATAACTTTACTGCTGCGTGGGTGCTATGGTAATTGGGGGTGCTGTTTCACTAGATCACCTGGAGAAACAAGCTGTATTCAAAACTATACAGAGAAAGCGAAGCAGCTGCAGTTAATTTCTTGGTGGTGCTATGGTGGTGCTATTGCAATTTCTTCTGGGGCTATAGCCCCAGCTAGCACCACCTTAGCACCACCCCTGTCCATAATCAGTTCTGATGTAGTTGTTCCAGTGACACCACTCAGCTAGCTGGTATATCTTGCTCCCGTATGCCCTCTTGTCACCATCTGAGATTCTGCCAGCAATGGTTGAATCATCAGCATATTTATAGATGCATTTGAGCTG
Source organism: Mobula hypostoma (assembly GCF_963921235.1). Classification (NCBI taxonomy): domain Eukaryota; kingdom Metazoa; phylum Chordata; class Chondrichthyes; order Myliobatiformes; family Myliobatidae; genus Mobula; species Mobula hypostoma. Next base: position 55,533,379 of record NC_086104.1, on the reverse strand, counting down.
TACGCTCCCTGCTTACGTTAATCAAAGTTCAAAGGTCAAGTTCAAAGTAAATTTATTTTCTAAGTACCTATATGTCACCATGTATAGTACAACTCTAAGATTCTTCTTGTGGACATTCTTAGTAAATCCAAGAAACATAATAGAATTGATGAATGATTGCAGCCAACAGGATGGACAAACAACCAATGTTCATAAGACAGCAAACAATGCAAATAAACAAGAAATTAAAAAAACAATCAATAAATAAGCAATAAATATCAAGAATATGAGATGAAGAGTCCTTGAAAGTGAGTCCATGGGTTGTGAAAACAGTTCAGTGATGGATACTCACTCCATCACCAGTGGTTCAAGAGCCTGATGGTTGAGGGGTAGAACTGTTCCTGAACCTAGTAGTGAGAGTCCTGAGGCTCCTGTACCTACATCCTCATGGAAGCAGTGAAAGGAGAACATGCCCTGGATAGTAAGGGTGCATAATGACGAATACTGCTTTCCTGTGACAGCACTCCTTATAGATGTGCTCAATGGTGGGGAGAGTTTTACCCTTGATGGACTGGGCCGTATCCACTACTTTTTGTAGGATTTTCAGTTGAAGGACATTGGTATTTCCGTACCAAGCCATGATGAAATCAGTCAATATACTCTCCACCACAAACTTATAGAAGTTTGTTGAAGTTTTAGATGCCATGCCAGCAAGCACAGGCCCAGAACCTTCAATTGCTGCTAATATTCAGCAGTGAGAAGGTTCTGTGCTTGCTGGAATTTAGAAGAATGTGGGGGATCACAATGAAACGTATCGAATGTGGAAAGGCCTAGATAGTGGATGTGGAGAGGATGTTTCCTATAATGGGGGAGTCTAGGACTAGAGGGCACTGCCTCAAAATAGAGGAATATCAATTTAACAGAGATGAGAATGAATTTCTTTAGCCAGAGACTGGTGAATAACTGGAATTCTTTGCCACAGCTGCCAGGTCACTGGGTGCATTTAAGGTAGAGGTTGCTAGGTTCTTGATTAGTCAGGGTGTGAAGGGTTATGGGGAGAAGGCAGGAAAATGGGGTTGAGAGGGAATTGGGTCAGCCATGATGAATTGATGAAGCGGATTCAATGGGCTGAATGGCTCATTTCTGCTCCTACGTCATAGGGTCTTATGGTCTAACACTGAGGAACTTAAAGTTGTTGACCCTCTCCACTTCTGATTCATCTGATTAGGACTGGCTTATGGACTTCTGGTTTCCTCCTCCTGAAGTCAATAAGCAGCTCCTTGGTCTTGCTGACATTGAGTAAGAAGTTGTTGTTGTGGCGCCACTCAGCCAGATTTTCAATCTCCCTCCTATATGCTGATTCATCACCACCTTTGATTCAGTCTAAGACAGTGGTTTCATCAATATACTTAAGTATGGCATTGGAGCTGTGCTTAGCCTCACAGTCACAAGCATAAAGTGAGAAGGGCAGGGAACTAAGCACACAGAATTGTGCTGCACCTGTGCTAAAAGGTGATTGTGGAGGAGATGTTGTTACCATTCCAAACTGACTGTGGTCTGCAAGTGAGGGAATTGAGGATCCAATTGCACATGGAGGTACTGAGCTCTAGGTCTTGAAGCCTATTGATCACTTTTGAGGGGATGATAGTATTGAATGCCAAGCTGTAGTTGATAAAGAGCATCCTGATGTACCCAGATGTTCCAGTGTTGAGTGAACAGCCAGTGAGATGGCATCTGCTGGTGACCTGCTATGCCGGTAGGCAGATTGGAGTAAATCCAAGTCACTCCTCAGGCAGGAGTTGATATGCTTCGTCAACAACTGCTCAAAGCACTTCATCACAATGGACGTAAGTGCTGCAGGACATCAATCATTGAGGAAGGTTACCATGTTCTTCTTAGGTGCCAGTATAGTTGAAGTGTGTGGGTACTTCAGACTGCCAAAGCGACATTAGTGAACACTCCAGCCAGTTGATCAGCACAGGTCCTCAGTACTTGGCCAGGTACTCCAGCTGGGCCAGATGCTTTCCATGAAATCACCCTCACCTTGGCCTTTGAGACTGAAATCACAGGGCCATTTTTCTGGGATGAAGACAACAGTTTAGATAAATGCTGTAAAGGACTGGAACTAGCTTAGAGTGAATTTACTGTCTTCAAGCTGCAGTGTTGGCATTAGCTTTAGTTTGAGAGTTGTTGGCTTCGAGTTTATTATTTTTCCCTTTATTCTGCACAGATCTTAGTAAAATTCTGTGAACAGTTTCATTCATTTCAGTGTCTCTCCCTCTGCATTTGGGCTGTCTCCGCATATCCTGTCAGCAAGACTTGACACTGAGCTAGGCCCAGCAGAGAGAGATTAGCTGACCATGGCCCTGACATTTGTTGGTCAGATCGGAGAGAAGTTAATGTCAGTGGAGGCTGAGTGGGCAGAGGTGGCTCATGCAGTGTGACAACTACACTGAGATTAACAAGGCCTGCTCAAACTGAAGGTCATGGGGAGAAGCTGAAGTCAGTGGAGGCTGGGTTGGCAGAAGCGACTCATACAGTGGCAAGCCTGTCTAAGCCGGAAGGACAAGTGTCAGCATTCGCAGAGACAGATCAGCAACTTACCACATACTTTCAGAATTAGTTGGCAGCTATCACTGCTGGTTGGCTGCAGGAACTTCATTATCCTGTTTGAGCTGACTTTCTAATTCCAGCCAGGTCAGTTCGGTGATGAGAAGTGTTAACTGGCTTACATGGTGAATCACTTTGATGGAACCCCACCCAGTCTGTTCAACACTCTATGAGGACAAGGTTCCCCTGCAGCCCAGTCTTTTCAACAATTCGTAGTTGAGTTCGAGAGAGTGCACGGGGTCTGCAGGAAGCCTACCGATTCCTGGACCTGTGCCAGTGAGGGACCACACTGTAAAGTTCTGCTTGCAGTTGAGACGAGATGGAGTGAGAGATCCCTTGTCACTATTTTCCAGTGTGGGCTGAGAGCAGGTGTTCAGCACGAGTTTGCAGTGTGTGATGAACATGACCTGATATTGCTGGCCACTCGAATCGACTACAGGACAATTGAGTGGTGCAGAGAGAAAATGCCCAAGCCTCCTGCTCTTTAACTCGTTGCCTGTCTTCATTCTCTTTCTCATTATCTAGTACACAGTCCACAAAGGAACCTATGCATGTGGGCGGCATGCACCTTTCTCAGGAGGAACAAGATTGACACAGGAGATTAGGTTGCTGCCTCTACCCTGATGCTCCGGGGCACTTCTGGGTGGCATGTCCCAAGTGTCTGGTAAAAGAGGATACCCGTCAGCAGGAAGGGGAATTTTGACAGGTTGATTCACCCTGCAAGCATCTTCCCCTAAATGCGTAATGCTTCCAGCTTCCTTGTTGCGGGGGGCTTGAACCCATGTGCTTCAGGCATTTATTGACTCTGAACAGCAAGGTACCTCGCGTACTGTAAATCTCCTTGGCTAACAGATGGGGAATTCCAACTCAACATTTGAGAGAGAATATTGATGTCAATCTTCTGGATTTTGGTCCCTGGGCACCGGTAGGATTCACCTTTCCACAGTACCCCTCCAGCTTGTGCTAGAACGCAACCATAGAGAGCAGAGCCAGCCCCATGGAGGACTAATACCAGATAAGAAGTCAGTGGCACAATTGTATGGCTGATGTGGAGGCAGGGAAGTGGCCTGCTTCTTACTGAAGACCTCAAGAAGGCCTGCATCTTCTACTTTGTTGATTTACCTGAACTGCTGCTGTTGCTTTGTCTTTTCTGGCTAACTTGATACAATCCATGGACCAATTGGTCCCGAAAGGCGTTCCAAGAGTGGGGACAAGCATGCTTGTCTGCCTGTCTGGGTCCAACTCGAGCTCTTGTCAGAGTATCCCTTCCTGTGCCATCTGCTTGTGTGGACTTGTCTGGTGCTGCAGCTGAAGATGCAGGTCTTCTTCAGATCTTCAGTAAGAAGTGCAATTGTATGGCTGGCTCCACACCAGCCATACAATTGTGCTATAAACCTCTTGCCGGACGCTAGTCCTCCTCGGGGCCGGCTCTTTCCCAACTCTTATCTTGAAACAGTGGCCATGAAAGAGTACACTAAGGAGACATTAGCCTTGGTGTTTATTGATCCATCAACCTGGCCAGCAGGGTTGGACTTCTTTTCCTGTGAGAAAGAAGGGTGGCAAGCTCCATCCCTGCATTGATTGTCAGCCTCCCAACAACATCATGGTGAAGAACCACGACATGGTGCCTCTGCATTTGAACATCTCCAGCGAGCAACCATATTCTCAAAGATGCATCTGCACAAAGCTTACAGCCTGGTTCGCATCCAAGAAGGGACAAGTGGAAGATGGCTTTCAACACCTCCGCTGGCCAATATGAACAACTTCAAGGTGCCTTTTGGTCTGGCCAACACCCCTGATATTTTTCGGGCCCTGGGCAATGATGTACTCCAGGATATGTTGAATCAGTTTGTTTTAGTGTATTTGGACAAATTCTTATTTATTCAACACACAAAAATGCTGAAGGAACTCAGTAGGCCAGGCAGCATCTATGAAAAAGGGTATAGTGGACATTTCGGGCCAAGACCCTTCATCAGGGACTGGAGAAAGAAATGTGATGAGCCAGGGAGGGGGTTGGGGAGGAAGAAACACAAGGTGATAGGTGAAACCTGGGGGGAGTAGGTGTGAAGTAAAGAGCTGGGAAGTTGATTGGTAAAAGAGACACAGGGCTGGAGAAAGGGGGAATCTAATCGGAGAGGACAGAGGACATGGAAGAAAGAAAAAGGGGAAGGAGCACCAGAGGGAGGTGATGGGCAGGTAAGGAGATGAGATGAGAGAGGGAAAAGGGAATGGAAAATGGTGAAGGATGAAGGATGGGTGGGGGGAATTACTAGTTCAAGAAATCGATGTTCATGCCATCAGGTTGGAGGCTACCCGGAAGGAATATAAGGTGTTGCTCCTCCAACCTGAGTGTGGCATCATCGCAACAGATGTTCCTCCAACCTGAGTGTGGCCCATCGCGACAGAAACTTCAACTTCCCAGCTCTTTACTTCACCCCTTCCCCGTCTCCCAGTTTCACCTATCACCTTGTGTTTCTTCCTTCCCCCTCCCAACCTTCTAACTCTGACTCCTCATCTTCTTTACCCCAGTCCTGATGAAGGGTCTCAGCACAAAACGTCAATTATACTCTTCTTCATAGATGCTGCCTGGCCTGCTGAGTTCCTCCAGTATTTTGTGAGTGTTGCTTGGATTTCCAGCATCTGTAGATTCTCTCTTGTTTGTGATTCTTATCTATTCCTGCTTTTGCCAGGAACACATCCAGTATGTCAGGAGGATTCTCAGATGACTACTCAAGAGCAATCCTTATGAGGAGTGTGAGTTCCACAAACAGCAGGTGGCATTCTTGGGCTACATCCTCACCTCTTCCAGGGATCAAGTGGACCCATGTAAGGTACAGGCAGTCACAGAGTGGCCCAAGCTATCTATGGTCAAACATGTGAGGTGCTTCATGCAAGTTGATGCATTGTATGTCAGCATAGGAGCTGTCCTCTCCCAGTCCTCTTCTGCTGATAATTGGCTGCACCCCTGCGCTTTCTTCCCTGCCGCTTGACTCCTGCAGAGTGTAATTGTGTTGTTGGGAACTGAGAACTTCTGGCTGTCAAGGAGGCCCTGGAGACTTGGTGCACTGGCTGGAGGGGCAGAACACCTCTTTCTAGTATGGACCGATCCCAAGAACCTCTCCTGCATCTGCATCAAGAGACTCAACTTCTGTCAAGCCCGTTCACCTTGTTCAAGTTCACCCTTACCTACCATCCAGGAGGTAAGAATGCCAAGGTCGATGCTCTCCCTTGCCAGTTTGACATCACTGAAGACAACATCGCTCCAGAGTCTATCCTTTCTCACTGGTGCACAGTTTTCTTTGAAAGTTGAGAGCCGCAGGTTGGCCCCACACTACACAGCAACATTTATAGTGGAGAAGGGTCTCTACAAAGCCTCCTATTGATGGTGCCTACCATTATTGATGAATACTCACCCAGTGACCATTTCCCAGATCAAACTTCGCTCTCCCACTTCCTCTAGTCACATGCACTATTCATCTTCCGTCCCTGGTCTGTTCTGTGTGCTGCCTCCTGCTGTCTCACCAGTTAGCACGATGCTACTGCAGCTCGGGGCTCTGGAGTTCCGAGTTCAGTCCCAGCACCCTCTGTAAGAATTTCCTCTACATCCGCCTCATGGAATATCAGGGTTTTCTCTGGCTTCTCCAGTTTCCTCCCAAAGTCCAAAGATATACCAGGTAGGTTAACTGGTTATTGTAAATTGCTCCGTGATTAGGTTAGGGTTAAATTGGGGTTGTCAGGGGATGCGGCTCCAAAGGTCAAAGGGCCTATTCCATGCATTATCTATAAATAGATAAATAAATAAATAAATAAAACATTATTGAGTATCTTGTGGATTAAGAGGAGTATGGCTCTGAGGAACATTTTTGAGTATCTTGTGGATTGGGAGGGGTATGGCTCGGAGAAACAGTTTTGAGTATCTTGTGGATTGGGAGGGGTATGGCTTGGAGAAACATTTTTGGGTTCTGGCTCATGACACCCTGGATAAGTCTCTTGTCTGCAACCTCCAGCAGGCACAGAACTCTGGCGCCTCAGGATCTGCACCTAGGAAGGGGTCCCTGTCACAACCACGGTCTCCGCTGTGGGGTCTGGGAGCCTTCGCAGATTGGCAACTGAATGGGGTCAGCAATCACGCTCGTGAGTATGCATGTTCCAGCAAATTAGCATTTCATTGTGGCTGTATTCAACTTTTGTCCTTTGGTTTCAGTTTTGTCGAATCTTGATCAAAGCAACACTCCCTGCTAACCTTAATCCTTGCTCTGGGAAAAAGACAACAGTTTAGATCGACGCTGAAAAGGAGTGGAATTAACTTAGTATGAAGTTACAGCTTCTAAACTATAATACTGGTGTTAACTTTAGCTTGAGAGTTTTAGTTAACCGTCCTGTTGCCCTAGCATTTATTGTTTTTCCTTTGGTTCTGCACAATTCTAATTAAAATTTGGAGAACTGCTCTATCCGCTTTAGTGTCTCTCACTCTGGTCTGGGGCCACCACCACACATCCTGTCACACAGTTTGTGAATAACCAGATGGTAAACCAGAGCAGGGAAAATGGAGCATATGATCATGTTCAGTTGATAATGCAACTAGGAACCAGGGTGCTTATAGGATATTCAGAGGGCAATGAAAAAGAAAGAGCAGCAAGGAGAAAGTAAAGGAATCCAAAAATATTCTTTAAGCACAGGAGCAGCATAATGGATACAAGAGGAGGGCTGGGGTTGATCAAAAAGCAAAAAGGGAATTTATTCATCAAGTCCAACAACACAACTGAGACACTAACTGAATATTTTCCATATTACCTTGCTCCAAAAAAAAAGAAGAGACTGGAAGATGTAGTTGAAATACTGGATAGTCTAAATATTGATAAAAAGAAGGTATAGGAAAATTTACTGTAGTTCCACTTAAACCGAGTGTCGTCTGATCCAGATGTGAGGGATTTCAGTTTGATGAAGGAAGTAAGGGAGGAAATTGCAGCGACCCAGCCTACACATTCTTCTAAACATCTGTAGATACAAGAGAGGTAACTGAGGACTGTAAAATTGAAGCTATTTTATCTTTGTCCACAAGAGTATGAAGAGAAACCTAGTGACCATAGATCTGTCAATTTTATGTTGCTGCTGAAGACAATTCCAGAAACAATAATTAGATTATGATTATGAGGACACACAGTCCTCTTTTATTGTCATTTAGTAATGTATGCATTAAGAAATGATACAATGTTCCTCTGGTGTGATATCACAGAAACACAAGATAGACCAAGACTGAAAAACTGACAAAAATCACATAATTATAACATATAGTTACAACAGTGCAAGCAATACCGTAACTTGATGAAGAACAGGCCATGGGCACGGTAAAAAAAGTTCAAATCTCTCGAAAGTCCCACATCTCATGCAGACTGGAGAAGGAAGAAAACTTTCCCTGCCATGAGCTTCCAGCGCCGCAAACTTGCCGATGCAGCATCCTGGAAGCACCCGACCACAGTCCAACTCTGAGTCGTCCGAAAACTTCGAGCCTCCGACCAGCCCTCCGACACCGAGCACTGAGCCCATCTCTGCCGAACGCTTCGACCCCATCCCCGGCCGCCAGCAACAGGCAAAGCCGAGGATTTGGGGCCTTCCCTCCGGAGATTCTCGATCGCACAGTAGCAGCGACAGCGAACGGGGCATTTCAGAAGTTTCTCCAGATGTTCTTCTGTGCTTCTCACGTCTGTCTCTATCAAATCAGAATTGTGCACAGCCCCTATTTAACAAATACGATATCGTTTCACCGGAGAGGCCGCGCGCGCTGCATTGCGCCGCCATCTTCTCCTCCATCTTAGAGATTGAATTTGAAATCCGTTGGACTGCCAGACTGAAGTGTGGAATGATTAGCCTGGATTTGTCAAAGGGAAATGATGTGTCATTAAATTGATAGTGCTTTGGATGAGTTAGCAGAGAAAGTTGATGTGGGAATAGTGCCACTTACTGGGTTATCATCAATAATAAGGTGGTGGAGTAAAAGGGTCTGTGGTGACATAGGTCCTAACATGGCTAAATGAAAAGAAACAGAGTAGTTGAGAAAGATTGTTCAATAATCTGGAGGAAGTATTCAGTGGAGTTGTGTTAGGATCACTGTTTTGCTTTATCTAACTATATTAGTGATTTGAACTGGGTAGAGAGGGCACAATTTCCAAATCTGTAGATAATAAAGAGCTCTCGGGCAAAGAGAACTGTGAAGAAAATAATAATGGTTTCAAAGCAAAATAGAAAGGCAGGTGGATCGGGCTGATAAAACTTAAACACAGAAAATCTGCAGGTGCTGGAAATCCAAAGCAACACACACAAAATGCTGGAGGAACTCAGCAGGTCAGGCACTATGTATGGAAGAGAGTAAACAGTTGAGGTTTCGGGCTGAGACTCTTCTTCAGGACTGAGAAGGACGGGGAGAGATTCCTGAATAAAAAGTTGGGGGGAAAGGAAAGAAGCTAGCTGGAAGGTGATAGGTGAAGCCAGGTGGATAGGAAAGGTCAAGAGCTGGAGAAGAAGGAATCTGATATGAGAGGAGAGTGGACAATGGAAGAAAGGGAAGGAAGACGGGCTCCAGGCAGGGAAGTAAGAGGCAGGTGAGAAGTGAAAGGTCAGAGTGAGGAATAGAGGTGGGGGTGGGGTGGGGTTGGAATCTGTTCACGGAAGGAGAAATTGATATTGATACCATCAGGTCGGAGGGTACCCAGATGGAATATAAGGTGTTGCTCCTCCATCCTGAGGGTGGCCTTATCTTGACTCAAGAGGAGGTCATGGACCAACACGTCAGAATGAGAATGGGCATCAGAGTTAATATGTTTGGCAAATGGCAAGTCCCAATTGTGGTGGATGGTGTGGAGCTGCTCGATGAAGCCGTCCCCCAATTTACTATGGGTCTCACCAATGTAGAGGAAGCCGCAACGGGAGCTCCAGCCATAACAGGTGACCCAGCAGATTCGTAGGCGAATTGTTGCCTCACCTGGAAGGACTTCCTGAGGTCCTGAATGTAGGTGAGGGAGGAGGTGGATGGGCAGGTGTAGCACTTGAACTGTTTGCAGTTTATGGAGATTAGTGGGAAGGGAGGAACGGACAGGGGAATCATGGAGGGAGCCATCCCTGTGAAAAACGGAGGCGGAGGTAAAGACGTTTAGTGGTAGAATCCCTTTGGAGATAGCAGAAGTTGTGGAGTATAATGTGTTGGGTGCGGAAGCTGATTACGTAGTAGGGAAGGACAAGAAGACGGGATGAGTGAAGATGTATGGGAAATGGAGGAGATGAGGCGTAAAGGGAGCGTCAATAGTAAAGGGAAGGAAAGCCCATTCTTTAAAGATGGACGCTGGAATGGAAAGCTGCATCATGGGAACAGATGCGGTGGAAGCGAAGAGACTAAGAAAAGGGAAAAGCATTTTTATGGGAGATTGGATGGAAACATGAAGTGAAATCTTTGGCTGGAAGAATGGGAAGAGGAAAATATGGACTAAATGGCACAGTTCTAAAAGGAATACTAAACCAGAACAATTTAAGGATATTTATTGGTTGAAACTGACAAGACAGGGTGAAAAAGTAGTCAGAAATAAACATTTGGGACCCTAGGCTTTAAAAACAAACACTAATTTTACCACAGTTGCAGTATAGTTTCCAGTTCTTGGTGCAGAACTTTAGAAAGAATATTAAGGAGAGTGCAAGGGACGTTGCAGAATTGACAGAGAAGCTGGGAATTTTGCAGAGATTTGATGGAGATATTCAATCATGAAGGAAATAAACAAGAGAAAAGAACTATTTTCATTGGCAGATGGTTCAAGAATGGTTCAAGAACAAGGACAGATGGAATGAAGATGATTGGCAAAAGAACCAAAAGTGTCCTGAGGATTTTTACATAGTAAGAGGTTGGTTCTGGATCACATGGCTAAATGTACTAGTGAGACTAGTGAGAACATTAGTTGTAATGTTCAATATGGATATGCTCATGAAATAAAATAGTTTTCAGGTGTAACGGCTTCTTTGTAATGTTCACTGCTAAGGCAAGTGTAACGGCTTCTCTGTAAAGTTCATTACTGAGGTAACAGTTTCTCTGTAGCAGCAATGTTTGGGTTATGGCCGGAGATAACAGAATTGTTATACATGTTAGCCAATAGGAGATTGTTACTTTGTCTTGTGTATCTGGAAGGATATTTTTTCGCGGTCTTTTGTTGAGGAGAGATGAAGAGGGAAGGCACCTGTGGAGAGAGCTGGTAGACCACTGGACGGAGTGGACTGGGATCTGAGGGTCCGAAGGTCGGCAACACTCGGAGGGGACCAATGGTGGAAGAATGACTACTGAGTGAGCTCCAACGAACTTTTGACTTTTCCTTGAATTGGGCCCTTTTTTATTTTTATTACTAACCCTATATTCAGATTTATAAAGTTTAATCATTTACAGTGGCATGCAAAAGTTTGGGCATCCCGGTCAAAATTTCTGTTACTGTGAATAGTTAAGTGAGTAAAAGATGAACTGATCTCCAAAAGTCATAAAGTTAAAGACGAAACATTCTTTTCAACATTTTAAACAAGATTAGTGTATTATTTTTGTTTTGTACAATTTTAGAGTGAAAAAAGGAAAGGAGCAGCATGCAAAACTTTGGTCACCCCAAGAGATTTGAGCTCTTAGATAACTTTTACCAAGGTCTCGGACCTTAATTAGCTTGTTAAGGCTATGGCTTGTTCACAGTCATTGTTAGGAAAGGCCAGATGATGCAAATTTCAAAGATTTATAAATGTCTTGACTGCTCAAACCTTGTCCCAACAATCAGTAGCCATGGGCTCCTCTAAGCAGATGCTTAGAATCCTGAAAATTAAAATAAATGATGCCCACAAAGCAGAAGGCTATAAGAAAATAGCAAAGTGCTTTCAGTTAGCCGTTTCCTCAGTTTTGTAATATAATTAAGAATAACAGGAACGGTGGAGGTCAAGTTGAAGTCTGGAAGACCAAGAAAACTTTCTGAGAGAACTGCTGGTAGGATTGTTTCAAAGGCAAACCAAAACCCCCGTTTGACTGCAAAAGACCTTCAGGAAGATTTAGCAGACTCTGGAGTGGTGGTGCACTGTTCTACTGTGCAGCGACACCTTCACAAATATGACCTTCATGGAAGAGTCATCAGAAGAAAACCTTTCCTGCATCCTCTCCACAAAATTCAGCATCAGAAGTTTGCAAAGGAACATCTAAACAAGCCTGATGCATTTAGGAAACAAGTCCTGTGGACTGATGAAGTTAAAATAGAACTTTTTGGCGGCAATGAGCAAAGGTATGTTTGGAGAAAAAAGGGTGCAGAATTTCATGAAAAGAACCCCTCTCCAACTGTTAAGCACAGGGGTGGATCGATCATGCTTTGGGCTTGTGTTGCAGCCAGTGGCACGGGGAACATTTACTAGTAGAGGGAAGAATGAATTCAATTAAATACCAGCAAATTCTGGAAGCAAATATCACACTGTCTGTTTTAAAAAAAAGCTGAAGATGAAAAGAGGATGGCTTCTACAACAGGATAACGATCCTAAACACACCTCAAAATCCACAATGGACTACCTCAAGACGTGCAAGCTGAAGGTTTTGCCATGGCCCTCACAGTCCCCCGACCTAAACATCATCGAGAATCTGTGGATGGACCTCAAAAGAGTAGTGCATACAAGACGTCCCAAGAATCTCACAGAACTAGAAGCCTTTTGCAAGGAAGAACGAGCTAAAATCCCCCAAACAAGAATTGAAAGACTCTTAGCTGGCTACAGAAAGCATTTACAAGCTGTGGTACTTGCCAAAGGGGGTGTTACTAAGTACTGACCATGCAGGGTGCCCAAACTTTTGCTTCGGGCCCTTTTCCTTTTTTGTTTCTTGAAACTGTAAAAGATGGAAATAAAAAAGTAATCTTGCTTAAAATATTAAAGAAATGTGTCATCTTTAACTTTATGCCTTTTGGAAATCAAGTCATCTTTTACTCGCTTAGCTATTCACAGTAACAGAAATTTTGACCGGGGCGCCCAAACTTTTGAACGTCACTGTAATTGCATATGGTGTACCGTATCATATTTTGCGTTGTGGTTTGTAACTGGGGGTACATTACACAGCATCCACACAAACGTGATTACCCAGTTTGGCGGGGCCGAAGGCTGTTTCCCCTGGATGAACACGAGCTGGGCGAGCCTGAGGGTTACACAGGGTTGTGGGGAGAAGGCAGGGAATGGAACAAACTAGATTTTTCTTACTTAGTCAGTCAATGGTCTTTTTCCATGCTGCATGTATTTTATGATTCCTTGGAATGAAGACCTCTTTTAGACTTGCGTGGTTACTTTCTTAAAGGGCAAATCAGACAATACCTTCCATTCATAAATCTATGCAGATAGTCCTTGATTAATCTGGGCATGTATAGATTGACTTACACAGTCTCTCAAACTTTTTTCTCCAATAACTTTTTTAGATTAGATTAGATTATGAAGACACGCGGTCCTCTTTTATTGTCATGTAGTAATGCATGCATTAAGAAATGATACAATATTTCCTCCGGTGTGATATCACAAAACACAGGACAGACCAAGACTAAAAAAACTCACGAAGCCACATAATTATAACATATAGTTACAACAGTGCAACAATACCATAACTTGATGAAGAACTCCATGAGCACAGTAAAAAGTTCAAAGTCTCTCAAATGTCCCACATCTCACGCTGACTGGAGAAGGAAGAAAAACTCTCCCTGCCATGCCCGACCACGGTCTGACTCTGAGTCATCTGAAAACTTCGAGCCTCCGATCAGCTCTCCGACACTGAGTACTAAGCACCATCTCTATTCGAACGATTTGACCTCAATCTCGGTCGCCAACAGCAGGCAAAGCCGGGGATTTTGAGGCCTTGCCTCCGGAAGATTCCCAACCGTGCAGTAACAACAGCAGTGAACTGGTGTTTCAGAAATTTCTCCAGATGTTCCTCTGTGCTTTCATGTCTGTCTCCATCAAATCAGAATTCTCCACGGCCCCCATTTAACAGATACAATATCATTTTCACTGGAGGGGTACGCACGCGCGGCGCGCTGCTCTCTCTCCTCCCGCTGAGGAGGACTACTTGTGGACTACTCTACTACTCTACTAATTTTAGCCTGTGGAACTATATGGTTTATACCTAGTATCATTTCAACAACAATACCACAATATTAGTCTTTTCTTCTTTCTGGACCTCACCCAAAACCAAATAGAATGCAAAAATAATAGCCATTGCTTCCGCTGTTTTCTCCTTTGCTTCTGTTCATTTTATACAGGCTTAGTGATATTAAAAATTCAAGAACTCTTAATAATTCCCTAGATTAATCTTTTCAAATATTTCAAATCCTTTTTCCTGAACATCAGTATTATCACCCTCCTTGAAAATAGATATGGAGTGTTCATTTAGAACCACATAGACACTTCCACCTCCACCATAGACCCTATGTTTTTATTTGTAATCTAATTGAAAGATATTTCCCAATAATGTTTCAAGTAAAAAGATGCCTCTAGTGGGATCCACAATTAATCTGAGTTGGTTGTACCTGAGTTGGAAATCCCACATGTATCTCATGATTACAATGACCTTAATGTAAAATAGTGGGCTGCAAAAGCAGAATGGTTTGGTTCAGTGGGAAGTAACAAATAGCGAGGTAAACCTATCATTTTAGGTCAGAATACACTCACTAAATGCATTCTCAACAGTAGAAACTGCATTATATTTTGGAGAAGAAGACCCTGAGGGTGTTGCATCATAAGATATAAAGCAATTCCAGTCTGGATAGTGAGAATGCTGAAGGTCAGGAATCCATCTTCCTTTTCTTAAATAACGAAAATGGAAATCAAAGAACAATAAAACAGGAAATCGATGCCAATAGCTTTTGCAAGATTAGAGTTAAACCTTGCTGAGGGATTACAGTTAAACCCTGCTGTCTTTTAAATGGCAATGCTGTATATTCTGTCAGTGTGAAAAAAATCAGGAGCCACTTCTTTCCAATGTAGTGACCTTTCGTGTGATTTGCCTTCCGGCAGACGGTTGATAAAAAAGGGAGGAACTGCTATCACTGATTAAATTACTTTACAGTGGAGGCTATTCAGAGATCGAAGTAATCCCTTGTAAACTTTAAGGCTAATAAACTGTTTTAATTTATACAAATTGAGACTATAATGAGCTAAATTATTCCTTTTTTATTACCATGAATAATTTGCCATGGATCTTCCTCAGGGCAAAAAGGAATCATAGTCTGTGCAATTGATTGCTTTATAAGCTTGTGCATTTATTAGCCAAGTTTAGAAAGTGCTGTGCATTGATGTTTTCAATGTGAATAGACTAACACTTAATAAAACCAGTTTCAAATTGCAATTTAGTGATTCCTGTAAGGTAAGAAACATAAATAATGCAAACTGAGATGTAACTTTGAAACTTAAAGTGATATTGATACAACAGAAGTGATATTGGACTTTCAGAAGAAGACAGGTACATTTTTTTTACTTATTGTTATAAGGCACAAATAGTTGTCAGTTCACAAAAGATATCCCCATGGTATAACATAAAAACAATTTGACTTTAATTAACAACAGCCCTTTAAATCCTGAAAAATGAATGACATTTATACCAAAGTGGGACTCATCTTGAAAAAAGGTTTCCTCTATATATTACCTGTTGCAAAATCAATGAATGAATGAAGCCTTTATAGTATTTTACTGTATATTGTGAAGGACATCTTTCCAGTAGTTTTTTTAGGTTCATAAATTTAATCAGTTCTTATCAGGTGATAAATATGGACTGTGTGTGCCTCAACCAAAGTCTGATTAGGAGAAGTCCGCATGACTTTGTGCAGCGGATGTCATGTTTGATGAAACTTTTAGAAGTAACCAAAAGGATAGTTGAGGGTAGGGTAGTGGATATTGTCTATCTGGACTTTAGCAAGGCCTTCGTCAAGGTCTTGCATGGTAGGTTAGTCTGGAAAGTTAGCTCCCATGCATTCTAGCAAGAGCTATTTAGGTAGACTCAAAATTGATGTGCTAGTTGGAAGCAAATTCTCTCATGTAAAGGATATTTCTCAGAATGGAGCCCAGTACTAGAATGCTGCAGGGGTCTGTGTTTGGATTCTTGTTATTCATTGTATATATAAATAATTTGGATTGAATGCACAAGTAATTTTGCAGGTAGCACAAAATTAGGAGGTTTTGTTGATGACTAAGTAAGGTTCTCATGGATTACAGGGGGATCTTGATCAGTTAGGCTAGTGGGCCAAGGAGTTGCAAATAGATTTCAATACAGATAAGCGTGAGGAAGTGCATTTTGGAAAGTCAAACCAGCATAGGACTTTTACTATGAATGGTGAGGTGCTGGGGAGTGTAATGGAACAGAGAGGCTTAGGAGTACAAGTGCATCACTCATTGAAAGCAGCGTCACAGGTAGACAGGGTGGTGAAGAAGGCACTTAGCATGCTGACCTCCATCAAGCAGGGTGCCGAGTACAGGAATTGGAACATTATGTTACAGTTGTTTAAGTCTTTGGTGAGACTGATGGGTGTTACAGGTACTGGCATCATCATTGTGAGTTTTGTACATCTGTGTGTTACCTTCATAGAATTAAGCCATTGAAAGTTGCATTACACACGTGTGTTCCTTGACAAGTTTTGTAGCGGGTTTTATGAGGAACCCCCTATATAGTACGAGGGATCGTAATAAAATCCAATTTATTTCATTTTTCTGGTGCTGTTTGAAGCAAGAATACTGGCCAGATAATGGGATAACTTTTAAGGAGTGCCACATGATCATTTATTTCAGACTGAGAGAGTTGAGGGGCCCATACAGAATGACTCATGCAGCAGACATTAGACCTTGCACCTGGACAATCTGATGATGAGACAATCCTAAATGACTGCATCTGGTTTATTCTTTTACTGGATATTTTGGTAAAATAAGATTTACTGAAAGAATTTTAAATAATCTCTTGATTTGAACTTAAATCAAATGGAGATGTCTTAAGTTTCTGAATATAGTTTCAAAGTATGCTTCATTCACCTTTACTATTGCACTCCAGTAAGATGTCAGTGTACTAGGATGCTGCAGCCACTCCAAGTCTAATCAGTGGTGTAATTGTCCATCATTATGTCTTTTTTATGATCACAGGACACTGCTGGATACTAAGAACATTGTGTACTGCGGATCTGCCATATCAGCCAGTTGCTTGACAGTGATGGAGCCAAACTTATTGTGTACTGTTGTCGTTGTCGCCTGGACTTACTCTGTACCATTGTGCCGAGGCAGTGCAACTGATTGCCTTGGACATTTTTCTTGTGATTCCAAGACCCTGTTGGACATTGGTAATGTAGAATACTGCATGTCGGGTTCACTGATTTGTTGGGGAGACAAACGGCGGGGTTGAGGCAAGGACTAGGCCATCATGCCGCAGGGGTCGCCTGTCGCAGCCGCCCAGGGAGGAGACGCTGGAGGTGGTGTGGGAGAGAGCAGAGGCTTCAGTGGGTGCACTGAAGTTGGGAATTGGCCCTTCCCGATGGTGCTGCCCTCCAATGTTCACTTGGTGGTGCTATTTGCAGTGTGTATTGTGCTGTTGGTAAAGTGTTTTGCATAACGGCCTGAGAGGAGTGCTGTTTTGTTTGGCTATATTCAAGTATAGTTCAATGATAATTAATTAAACTTGAACCTGAATATAAAAATTAGCTATTCAGTTCAATGTGGAATGTCCACTTCGTTCAAAATGAACTCCATTAAAAAGATAAGTTGAGGAAAGGTTGATATAATGAAACAAAGTTAACGTACTTTCATGAAAGGCAAATCATGTTTGACAAACTTGCTTGGGTTCCTTGAGGATTTAATGGTCTAGACTAGATGGAGGAGAGCATATAAATGCAGAATATTTGGAATTCTGAAAGCTGCCAGATAGGAAGCTGATGTATGTGTTTAGACCATAAGACATAGGAGCAGAATTAGGCCATTCAGCCCATCGAGTCTGCTCCACCATCCCATCATGGCTGATTCCAGATCCCACTCAACCCCATACACCTGCCTTGTCGCCATATCCTTTGATGCGCTGACCATCAGTAAGCTTCGATGAGATCCTCCAGCGTGCTTCTAAATTCCAGTGAATATAAGCCCAGAGCTGCCAAACATTTCTCATATGTTAATCCTTTCATTCCTGGAATCATCCTTGTGAATCTCCTCTGGACTCTCTCCAAAGACAACACATCCTTTCTGAGATATGGGGCCTAGAACTGTTCACAATACTCCAAGTGCGGATTACCTAATGTCTTATAAAGCCTCAGCATTATCTCCTAGTTTTTATGTTCTAACCCCCTGGAAATAAATACCAACATTGCATTTGCCTTCTTTATCACAGACTTACCTGTAAATTAACTTTCTGGGAGTATTACACAAGGACTCCTAAGTCCCTCTGCACCTCTGATGTTGGAATCTTCTCCCCATTTAGATAATAGTCCGCGCCATTGTTTCTTTTACCAAAATGCATTATCATACATTTCCCAACACTATTCCATTCACCACACTTTTGCCATTCTTCTAATTTCTATAAGTCTGGCTGCAATTGCACTGCTTCCTCAGCACTACCTACCCCTCCACCGATCTTCATATCATCTGCAAACTTTGCCACAAAGCCACCAATTCATTTATCCAATTTATTGACAAACAATGTGAAAAGTAGTGGTCCCAATACTGATGCCTGAGGAACACCACTAGTCATTGGCAGCCAACCAGAAAAGGCCCCTTTTATTCCCCCTCACTGCCTCCTGCCTGACAGACATTCTGCTATCCATGCCAGTAACTTTCCTGTAATACTACAGGATTTTATCTTGTTAAGCAGCCTCATATGTGGCACCTTAACAAATGCCTTCTGAAAATCCAAGTAAATGACATCCACTGCCTCTCCTTTGTCCACCTGCTTTTTACTTCCTGAAAGAACTGTATCAGGTTTGTCAGGCAAGATTTCCTTTTACAGAAACCATATTGACTTTGACTTATTTTATCATTAGTCTCCAAATACCTCGAAACCTCATCCTTTATAAAAGACTCCAACACTTTCCCACCCACTGAGGTTAGGCTAAGAGGCCTTTCATTTCCTTTCTTTTGCCTTCCTCCCTTCTCAAAGAGTGGAGTGACATTTGCAAACTTCCAGTCCTCTGGGACCATGTCAGAATCAAGTGATTCTTGAAAGATTATGACCAATGCATCCGTTATCTCTTCAGCAACCTCTCTCAGGGATGTAGTCCATCTGATCCAGTTGACTTATTCACCTTAAGACTTTTGAGTTTGCCTAGCACTTTTTCCTTTGTAATAGCAACGGCACTCACTCTTGCTCCCTGACACTCATAGACCTCTGGCACACTGCTATTGCCTTCCACAATGAAGACAGATGCAAAGTACCCATTAAGTTAATCTGCTATTTCCTTGCCCCCATTACTACCTCACCAGCATCATTTTTCAGTGGTCCAATATCAACTCTCACCTCCCTTCTACTCTTTAGATAACTGAAAACACTTTTAGTATCCTGCTTTGTATTATTGGCTATCTGTCCTCATATTTCATCTTTTCCCTTCTAATAACTTTCTTAATTGCCTTTTGTTGGATTTTAAAAGCTTCCCAATCATTCAACTTCTCACTCAGTTTTGTTACCTTATATGCCCTTGCCTTGGCTTTTATGCAGTCCTTAACTTCCCTTGTCAGCTATGGTTGCTTAGCCCTGCCATTTGGAAAAAATATTTTTTTTTGTGGGATATATCTATTCTACTTTTGTGAAGTATTCCCAAAAACTTCAGCTACCTCTGCTCTGCTATCATACCGGCTGGTATCCCCCTGGGCAAGTTCTTCTCTCATGTCTCTGTAATTACCTTTATTCTATTGTGATACCTTCTCCTTCTCAAATTGCAGTATGAACTCAGTCATATCATGATCATTGCCTCCTAAGTGTTCCTGTATGTTAAGCTTCCTAGTAAGATCTGGGTTATTACACAACACTCAATCTAAGGTGGCCTTTCCCTGAGTAGGCTCAAGCACGAGCAACTCTAAAAAGCCATCTCGCAGGCATTCAACAAATACTCTCTTTTGTGATCTGACACCAACATGATTTTCCCAATCCCAGTTGCATGTTGAAGTCCCCCATTACAATTGTGTCATTACCCTTGGTATGTGCCTTTTCCAGCTCTCTTTGCAATCTCAACCCCATACCTTGGCTACTATTTGGAAGCCTATATATGATTCCCATAATGTTTTTTTAATCTTTGCTGTTTCTTAACTCCACCCACAAAGATTTAACATACCCTGATCCTATGTCACTTCATCCTAAAGATGTAATTTCTAAAGACATTACGAACTGATTTTATTAGAAGAAGTGTATTAGCCTTGATTAAAAACTGGTTTTCATGTTGAGTAGTGGAATACACGGGTCTGTGTTTGTTTGGAAGGATGTTACTAATGCAGTACCCCAGGGATTAGTTCTCGGCCTCCAAATTGTTTACTACCTGTATTATTGATTTGAAGGGGAGCACAGAATGTAAGGTATCTCAAGTTTTTCAATAACATGGAGATAGGCAGAAAAGGATATAAATATCTTGAGTGAATTGCTGAAAACTTGGCAAATGGAGTTTAATGTGAGAAAGTGTGATGCCATATTCATAAGTAAGAGGAATTGGAAATCATATTATCATCTAAATGGAAACAGACTGCAAATAAGTGAAGTTCAGTGGTATCTTGGTGTTCTTCTGCATGAATCAAAAAAAATTAGCAGGCAAATGCAGTAAGTAGATGAGAGGGCAAATGGCATAAATTGGCCTTGATTGCAATAGCATTTTTGCAGTAAGATTTGCAATACCAGTAGGCAGTGTCTATGTAAGAATGACAGATGACCTTTCGAATCTTGTAACATCTTCAAGGGACATGACAGGAGAAATGTTGATATGCTTTCATTAGTGGGCAAATCTCATATGAGGAGACAGTTTCAAGATAAGTTTGAAACTGAAATATGTCGAAATTACAAGGCATGGCGAATCTTTGGAATTTGCTGCTCTAGAGAATGCAGAAACTAGCTCATTAGAAATACTTAAACTGCAAGTAAATACATTTTTTTAAAAGTTTGATGATAAGAAATATTCTATAGCTTCTAATCAAGAACTTTATAAACAGAGAGTTGAACTTCAAATGGAACATAATCTCTCATTATCATCTTCGATTGAAAGTCAATTAATCAAAACTAAGAGTCAATTTTATATACATGGTGATAAAACTGGGAAACTTTTAGCTAATCAATTGAAATCAGCCTCGGTTAAACGACAGATTCTTAAGATTCGTAAACAAGATGGCACTTTGACAGTTGATCATAATGAGATTAATAAATCCTTTCAAGAATTTTATACCTTCCTTTATCAATCAGAATTTCCTGATGACTCCACTATAATGCATGAATGTTTTAAGAAACTGAATATTCCAAAATTATCATCTAATGAACATTCAAAACTAAATGTACCTATTACAGTAGAAGAAATAAAGAACCCTATTTTTTCAACAAACTCAGGTAAAGCACCTGGTCCAGATGGATTTACAGTAGAATTTTTAAAATTTTTCTCAACTACACTAACTCCTTGGCCATGTAGTGTTTTTAGGGATGCAGTCTCAATAGGTAAATTACCACAATCTTTCTATCGAGCTTCTATTTCCCTAATTCTTAAAAAAGATAAGGATCCTACTGAATGTGCATCCTATAGACCTATATCTCTGCTGAATGTCGATTCTAAGATTTTTTCTAAAATATTGGCAACGAGGTTGGAGAATGTATTACCCCAAATTATTTCTGCTGATCAAACTGGATTTATTAAAAACCGTAGCAACACACATCAAAGTTGCTGGTGAACGCAGCAGGCCAAGCAGCATCTGTAGGAAGAGGTGCAGTCGACGTTTCAGGCCGAGACCCTTCGTCAGGACTAACTGAAGGAAGAGTGAGTAAGGGATTTGAAAGTTGGATGGGGAGGGGGAGATCCAAAATGATAGGAGAAGACAGGAGGGGGAGGGATAGAGCCAAGAGCTGGACAGGTGATAGGCAAAAGGGGATACGAGAGGATCATGGGACAGGAGGTCCGGGAAGAAAGACAAGGGGGGGGTGACCCAGAGGATGGGCAAGAGGTATATTCAGAGGGACAGAGGGAGAAAAAGGAGAGTGACAGAAAGAATGTGTGCATAAAAATGAGTAACAGATGGGGTACGAGGGGGAGGTGGGGCCTTAGCGGAAGTTAGAGAAGTCGATGTTCATGCCATCAGGTTGGAGGCTACCCAGACAGAATATAAGGTGTTGTTCCTCCAACCTGACTGTGGTTTCATCTTTACAGTAGAGGAGGCTGTGGATAGACATGTCAGAATGGGAATGGGATGTGGAATTAAAATGTGTGGCCACTGGGAGATCCTGCTTTCTCTGGCAGACAGAGCGTAGATGTTCAGCAAAGCAGTCTCCCAGTCTGCGTTGGGTCTCGTCAATATATAAAACAGCCCCAAACAGTCCTTCCAGGTGAGGCAACACTTCACCTGTGAGTCGACTGGGGTGATATACTGTGTCCGGTGCTCCCAATGTGGCCTTTTATATATTGGCGAGACCCGACGCAGACTGGGAGACCGCTTTGCTGAACATCTACGCTCTGTCCGCCAGAGAAAGCAGGATCTCCCAGTGGCCACACATTTTAATTCCACATCCCATTCCCATTCTGACATGTCTATCCACGGCCTCTTCTACTGTAAAGATGAAGCCACACTCAGGTTGGAGGAACAACACCTTATATTCCGTCTGGGTAGCCTCCAACCTGATGGCATGAACATTGACTTCTCTAACTTCCGCTAAGGCCCCACCTCCCCCTCGTACCCCATCTGTTACTCATTTTTATGCACACATTCTTTCTCTCACTCTCCTTTTTCTCCCTCTGTCCCTCTGAATATACCTCTTGCCCATCCTCTGGGTCCCCCCCCTTGTCTTTCTTCCCGGACCTCCTGTCCCATGATCCTCTCGTATCCCCTTTTGCCTATCACCTGTCCAGCTCTTGGCTCTATCCCTCCCCCTTCTGTCTTCTCCTATCATTTTGGATCTCCCCCTCCCCATCCAACTTCCAAATCCCTTACTCACTCTTTTTAGTCCTGACGAAGGGTCTCGGCCTGAAACGTCGACTGCACCTCTTCCTACAGATGCTGCTTGGCCTGCTGCGTTCACCAGCAACTTTGATGTGTGTTGCTTGAATTTCCAGCATCTGCAGAATTCCTGTTGTTTGTTATTAAAAACCGTTACTCTTTTTTTAATATTAAGGAGATTAATGAATATTGTTTATACGCCTTCACCCAAAATTCCAGAATGTGTCATTCCATTGGATGCTGAAAAAGCTTTTGATAGAGTTGAATGAATATATTTATTCAATACCCTTGAGAAATTTAATTTTAGTATGATATTCATTTCCTGGATTAAACTGATATACTTTACCCCTTTGGCCTCAGTATTTGCTAACAATCAAAGATCCCCTTTCTTTCATTTATTCCGTGGTACTATACAGGGTTGCCCTCTTAGTCCACTACTATTTGATATTGCCTTGGAACCACTAGCTATTGCCATTCATGACTCCCCTAATATATTTGGTATTACTCGTGGAAATGAGACTCATAAATTATCACTATGTGCAGATGATCTACTATTATATATTTCTAACCCAGGAAAATCTATTCCAGCCGTATTAACTTTGCTTGCTCAGTTTAGTAGCTTTTCTGGTTATAAACTGACCCTAAGTAAGAGTGAAATCTTTCCATTAAATATGCAGGTTCCCATTTAAAGAAACTCTCCATTTAGAGTGATTACTGATTATTTTACTTATTTGGGAGTTAAAATTACTAAGAGACATAAGGATCTATTCAATTTCAACCTTTTACCATTAATTAATCAGGTTAAACAACTGATTACTAAATGGTCCCCTTTGTCTCTATCACTGATTGGCCGTATTAATGCTTTTAAAATGATTATTTTACCCAAATTTTTATATTTATTTCAAACTATTCCGATTTTCATTCTTAAATCTTTTTTTGATACTATTGACTCTAAAATTTTCTCTTATATATGGCAAAATAGAAATCCCAGATTAAGTAAAAAATACTTACAGAGACCTAAGAAAGAGGGTGGTTTGGCATTGCCTGTCCTAAGATTCTACTACTGGGCAATTAATATTCGATACTTATTATTTTGGACACAAGATTGGAATATAACTCCAAGCCCACAATGGGTAAACCTGAAGGCCATTCTGTACAAGGGTTTTCTTTAGCTTCCATTTTAGGAACTTCACTGCCTTTTGCACTTTCTACATTGAATAAACAGATGTTAACCCTATAGTTAAGCATACATTGAGAATATGGTTTCAATTTCGTAAATTTTTTGGCCTGAATGAATTTATGTTACCAAGCCCCATTATATCTAATTTCTTTTTCCAACCCTCGGTAATGGACCAAGCCTTTTTGATATGGAAAACGAAAGGTGTAATATGTTTTCGTGATCTATTTCTGGATAACTGCTTTATGTCTTTTGAGCAGTTATCTGAGAAATTTGATTTGCCTAGATCCCATTTTTTTAGATACTTACAAATAAGAAATTTTTTAAATACTACACTGCCTACCTTTCCGACTTCAAATCCTTCTGGCATTTTTGATAAAATTTTAGGTTTTAATCCTTTGCAGAAGGGATTAATAGCAATAATTTGTGATATAATTGTGAAATTACAGCCAGATATATCTGATAAAATCAAAAATGAATGGGAACGGGAACTTCAACTTTCCCTACCTATAGAGAAATGGAAAAAAAATTTCAATTAGTTAATACTTCTTCTATATGTGCTAAACATACATTAATACAATTTAAAGTAGTACACAGAGCTCATATGTCCAAAGATAAACTAGCTCGTTTTTATTCCCATATTAACCCTACTTGTGATAGATGTCACTCTGAAGTGGCTTCTTTAACTCATATGTTTTGGTCCTGTCCTCTTTTGGAAAAATATTGGAAAGACATTTTTGATATTATTTCAAGAGTTCTATGCTTTGATTTAAAACCCCATCCTATTACGGCAATCTTTGGATTGCCAATGGTAGAACATAGATCTTTGTCTTCAGCCTCTTGAATGATAACTTTTGTTACTTTAATGGCGAGAGGATCTATTTTGTTGAACTGGAAGGAAACTAATCCTCCAACTACATTCCAATGGTTTTCTCAAACCATATTAAGTTTAAATTTAGAAAAAATTAGAAGTGATATTTTTGACCCTTCAGTTAAATTTGAAGATACTTGGAAACCTTTTATGCAACATTTTCATATGATGTAATCTGACCTTTCCGAATCTTTTTTCTAAAATTATGTGATGAGAGGAGCAGAGTTAACGACGTTATTGAACGTGTCTGATACAAGCTGTTGGTCTAGCCCTGTTTTGCCTTTTTTATGGGTTTTTTTTATCTTTTACTTTTTTTTGTTTATATATTTTTTTCTTTTTATTTCTTTTTTAATGTTTAATCTCATTATGAGTTTGGAAGTCTTTTATATCTATGTTACTTAAAATTCATTTTATATATGCTGATGAACATTTTTCCAATCTCTTTGTACCAACTTTGTTATTGAGTTTATAATTTTGAAAAATTAATAAAAAGATTTAAAAAGAAAGAAAAGTTTGGGAGCTGAGAACTACCTGGCACAGAGAACAAATTCGGCCTGGGGTAGAAAAGTATAACCATATTAAATGGTGGAGCAAGCTTGAGTGGTCAGGTAGTCTGCACCTGATCCTATTTTCTTTATTTGTGCAATCAAGCATTAATAACATTAAAACAGAAAGCAGAAAAAAATTTACTTTGGTATCAAAACTGCTCTAGAATAGTTAGGATACTTGCTAATAATCTTACAGACTTTCCATATGGTGTTGAAAAAATATTTCTAACACATATTGCATGGAAAGCAAATGGGCAGATAAGCTAATTGGACCTTCTTGTTATGTTCTTTAAAATACATTACAAGGAAGATTATCTATTTTCATGGACTCTTTACAACGCATGTTTTAGTATCATTTTCTACTCAGTGATTTGACTTCTTTTTGCACATTGCCTGTTTGTCAGTCTCTGTATATTTATATATAGTTTTTCATAAGACTATTGTTTTTCTTTTTTCTTGTAAATGCCTGTAAGAAAATGAATCTCAAGGTAGTATGATGTAACATATACGTACTTTGATAATACATTTTGTTTGAGTTTGAACTTTGAAGGAATTAGGTCAGGTTGAGTCAGTAGTGAAGAAGGCGAATGCAATGTTGGCATTCATTTCTAGAGGAATAGAGTATAGGAGCAGGGATGTGATGCTGAGGCTCTATAAGGTGCTGGTGAGACCTCACTTGGAGTACTGTGGGCAGGTTTGGTCTCCTTATTTAAGAAAGGATGTGCTGACGTTGGAGAGGGTACAGAGAAGATTCACTAGAATGATTCCGGGAATGAGAGGGTTAACATATGAGGATCGTTTGTCCGCTCTTGGACTGTATTCCTTGGAGTTTAGAAGAATGAGGGGAGACATTTTGATTGTCAAAAGGCATGGACAGAGTGGATGTGGCAAAGTTGATTCCCATGATGGGGGAGTCTAGTACGAGAGGGCATGACTTAAGGATTGAAGAGCGCCCATTCAGAACAGATATGCGAAGAATTTTTTTAGTCAGAGCGTGGTGAATCTACGGAATTTGTTGCCACAGGCAGCAGTGGAGGCCAAGTCATTGGGTGTATTTATGGCAGAGATTGATAGGTATCTGAGTAGCCAGGGCATCAAAGGTTATGGTGAGAAGGCGGGGGAGTGGGACTAAATGGGAGAATTGATCAGCTCATGATAAAATGGCGGAGCAGACTATTTGGGCCGAATGGCCTACTTCTGCTCCTTTGTCTTATGATCTTATGGTCTTATGATTGAATTGAACTTACTCGAAGGATTTTAAGAATAATTTAGGGCACAGGTGGCCAAATAATAGCAACTATCAAATCAAGTGCACGTGAAAGCCACTAGTTGATTGCAATCCAATTAAGATTTATTGTTTAAAGGATTGTTGTTTGTGAGTCACAGCTCATTCTATGAATGGATCAGGACGTGTAATGTGTTTACAAGGTTGACATTTCTAAAATCATCTTGGAATGTAAACACTGAAATAGAATATATTGGATTGAAACAGGCCAACCTGTTTATGGAAGTGTTTATACAAACTATTTTTACCCATTGTGTCCCACATCCTCTAGAATACCATCAAGACTTGTCTTAAATAAATCATTACCATATGTTTCAGCTGTTCCAAGTGGGAGGTCCATGAACTCATTACTCTCTGTGTAAAGATATTCTTCCTAAATTCTCTGTAAACCATCACTTCCCACTTGCTATTGCTCTCAGAAATTTTGTTTGATTCCTGTTTATTGGTTTCTGGATTGAAACCATCTTTCAATCAATCCTGTTGCCTTGGCTTTAATGCCACACGTGGCATCTTTTATTGGCTGGAAAATAGTATCAGTGATGAAATTGAAAAAAAAAACAAAAACACTCTTAACTAATTCACATCCTTTTCTTTTGATCAGAGGCCAAGGCATTGGACAGATCTGCAGATTTTAATACAATCCTGCATGGCCTTTCCCTGCTGAAGCACTACGAAATGGAAATTGGACTAGTCACTTCTGGAAGCAATTCAGTTCAGAAAAAATTCTGGAACCTTTCACACATGTAATCACAGCATCAGCATGTGTGGATCTCATTTCCACCTTATCAACAGAGATTTCAGCATTTCTGTGCAACCGGCACCTTTGCCATCAAATCATTGCGCAACATGGAGCAACACTGCAGGGGATTTGCATTAAAAGGTCCTCAATGAGCCACTGATATATTGTTTGCCTACATGAATTTTTAATGGCCCATGTATCATTGCTGTGTCTCTCAGAGCTTGTAGCAATTATGCAGAGCAGTGATGCATGCTATCCACAGCAGAGTGATGTGTCCATGCCTCATGGTGGCTTGGAGTAGATCACGGTGTGAAACCTGATCCGTGCTGATGATTAATTGGAAGGGGCATGCAGTGTGCCTAGATACACTGAACATACTGATGATCTCTTTCCTACTTTTTCTCTCATCTCTACTGTGACCTTTTTTTTCTGCTACTGTATTTTGGCTGCAATAGAAAATGTTCTTTGAGGGTGAGATGTGTTTCCCATTAGTCTTGGTGGCATAGCAGTGACCTCTGCTAATAACTTGACAAGGAAATCATACAGGTTCTGCATACATTCACCAAACAAGGTGAAAACCTCCCTAAAACGTTTCTACATATATGATTTTTGGGACAGTGCTAGTAATAAATGTATTAGGTGAAAGTGCATTGACCTGACATATTAACAGTTTCTTTCACTACTAGTGCTGCCTGACCTGCTGAGTAACTTCAGCATTTCAGACTTTCAGCATTTGCTTTTGTGATTACTGAGAGAAAGAGATTGTTTTCGTTCAATAAGCTGCTGCCTCAAAGTGACAGGGATCCGAATTCTATCCTGATCTCCCACATGAATTTTTAAAGTTCTTTTTGTGAGCTCATGGTTGTCCAGGTGTGCCTGTTTCCTTTCAATTCCCAGTGGTGAGCAGGTTGGTAGATTAGTTGCCCACTGTAAATTGCCCCTAGTATACAGGTGGCAGGTAGAATTGTGGATCTGGGGGTGGGGTGCTGGGGAGAGGGTGGTGAGGAGAGGGAGATTCTGTAGATGTGAACAGGACACTTGGATGATATGATGCCTCCCAGCTGCCAGGGTCAAGGACGTCTCAGACCTTGTCCACATTTTGGAGAGGGAGGGAGAACAGCTAGATATCTTGGTACATATTGGTACCAATGACGTAGGAAGGAAAAGCAAAGAGGTCCTGAAAAGAGATTTTAGAGAGCTAGGTAGAAAGCTGAGAAGCAGGAACTTCCTGGGTAGTCATTTCTGGATTGCTGCCTGTGCCACGCACCAGTGAGGGTAGAAACAGAATGATTTGGCAGATAAATGCGTAGCTGAGAAGCCGGTGTGGGGGCAGAGTTTCACATTCTTGGGGGAGGTGTGACCTGTTCAAAGGTAACGAGTTGCACCTGAACCCAAGGGGGACCGATATTCTCGCGGGCAGGTTTGTTAGAGCTGTTGAGGAAGGTTTAAACTAATTTGGCAGAGGGTGGAAACTGGAGTGATGGGACTCAGGATAGGATGGATGGTAAAAAGATAAACATAGCGTGCAGTTAGATTGGCAGGCAGGTGATGGGACTTAGTTTCAGCCAACTGGGTGAGTATCAGTACATTAGGGATGCAAAATCAAAAGGGTAGCAAATACAGTACTCAAGGTGATGTATCTAAATGCACAGAGTATTAGAAGTAAGGTGGATGATCTTGTTGCAATATTACAGATTTCCAGGTATGATGTTGTGGCCATCACTGAATTGTGGCTGAAGGATGGTTGTAGTTGGGAGCTGAATGTCCAAGGCTACATGTTGTATCGGAGGGATAGGAAGGTAGGCAGAAGGGGAGGCATGGCTCTATTGGTAAAGAATGGCCTCAAATCAGTAGAAAGATATGACATAGGATCGGAAGATGTTGAATCCTTGTGGGTTGAATTAGGAAACTGCAAGGGTAAAAGGACCCTGATGGCAGTTATATACAGGCCTCCCAACAGTGGCTGGGAGGTGAATTACAGATTACAACAGGAAATAGAAATGGCGTGTCAAAAGGGCAATGTTATGATAGTCATAGAACATTTTAATATGCTGGTTGATTGGGAAAATCAGGTTGGTAATGGATCTCAAGAGAGTGAGTTTGCTGATTGTCTAAGAGATGTCTATTTAGAGCAGTTTGTCGATGAGCCTACTAGGGGAACAGCTATGCTGGATTGGGTGATAAGTCACCTGGATCAGAAGAACTGCACCCTAGGGTTCTGGAAGAGGTAGTGTTAGAAATTGTGGTGGCATTAACATCATTGGACTCTGGCATGGTGCCAGAGGACTGGAAAATTGCAAATGTCACTCCACTCTTTAAGAAAAGAGGAAGGCAGAAGAAAGGAAATTATAGACCAGTTAGCCTGACCTCAGTGGTTGGGAAGATGGTAGAGTCAATTGTTAAGGACGAGGTGATGGAGTACTTCGTTGCACAGGACAAGATATGACAAAGTCAACATGGTTTCCTGAAGGAAAAATCCTGTCTGATGAATTTATTGGAATTATTTGAGGAGATTACAAGTAGGATAGATAAAGGGGATGCAGTGGATGTTGTATATTTGGACTTTCCGAAGGCCTTTGGCAAGGTGCCACACATGAGGCTGCTTACCAAGTTAAGAGCCCATGGTATTATAGGAAAGTTACTAACATGGTTAGAGCTTTGGGTGATTGGTAGGAGGGAGTGAGTGGGAATAAAAGGATCCTTTTCTGGTTGGCTGCCAGTGACTAGTGGTGTTCTGCAGGGGTTGATGTTGGGACCATTTCTTTTTATGCTGTATATAAATGATTTAGATGATGGAATAGATGGCTTTGTTGCCAAGTTTGCTGATGGTACAAAGATTGGTGCAGAGGCAGGTAGTGTTGTGGAAACAGGTAGGATGCAGAAGGACTTAGACAGTTGAGGAGAATGGGCAAGAAAGTGGCAAATGGAAAATGCATGGTCATGCACTTTGGTAGTAGAAATAAATGTGCGACTATTTTCTAAACAGGGAGAAAATTCAAAAATCTGAGATGCAAAGGGACTTAGGAGTTCTTCTGCAAAACACCCTAAAGTGGTGACGAAGGCAAATGCCATGTTAGCATTCATTTCAAGAGGTCTAGAATACAAGAGCAAGGATGTGATGCTGAGGCTTTAAAAGGCACTGGTGAGGCCTCACCTTGAGTATTATGAACAGTTTTGGGCCCCTCATCTTAGGAAAGATGTGCTGATATTGGAGAGAATCCAAGGGGGATTCACAAGGATGATTTCAGGAATGAAAGAGTTATCATATGAGGAACGTTTGATGGCTCTGTGTCTCTACTCACTGGACTTGAGAAGGATGAGTGGGGATCTCATTGAAACCTTTTGAATGTTTAAAGGCCTAGACAGAGTAGATGTGGAAAGGATATTCCCCATGGTGGAAGAGTCTAGGACAAGAGGGCACAGCCTTAGGATAGAGTGGCGTCCATTCAAAACAGAGGTTCGGAGAAATTTCCTTAGCCAGAATTTGTGGAATTTGTTGTCATGTGCAGCTGTGGAAGCCAGGTCATTGGGTGTATCTAAGGCAGAGACTGATAGGTTCTTGATTGGACATGGCATCAAAGGTTATGGGGAGAAGACCGAGAAATGGGGTTGAGGAGGAGAAAACAAAAGGATCAGCCATGATTGAATGGCGAAGAAGATTCAATGGGCCAAATGGCCTAATGATGCTCCTATGTCTTATTGGCTTAGTATGGTCTAACTGGAATGGGAATGGGAATATAGACAAATAAAATGAGATTAAAGTAGAATTAGTTTAAAGTGTTTTTTTGATGGGTGAAGAAGTTGTGTCCTTATTGTATGACTTCGTGACTCCATGACACTTCAGCCCTGACCTACGTTTTCTCTATCTTTTTATTCATAAATGCAGTGTCACAGATTAGACCGATATTTGTTGTCTATCTCTAGTTGTTCTTGTGCCTTTGTTGGAGAGTTATCTTCAAAATTAAAAATTCAAAGTAAATTTTATTATCAATGTACATATATGTCATCATATACAACCATGAGGTTCATTTTCTTGTGGGCATACTCAATAAATCTAGAGAATAGTAACTATAACAGAGTCACTGAAAGACGGCCCAACTATGTCATTTACCAGAGTGCAGAAGGAAATAAACTGCAAATACAAAAAGAAGAAATAATTATAATAATAAATAAATAAGTAGTAAATATCAAGGACATGAGATGAAGAGTTCTTGAAAGTGAGTCCATTAGTTGTGGGAACAAGTAAATTTTATTATCAAAATACATATATGTTATCATACACAACCCTGATATTCATTGTCCTGCAGGCATACTCATCAAACCTATAGAATAGTAACGATTACAGGATCAATGAAAGATCAAGTAGAGTGCAGATAACAACAAACTGCAAATGCAAATATAAATAAATAGCAAAAAATAATGAGAACATGAAATAACAAGATAAAGAGTCCTTAAAGTAAGATATTTGGTTGTTGGAACATCTCGGTGGATGGGCAAGTGGGTGTAGTTAACCTCATAGTTCAAGAACTTAATGGTTGCGGGTAGTAACTGTTCTTGAACCTGGTGGTGCAAGTCCTGAGGCTCTTCTACCTTCTACCTGATGTCAGCTGCAAGTAAAGAATATGGTCTGGGTGGTGGGGATCTCTGATGATAGATGTTGCTTTCCTATGACAGAGTTTCACGTAGACATGCTCAATAGTTGGGAGGGCTTTACCCATGACGCACTGGGCCGAGACTCACTAACTTTTGTTGGAGTTTCCGTTCAAAGGCATTCGTGTTTCCATTCGAAACCATGATGCAGCTAGTCATATACTCTCCACTATACATCTATAGAAGTTTGTCAAAGTTTTAGATGTCATGCTGAATCTCCACAGGCTCCTAAGGAAATAGAGGCACTGTCGTGCTGTCTTCACAATTGCATTTACGTGCAGGTCCCAGGACAGGGAGTTGTGCTTAGCCACACTGTCATTGGTGTAAAACGAGTAAAGCAGGGGACTGAGCACACAGCCTTGTGGTTCACCTGTGATGATGGAGATCATGAAGGAGATGTAGTTGTCCTGTGTGCACAACTCCAATACCATATTGATGTTTGCTGATAACACCACTGTTGTGGGCCCTATCAAAGGTGGTGATGAATCAGCATACAGGAGGGAGATTGAACATTTGACTGGGCTGTGTAAGGCAGTCCTCATTGGAGGATCAGAGGTGGGGAGGGTTAGCAACTTTAAATTCCTGTGTGTTACTATTTCAGAGGAACTGTCCTGGACTCAGCATGTAAGTGCAATTGTGAAGGAAGCACAGCAATGCCTCTACTTCCTTAGCGGTCTGTGGAGAGTAGGAGATCAATCGCACAAGGAGATATCAAGGCTCCTCCTTGGAGCTTATTGCTTAGTTGTGAGGGGATGATGGTATCAAATGCTGAGCTGTAATTGATAAAGAACATCCTGATGTATACACCTTTGCTGCCCTGATGTTTCAGGAGTGAAGAGCCAATGAGATGGCATCTGCTGTGGACCTGTTGCTCCAGCAGGCAAATTGGAATGGATCCAAGTCACCTCTTAGGAAGGAGCTGATATGTTTCATCACTGACCTCTCAAAACTCTTCATCACTGCAGATGCAAATGCAACTGGGTGAAAGTCATTGAGGGAGGTCACTATGCTCTTCTTGGGCACCGGTATAATTGAAGCCTGCTTGAAGCAGGTGTGTACCACACACTGCTGAAATGAGAGGTTAAAGATCTCAGTGAACACACCAGCCAGTTGGTTAGCACAGGTCTTCAGTCCATGGCCAGGTACCCCGTCTGGTCTGGATGCTTTCCTTGGATTCACCCTCCTGCAGGCAGCCCACACATCAGCTTCAGATACTGAGATCGAAGGATCATCTGGAGATGTGGGGGTTCATGATAGTTCCTCTATATTCTAATGGTCAAAGTGAACATAGCAGGCATTGTTTGCATCTGGAAGAGATGCCCTGCTCTACCCATATTGCTTGATTTAACTTTGTAGAAGGTGATAGTATTAAACCCTGCCATAGCTGCTGAGCATCTCTTGTTGATTCCAGTTTGGTCGGAATCTCCACTTTGACCATCAGATAGCTTTCTGGGGATCATACCTGCACTTCTTGTAGCTTTATTAGCCTCTAGGCTTGAATGCCTCTGATCTGGCCCTCAGCAAATTTCGTACCTCTTGGTTTATCCAGGCCTTCTGATTGGTGAAGACTCTCACTGATTTAGTGAGGATACACTCATGTACAGCTGTTCTAGTAAAGTCTGTTACAACCATGATGTATCTCTATGTGAGTGCTTGAACACAGTCCAATCCACTGACTCGAAGCAATCCCGTAATCACTCTTTTGCCTCCCATGACCACCTCTTAGTTGTCCTAATCTCTGGAGCTTTGCTTTTTAAGCTCTGCCTGTGTGCAGGTAGGAAGAGGACACCAAGTGATGCAATTTACTGAAATGCTGGCTTGACAAGGAATGGTAGGCATTCCTTACCTTAGTGTAGCAGTGGTGTATTATGCTTGGACCTCTAAAGCTACAGGTTATATGTTGGTGACAATTGGGCAGGGTTTTCTCCAAACAGGCCTGGATGAAGTCTTCGACTATAATTTGAAATGCATTGGAATTGACTGTTTCCTGTCTGCAGATGATGTTGAGCCGTGTCACGAGTGCTTGCTTATAGTTGGCCTCTGGTGGTATATATGCTGCAGTCAGGATCACAGGTGAGAACACCCAAGGCAAATGGAATGATCTACATTTGATCATTAGGTGTTCCAGGTCGGGGGGAACATGAGTTTGACAAAGTCACCATCTCAGAACACCAATGAGAATTGACCATGTAACACATACCTTATCTAAGTCCAAGGTTCAATCCATTTCTGAAAATCGTAAATCCTTCTGGTCTGACTGCTGCGTTCGGCGCACTTGCAGTCTTGATACAGCAAACAATTGAGATCTGCCTCACCTGCCTCTGATACTGCAGTCTGCCCTCAGTTCATCAGCTTTGTACTCCAGCAACTGCACATTTGCCAACAAGATGCTGGGTAGAGGAAGCCTCATCCCTTTGTGTTTTATCCTGGCTTGAAACCCCCCTCTCCTGCCTCACTTCTGGACATGGAGATGAGCCTTAAAGCTGCCGTGCCTGACTGGTCTGAGTTCTCTAGTCGATCGTGAGATCTGGAGATCATCGATGTGATTCAGGAGTCCGTTGTTCAAGTGAAGCTGAGAGCCTGGTGGTTGTTGGGTTGTAACTACTGAAGGACATTTCGAATGTGTTTTTGCCTCAGAAGTTTCAGGAATTGGTCTGTGACAATGGAGGGTCGATCAACTATTTCCTGGCTGGCAGTAATCTGGATGGGAACTTGCAGATTCTGGGTTTGCTGTGTGCCTGATGTCCTCATCCATTTCACTAGGGGGGATTGTTTTGCAGGTGTTGTCAAAAGTACTTTTGGTGAGTTTCTGCTGTGTATCTTGTCAGTGGTGCATATTGCAGCCATGTGTTGGTGGAAGGAGGGAGTATACAGAGGCAGAGTGCTAACAAGTGGTCTAACTAATCAAGCTTCAGAAGGGTTGTTGGGCTGACTCATCTAGGTGATTATACATTGCAGTTCCTCCAATCTGACCAGTGGGTCTGAGTCTGGGCTGGTGTATTGTGGTATGGAGTCGATTGCCAAGGCAGTTTAAATCTTGCATTTGCTTAGGGGAGCTGAGTGCACCTGGATACAAGGTAGGAAAAAAAAAATCAAAAATTCTATTTTTCAAACAAAACACTACTTTTAATATTTTAATTAAATATTAGTGGCAATGAACATCTATAGATGGAATGACTATAGTTTTGTGTTGCCACACAAGTCACTGTCAAGAGGGAAAAGATGTAAACAACACAAGAGTCATGATTTTTGAATTCAAATTGGTTCAGAATATAATACTTCTGATGTCAGTGATGACTCACTTACAGAACAAAAATAAATGGTTTGTTTGGAATTATATCTTTTTTCAGACTGTTTAAGATCAGATTTGGTTTCTACTAAGCTTTTAGCATAATCCATTCAATGCATTCCTGCAAATAAGTACTTTCCTTTCCAATTGCCTTTGATGTGTAGTGACCTGGAAAGTTGACAGAAGTAACATGCCTTCAGGATTAGAGAAAGATACCAGGTGGCTGCTTATTGCAGGGCAATCTATTAATTTGTTTGAAAGGGATACAGATAATGTAGCTCAGCAAGAAAAATATCTTTGCAATCTGTTCAGCATTTCTCCATATTGTCAGTGAGGGTTCATGTTCCTGGCAGTTTGGTGACTGATGATAAAATCATTAAAAAATCTTCAGAAGCCCGCACAATCTGATTCTTGCTTTGGGATCACTTCGTGTCATTGGCTACAAGAAGGAACTACATAAATA
The DNA here is from genome assembly GCF_963921235.1 of Mobula hypostoma. Taxonomy (NCBI): domain Eukaryota; kingdom Metazoa; phylum Chordata; class Chondrichthyes; order Myliobatiformes; family Myliobatidae; genus Mobula; species Mobula hypostoma. The sequence goes on along the minus strand of NC_086104.1, from coordinate 55,497,623 downwards.
TTAAAATAGAACAATACAAAGCATATTAAATCTTGTCTGTATAATCCAAAACAAATAAGCGATATGAATGCAGTGTCAGCACCATTGCTAAGTATGCTCATAAGATAAAGCCCTTGGGTTCTAGTCAAAATAAAATTCCACACCGTTCATGTCAGGATGATTGTGGAATTGTGACATGCTCCTCGCACAGCACATTGACTGTGGGCTTTGCTATAGACTTCCACTGGAGAATTTAGCTTTTTTTTTCATAAACCCATCTGTCATATATTTACAGGGCTGTCACCAGCTGGAGGTTTGAAGGTGCTCAGAATTTATATCCGAAGCATGGTCAGATGTGCCAATTAAGAGCTTTTGACGTGATAGGAAAACTCAAGCTGTGATCAGAGAATAACTTTTTGTTGGAACAGTTTTAGGTAATATCTTTACAAAAACACATTTGAAATTTTTTCTATGCAAAGAGAGTTTGTGATAATTTCAAAGATGCCAATCTTGGCTAACTATATATTGGTGTCATTGTGCAACAATGGCATCACCAAAATAGTCCATTTACCCCAAAATTGAGCAGGGTCTTACTATGTGGAAATTGCCTGGTACATTATCTTTTAAAATAATAGTGATGACAAGTCAAATGTATCTTACAGGCTGGGAAACACTGAATATGAGAAAGGCTTTATTTAATAAAAATATTCCTTATTTTTTGTTCATGCAACAATTTAGTTTGTACATATTGTGTGAATAGGGAAGCAGATAGAGGATGTATTTTTCATATTAAATATGTAGAAACAAATTACAGTTATGTGAAAGCATTGCTAAATGATAATACTACAATGAGACATGAAAACTATATTGGTGAGTCAGAAAATCATGGAAGATCTAAACAAATGATCTGATATTGCAACAGGATTCATTTTTTAATTTTATGCATATTGCAATCTGTAATTGTGCAGATTTATTTAAATATATATTTCCCCAGTTATGTGTACACTTACTTTATTTCTCAGTGTTTCTTGCTTGTGATTCTGGTTTTGTGATGGTTCATTGTGGAGAAATCCCACTTGTAATATTTTAATTTCCTTCCATCTTACTGTCAACAAGGTCTGAAGGGATTGCAATGCCTCAGTCAACCACGAAGAAGAGCTGCAGCATGTATGATCGGGGCCGATGAGTTGGAAAGATATTTCTAATTGTTTTTAAATTAATGAGATCCATTACTTCTTTTTGTTAAATTAAAAAATACACTTTGTTCCCATTATACCAACAGTGGTTAAATTATACGTATTTGTAGATTTGTAATTTTTGCTGAATGTACCCAATTAATTCTTCACATTTAAACAATGTGCACGATATTCAAATATGCAAATCAACCATGGAAGCATCATTACTAATTTCTTAAGATGTTATTAAATAAAACATAATTTAGAGTTATTGTTTAAACTAATTTCTGTTGGGATTTTGCACATATAGCTACAATATGTGACAATGAAGAGTAAAGCATTATCTGATTATAATGTTGCTGAAGATGGATCTACTGCCCTTCATATTGTAAAGTTGGACTTATTCACACAGGGGAATATAATCCACAAATCTTTTGCTACGTGTTCATGGCCATCATCAAAGGAAGTACCTGTACTTCCATATCATTACTTTACAAATACCCAACCCTAATTGTTTTCACAGGTGGTATTATTATGCTCATTTATGTCCCTAAAGTGATCTAAGTGTATTGTTAAGAATCACTAGCTCTCTCCTTCCTTTCAACATCAGATATTCTACTGTTATGAACTCTGCACAGCAGCAGTGAAATAAAGCTAAAATGGATGAAATTCCTCATACTACAAATTTTCTTTTAGTTTTCATTAAAAATAGTTCTTACTTAATTATCCACTCAGTGGCCTTATGATAAGACTACTCGGTGATTTTAGAGTATGTGTGCCAGTGCATCTTGTATTTATATTCTGGTGGTAGTAAACCAACGTTGAGTCTTTACCCCACTAATTCTGGAACTAATCCTTGATAATTTCACTTCTTGTAGAGGAAGATACTCTATAAAAGAGCCCGGTATTGAGAATCTATTGTGTTTTCTGCCTCTTTAAAAAGTTGAATCAATGATTTTTAGAAAAACACATTTCCTTTATTGTTGAACATATTAGGATTATTATTCAAATAATTAGCAAGAAGAGGAACTGCTGCATACTTGTTCTTGCAGAAACATGGCTCCGGGCCAACATCCCAAGCACCATCAATTGTCAGGCCACTCAGGGACTTGTGCTAATATTGTTTTTAGTGACTGCATGTGCTATCAGTGCCCTGTGTATGACTACATGGACTGTGTTTTGTACTTTGACCCTGGAGGAAAGACGTTTCGTTTAGCTGTATACATATGTGTGGTTGAATGGCAGTTAAATTTGAGCTTGAACTTTAACTAATGGCATAACTTTGTAAGGGGAATTACATTTAGCACAAAGCTTCTTATATTTCTGAGAGCAATTGGACAGTGACCTTCAATCAGAAATCATGAATGATTATTGAGTTAACCATTTCCTATCACTGCAGTTGTCTAAATTATTGAATTTTCACATCATTTTCTGTTTTTACTCCTGATTTACTCCTTTATTTGTCACATGTACATTGAAACATCAAAACATACAGTGAAATGTGTCGTTTGCACCAACACTAATACAACCCAAAGAGGTGCTGGAGTGTATCTTGCGAGTGTTGCCATATCTCAACACCGACAAAGCATGCCCACAACTCATTAACCCTCAAGATTAATGAATTTGCTGGCAGGTGGAAGGAAACTGGGGCATCCTGAGGAAATGCACATGGTCGTGCGAAGAACCTACAGTCTGCTTGCAGACGTAGGGGGAATTGAACCCCAGTCTTCCGATAACTGCTGTTGTAAAGCATTACACTAACCACTTTGCTACCCTGCCATCCTACAGTATCTGTAGTACTTTACTTTCTCATGATGGTGCATTGAACTTGCAATATTCAGAGTAGGCCATCAGCTGTGTTGTCAGAAGACAGGTTTAGCTTAGATGAAGGGTCTCAAAGTGAAACATTAACTGTCTATTTCCCTCCATAGATGTTGCCTAACCCAACTGAGCTCCTCCAGAGTTTTGAGTATTGCTCCCAATTTCAGCATCTGCATTTGCTTGTGTCTCTAAGTTCATACTTGTTACTTTCATGTGTTCACATTAAAATACTTGGCTATTTGCAAGAAAAGGACAAGGCTGAAGCAGTGACATATGTTGTGGAACGAGTGGAGTCTTTCACATTTTTTTTGACATTGTTGCAGAGACTATCTTTGGGAAATAGGGAGGCAGTCCAGCAAGGTTCATTTATTATCAAAGTATATAACTCTGAAACTCTTCTTTTCCCAGTAGCCATGAAACCAAGAAAGAGAAGAAAGACAGCACAACCATCAACCCCTCCCTCAAATCCCACCACCCTGCAGAAAAAATAAAAATGGAACAGGCCCCTCCCCTCCCCACAGAAAAAAATGAGAATATTGGACAAAAATAATAGAATATAAGAAACTATAAGACTGAAAAAAAAAGTTTATGGTCCAAATCCACATCCAAAACGCAGAAAACCTGGACATCACTCTTTGGGCACAGCGGCAGGCTCTCCCCTCTCCAGTACAGAGTGATCAAAAGACAAGTGGCCATTGTTCAGACTGGTAATTAGATATGAAAGATGTAGAGAGATAGTGCCTAATGTGGGCAAATTGAATCAGCATATCGAATGGATGTGTCAAGTGGCCCGTTTCTCTTCATTTCTATGATTCTGTGATTCAGTTTTTGATTTTGAATGGGCATAATCTGCTGCAAAACTGCAGTGCCATAAGCACAGTACATTAATTATATCCTTATGTATGAAAGTAAGCTAGACAGTATACAACTATACCTGTGTAATAGGACTGGTTGAAAAGGATTAGCTACATAATAGAACACAATTTCAAATTGGTATTGGAAGAATTGCATGTCATTACTGGTTCTGGTTGCTAATAGAGTGTCGGGTCACCTCATTTTTACACTTTATTTTCCAACATTTGCCAGGGTATCCAATGCATTATTAAACAGATATCTTATAGTATGATGAAATGCCAAGTGCATTGCAGTATATTTGTTACATCCTCACGTAAAATGTAACCAGCTTTGTAAGTATAGGTCATGCATGACAGAAGGACATTTAAAGAGATGATTGGATACAATTGTCTGCTGTGAACTTCGTTTGATTTTTAACATTATTCTTATTCCTTTGTTTACTTCAATAATTTTAGTTAGGAAATTCCATTTAACAAATTACACACTGTAACAAGACAAAAAATGATCAATAAAGGACAACCACATATTTTTGATTGCCATAGTGCTAAATTGAAAAGAAAAGGAATAACTTTGCCTGTCCCTGGGGAAAATATAGTTAACAACATACAGAAATAATGGCATGATGTGTTAAATTAAATTCTTATGTAATTCAGGGGATATTATGGTCATTTAAGAGGTTAGTTAGGCAGAAAATTGCCAAGAATCAATATAGTAGATATGGGCTCAAATTGGAGGCTCAAGCTAGTAGTGCCTCAGAAAAATCTGTACTAGGACCTCCACAATTTACAAGTGAAACATCTTAAGAGAGTTCCATATATCTAAATTGCCTAGGACACTCATGCCAGTGGCTTGGTAAGTATAGACTGAGACATAAAATTACAAAGAGATATTGATGGAAAGAATGAGTAGGCAAATTTATACTGGATGGAAATTAATGTGTGGTCATCTATGCTGGGCCAAAAAAAAAAATAGATTTACTTATTTATTTGAATTTTAAAAAGCTGTGAATGGTGGAAGTTTAAAGAGATTTAGCAGAGCTTATACACATTTTAATAATATATATTTGTCTGGTATAATACCTTACTGTGAGCTGAAATCAGTGTGAGAGGTCATTCGTTGGTGATGAAAGCTCAAAAGGAACTCAGGAGCTTTCAACTTTCTCTCTGTGGGCTGAAACCAGTGTGGAGCCAATGAAAAGAAAGGAGGTGTAAGAAGAGCAGCCACTGTTGCAGTGAGCTGATGTTAGAGTGGTCCAGCTTTGGCTCAACAGGCTTAGCTGAGAATAGGTGGAGGTTCTAATTAAGTAGGTAAGAAATTTTCTGTTAAGTTTTTTTTGTTAGTGCATACCACGGAGAATGGATCTGAAGGTAGTGGTATGTTCCTTGACTGAGATGTGTAAAATTTAGGAGACCTCCATTCCCCGTGGTAACTTCACCTGCATGAAGTGCATTGAGCTGCAGCTCCTTAGAGACAGTGTTGAGGAACTGGAGCTGAAGATTGACGATCTTCGGATCATACTGGAGAATGAGAGGTGATAGATAGTTGCTACAGGGAGGAGTCACTCTAAGTTGCAGGAGGCAAGTCCCTGGTTGACTGTCAGGAGAAGGAAAGGGAATAGGCTGCCAGTACAGAGTACCCCTCTGGCCACTACTTTCAGTAGTAAGTATACTACTTTGGATCTTGTTTGGGGGAAATGACCTACTGGGGGGAAGCTGCAGCGACCAGGTCTGTGGTATTGAATCTGGCTATGTGGTTCCGAAAGGAAGTAGGAAGAAGAGGAGTGTAATAGTGATAGGGAATTCCGTAACTAGAGGAGCAGAAAGCAGATAGTGTGGATGTGAAGGGTGAACAGCTGGAAGTTGTGGTACATATTAGTACTAACAACGTAAGTAGAAAAAGTGAAGAAGTGAGAGAATATAAGGAGTGAAATAGAAAGCTGAAAAGCAGGACCTGTAGGTCATAATCTCTGGATTGCTGCCTGTGCCACGTTCCAGTGAGGATAAGAATAGGATGACTTGGCAGATGAATGTGTGGCTGAGGAACTGGTGCAGGGGACAGAGTTTCAGATTTCTGGATCATTGGGATCTCTTCTGTGGAAGGAATGACCTGTACAAAAAGGACAGGTTACACCTGAACCCGAGGGGGACCATTACCTTTGCAGGCAGGTTGGCTAGAGCTGTACGGAGGGTTTAAACTAATTTGGCAGAGGGATGGGAACTGGAGTGATAGGGCTGATGATGGAGTAGGTAATGCACATCTAGATGCAAAGTGTAATGACGTTGTGAGGGATTGGCAGGTATGGTATCATGGCCATCACTGAGTCATGGGTGAAAGAAGATCGTAATTGGGAGTTGAACATCCAAGGATACACTTTTTATCAAAAGAAAGGGCAGGTAGCTAAAAGGGAGGGTAGATCTACTGGTAAAGAATGAAATCAAATCCTTGGAAAGTGGTGACGTAGGATCAGAAGATATAGAGTCCTTGTGGCAGAGTTAAGAAACAACAAGGGTAAAAAGACCCTTATGAGAGTTATATAAAGACCTCCAAATAGTAGCCAGGATGTGGGCTACAAATCACAATGGGAGATAGAAAAGGCATATAAAAAGGAAAATGTTGCGATAATCATGGGGGGTTTCAATATGCAGGTAGCTTGGGAAAATTTGGTTGGTACTGGATCCCAAGAGAGGGAATTTGTAGAATACCTACAAGATTGTTTTTTAGAGCAGCTTATGGTTGAGCCCACTAGAGGAACGGTAATTCTGGATTCGCTGTTATGTAATGACCCAGATTGATTAGGAAGCTTAAAGTAAAGGAACCCTTAGGAGGCAGTGATCATAATATGATAAGATTCAACCATTGTTCCCTCTAAAGTGTGTACACACATCTTTTGTACAAGCACATAAAGGAATTGCACAAAGAATTTGTGTCATGATGGACTTTAGGGCGTGGTGAGTTGAGGAGCTCAGGAACTGTCACCTGCGGCTGTTGCTGAGTTAGGGGTAAGTCAATTTATAATTTATAATTTAATATAAATTTGTGAAAAGTGAAATAAACACTCTTTGAGAATTATTGATCCATTAATTTTAATGCATTAAAGGCAACCATCAACGGAACAGAAATACTGTGGATTTTGCAGCAGCAGTGGGTGGTGGTTCCTGAGCTGCCAGGCTCCCCTTGGTCCTAAAGACCATCCTCAATTTTCAAATTCTTTGTGCAATTCCTTTGTGCACAACAAAGACCTTAGTGGGATCATTGATTTCACCCTGAGTCTGAGAAGGAAAAGATAAAATCTAATGTATCTGTATTACAGGGGAGTAAAGAGCATTACAGAGGCATGAGGGAGGAGCTGGATAAAATTGATTGGAAGGTGACATGAGCTAGGACAATGACTAAACAGCAATTGCTGGTGTTTATGGGGGAAATTTTGGAAGGCACAGAGAAGTAGAATTCTAAAGGGAGGATGAGGCAATTGTGACTGATCAGGGAAGTCAAAGACAGCATGAAAGCAAAAGAGAAGGCAAATAATATAACAAATTTAGTGGGAAGTTAGAGGATTAGGAAGCTTTCAAAAACTAACAGAAGACAAGTAAAAAATCATAAAGAGAAAATATGAAATATGAAGCTAAGCTAACCAAACATATAAAATAGGATATAAAAGAGACTGATCAGATATGTAAAGAGTACAAAGGAGATGAGCGTGGATAGTGGATAGGTATAAAATGACACTGGAGAGGTAGTAATGGGGGACAAAGAAATGGTGGAGGAACTTAACTGTGTTTTGCATCAATCTTCGTTGTGGAAGGCAGTAACAGAATGCCAGAAATGTGTGTGTCAGGGGGCAGAAGTGAGTGTCTTTGCAATTACTAAGGAGAAGGAAAACTTCTGAAATGCCCGCTTCACTGCTGCTGCTACTGTGTGGTAACTGGAATCTCCGGAGCTGAAGGCCCCGAAATCCTCGGCTTTGCGTGTTTCAGCGGCCAGGGAGAGGTCGAAGGCGCTCGGCAGAGGATGGCGCTTGGGACACTGTATCGGAGGGCTGGTCGGAAGCTCGAAGTTTTCGGACGGATGGACTCAGTGTCGACTGTGGTCGGCTGCTTCCAAGGCATCGGCAAGTTGACGGTGCCTGAAGGTTTCTGGCAGGGAGTTTCTCCCTTTTGCCGCCTGCTATTGGGGACTTGGGAGTCAATTGACTCGGAACTTTGAGACTTATTTTTACTGTGCCCATGGTCTGTTCTTCATCAAATTATGGTATTGCTTTGCACTGCTGTAATTATATGTTATATTTATGTGGTTCTGTCAGTGTTAGTCTTTGGTTTGTCCTGTTTTCTGTGATATCACTCTGGAGAAACATTGTATCATTTCTTAATGCATGTATGCATTTCTAAATGATAATAAAAAGAGGACTGAGTGTTCTCATAATCTAACCTACAGGTGCTTGGGAAGTTGAAAAAAATGAAGATAGATAATTCACATCAACCTGATGAAAGAAGTAGCTGAAGAGATTGTGAAGGTATTAGTAATAATCTTTCAAGGAGCATGAGATTCTGGAATGGTTCCTGAGGACTGGAAGATTGCAAATATCACTCCACACTTTAAGAAGGGAGGGTGGCAGAAGAAAGGAAGTTATAGGCCAGTTAGTCTGACTACAGTGGTTGGGAATATGTTGGACTCAATTATTTGGGATGAGATTTCGGGGTACTTGAAGGCACACAAGAAAACAGGCCAAAGTCAGCAAGGTTTCTTAAAGTGCAAACCTTGTGTAACAAATCTGTTGGAGTTCCTTCAAGAAATAATGGGCAGGATAGACAAAGGAGAGTCAGAGTGGATGGTGCTTATTTGGATTTTCAGAAGGCCTTCCACAAGGTGCCACACATGAGGCTGCTTAACAAGATAAAAGTCCACGATATTACAAGAAAGAGTCTAGCATGGATAGAAAATTGGCTGATTGGCAGGCAGCAAATGGGGCATATTCTGGATGGCTGCTTCTTTTCACATTAAATGTGAATGATTTGGATGACAGAATTGATAGCTATATGACCAAATTTGTGAATAATACAAGGATGTGTGGAGGGGAACGTAGTGTTGAGGTAGCAGGGTGACTGCAGAAGGACTTAGGCAGATTGGGAGAATGGTCAAAGAAGTGCGAGACAGAATGTGATGTAAGGGAATGCATGGTCATACACTTTGATAGAAGGAATGAAGGCATGGACCATTTTCTAAGTAGGGAGAAAATTTAAAAAATCAGGGGTGTTTAGGGACTTGAGAGTCCTCATGCAGGATCCACTGAAGGTTAACTTACAGGTCTTGTCAGTGGTGAGGAAAGCAAATGTAATGTTAGCATTCATTTCGAGAGGACTAGAATACAAAATCAAAGATGCAATGCTTTATAAGGCATTGGTCAGACCACCCTTGGAGTATTGCGAGCAGTTTTGGGTCCCTTATCTATGAAAAGATGTGCTGGTGTTGGAGAGGGTCCAGAGAAGGTTCATGAGAGTGATCCCAGGAACGAAGGGATTAACATATGAGAAACATTTGATAGCTCTGGGTCTGTACTCACTGGAGTTGAAAAGAATGAGGGAGGGTCTCATTGCAGCCTATCAAACATTGAAAGGTCTAGATAAAGTGGATGTGGAGAGGATGTTTCCTATAGTGGGGGAGTCTATAACCAGAGGACACTGCCTCAGAATTGAGGGATGGCTATTTAAAACAGTGATGAGTAAAACTTTACTTGGCCAGATGGTGGTGAATCTGTGGAATTCATTGCCACAGATGTCTGTGCAGGCCAAGTTGTTGGGTAGAATTAAGTTGGAGATTAATAGGTTCTTGATTAATCAGGGTGTCAAAGGTTATGGAGAGAAGGCAGAAGAATGGGCTTGAGAGGGATAGTAAATAACCATGATGGAATGACAGAGCAGACTCGATGGGCTGAATAACCTAATTCTGCTCCTATGTCTTACGGTCTTATGATGAAAATCAAAACACTAATGGCATATTAATTTTCGTAAATTAAAACTTGAGCTTTATAAAATTTTTATGTGATGGATGATATTGTGTATTATCACACCCCAGAGTAGGTCTTAAAAACGTTGCATTTCAGATTTTCCAAAACACTATTGGCTGTTAAGGCTCTTAAGATTAAATTATGAAGAGGAATGTGGAAAGCTGAGAAGTGATTTGATCGGGAATAAGTACATGCTCCTAAATCGGTTATGAAATTGAATGTACACACAATCCATGTTGCTGATAAACTTATTTATGTTTGCTTTGTTCATTTAATCCTCAGGAGCAAAGAAACATCAGTGCAGATGGTTTTATGCAATCCATGAGGCACTTACGTAAAACCTATACGTCAATTTGAAGAGAATGATAGATAGCCAATTTTGATCTTGTCTTATTACCCTGTCGTGGATGTACAATGACAGACTAATAATAAATGATGCATGGACTCTTATTGATTTTCTATATCCTTGCACTGAAAATATTGCTGATTTACAGCATGTTTCCAACTGTTCCAATTAAAATTTAAGTCTTTGTTACAGCCTTTCACAAAATACATTGACTTAATTGTTATTTGCATGTTGCAGTGAAAGCTTCACATCCACAAATATATTAATGTTTTTTTGTATCACATCGCATGATGAGAAGACATCTGTCCTTAAATGGAGAATAATAAGATCAATAGATGTGGAAATATTGGCAATTACATTTCCAGAAAGGCAAGGTTATGTGAATGTCGCTGATAAAGGTCATAGAAGGTCAGGAACCATTTGCAGTTCAACACTGTGTAATGAGGTACTGTCTCGCTGTACACAAACTGATAATTATTACTCACAATCCTTGGACTTCAATAAAACCAGATAAACCTCTTCTGAGCTTATATCTTGGCAAAGTGCCATACACAATTGCAGCAGTACAGACAATGCTTATATCAATATGCAGAGTTCCAGCTCTTCCCATATTAGGACATCTCCTATCCTTATTGTGAGCAGAGCCAGTCCCGAATCTGACAGGCTGTCAGCAAGGCAATGCTGATTTAAGAGCATAGCAGGATTTGTTAATTTCACTCTCTTCCTGTCTTAAGCAGTGACACAAAGAACTAGGGTAAAATCAGACTCAATTGTCTTTAGGCCTAAGGTCTTAAGTTATTAAACTTAAAGTTTTTAAGTCTTAACTTATGAAAATGAAAGGCAACTCTTGACTTAAATTAAAAGTTAAACCAAAGCCTGCCAGTTGCCACTTCCTGGATTTTGGAGTGAGGAAATTATTCAACCAACCCTTACGGCAATACCTTGCTTGCAAAGTAGATGAAGGAATAACTGGTGCCATATGGTCAAGAAGGTTCAGGCACTTGGCAGTCGGGATGAGGCAGTAAACTGGATTCAACACTGCCTTCACAGAAAAGCTAGAGAGTGGCAGTATATGGTTACTTCTCTGACCGGAGGTCTGTGCCTAGTGGTGTGTTGCAGGGACTGGTGCTGAGTCCATTATTGTTTGTCAGTTATGTCAGCAATTTGGATGATAATGTAGTAAACTGGATCAGCAAACTCATGGATGACACCAAGATTGGGATCTGGACCAGATGGAAAAAAGGTGCTCAAGTATGGCAGGTGGAATTGAACGCAGACAAATATGAAATTTTGCATTTTGGGAGGTCTTACAGAGTGAATAACAGGGCACTGAGGAGTGTGGTAAGAACAAAGGGATCTGGGATTACTGACCATAATTCCTTGGAAGTGGTGTCACAGGTAGATAGGGGCCTAAAGAGCACACTTATCACATTGGCTTTCATTAATCAGAATACTAGAAGGTTAGGACTTTATTTCTTGGAATGCAGGAGAATGAGGTATACAAAATTATAAGGGATATAGATGGGATAAATGTCAGGAAGCATTTTTCACTAGGGTTGGATGAGACTAGAACCAGAGGTCACAGTTTAAGATGGAAAGGTGAAGGAGTGAGCCGGGAGCAGAGTGCAGGCTTAAGGGCTTCGGCTCAACGGGCTTAGGCGGAAACGGGCGAGGCGAGGAAGGTTTGGTATTCATTTTTTGTTGTTATTTGAGGAGGGGAAGTATGAGTGTGGTGGCAGATTGTTGTTCTCGGTGCCGGATGTGGGAGGTCCTGGAGTCTCCAAGCCTCCCAGACGTCCACATCTGCGCCAGGTGCGCCGAGATGCAGCTCCTAAGGGACCGCGTTAGGGAACTGGAGCTGCAGCTCGATGACCTTCGTCTGGTCAGGGAGAGTGAGGAGTTGATAGAGAGGAGTTACAGGCAGGTGGTCTCACCGGGGCCATGGGAGGCGAATAAGTGGGTCACGGTTAGGAAGGGGAAGGGGAAGGGTCAGGTACTAGAGAGTACCCCAGTGGCTGTGCCCCTGGCAATAAGTACTCCTGTTTGAGTACTGTTGGTGGGGACAGCTTACCTGGGGGAAGCGATGGTGGCCGTGCCTCCAGCACAGAGTCCGGCCCTGTAGCTCAGAAGGGTAAGGAAAGGAAGAGGAGGGCAGTTATAATAGGGGACTCAATAGTAAGGGGGTCAGATAGACGATTCTGTGGACGCGGTCCAGATACCCGGATGGTAGTTTGTCTCCCTGGTGCCAGGGTCTGGGATGTTTCTGATGGCGTTCAAGATATCCTGAAGTGGGAGGGTGAGGAGCCAGAGGTCGTGGTACATATAGGTACCAATGACATAGGTAGGAAAAGGGAAGAGGTCCTGAAAGGAGAATATAGGGATTTAGGAAGGGAGTTGAGAAAAAGGACTACAAAGGTAATAATCTCGGGATTACTGCCTGTTGCACGCGACAGTGAGAGTAGGAATGCAATGAGGTGGAGGATAAATGCGTGGCTGAAGGATTGGAGCAGGGGGAAGGGATTCAAGTTTTTGGATCATTGGGACCTCTTTTGGCGCAGGTATGACCTATTCAAAAAGGAAGGGTTACACTTGAATCCTAGGAGGACCAATATCCTGGCGGGGAGACTTGCGAGGGCTACTGAGGTGACTTTAAACTAGAATGGTTGGGGGGTGTTAATCAAATTAAAGAGACTAGGAGAGAGGAGGTTAGTTCACAACAGGGGGATGGGAACAAATGCAGAGAGACAGAGGGGTGTAAAATGAGGGTAGAAGCAAAAAGTAGTAAGGTGAAAAGTAAAAGTGGCAGGCTGGCTAATCCAGGGCAAAAATCAAAAAGGGTCACTTTTCAACATAATTGTATAAGGGCTAGGAGTGTAGTAAAAGCAAGCTTGAAGGCTTTGTGTGTCAATGCAAGGAGCATTCGTAACAAGGTGGATGAATTGAAAGTGCAGATTGTTATTAATGAATATGATATAGTTGGGATCACAGACACATGGCTCCAGGGTGACCAGGGATGGGAGCTCAACATTCAGGGATATTCATTATTCAGGAAGGAGGGATAAACATGAAAGAAAAGGAGGTGGGGTAGCATTGCTGGTTAGAGAGGAGATTAACACAATAGAAAGGAAGGACATAAGCCGGGAGGATGTGGAATCGATATGGGTAGAGCTGCATAACACTAAGGGGCAGAAAACGCTGGTGGGAGTTGTGTACAGGCCACCTAACAGTAGTAGTGAGGTTGGGGATGGCATTAAACAGGAAATTAGAAATGTGTGAAATAAAGGAACAGCAGTTATAATGGGTGGCTTCAATCTACATATACAAATGTAGATTGGGTGAACCAAATTGGTAAGGGTGCTAAGGAAGAGGATTTTTTGGAATGTATGCGGGATGGTTTTTTGAACCAACATGTTGAGGAACCAACTAGAGAGCAGGCTATTCTAGATTGGGTATTGAGCAATGAGGAAGGGTTAATTAGCAATCTTGTCGTGAGAGGCCCCTTGGGTAAGAGTGACCATAATATGGTGGAATTCTTCATTAAGATGGAGAGTGACATAGTTAATTCAGAAACAAAGGTTCTGAACTTAAAGAGGGGTAACTTTGAAGGTATGAGACGTGAATTAGCTAAGATAGACTGGCAAATGACACTTAAAGGGTTGACGGTGGATATGCAATGGCAAGCATTTAAATTTCGCATGGATGAACTGCAACAATTGTTCATCCCAGTTTGGCAAAATAATAAATCAAGGAAGGTAGTGCACCCGTGGCTGACAAGAGAAATTAGGGATAGTATCAATTCCAAAGAAGAAGCATACAAATTAGCTAGAAAAAGTGGCTCACCTGAGGACTGGGAGGAATTCAGAGTCCAGCAGAGGAGGACAAAGGGCTTGGTTAGGAAAGGGAAGAAAGATTATGAGAGAAAACTGGCAGGGAACTTAAAAACTGATTGTAAAAGCTTTTATAGATATGTGGAAAGGAAAAGAATGGTTAAGACAAATGTAGGTCCCCTACAGACAGAAACAGGTAAATTGATTATGGGGAACAAGGACATGGCAGACCAATTGAATAACTACTTTGGTTCTGCCTTCACTAAGGAGGACATAAATAATCTTCCGGAAATAGCAGGGGACAGAGGGTCGAGTGGGATAGAGGAACTGAGGGAAATACATGTTAGTAGGGAAGTGGTGTTAGGTAAATTGAAGGGATTAAAGGCAGATAAATCCCCAAGGCCAGATGGTCTGCATCCCAGAGTGCTTAAGGAAGTAGCCCAAGAAATAGTGGATGTATTAGTGATAATTTTTCAAAACTCTTTAGATTCTGGACTAGTTCCTGAGGATTGGAGGGTGGCTAATGTAACCCCACTTTTTAAAAAAGGAGGGAGGGAGAAACCAGGGAATTATAGACCGGTTAGCCTAACATCGGTGGTGGGGAAAATGCTAGAGTCAGTTATCAAAGATGTGATAACAGCACATTTGCAAAGTGGTGAAATCATCGGACAAAGTCAGCATGGATTTATGAAAGGAAAATCATGTCTGACGGATCTCATAGAGTTTTTTGAGGATGTAACTAGTAGAGTGGATAGGGAAAAACCAGTGGATGTGGTATATTTGGATTTTCAAAAGGCTTTTGACAAGGTCCCACACAAGAGATTAGTGTGCAAACTTAAAGCACATGGTATTGGGGGTATGGTATTGATGTGGATAGAGAATTGGTTGGCAGACAGGAAGCAAAGAGTGGGAATAAACGGGACCTTTTCAGAATGGCAGGCAGTGACTAGTGGGGTACCGCAAGGCTCAGTGCTGGGACCTCAGTTGTTTACAATATATATTAATGACTTAGATGAGGGAAATAAATGCAGCATCTCCAAGTCTGCGGATGACACGAAGCTGGGCGGCAGTGTTAGTTGTGAGGAGGATGCAGGGTGACTTGGATAGGTTAGGTGAGTGGGCAAATTCATGGCAGATGCAATTTAATGTGGATAAATGTGAAGTTATCCACTTTGGTGGCAAAAACAGGAAAACAGATTATTATCTGAATGGTGGCCGATTAGGAAAAAGGGGAGGTGCAACGAGACCTGAGTGTCATTATACACCAGTCATTGAAAGTGGGCACACAGGTACAGCGGGCGGTGAAAAAGGCAAATGTTATGCTGGCATTCATAGCGAGAGGATTCGAGTACAGGAGCAGGGAGGTACTACTGCAGTTGTACAAGGCCTTGGTGAGACCACACCTGGAGTATTGTGTGCAATTTTGGTCCCCTAATCTGACGAAAGACATTCTTGCCATAGAGGGAGTACAAAGAAAGTTCACCAGATTGATTCCTGGGATGGCAGGACTTTCATATGATGAAAGGCTGGATTGACTAGGCTTATACTCTCTGGAACTTAGAAGATTGAGGGGGGATCTTATTGAAATGTATAAAATCCTGAAGGGATTGGACAGGCTAGATGCAGGAAGATTGTTCCCGATATTGGGGAAGTCCAGAACGAGGGGTCAGAGTTTGAGGATAAAGGGGAAGCCTTTTAGGACCGAGATTCGGAAAAACTTCTTCACACAGAGAGCGGTGAATCTGTGAAATTTTCTGCCACAGGAAACAGTTGAGGCCAGTTCATTGGCTATGTTTAAGAGAGAGTTAGATATGGCCCTTGTGGCTAAAGGGATCAGGGGGTATGGAGGGAAGGCTGGTACAGGGGTCTGAGTTGGATGATCAGCCATGATCATACTGAATGGCGGTGCAGGCTCGAAGGGCCGAATAGCCTACTCCTGCACCTATTTTCTATGTTTCTATGTTTCTATTGAAGGGAACATGAGGAGAACATTTTTCAGTCAGGGGGTGGAGCAAGTGATGAACAAACTGCCAGGGGAAGTGCTGGATGCAAGTTCGAGATCAACATTTGGTTCCTTTTTTTTCCCACATTGATGGGAGGAGTATGGAGCACTATGGTGTGGGTGTGGGTTGATGGGACTAGGCAGAAGAACAATTCAGCATGGACTAGATGGGCTGAAAGGCCTGCTTCTGTTCCTTAGTGCTGTATGACTCTGTAACTGTTGAACCATACCCTCAGGACTGAGGTTTGAAGGAGAACAAGCTGTAGGTATAAAAACTTTGGCTTCAAAACCCTTATTCATTTTCTCTGTTTACTTATCTATGCTACTTTAATGGCAATGCATAGATTTGACCTCCGAGTTTGTGTGGGTTTAGTAATTACACAATAAACAAGGATAACATGTGCATTCTTGATTCTGAATGACATTCATTAACTTTCATCTCCAGCAAGACCAGCGATAAACCTCAGAGGTGAGGTAGTGAAATTAATACCAGTTTCTGATTCTAAAAATATTCCACTCCTACAGTCTGTCACAGTAGCGTATTTTTAGAATAAAAAAAGCCGCAGTGGTATAAATCTGAAGTAAGAGCAGGAAAATGCTGGGAGCACTTGGCAGAGCAAGCAGTACGTATTTGTAGAAAGGGGAATAGAGAACCAAAGATGTTCTTTGACCTGGAGTGTTAGTGCTGCTTGTCTTTCCACACGCACTGCCTACAACAGGCAGAGGGAATTCAGTCAAATTCCCATTCCTTCATAGAGAGCACTGGCCACTAATAGGAAACCAGCAAATACATTTCATTAGTAAAGACGGGATTGGTTATGTCTGTGTTAACTTCCAGGATCGATGAGCCTGGCTACATTCTATATCTTTATTCACACACAAAGAATAGGCTCTCCGTAAGTGTTTATGAAATGCTGTACCACAAGTAAATCCTTTCAGGAGCAGGAACCGGTTAGGAGAAAAGATGAATAAGATGGGTGAAAAATAGTTGCAGGAGGATACATAAATGAAAATAGATTATGGCTGAATGTTTTCAAGTAAAATACCTCATTGTCTACTGATAAGGAATGAAGTACTTCACTCTGTAGAGGGAATAAAATGCATGTAGAACCACAGTGCATCCATGATTAGGGATCTGGTAACGATCACATGATATTACTCATAAATTAAGAGGTTCAGCAAAAACCACCCAGCTGGTTTCTTATTACATATAAAGATGGACCAACAGCAGCAATTATTTTGTATCCAGTGCTGAGGCTTAACCTTAATTCAATCTCTGGATAATATCGCAATTGAAAGTGCAAGAATGTAGAGGCTGGCATATGCCAGCATGTTAATTTATATTTGGAAATACTCAGCAGGCGAGGCAACATCAGGGGAAAAAGAACTGAATTAATATTTCAGGACAGAGATGATTCATTAGAGTTCTTAACCATTTTTGACGAAGGTCTTTAAACTGCAGCATCAACCTTGTTTCCTTCTCTACCACAGCAACCTGACTTTTTTGTTTTGTTTCTGTTTTCCAGCATTTACAGATCTCCAACACCATGTAATCTCAGCTGACCAACTCTGTTTTTCCAACCACTGATAATGAAACAAAGGCATGTTTCAGCTCTGTTTGACTATGTGTACCAGGAAACCAAATGGCTTCTTGTAGACAAGAAATATCCCTTTCAAAGCTTGCACTGAAGATGCTGAAGTGAGACACAATGTTTTCTGAACACATTTGATTGTGCTATATTGTGCAAATCAGGGTTAGCAGAGGTATTGTTATTAATGTAGGGGATATAGCAGTTCTGGTTCACAACATGATTGAGTTGAACTTGAAATTTGATAGGGAGAAAGTAAAGACTGACATAGTGGTATTTCAGTGAAGTAAGGGAAATTAAAGTGGTATGACAGAGGAGTTGGCCAAAGTAAGTTGGAAGGAGCTGCTGGCAGGGATGTCAGCAGAGCAGCAATGGTGTGTGTTTCTGGGAAAAGTGAGGAAGGTACAGGACATATGTATTCCTAAAATGAAGCAATACTCAAATGGTAAAACAGTAAAATTGTGGCTGACAAGGGAAGTCCAAGCTATTGTAAAAGCAAAAGAACAGGCATACAACAAAGCAAAAATTAGTGGGAAGATAGAGGATTGGGAAGTTTTTAAAAACCTACAGAGAACAACTAAAAAAATCATTAGAAGGGAAAAGATGAAATATGAAAGCGCTAGCAAAGAATATCAAAGTGGATAGTAAAAGCTTTTCCAAATATGTAAAAAATAAAAGAGAGATGAGAGTGGACATCAGACCGCTAGAAAATGAGGCAGGAGAAATAATAACGGGGGACAAAGAGATGGCTGATGAACTAAATGAGTATTTTCATCAGTCTTCACCATGGAAGATGCTAGAAGTATGCCTGATGTTGTAGTTTGTAAAGGAGGAGATGTGGGCGCAGTTACTGTTAAAAGAGAGAAGGTGCTCAAAAAGCTGAAAGACCTAAAGGTACAAAAGTCACCTGGACCAGATGAACTGCACCCTAGGGTTCTGAAAGAGGTAATTTTAGAAATTGTGGTGGCATTAGAAATAATCTTTCAAAAATCATTGGACCCTGGCATAGTGCCAGAGGACTGGAAAATTACAAATGTCACCCACTCTTTAAGAAAGGAGGAAGGCAGCAGAAAGGAAATTATAGACCAGTCAGCCCCTCAATCAGGGGTCAGGTTGGGAAGATGTTAGAGTCAATTGTTAAGGATGAGGTGATGGAGTACTTGGTGATACAGGACAAGATAGGATAAAGTCAGCATGGTTTCCTTCAGGGAAAATCCTGCAAACCTTCTGGAATTCTTTGAGGAGATTACAAGTAGGATAGATAAAGGGGATGCAGTGGATGTTGCATATTTGGACTATCAGAAGCCCCTAGACAAGGTGACACACATGAGGCTGCTTACCAAGTTAAGAGCTCATGGTATTACAGGAAATTTACTAACAGGGCTAGAGCATTGACTGATTGGTGGGAGGCAGTGAGTGGGAATAAAAGGATCCTTTTCTGATTGGCTGCCAATGACTAGTGGTGTTCTGCAGGGGTCGGTGTTGGGACCACTTCTTTTTATGCTGTATATAAATGATTTAGATGATGGAATAGACGGCTTTGTTGCCAAGTTTGTAGATGATACGAAGATTGGTGAAGGGACAGGTGGTGTTGAGGAAACAGGTAGGACTTAGACAGATTAGGAGAATGGGCAAGAAATTGGGAAATAAAATACAATTTTGGAAAATACATGGTCATGCACTTTGGTAGTAGAAATGAATGTGCAGACTATTTTCTAAACGGGGAGAAAATCCAAAAATCTGAGATGCAAAGGGACTTGGGAGTCCTTTTGCAGAACACCCTAAAGGTTAACTTGCAGGTCGAGTGGGTGGTGAGGAAGGCAAATGCCATGTTAGCATTCATTTCAAGTAGTATAGAATACAAGAGCAAGGATATGATGCTGAGGCTTTATGAGGCACTGGTGAGGCCTCATCTTGAGTATCATGAACAGTTTTGGGCCCCTCATCTTAGAAAAGATGTGCTGGCATTGGAGAGAGTCCAGAGGAGGTTCACAAGGATGATTCCAGGAATGAAAGGGTTATCATGTGACGAAAGTTTGAAGGCTCTGGGTCTGTACTCACTGGAATTCAGAAGGATGATTGGGGATCTCATTGAAACCTTTTGAATGTTAAAAGGCCTAGACAGAGTAGATGTGGAAAGGATGTTTCCCATGGTGGGAGAGTCTAGGACAAGAGGGCATAGCCTCAGGATAGAGGGGCGCCCTTTCAAAACAGAGATGTGGAGCAATTTCTTTAGCCAAACGATGGTGAATTTGTGGAATTTGTTGCCACGTGCAGCTGTGGAGGCCAGGTTGTTGGGTGTATTTAAGAAAGAGATTGATAGGTTCTTGATTGGACATGGCATCAAAGGTTACGGGGAGAAGGCTGGGAACTGGGGTTGAGGAGGAGAAAACATAAGGATCAGCCATGATTGAATAGCGGAGCAGATTCGATGGGCCAAATGACCTAATTCTGCTCCTATGTCTTATGGTCTATACATTGGGATAGCTAACTGGTAGTTCTTAGATGGACTGATAGTCTCACCAAAATAGTAAAATCTTGATACTTCTGAAGGATATTAGGTTGTACATTCTACAGGCCATTCCAGCCTGAATCCTTGTCTGTAGCTGCTGGGATCTGTTTCTTTTTGGAGAAACTGGCAAACTGTAGCATGGATACTTGTTCAGAGCTTGCTATTATCAAGTCAAAGTTAACAAACCCAGTTGAGAAAGTAGTCCAAACCTCCGGTCAACTCTGATGGTGAGACACCATGGCCCCATCTTTGGCATCACATTACTTTCCGGTCTAATCTGATCACCATCCCTCATATCAGTATACTTAAACAGTAATGAGCAGTACTTGCTATTTATTTATTTCCATTCTACCAGAAAGCAATAACCTATTGTTTGATCAAATTTATTTCAAATGATAAAAAGCACTTGTAATCTCAAACTTAAGTTGATTAACTTCAATCTGTTTATCGTGGGGCAATAAACACATGCTTAATAAGAAATGAGCACTGATTTTTTTTTTCCCCAGAGTATGTGCACTAAAGCAAATTTCCTTTTACAGAAAGTCATATTTAATTTAAATAACCAATCCTCTATTGCTGTTCAATTCGCCTAGGATGATGGCATTGCATTTTGCTACATCAGTCATCAGCAGGCAAAATTCATTTTAGTTGAAGGGAAATTATAAACCTTGGTAAAGTTAAAAATAAATGCAGTTTTGCTTATTTAAGAGGAAATTCTTTGAAATGAAGAGGCAAATCATATGATGCAAAATATTTTGGAATAAGCTAAATTTAGTTTCAGTGATTAAAAAGGATAAAAAGGATTAGAAATTTGACTTTGGGTATTTTATGGATACACAATAGACAGGAAAAGAGATATTTTTAAGGTTATTGTCCTGTCTCCTATGCACATCTGAGAAATTTCTAACTGGATTTTTGGAGCAATAAAATAAACTAAATTGGTGAAGTGGCATCTCTGAAGGCAGAGGGAAGGCTGGCATTTTGGGTTGAGACCCTGCATCAGGACCGAGTGTAGAGGAGAGATGGGCAGCATGAAGAAGTGAGGGAGATGGGTGAGGTATGAATTGCGGGAACCAGGTAAAAGCCTGGGGGAAGTTTGAGTTCAGTGGAGGAGGGGAAGAGAGCTATTAGTTGAAGCAGATAAGGGAAGTAGAAATGAAGAGGCAGGTGGTGAAATGTGGAGGGATGGGTACATGGAGGTAAAGACAGAGGATTGAAGGTGAGAAGTGGAGATACAAGAACTGCAGCTGCTGGAACCCGGTAAATAAGGAACGTTATACATGGAAGAAAATAACAAAGAGATGCTTGATCAAAGAGCAGATAGGTGAGAAGATCTCAGATTCAGTGGGTTAAGTGTGTAGGTGATAGGAAGATGGAACCAGGAGGAGGAGTGAAGTAAAAAAAACTGGGTGATTGAGGAAAAATGTGGCTGGGTGAGAGAATTAGAAAGAGAGAGGAAAGAACACATGAGGTGAAGGTTACCTGGAAATAGAAACTATAGTGTTCATACAAGTGAGCTATGGACTATACAAGTGTAATGTAAGGTGTGGTTATTCTGGTTTGAATTTAGTCTTACCTGACAGATGAGGATGCTGAGGACTGACAGGTCAATATGGGAATGGGAAGTGGAGGGTTGAAGTGACATGTTTCTGGGAAACAGAGTGCAGATGTTCTGCAAAATGATTGACTAATCTATGCGTGATCTCACTCATATAGAGAAGTCCACACAGAGAGTATCCATTGCAATGGACAAGCTTGTAGGCTTGCTTGAAATCTCATTACTTGGTGTGAGCTGACTTTCCAAGCCCAGCCTGATCAGTTTGGTGATGATGCGTGTAAACTGGCGTGCATGGTGAATCTCTTGAATGGACCTCCACTCAGCCTGTTCAACGTTCTACAGGAGCAAGGTTGTCCCATGGTTCACTCATTTTGACATCTTGCTGCCAAGTTAAGGAGAATTTTGATTGTACAGTATAGTGTCAGGAGACTGCCCACGGAATCCTGGACCTGCGCCAAGATAGAGGGATGGTGTTATACAGTTAAATTCCCCATGTTTGTGGTGGAGACGGGATAGACTGAGAGTTCCCTCATCGCTGGCTTCCAGCATGGACTGAACACAGGGGTCTGGCACAAGGTCACTGTCCTTGACAAGCAGGACAGTCTAGATGACCTGATTAATCTGGTTATTCGAGTTCACCTCCGGTAACTGAGTGGTGCAGGGAAAGAATATCTCGAGCCTCCTACTCTTTGAATCACTGTCTGCCTTCATTATCCCCCTCATCACCCAGCATCCCGTCTATGGAGGGGCCAATGCAGGTGGGGTGCACGCACATATCTCAGGAGGAACAAGATCGAGGCAGGAGAACAGGTTCCTGCCTCTATTGTGGCAATCCAGGACATTTCCGGGTGTCATGCCCCAAGCGTCTAGTAAAAGAGGATATCTATCATCAGGGAGGGGAGTCCTGACGGGTCAGTTCTCCCTGCAATTGGCTTCCACCAAGTGTATGTTACTCCCAGATTCCTTGTCATGGGGGACTCAGACAAGGCACTTCAGGCAGTTACCAACTCTGGGGTAGCTGGGAATCTCATGGACATCTGTGGCTCAAAGGTGGGGCGTTCTGACTCAGAAATTAAGGGAAAAGATCAACTTCAAGGCCCTGGGTGGTCGACTTCTGGGCACTGGCCAATTCCACCTAGTGCTTGAAGGCAACCATAAGAAACGACTCTCCTCTATCCGGTTAATTTGTCTAAGTAGCCACTGGTGCTTGGTCTCCCCTGGTTATCCCAAGAGTAGAGACATGTCTGCCTATCTGCCTGGGATCAGCTCAAGTTCTGGTCTGCGAATCTCATCCTGTGTAAACTATTGACGTGGACCTGTATGGCATTTGGCTGAATGTGGATTTTCTGAGGTCCTTAGTAAAAAGAAGGCCACTTTTCTGCCTCGACACCTGCCGTATGACTGTGCTATTGACCTCTTATCCAGTACCAGTCCTCCCCTGGGCCAGATCTTTTCTCTCTCTCATCCAGAAGTGATGGCCGTGGAGGAGTGCATCAAGGAGGCATTGGTCTTGGGGGTTTATGCATCTGTCAACCTCACCAGCAGAAGCAGGCTTCTATTTCGTGCACAGGAAGGATGGCAATATCACTGTGAAGAACTGCTACCCTCTTCCCCTGCTTGCCTGTGCATTTGAACATCTCCAGGGCGATCATATTTTCCAAGATAGATCTGTGCAATGCTTATAATCTAGCTTGTATTAAAGAGAAGGATGATTGGAAGTCAGTTTTCAATACCTCCACTGACCATTATGAGTACCTTTGATCTTCCAATGCTGTTTTACAGGCCTTAGTCAACGATGTGCTTAAGGATGTATTGAATCAGTTTGTTTTTGTGTATTTGGACATCATTTTGATCTATTTCTGCTCTTACCACTGGTTCAATGGTTCCATTTACTATCAGAGGATGTATACAGTATACAAGCTGAAATTCTTGTTCTTCGCAGGCATCCATGAAACAGAAGAAAACCCCAAAGAATGAATGACAGAAGAACATTAGAGCCCCAAAGCCCCCCCACCTCCTCCCATCAGGAAGACGCCCTGCCTGCTTGTAGTGTTCTTAGATGGCTCCTCAAGAATAACCCGTATGCCAAGCCAAAGAAATTTGAGTTCTATTATTTGAGCTACGTACTTACTCTTTCCAGTGTTCAAAAGGACCCAAGTAAAGTTCAAGCAGTCACAGAGTGGCCCAAATCATCTATAGTCAAACAGGAGCTTCTTCATGGGGTTTTATCACCGCTTCATCCAAAGTTTCAGCTCTATCCCAGCCCCCATAAATGCACTCATCAGGAAGACCTCTGCAGGATTCTATTGAAGCAGACCAAGCATTCTCGAAACTGAAGTGATGCTTTACCGCTGTCCCAGTGCAGCAACATACATACCCATCCCAGCCATTCATTGTCGAGGTGGATGCATTTCATGTCAGCGTTGGAGCAGTCTTCTCTCAGCGCTCTTCTGCAGGTAGCCAGCTGCACCCTTGTGTCTTTCCTGCCCGTCATTTGACTCTGGTCGAGAGTAACTATGATGTCAGTTTGGACAGATCACAAGAACCTCTCCTACGTTAAGGACGTTAAGAAACTCAACTCTCGTCAACCCTGTTGGGCTCTCTTCTTCTCCAGATTTAATTTTATCCTCACTTATTGTCCCGACAGCAAGAATACCAAAGCTCTGCTCTCTCTCAGCAGTTCGATGGGTCACTTCAGGGACAATATCGATCCAAAGCCCATCCTTCCTTGCCTGTGTATCGTTCCACCCCCAGTCTAACTGGACGGGAACTGGAGACAACACTGCACTCTCGTGCCTCTTCCACCCATGTCCTGGAGCACCCCCACTGGTTTGGG
Organism: Mobula hypostoma; assembly: GCF_963921235.1. NCBI lineage: Eukaryota > Metazoa > Chordata > Chondrichthyes > Myliobatiformes > Myliobatidae > Mobula > Mobula hypostoma. Next base: position 55,473,122 of record NC_086104.1, on the reverse strand, counting down.
CAGAGATTGACCACAAAAAAACCTCCAGTTGCCCTCCATTGGTCTGTCCCTCTTTGAATTTCAGAAGGGATTTGGGCCACCATACTTTCCTGACCAGGAGATTGTTGCTGGAGTTTCTGCCACTGGACAGTTGATCTAATACTACAAGCATAAATGGAGATGGGACAGGGCTTCTCTGCTACATGCTCAGAAACAACATGCCAGGCAGTCTGATCAGTTCCACCAACAGGAAAAGCCTCCCAAAGCAGTGGAGAAAATCCAGCTGGCATGTAGAAATGTTTCCCTGAAAGTCAAGAGCTGCAAGTGGGCCCTGTGTGGGACCGTTCATAGTGGAGAAGTCTATCGACAAGGTCTCGTATAGGTTACGCCTATCATCGTCAATGAAGATCAACTCAGTGTTCCATGCTTCCCAGCTCAAGCCAGTTATGACCCCTCCTCACCCCGGCTCCAGTGACCCCACCCACCCTTCTCCCTGCTTGGTGGATGCTCTTTACTGTGTGGCACTTGCTGGCATCTCACCAGGTGTGGGGCAAGGTCCAGTACCTCGTGGATTGGGAGGGGTACGGCCCTGAGGAATGTTCTTGGATCCCAGCTGATGACATCCAGGGCAAATCTCTCATTTGGGACTTCCAGCGGCCACAGGTCTGTGATGCTTCAGGAGCTGCACCTAGGGAAGGGGGCCCTGTCACAACCACAGACTCTGCTGCAGAGTCTATTCGCCCCCGCAGGCCAGCTGCGCAACCGATTTGACACATGCGCTTGTGAACATGCACGTTCCAGCTAATTACTGTTTCATTATGAAGGTATTTAACTTCCTTTTTTCACTAGTCTTGTCGAGACTTGACCCAGAGCACAGAAACGTTTACATTCCCCGCTTACCCTTGTCCTTGTCCAGGAAAGAGGACTACCGTTTCGACTAACGCTGGAATAAGCAGTATTCATTTACTATCTAGTTATTGCTTGCAGCCAGTGTTGGCATCTAACTTTCAGTTTGGGAGTTTAGTTAATGGCCCCGTTGGCCTAGCGTCTATTGTTTCACTTTTCCCTTAAATTCTACAACAGTTCTCATTAAAGTCAGCGAACTGTCGACACACTTCAGTGTGTGTCTTTCTCTCTCTCTCTCTCTCTGCACTAGGAACAAATCTGAATGTAGTGACAGTAAGAGACTAGATGGGAGGAGGTGTAGTCAATATAGCTGTGGGAATCGATGGGTTCACAGTAAATGTCAATAGATGTTTTGTCTCCTGAGACTGAAGTAGAAGTATCAGATAAAGTACAGAAGTTTCTGAAATGATGCAAGTGAATTTGAGGGCAAGGTAGAAACTGAATTCTGTTTGAGTCGAGGAAAGGGCATCAAGGCAGCCATCGATATAGTTGAAGAAGAGTCAGGCGGTGGTGTCGTGGTGAATTTTGAAAAAGGACTGTTCCTCAGAACCAAAAAAGAAGCAGGCTTAACTAAGGCCTGCATGAGTGCCCATAGCTATTCATTTAATTCCTAGAAAGTGAAAAGATTGAAGAGAAACCATATGCAAAGATTATGTTACAGTATTTATGAAGCTGTACCCTTAGATAGTAGCTGTGACTACTTCAGGAGAGCTGCAACAGCACAGCATATCGCTAAGATAGTCTGCCAAACACCCAGTACTTGGATGGCATCATCTTACTGATGTACTGAATGTACCACTAATGAGTGAAATGACCTCATCATATTATTATATACAGAATTTTGTGAATGTGTGTTTTATTTCAAGAGGAGATCCCCAGCTACAATTCCAGGCCACCTTTACGTATAACTGCAGTGATGCTGTTCTTTTGTCAGTTTGGAGAAAGTGGAATTGGAAACAAAGAAAGAAATATTCCATCTCAAAGAAGAAAATTATGACAGGCTGCTCAACTGAAAAGGCCATTGATAATTTACCAATAAGTATAATGATTATGCGCATAAACGTGGGTAACAGGAAAGGCCTTGTCTGAATGTGCAAATGTAAAGCTTCTCCGTATCACTTGACTCCATGTGCCAGGGCACATTGCTGTGGGACAGCTGAACGCAAAGCTCATGCACCCTTCAACCCTGCAGCCCTGGTTCTGTGCAGTTCCCTGGGTATAGAAGACATTTCAGTTCCTTATTCAGGTTGGGTGACTGGGTACTAATCCAAAGGAGATGAAATAGGAGTGACCAGAAACCTCAGTTTTAAAGAAATAAAATAATATGGATAAAAAGAAGTGAGTTCCAAAGGACTGTCGGCGGAGCAAAGGGAAGCGGCTTTTACAATGGAGTATACTTGTAATTCTGGGGATTGTACGTTAGCGTAGTGGTTAGTTTGACACTTTTACAGTGCCAACAACCTGGATTCAATTTCCCTGCTGTTTATAAGGAGTCTGTACATCCTGTACATGACTGCATCGGTTTCCTCCTGGTTCTCCGGTTTCCTCCAACATTCTGAAGACATATGGGTGAGTAGGATAATTGGTCACATGGGTGCAATAGGACGGTGCAGGTTCATTGGGTTGGAAAGACCTGTTACTGTGATGTATCTCTAAATAAAACATAAAATAGTATTCCTTGTGGCATTGGTGGTGGTTAATGAGACAGATAATGGTAAAGGTGTGAAAAGCTCGATTTAATATATTGGAGTTCCCCAACAGTTATGACTGGGAGACCGTCAATGTGTACATTTAATAAATATATCAATAGTTTAGCATGTGGCCTATTTGGGGAAGGATGCTACAATTTCAGACAGCATTTCATTCCAGAGAACCAGATGGATTTTTATTGGTCATCTTTTTTTAAAAATTCCAAATTAGTAACTAGATTTCAATTATTTAACTGCGTTGGTGGGATTTGAATGCAAATTGAGAATTATTTATCCATTCCTGTGTCTTACGACTGTGGTTACTCAACTGCTGCACTACCTCCATGCAGGTGTTGGTGGGCACACATCAGGATCTGTAGAGTGGTCAGTGAAAAGCCAACCAGGAACCCAAACAGCCAGAATTGAACGATTGGTTTAAGAAAGCAATGTTGCTACTTTTTGGCTCCAAAGTTCCTTTAAATATATGTAGTTTAGAACTGAGCCGTGTTGGCACCTGGCCAAGTGGTTAAGACGTTCGTCTAGTGATTTGAAGGTCGTTAGTTCGAGCCTTGGTTGAGGCAGCGTGTGTGTCCTTGAGAAAGGCACTTTACCACACATTGCTTTGCGATGACGCTGGTGCCAAGCTGTATGGGTCCTAATTGCCTTCCCTTGGATAACATCGGTGGCGTGGAGAGGGGAGACTTGCAGCATGGGCAACCGCTGGTCTTCCATACAACCTTGCCCAGGCCTGCACCCTGGAAACCTTCCAAGGCGCAAATCCATGGTCTCATGAAACGAACAGATGACTATAAAAGAACTGAGCCATGTAAACAAGAAAGTTCTGAAATTTATTTCCGAAAGCATATTCCACAAGCCGATGTCATTCTTTTTTGTTTTGCTAGGGTATAGAATTGAATTAGTTATTCTAAACCGTGGCAAGTTGAACATAACAGCTGGAACAAGTGGATGCAAGCTCAGAGTTAAGCTAAGCTGCAGTCTGTCGTAGGTGTGGAATTCATAAGATCAACAGAATTTAACAACTCCACACAACTTAGCGATTCAGAAATAATCTCTATAACAAAAAGAGGTATAGAATTAGGACACAGAAAGTAGTTATATAAATACACAATATTTCACAAGGTAGCATTTATGTTCAGGTGAAGAAGTCTCAGACCTATTCTGTGATCTATCTTTTGATATATTGTGTCATATGAAGTTGGGAAACACTAAAGAAAGTGAGCAACTTCATCCCATGTCTCTACTTTTCTTTGAATCCTTTTCTTCAGTTAGCTCTAAAGGGTTGTGTCTGATCCTGCCATGTGAAGATCTTTATTTGACAGATGATGGGAGATTGCATAAAGAACATTGGGAGAGAGTGGAGTAACACATGAAGGCCTGAAGAGATCGAAAGGCAGGGCTAGTGAAAAATGTCGTCGTAGTTCCCATTTGTTCAAGTATGTTACTGGTATAATATCAGTACTTTTAGATTCATACATTTTGTTCCTAATGTGTCTTATTTGCTGTAGAGTATAGTTCTTTAATGTGCAGCCAAAGTAGTGAAAGTAAACTACAGTCATCAAACGTTCTGTTCAACCCAGAGACCACCAGAACTGCAAATGTACAAAGAGGAATTGCATAAGGAAGAAGCTCTTGAACACTGTTGGCATAGGAGTTAAAGGAGCAAAAAGAACAAAGGTATGACTCATTGATATATTACGAATCAGAAGTCAATATCTATACAACAAATTAATTATCTTTTCAATTAGCTATAAGTAGCTATGCGTAACTTGCCTTTTTTTCTCTGTCAAATTTATTCAATAGAACCACAATTTTTTTTTGTATGGGCATCATTCAGAATACAGTGAGCAGATTTTGGGAAAAAAAAGGCCTCACTGTTTCTCTTTTAGAAATCTCTTTCACATCTGAAATTCTGCCTCATATCTGAAAGCTGTAGAGAACACAATGCATATTAGGCTAAGTTGCGATAAGAATACCAATTAATTTCATTCGGATATACTTAATTCCATTGAATTCCCAGTACTAGTGGTAGATAAATAAACCAATTACTGTGATACAGAGATGTACTCCTTCATCAAAGAATAGGATTACCCTTCCTCCACTATTGATGCAGCCCTTAATCTCCTCCATTTCCCAAACATCCGTGCTCACCACATCTTCCCACTGCCTTAGCAGAGATAGAGTTCCTTTTGTCCTTACCTACCAACCCATGAGCCTTCGCATCCATCATATCATTCTCCCCAGCTTCTGCCTTCTCCAAAGAGATCCTACCACTCAATATATCTTTCCCTCACTGCCTCTCTCTACTTTCTGAAGGGATCTCTCCCTATGTGATTACCTTGACCATTTGACCCTCCCCACTAATCCCCCTCCCGACACTTACCCCTGCAAGTGGCCAAAGTGCTTCACTTGCTTATTCAGCTCCTTCCTCAACTCCATTCATGGCTCCAACAAGTCCTTCGAGGTGAGGCAACACTTCACCTGTGAACCTGCTGGGGTCGAGTACTGTGTCCAGTGCTTCCAATGTGGCCTCTCCTACATTGATTAAACACATCGTAAATTGGGCAACCACTTGGTCTGCCAAAAACCACAGCTTCCTGGTGGCCAAACATTTTCGTTTCAATTCTCATTCCCATTTTGACATGCTGGTCCATGGCCGCCTCTTGTGCCATGATAAGGCCTCCCTCAGGGTGAAGGAGCACCTCCTTACAGTCTGTCTGCTGGCAAGAATATCTCTCTCCCCCCCCCTTTTTTATTCCCCACTCTGGCCTCTTACCTCTTCTCACCTGCCTATCACCTCCCACTGAATCCCCTCCTCTTCCCTTTCTCCTATGGCCCACTCTCCTCTCCTATCAAATTCATTCATCTCCAACCCTTTACCTTTCCCGTCCACCTGGCTTCACCTATTACTTTCTAGCTATTTTCCTTCTCTTCCCCCAACCTTTCCAACCTTTTTATTCTGGCGTCTTCCCGCCTTCCTTTCCAGTCCTAAAGAAGAGTCTTTGCCCAAAACATCAACTGCTTACTCATTTCCATAGCTGCTGCCTGACCTGTTGAGTTCCTCCAGCACTTTGTATGTGTTGTTTTGAATTTCCAGCATCTGCAGAATGTCTTGTGTTCATGCTATACTGTGATTTAGACCTGATTTTGGTACCGCAAAACAACTAGTCAGCTGATATCTACACCTGCTGAGTTTACATTTAAATCCTCATTTGCTTCATTCAGATAATTTTCATTTCATTTTTCTTTATACGTATTGCATATAAAACAATTTTACCAGAATCAGCAGGTGATCATTATGCATTATTAAATATATGAAGGCTAATCAGTACAAGTGAGGCAAAGTTTTTAGACAATGAAGGCGAGCAATCCTCACAGATGTTCAGCTGTTTGTTCTGATTAACACGAGGGAAAAATTCAATTGATATTCCTGGGAGGATTCCTAATCTAGGAGAGTTTGCTAGGAATTATTTGGCAACTTCTCTGCATTATCCTGAGATGAAATGTCAGTTGGGAAATTGTTTTTTTTCTGTTTAAAGAAGGACCCTTGGGTAGGATGGGTGGAGTAATCCAAATGGACTAATTTATTTCCAGCTATATCTTCCTGGATTTTTTTTCAGAACTACTGTACAAGTTCTGCCTTGCGCCAACATGGGTGTTTTCAGTGTCCTGATCCCCCTTGTTCTAACAATAAGTGCCATACTTTCATCTATCTTGATCATAAACTTTAGAATTTCTTCTCTACCAGTTTATCTCTTTATCTTTCTGTCTCCCTATTCAAACTATTCCTTAACATCTTTCTGTTTGACACATTTGTCCTAAGATCTCTTACTGTATAAATGAGTAATGATGATTTACATAAAATCCTATAGTTTAATAGTCCAATAGTTCCATTTATTATCAGGGAATGTATACAATTGTTGGGGATACAGCACTATCATCTGTGTGTCACAGTCATGTCTTGGTATTCTTGTGATGACTGATAACCTGGGCCAATTAGGGCAACCATTTTTATTAATCTTACACGTGCGACTTATAAGAGTTTATGAACGTTTCATTGGTGGCTCCAATGGCTCCTCAGCCTTTGGTGCTTTCAGCTCATGTGGAGTTATTGAATGAAGGCATCTGTTGAAAGAGGTACAGACGTGTGATAGTCTGGAGAGAAAGTACCAAGATTCTAGTCACACCCCGCAGCAAGATATCGCTACATCCCAGCATCATTGACCTTTCTGGTGGTTTCTGCTGGCTTGGGTGGTGGGACTGTTTAAGTAAAGTATTCCAGGCACTGCTTCCATGTGCACAATACACTGGAGGTGCCAATAATGGTTGTTGGCACTTCTTCTCACTTTCACACTGTGCCTGATAGAGAATTGTTTCTGAACTTATTTCTTCAAGAGGCTGTCGGTGTAAGAAATGTCCCATTTTCAAGCTTCCTTCATTACGGGCATATATTTTCCACAAATCAAAAAAGTGCAGCTGTAACAAGGAAGCCAATACAAGGGAAGTATGGCTCTGCAGGCAAAATATTGTCACCCTGACATTTCTTCCAGTTCATAGTTTTTTCTTGTTGGTGAAATTACTCTTTCCACACTTTCCATGGTAAGCTTCTTTTCTTTGATTGCACATCATGTTGTTCAGTTCATTATTTATCAATTCATGGGCAACTATTGATATTACCTTGAGTGCAGCTTTATGACTTTTCAAGATTGGCTCTATGGATATTAAGTGCCAAATGACTCGAATCAGATTCAAAAACAAAACAATTACCGGAGGAACTCAGCAGGATGTCCTGATGCAGGGTTTTGACTTGGAATTTTGACAATTCCGTTCATCCTACAGGTGCTGATTGGCCTTCAGAATTTCTACAAAGGGAGTTTTTAACATTGTGCCCCATCTTTGATCTTGTCACTTAAGGAAAAATATTCAGTTTCTCCGCATATTTCTCAGAAACCTTAGATATAATTCATATACCTTACTTTTTAAGTACCATCAGTGTTGTTATGCAGTGTAGGGGCGCTTTTACAAATAATTAGCAAGTATAAAAAAATCAAATTGCTAGAGGAATTCAGTGACTAAGCACATCTGTGGAAAGGAGAGGACTTTCCAACATTTTGGGTCAAGACCCTGCATTGGAGGGTTCAGATCCTGTTTAAAATGTCAGCAATTCCTCTTTCCCCTGCACAGTTGCTGCTCCACCTGCCCAATTTCTCCAGCCGTTTGTTACTTGTTCCATATTTTAGTATTTACAGTCTCTTCAGTATCTAATTGGTCTGTTTTTAGTGGATTTGCCTGAAAGAAGAACGTTGAGCATGAAAACTTTGTGTTTCTCAAATGCTAGCAAGCAACCTTTGATATTCACCTAAATAAACATGTTACTTTGATGTATTAACCAAAGGAAAGACCACAACAGAGCAGCATTGCAATGTGGATTTGCATTAGTTTGACGCCTTTATTTGGGAGAAAAGTCCCTAGATTTCAGGAAAAGTAGTGAAGGAAAAGTGCCTGCTGAAATTATGGAAGGACTTAGAGAGCTGAGAGCCTTGAAGTCTGAAGCACAGTTGCAAACATTCAAGAGAGAGCTGTCTGGTTTGGGAGGATACATTGTGCAGTTGCAGAAATGGAGGGCAGTGAAACACCTTGAAGGAATCATTTTCTCATCGTCTTACTTTATCCTGGACACACATATGGACTTTCCAGGGTATTTTCACAAAACGAGAAATTTTGTCGATGCTGGAAATCCAAAGCAAATCATACAAGATGCTGGAGGAACTCAGCAGGCCAGGCAGCATCTATGTATAAGAGGAAACAGTTGCCAATTTGGGCTGAAACCCTTCTTCAAGACTCCTGAAGGGTCTCGGTCTGAAACGTAAACTGTTGACTCTTTTCCATAAATGCTGCCCGGCCTGCTGAGTTCCTCCAGCATTTTGTATTTATTTTGATTGTTAAAAGGATATTGCAAGAATAAATATCTCAAAGTTATATTATAAAAACCACTGCCTACCTCCAACAAGAGAAAATCTGCAAATGCTGGAAATCCGAGTGTGTCTGCCTACCTCTGTCCAATTTGAGTGGTGCAGAACTATAAATAGTCTTAGTTTTGCTCAAATAATTCACTGTTTTTGAACGATAGGGAAATGGAACATGTTGACATTTATTTCTGTTCAGTCTTAACTATTTCTTTAGCTGTAAAAGCAAAAAGTTTTCCTGCAAATTGTTGGAATGTAATTAGAAATTGTTGCTCTTTTCTATTTTTTCAGCATTATCAAAATGTACTGTATTTAATATTAAGACTTCTAGCTTTTTTGTCCAGCTGTCTGAATTGGGAAAAGCTTTTATCTACGAAGAAAGTTCTTGTGCTGCATATCATCAAATATAGGAACAGAAGCCCAGAAAAAGCTTGTCTAAATCAAAATAGTGGAGAAGAAATGCTCAAGATATGGTATGACAGGACTTGTTATGCCCCTGATTACGGATAAGAGTAGTTGAGATCATGTAGTGTTGATAAGGGAATTGTGGTGCTTTCTATTCAAGGGGGATAACAGGCAGTCTAGTTCTCAACAATACTCCCCAAATCTAACATGCTTTAATAAAGTCATAACTGGTACCAATATGTAGTTAGCTTTGAACCATTGAGCATCTAGTCCAAGGAGATTTCAAATTTACCTAACAAGCATTGGGCACAGAGATGGCAATGTTATCAATTGAACCAAGATATTTGAGCAACAGATTATTGAAGAGATTTGACAGCTGAGGTATAGCTGAACAGATTTATCAAGCATTAAGCTCTGTGTTTGTTCAATGGTGAAGAAAATGTCATTAGAGGCAGGATGGCTGTTGTTTATGTGAAACAAAGTGTGGATCCATCAGTCTCTGAGATTTATCACTTTTGACAGGCTACCATGTGATTGTTACATCCTGCCATGTAACATTGGGGTGTATAGGGTGTCAGGGAGGGGTAGCACCTCTAATGGGCCAGGCACACCATGCTCCCTTGGGAGTAGCTCATCCACCATTGGTCCCCATTTTCACTCTGCTCTCATTTGTGGCTCCAAGCAGCTGTTTGCTAGTGACAGCGGCCATACCTTGGTAAACAGCTTGGACAAAAGGGCTAAACCAGCTGAAGGTAACCAATGGGATTTAAACCCTCAGCAAGTTTGGGCTTGCCTACCCAAGATAGAGAAGACTGAATCCAGCAGATTGCGTGAAGGTAACCTCTAGTTTGGGTCAACGGGCAGGAAGGCAGACCTGGCATGGGACTGTGGAGTGCTTAGAGCATGATAAGGCAGAAAGGACATCATGATCATCCACTGCATCTGACTATCTCCAGCCACCTTGACTCTGTCTTACCACTGATACACTGAGTGAGGTTGACGCTGTGCAACTCTTCCTCACTTTAAACTAACTCTTTGCGCAATTTACTCTTGTCATCCACCCTTCCCATCTCAACCTAACCTAAGTCCTGTGGCGACAGGCTAGTGACGAAGCAGCTGGTGAGGGTACACTGACAGCCGTAGCCCCAAATATGCACACTGGTGGCTCAGGCCACAGGATCGTCATCCACTGACGTGGAGAAGCAGTTACTTTCGGCAGCTATCTGAGCAACCAGGCAATGCACTGCGCACCTTCATGGTATGGGGAAGGAGCTAGAACGAGGGACCTAAACATTACTTGCTCCATTTTTTTCCCCTGGCCAGTTTACCACAGCTGGTGGTAACCCTACCACAGCAGTCGAAATACATATAAAAAATTAAGGACTATTCCTTTCACTCTTGGTGTGTGGAATATGCACACACTGTCGGACAGATTTGGTGTTGACAGACCTCAGATGAGAACTTCTCTAGTAGAGAGAGAGCAAGCCCGATATAACGTCAATATCGTAGCCCTGAGTGAGACCCGGCTTGCAGGAGAGGGTGAATTTTGTGAAAGGGGCACGGGATACACATCCTTTTGGAGTGGAAGAGAAAATTGAGACAAATGTGGGGGATGGGGTTGGATTTGCAATGAAGACAGAAATTGTTGGTAAACTTGTTGGACCTCTAAAGGGTGTGAATGACTTGTTCATGACCATGAAACTCTCCCGTCACACGGTAGGAAGCATGTCACCATTGTCAGTGCTTATGCCCCAATCATGTTCAACCCAGATGATGTCAAGGACAAGATCTATGAAGAACTGCGCTCGGTTATTGCCACTGTTCCCAAAGTGGACAAGCTTATCATTCTTAGTGACTCCAACACAAGAGAAGGCTTTGATGTTACCTGGGATGGGGTCAGTGGGAAATACGGTGTTGGCTGCTGCAACAGTAACAGTCTTCTACTACTCGAGACGTGTCCCTAACATTAATTGTTGATCACCAACACCATCCTCTGCTTTCCCAACTATAACAAAACTTCATGGAAACATTCCCGCTCCAAGCACTGGCATCTAATTCACTACGTCATCGTCAGGAAGAGAGACAGGCAGAATGTAAGGGAGATAAAATCAATGTGCGGTGCTGAATACTGTACAAACCACCATCTGATTGTTTCTAAAGTGAACGTCCATATCCAGCACAAGGGACAACCACAAGGAAAGAAATCCCAAAGATGGCTGTAAGTCTCAAAGCTGAGAAGAAGCAACATAAAGCAGTCTTTTGTTGGCACTCTGGAAGACCACTTAAACTCCACCCTCGGGACAATCAGAATGTGGAAACTGCTTAGTCAACCCTCCGAGAGCTGATCTACCCCACTGCCACAGAGATTCTGGAGCCTGCTACCAGAAAGCACAAGGACGGGTTTGATGAAAAATGTGTTGACATCACACACTGCTGGATGAGAAACATCGTCTCCACAAAGCTTTCCTCAGCAACCCTAAGCCCATCGCAAAGAAGAATGCCTTCAATAAAATATGAAGAACCGTACAACACAACCTGTGCCTGATGCAGGACTCCTGGCTGAGCAATAAAGCTGATGAGATCCAGGCGTACGCAGATAGGTATGATTTAAAGAACTTCTATGCTGCACTAAGAGAAGTCTATGGCTCTACATTATCAGGATCATCCCCTCTACTTAGAGCTGATGGGAACACACTGATCATGAACTAAGAGAAAATTCTTCATAGGTGGGCTGACTACTTTAACAGTGTTCTGAATCGTCTTCAACTATAAATTGTCCGGTGATTGTCTGCCTGAAGTACCTGTCAATGAAGCACTGGTTGTTCCACCAACCTTAGCTGAGACTCAGAAAGTGATACATCAGCTCTCTAATGGCAAAGCACCAGGATCTGATGCAATACTGCTGAAGCTTACAAGGAAGGTAGTGCAATGTTAACAGAAAAGCTCCATCAGCTTTTCCCACTCATGCGGCAGCAAGAGACAATTCTGCAATGTTTTGTAACTCCAACACATTAAAATAATTCAAAGGAAGCAAACGAGCTGAGAGATGTGAGTCTTAGATTGTTCCTTACTTTAAGTGAGGCGTGCTCATATCAGATGGTAGTGAGATGATGTATGCAATTCACATATTTGTACATATAACTTGTCATGAATTTATAAACAACAAAGAATATTTAATCAAGCAATATATTTGCAAGATTTTAGACATGAGAAAGTCTGCAGATGTTGGAGGAACTCAGCAGGTCAGGCAGCATCCCTGGAAGTGAATAAACAATCAATGTTTCAGGCCAAGACCCTACTTCAGGACTGAAATGGAAGTGGAAAGATGCCAGAAAAGATGCCAGGTTGGGACTAGCTAGAAGGTGATAGGTGAAGCCAAGTGGGTAGGAAAGGTCAAGGGCTGGAGAAGAAGGAATCTGATAGGAGAGGAGAGTGGACCATAGAAGAAAGGAAAGGAGGAGGAGACACAGGAGGAAATGATAGGCTGGTGAGAAGGGGTAAAAGGTCTGAGTTGGGAATAGAGGAATGCCATTAGGATGGAGGCTACCCAGATGGAATATAAGGTGTTGCTCCTCCACCCTGAGGGTGGCATCATCTTGGTATGAGAGGAGGCCATGGACTGATATGTCGCAATGGGAATGGGAATCAGAATTACAATATTTGACTGACAGGAAGTCTTGCTTGTGGTGGATGTTGCCACAATTTATGATGGGTCTCACCAATGTAGAGGAGGCCACATCAGGAGCATTGGACACAAGAGACGACCCCAGCAGATTCACAGGTGAGGTGTTGCCTCACCTCAAAGGACTGGTTGGGACCCCAAATGGAGGTATATTGTATTACGCAACTAGTATATGGACATCCACAGCATAGTCAGTTCTTAAATTGTCACATTCAGCATTGACTTTACAGAGTAAAATATTCTTCCAGTAGCACATGAGACTCAGAGACACAGGTGTTTTGACACAGCCGTCACTATACTGTATGAGAATCGACAACTAACTCAAAAAGAAAGACCATATGCAGATGATCAGCATTTATAACATGCCAAACACAAGTGCATGATCAAAGTTCAAAGTATATTTATTATCAAAGCATGTACACATTATACAACCTTGAGATTTGTCTCCTTACAGGCAGCCACAAAACAAGAAATCTGAAAGAACCCATAAAAAACCCGAGAAACTTTTTAAAAAAGGAGGGAGAGAGAAACCGGGGAATTATAGGCCGGTTAGCCTAACGTCGGTGGTGGGGAAACTGCTGGAGTCAGTTATCAAGGATGTGATAACAGCACATTTGGAAAGCGGTGAAATGATCGGACAAAGTCAGCATGGATTTGTGAAAGGAAAATCATGTCTGACGAATCTCATAGAATTTTTTGAGGATGTAACTAGTAGAGTGGATAGGGGAGAACCAGTGGATGTGGTATATTTGGATTTTCAAAAGGCTTTTGACAAGGTCCGACACAGGAGATTAGTGTGCAAACTTAAAGCACATGGTATTGGGGGTAAGGTATTGGTGTGGGTGGAGAATTGGTTAGCAGACAGGAAGCAAAGAGTGGGAATAAACGGGACCTTTTCAGAATGGCAGGCGGTGACTAGTGGGGTACCGCAAGGCTCAGTGCTGGGACCCCAGTTGTTTACAATATATATTAATGACTTGGATGAGGGAATTAAATGCAGCATCTCCAAGTTTGCGGATGACACGAAGCTGGGTGGCAGTGTTAGCAGTGAGGAGGATGCTAAGAGGATGCAGGGTGACTTGGATAGGTTGGGTGAGTGGGCAAACTCATGGCAGATGCAATTTAATGTGGATAAATGTGAAGTTATCCACTTTGGTGGCAAAAATAGGAAAACAGATTATTATCTGAATGGTGGCCGATTAGGAAAAGGGGAGGTGCAACGAGACCTGGGTGTCATTATACACCAGTCATTGAAAGTGGGCATGCAGGTACAGCAGGCGGTGAAAAAGGCGAACGGTATGCTGGCATTTATAGCGAGAGGATTCGAGTACAGGAGCAGGGAGGTACTACTGCAGTTGTACAAGGCCTTGGTGAGACCACACCTGGAGTATTGTGTGCAGTTTTGGTCCCCTAATCTGAGGAAAGACATCCTTGCCATAGAGGGAGTACAAAGAAGGTTCACCAGATTGATTCCTGGGATGGCAGGTCTTTCATATGAAGAAAGACTGGATGAACTGGGCTTGTACTCGTTGGAATTTAGAAGATTGAGGGGGGATCTGATTGAAACGTATAAGATCCTAAAGGGATTGGACAGGCTAGATGCGGGAAGATTGTTCCCGATGTTGGGGAGGTCTAGAACGAGGGGTCACAGTTTGAGGATAGAGGGGAAGCCTTTTAGGACCGAGGTTAGGAAAAACTTCTTCACACAGAGAGTGGTGAATCTGTGGAATTCTCTGCCACAGCAAACTGTTGAGGCCAGTTCATTAGCTATGTTTAAAAGGAAGTTAGATATGGCCCTTGTGGCTACAGGGGTCACGGGGTATGGAGGGAAGGCTGGGTTCTGAGTTGGATGATCAGCCATGATCATAATAAATGGCGGTGCAGGCTCGAAGGGCCGAATGGCCTACTCCTGCACCTATTTTCTATGTTTCTATGTTTCTAAACACCCATTATGCAGAGAGAGATAAAAAAAAACAAATCGTGCAAACAATAAGAGTAAGCTAATCACATTTAGAATGAAAGTGGGTCCTGAGACACGAATCCTGGAGTGACACACAGCCACAGCTTCAGTTCAGCATGTGGCACAGTAAAAAGTTCAAATGTTCATAGGCACAATTTAATGTCAGAGAATTGTATACAATATACATCCTGAAATGCTTTTTCTTCACAACCATCCATGAAAATGGAGTGCCCCAAAGGATGAGCAACAGTTAAATGTTAGAACCCCAAAATCTCCCACCAGCTTCCCTCCTCCCCTCGCGCGTAAGTGGCAATGAGCAACAATTCCCCCTCCCCCCACCAGCAAAAAAAAACCCATCGGTACTGCCACCAAGCACTCAAGTGTGAGCAAAGCAATAGCAAAGACACAGAACTTGCTGTTACCCCAAAGACTTCGCATTTCACCCGGTATTCAACATACCACAGGCTCTCTCTCTCCCTAGTAAGGAAGGAAGAGTTGTCTCCATTTTCCCAGTGAGTGTGGAGACAAACAAACAACTCACCGGTTTACAATGTTAGAAATCCGTCACGTCGCTTTTTTTGAGCTTGGTGTGTGAAGATTGCAAAGATCCCGGGTCTCCAGGCACACAGTCACAGATAACCCGACTTCCCCAATGATACATGGGTCTCCTGTCGTGACACCAATCCTCGATCCGCCCGTCTCCAGAGCTTTGAGATCCTAGGCTTCCGAATCTGAACCGGACTCTTAGGCGAAGCCTTTGGCGTGCCGAGCAACAATGGCTAATCGCAGAACCCCAAGAGCGGGTCCCATTCCTACAAAGAACAGTAGTCAGCGTGTAACTCCATGTCAGGGTCTTCAAAAGAACCCTGAAAGGAAAAAATAGAGATATTAAGGATGAAAATTGTGCTGTTTCCGTAGATGCAAGAAAAGGAGTCACCGTTAGATGCCATTAACCCTCCCAAGCTCTGCCTACGTGAAGTGGTGAAATCTGCAGACATGGAGCACAGAGCAGTCTGAGCTGAATTAGCCTCAGCTTCAATGCAGCACACAGCCCGGTAGATGTTGCCGAGCAGCAAGTAGAAGCATCCTCTCTCTTGTCTCTGGTCCCGACACCCTGCCTTTTTAACTCATCTGGCCCGACATTTAAATCATTCCTCATTCTAGGACCTGGGCCCTGATGCATCAATATGCTCAGGGTCTGGAGCATGCTGCCACGTTCCAGACCATACCGGACCTTTCCAAATCAGCCTAACACTTAGATCGATAAAACCGCATTCTCCGTTTAGGTAGATGGGCACCGAATCTGCCTTTCCTCCTTTTCTCTGCTTCACACACCGTAAACCTGTCTCAACTTTGCTCCAACTCCTTCTTGAACGTGCCATGACCTCTTTCCCACTCGCTCTCACACTTACATGCTTCAACCCTTGACTCAGCCTTGCCTTTGCATTCCACTTTATTGTTACGGTGATCATTTACCATAATATTTCTTACAGGAAAATTGTTATTAATAAAGTATTTAGTTATATTTCTTGCTTTGGGAACCAGCAGTAAGTTGTCGCTTGCCTTCAGCAGTGCCATTTTAAACCGACTCTCCATGATCATTCTGTGCCAGGAAAAATAGTCACCTCATAGGCAAGTATAAAGAAGAAGAGGTTGGTCGAGAGGAAGATCTTAAAGCAAAAAAAGGAAGAGGCCAAACAAGAGAAAATCTGCAGATACTGGAAGTCCAAGCAACACACACTAAACGCTGGAGGAACTCAGCAGGCCAGGCAGCATCTAGGAGAAGAGTACAGTCCACGTTTCAGGCCAAAACTCTTTGGCATGACTGGAGAAAAAAAGCTGAGGAGCAGATTTAAAAGTTGGGGAGAGGGGAGAATCACAAGGTGATAGGTGAAACCTGACCTGGAGGGGGAAGGATAAGGTAAGGAGCTGGAAAGTTGATTGGTGAAAGAGACAGAAGGCCATGAAAGAAAGAAAAGGGAGGAGGAATACCAGAGGGAGGTGATGGGCAGGCAAGGAGATAAGACGAGAGAGGGAAAAGGGCATGGGTAATGCTGAAGCAGGGTGGGGGGCATTGCTGGAAGTTTGATAAATTGACGTTCATCCCATCAGGTTGGAGGTTACCCAAATATAATAAAAGGTGTTGGTCCTCCAACCTAAGTGTGGCCTCATCACAACAGTGGAAGATGCCATGGATGGACATATCACAATGGGAATGAGAAGTGGAATTAAAATGAGTGGCCACTGGGAGACCCACTTTATCTGGCAGACGGAGCGTAGGTGCTCAGCGAAGTGATCTCTCAATATACGTTTGGCCTCGCCGATACACAGGAGGCCACACTGGAAGCACCAAACACAGTATATGACCCCAACAGACTCACAGGTGAAGGACTTAGAAGGAATGTTCAGCATCCTGAATGGTAGTGAGGGAAGAGGTGTAGGGGCAGGTGTAGCACTTGTTCCGCTTGCAAGGATAAGTGCCAGGAGGGAGATCAGTGGGGAGGGATGAATGGACAAGGGAGTTGCATAGGGACTGATCCCTGAGGAAAGCAGAAAGTTGGGGGGGGGGTAAGGGAAAGATGTACTTGGTGGTGGGATCTCCTTGGAGGTGCTGGAGATTTCGGAGAATTACGTGCTGGACGCGGAGGCTGGTGAGGCGGTAGGTGAGGACAAGAGGAACCCTATTCCTGGTAGGGTGGTGGAAGGGTAGGGTAAGAGCAGACGTGCGTGAGATGGAAGAGATGCGGTTGAGGGAAGCGTTGATAGTGGAGGAAGGGAAGCCCCTTTCTTTGAAAAAGGCCAAGTCATTTGGATGTAAGCCCTTGTCAGTTAGAACAAGTCTTCTAATAGGAGAAGACAAGAAGAACATAAGATATAGGGGCAGAATTAGCTTATTCAGCCCTTCGAGTCCCACTCAACCCCGTTCTCCTACCTTTCTCCCTTTAACATTTGACACCCTTACTAATCTCTACCACAGACTGCAGGGGAAGCCAAGACCATGGGTATATTTAAAGCGGAAGTTGATAGTTTTCTGATTGGTCAGGGCATCAAAGGATATGGCGGGAAGGCAGGTATATGGGGTTGAATGGTATCTGGGATAAGCCATGATGGAATGGTGGAGCAGACTTGATAGGATGAATGGCCTAATTCTGCTCTTATGTCTTATGGTTTAGTCAAGAACTTATCAACCTCTACTTTAAATACAGCCATTTGTGGAGACCAGATTCCATAGATTCACCACCCTCTGGCTGAAGAAATTCCTCCTCACCTCTGTCCTAAAGGGACATCCTTGTATTATAAGGCTGTGCCCTTTGGTCCTAGACTCTCGCACTATGGGATACATCTTTTCCACATCTACTCTATTTAGGCCTATCAATATACAATATGTTTCAATGAGTTTCCCCCTTATTTCTCTAAACTCCAGCGGTAACACACCCGGGGTGATCAAATGCTCCTCATATGTTAATCTTTTCATTCCCAGGATCCTTCTCGGAAACCTGCTCTGGACCCTCACCAGTGCTAGCATATCCTTTCATAGATATGAGGTCCAAAATGCTCATATTACTCCAAATGTGGTCTGACCAATGCCTTATGAAGCTTCAACATTACATCATTGCTATTTTATTCTAATCCTCTTGAAATGAACCATTGTTGGCAGAATCTCAGATGGAGCCAAGGGAGCACACAGGAGTGAGATACACCAGCAAGCTGAGTGGTGTTGCAGCAACAACCTTGCACTCAATGTCAGCAAGACGGAAGAGCTGACTGTGACTTCAGAAATGGTAAGGTGAGGGAACATGAACCAATCCTCATAGAGGGATCAGAAGTGGAGAGAGTGAGCAATTTCAAGTTCCTGGGTGTCAAGATCTCTGAGGATCTAACCTGGTTCCAACATATTGATGCATCTATAAAGAAGGCAAGACAGCGGCTATATTTCATTAGGACTTTGGAGAGATTTGGTTTGTCAACTAAAACACCGAAAACATCTATAGATGTTCCGTGGACAGCACTCTGACAGGCTGCATCACTTTCTAGTAAAGGTTGGAGTTACTGCACAGGACTGAATGAAGTTACAGAAAGTTGTAAGTTTAGTCAACTCCATCTTGGGTACAAACCTCCATGGTATCCAAGGCATCTTCAAGGAGCAGTGCCTCAGAAAGTCAACAACTATTACTAAGGACCCCCATCAGCCATGGCATGCCTTCTTCTCTTTGCTCCTGTCAGGAAGGAGGTACAGTAGCCTGAAGGCACACACTCAGTGATTCAGGAACAGCTTCTTCCCCTCTGCCATCCGATTCCTAAATTGAGATTGAACCCATGAACACTACCTCACTTTTTAAGAAATATATATTATTTCTGTTGTTGCATTATTTTTAATCTATTCAACATACATAGAAATATATTTACTGTAATTGATTTATTTATTTTCCTTCTATATTGTAATGTATTGCATAGTACTGCTGTTGCAAAGTTAACAAATTTCACAACACATCAAGTTTTAATAGACTTGATTCTGATTCTGTTGAATGCTAACATTGCATTCGCCTTCCTTACCAATGACGCAGCCTGCAAGCTAATTTTAAGTAATCCCAAGTCCCTTTGCACCTCAAATTTCTGAATTTGCTACCCGTTTTGAAAATAGTCTATGCCTTTATCCCTTCTACCAAAGTGCATGACCATACAATTCCCTACACTATATTTCATCTGCCACTTCTTTGCCCATTCTCCTGATCTGTCCAAGTCCCTTCTACAGACTCCCTGCTTCCTCAACACTACCTGCTCCTCCACCTATCTTTGTATCATCCCACAAACTTGGCCACAAAGTCGTGAACTATGTCATCCAAATCATTGACATATAACATAAAAAGAAGTGGACCCAACACCCACCCCTGCAGAATACCACTTGTCACTGGCAGCCAGTCATCAAAGGTCCCCTTTCTTCCCAATTTTTGCCTCCTGCTAGTCAACTAATATTCTATCCATGCTAGCATCTTTCTTGTAATACCATGGGCTCTTAATCTTGTTTATCAGCCTCAGGTGCAGCACCTTGTCAAAGGCCTTTGAAAATCCAAGTAAACAATATTCAATTACTCTACTTTGTCTATCCTGCCTGTTATTTCCTCAACGGATTTCAACAGTTTGTCAGACAAAATTTCCCCTTAACTTTCTTTCAACTCTACCCTCCCAGCTGTTTCCTCTTACCTGGCCAATTCCATTCATGCCTCTCTCTCTTACTGTTGACTGTCTTCTTCCCTCCCCCCCCAGGTAACAATCAAGTTCCCCGTAAACTATCTGCGGACCTCCCATAAGCTCAGACATACACTCTGATGATGACTAACCCCAGTCCTACCCCCTCCATGACAACCAGTCACATCCACCAACCACTGCCTGCCGCTTCTCTGCTTCTTCTTCTCCTCCGTCTTGTTTTACGGCGGATGGCACCCAGCTTAACGGTGCATTACCGCCACCTTCTACTCCAGAGTGTGCAATAGACTTATATTCTAATCCCTTCACCCAATCACACACACGCACATACCCTAACCTAAACTCTATCCTCCCATCTTTGGCCATCCTAGTACCCTATTCCTGTTTATCCATCATATCCTATAAAAAAAACCCCTGTACCCCTTAAGAAAGCTAAAAATACCCTGACCTGTGCTCTCTCACTCATGCCCAGCAACCCTTTTAATGTGAATTCCTGCACCCCCAGTTCCCTTAGATTAATTCTCATCATCTCTCTCTGTATCAAATACTTCCTGCAAATCAGAACTACATGTTCTACTGACTCCTCTTCCTGACATTTCTCGCACAATCCTGTCTGGTGTTTCCCTATCATTTTCAATGTTTTATTTAATGCACAGTGCCCCAGCCTTAACCTAGTCCACACAGTTTCCTCTCTTCTGTATCCACTACCTACCCTAGTACCTGCAACACTCTTTTGTATTTGACGTAAATGCCTCCCTTTCCCCTCCCTGTCCCATCTTTCTTGCCACATTTGGTTGATTTTTTTCCTAGATTACACACTTAACCTCTGCTTTACTGATAATAACGTGCATTTCTGTATTTTCTTCCTTTAACGCCCTCTTTGCCAACTCATCCACCCTCTCATTCCCCTTCACCCCTACATGAACTGAACCCCATAGAAATTTTACCTGACCTCCCAGATTTGCAATTTTTGTGACTGACTGAAGGACTTCATAAAGTACATCTTGCTGACTGTTTAAGTGAAAAGACATTAAACTTGCTAGAACTGAGGATGAATCTGAGCATATCAACACTTTGACTTGTCTAGCTTTCTCCACCCATCTCCACCAACCGTTTTTTTCTTAATTGTCGATATTTCCGAAGTAGCCTCATTAATTTTCTTTTCCATAGCCGATATCTTTAATTCTTGTTCTTCAATAACTTGATTCATTGCCTCCTGTTCTCTTTTAATTCTGGTAGTAGTCTTGAGTGCCTCGAATTGGATTTCCAGATTGCCGCAAGATTCCTGGACAATGGAAATAATTTTTTCAAACTTTTCATTAACCTTCACCAGGCTATCAATCTTAGTATTCATATCTTCCATTAAAGATAGCATTCTTTCTCAAGTAAGGACTTCCGCTGATTTCTCTATTGGGTCGGTTTCAGCAACGGTTTTTCCAGCTTTTTTTTAAAATCGCAGCGATCATAATTAAATCATAAAACCTTCAGTAAGAGTAATAAATCTTCAAACTTTAAACGGATCTAGCAGTGTGAAGTAGGTTATTAAAGTTAGGAGCAGCACTAAATGCGTCCTACTCCATGGACTGTCAACAGGAGACCCATCACTTGTCTTTGTCTTCCTCTTGCTTTCTTTCCTTCAATCTTTCCATAATTACCGTGCATTCTAACTCCTCTTTCCTAATCACATGTCCAATGAAGTTACGTTGCCTTTTCATGATCTCATACATTATTTCTCCTTCTGTGCTTGCTCTGTTCATGATATCCTCATTAGATATTCGTTTCGTCCCTGATATTCTTTGCGGTCTCCTCAAAAACCATATCTCTGATGCTTCAATTCGTTTTCTCATGTTACTAGATATTGTCTAACATTCTGAACCATATAACATAACTGGATAAATATTTCAGTGCTCTGGGGGGGGGGGGGTTGTCATGACCAGTTTAGTGTTGGTCAGTATACTCTTCATTCTCATAAAGGTGTCTTTTGCCATCCCTATTCTTCTTTTGATGTCCATGTCACACCTGCCATCTGATGACACCCAGCTTCCTAAGTAGCAAAAGTTCTGTACTTGTTTTATGTCTTCCCCGTCTATTCTCAGCCTGCAGATAGGATTCTCCTTCTTTTTGGATATCACCATACATTCTGTCTTTTTGCAGTTGATAGATAGACCTATTTTTGCACTTTCTTCAACAACTATATCAATTAAGTTTTGTAGTTCTTCCTCCATACTTGCAATTAACACAGTGTCATCTGCATATCTGAAATTATTGATGTTATCACTGCCAACTTTGATTCCCAAGATGTCTCTTATTTTTTGTAATATTGTTTCAATGTACACATTAAACAAATCAGGGGAGAAAACATACCATTGTTTAATGCCTCTCTTGATTTTCGTAAACTGACTCACTTCTCTATCTATTCTTACAGTGGTAGTTTGTTCCCAGTACAGATTTTTGATTAGGTGGAGGTCTTTCGAATCTAGATCTAGAGTTTTCTGTAATACTTCAAATAACTTATTGTGCTTCACTTTATCAAATGCTTTTGTGTAGTCGATAAAACAAACAAACAAATCTTTTTGCACTTGAATAGCTTGTTCTGATAGTATCCTTATCATCAATATCGCGTTTCTTGTACCTTTGTCTTTCACAAAACCACATTGTTCTTTATCTATTTCAGCTTGTGTCTTACTTTTAGCTCTTGTCATCAGAATTCTTAGAAGTAGCTTAGTGATATGACTCATTAAACTTATGTAATTCACATTCTATTGCTCCAGGTTTCTTAGGGAGGGTGATAAATACTGATTTTTTCATCTCTTCTGGTATTATTCTGGTCTCATAAATGTCATTGATTAAATCAGTAAGTTTTTCAATTCCATAATCTTCAACGGCGATAATTTGTTCTATTACTAATTCATCAGGACCTGCTGCCTTTCCTTTCTTCATCTTATTTATTGCATTATGAACTTCAGATTTTAAAATACTTGGACTTTCAATGTTTTTCTTAATTTCTGGTTTTTCGCCTCAATCGTCTTCAAACAATTCCTGAATATACTCAGTCCATCTGTTCATAACCTCACCTTTTTCCATGATAATGGTACCATCCTTTGCTTCAAACATCCACCTGAAGAACAGAGGAGCTTTTTACCAGTGATATTCTTGATTTGTTGATGTAACCTTTTTGGATCAGTAATAGGGATTCTTTCTAATTGCCCACACTTCTGGTTTAACCATTCTTCTTTGGCTTTTTGACATTAGCTTTTAAATTTTTTATCTCAGAACTTATATTCTGTAGGATTTGCTTTCTTCCATTAGATTTTTGATTTCATCTGTCATCCATTTATTCTTTGTGCTTTTTCCTTCTTCAGGAATCACTGACTTTGCTGATTCTACCAAGGCATACTTTTAGAGAGTTAAACTTCATTTCTATAATTGCTATCATCTTCAACAGATTCTATTTCTAGACTTTGAAATATATTCCCTACTTCAATTGTAAATTTTTGTCTGAAGTTTCTTCTTTAATTAATTGCGAGTAGTCAAGGGATTGTTCAGGTTTTTGCTTCTTTCGTTTTTTTAAGTTTTACTTTTACGTGACATATTACTGGGTTGTGGTCACTATTACAGTCTGCACCTGGATATGGTTTGCATTGAGTCACTGAGTTTCTAAATCTTTGGTTTATAGTAATAAAGTCAATTTGATTTCAGAATCAAATATAACTCCCAGAAATTTAAATGATCCAACTCTTTCTAATTCAATCCCATACATCCTTAACTTCTTCCTTACCTCCATTCTTTTCCTGGTGAAAAATACAGTTCGAGTTTTTTCTACTGAAAATCTACATCCCTACTCATAACCCCACTCCACCACTTCATCAATTGCTCTTTGTAGTTTCCTGATTATATGCTCCATGTTCCTGCCTCTTTTCCACAAGGCCCCATCATCCGCAAACTGTGACCTACCTATATCCACTGGTACCTTTGTGAAGACATCATTGATCACAATGATGAAAAGTAACGGCCTAATCACACTACCTTGAGGTGTGCCATTTCCCACTATGTACTGTTTTGATAATTCTGATCCAATCCGAACTTGAATTTTTCTACCAAACAGAAAATCTTTAATCCAATTAAAAACTCTCCCACCAACCCCCATCTTGTGCAGTTTAATTAACAATCCTTCCTTCCACCTCATATCATAGGCTTTTTCTATGTCAAAAACCACTGCAACTACTGACTCTTTATTTGCCTGGGTCTTTCTTATTTCAGTCTCTAACCTTATCACTGCGTCCATGAAATTCCTCCCTTCCTAAAACCACTCTGATAACTTGCCAGCATTCCCCTCTTCTCAAGCTCATACGATAACCTTTCTGTTATCAGCCTTTTCATTATCTTGCATATATTTGATGTTAATGCTATTGGTCTGTAGCTAGTGGGTTTTGATGGATCCTTGCCAGGTTTCCTTATTGGAATTACTACTGCTTCTTTCCATGCACTTGGTAATCTGCCCTCCTCCCACATTATAAAAATGCAGCAACTTCAAGAGCACTCCTTCTCCTAGATTTTTTAGCGTAACACAGCATATCAGATCTTTCCCTGGGGAGGTTGGTCTCGATCTCTTTATTGCTCTCACCATTTCTGCCAATGTAAATGGATCATCAATTATATCGTCAATTTCCCCCCTCCTGTTTAATGCACCTGGGTGTTGACTCATTGTTCTCTCCCTTCTCCTCCCTTCTTCAGACAAATTTTCAGAACTCTGTATCTATGCAAACAGCTTGGCCATGATCTCGGCCTTATCCCTACTGGAGACTGCTGTTTCCTCCTCAGATATCATTACTGGATATCCCCATTCTCTTCTATCTCCCCCTATCCTCTTAATCATTCCCCATACCTCTCCCACAGGTGTTGTTCTTCCTATTTGGTTGCAAAAACTCCTCCAGCTTGCCCTTTTAGCTTGACGTATAGTTCTTCTCAGCACTGCTTGTGCCTTCTTATATTGAATCAAATGTTGCATATTATGGGTTCTCTTAACTAGCCTGCATGCTCTATTTCTGGTTTTTACAGCCTGACAACATTCCTCTGTCCACCATGGTATCAGTTTTCTATTCATCCTATTTTTACTCCTGGGTATAGATCCTTCTGCTGCCATAATAATTGCTGAATTCACCTGATTGTTTAATTCATCTGTATTTCCAGAAATGTCAATCTTTGTCAATGCTTCTTCACTCAACTTCTGGAACTTACCCCAATCTGCTTTTCCAAACACCCACTTTGGGATTCCACTACCTGGTCTTACTTCAACTCTTTCACCCACTGAACATAAAATTGGGTAGTGATCACTGCCTACTGTTGAAGCAGTCCAAACTCCCCAGTTACTAACTCCAGCCAAGGTATTAGACACCAACATAATATCTAATACTGACTCAGTTCCTGTTGTTATGTATATCCTCGTTCCTCTACCATCATTCATACACACCAAATCCCTTTCTTCTATCAAATCTTCAATTACCTTTCCATCTGAATCTGTAATCGGATTCCCCCCCCCCCGCCATATTGTGCTGTGAGTATTGAAATCTGCACACCACACTACTTTATGTCTGTTTTGTCCTTGTATCCTTAATAGGCTGTCCAAATCCAACCTTTTACATGGATTGTAGTAGTTAATTATAACCACTCCTTCCCCTCTCTCCCACACTTCCACCACTATGTATTCCTGATCATCTCCTTTTTCCAGTACCCTACATGGTACACCTTGCTTGATTAACATAGCACAACCCCCTCCTCCCCCTAGATTTCTATCATTCCTTATCATTCTATACCCATATACCACAAAGTCTAAAGTTGGTTTCAACCAAGTTTCCTGAATGCACAAAACATCCGGTTTTACAACCATTTCTTTAATAAAGTGTTTGAATTCCTGGCTATTGGCCAGTAAGCTCCTTGCATTCCATTGCAAAAGAATCACCCCCTCCCAGCAATTCCCGCTCCTTCCCCATTCTCTTTCCCCCAGCAAGTTCTGCAACCACATTCACGCATGCACCCACTTGGCCTCCCTTCTCGCCCGACCTCCTCCAGCCAGCCCCCCCAGTTCTCACTCCAATTGTAAGCTATTTACACTCAGTGGACACTTTATTAGGTACACCTGCTCGTTAATGCAAATATCTAATTAGCCAATCATGCAGCAGCAATTCAAATGCATAATAAAAAAAATTTAGACATGGTCAAAAGGTTCAGTTACAATGCCTACAACATGCTGGAGCAACCCAGCAGGCTAGGCAGCATCTATGGAAAGAGTAAACTGTTGACTTTTCAGGCCGAGACCCTTTTTCCGGACTTGAAGCAGGGTCTCGGCCTGAAATATCAACTGTTTACTCATTTCCACGGATACTGCCTGGCCTGCTGAGTTCTTCCAGTATTTTGTGTGTGTTACTTTGGATTTACTGCATCTGAAGATTTTCTTGTGTTCAAGAGGTTGAGCTGATTGATGTTCAGACCAAACATCAGAATGAGGGAGAAATATGATGTAAATGACTTTGGCTGTGTAATGATTGTTGATGCCAGATGCCATAGTTTGAATATTTCAGAATCTGCTTATCTTCTGGGATTTTCATGCACAGCCGTCTCGAGAGCTTACGGAGAATGGCGCGAGAAACAAAATGCATTCAGTGAGTGATGGTTCTGTGATCAAAAATGCATTGTTAATGAGAGATTTCAGAAGAGAGAGGCCAAACTGGTTCAGTCTGACAGGAAGGTGACAGTAAATCAAGCAACCACGCTTTACAACAGTGGTGTTCAGCAGAGCATCTCTGAAAGAACAACACATTGAACCTTGAAATGGATGGGCTACAGCAGCAGAAGACCACAAACATCCACTCAGTCGCCACTTTACCAGGTGCAGGAGGTAATCAATAAAGTGGCCACTGAGTGTGCAATAGCAAATGAAATATGGAAAGAGCAGTGAAATTGGCAACGAATATTCTGAAGCACATTTAGCACAAGCACCAAAATACAAATTAATCCTTCAATATGCATTACATTATAAAACAGCAATACTGAAATAAAAAATGTAATTTTATAATTAACTTCATTGAGGTACTTGTCTATTACAATGGTTATAAAATTACTATAAAAACTTTATCGCAGACAGGTTCATGGCATCTTATGGTAACTACAATATTACATACAGTATTTCAAAAATTCTTCATAATACTCCTTTGGAGTTTATTAGCTGAGCCGGAAAGAACAATGAGATAATTATAGGGAGCCAGTTATAGAGTTTTCCCATGGCTTTTGGTGCTGATTTAATTGAGCAATTGATATCCTCCTTATAAAACAGGACTGCCTATTTTCAGCACTCACCTTCCAATGCCACATCAGTTATTTAACACAGCCAACAGTAAATGTAATATGGCAGCTCCTGATATAACATTGTTTAATTCTTCAAACAGCATCTTTACTTCTACAAATTAAAAATTCAATTAAGTGGATACATAATTATATCATAAATTTATTTTGCTGGAGTTTCTCCTCAGCACTTGTGTTAATGTGGTTAGATGAACACCAAAGGAAAATTAATGCATGCTGCAACAAACCGGGGAGGTGGAACATACTAAAGAGCTGTCACCTTTGATAAGAATATTTTGCCTGCAGAGACTTTTTGGATGAATTTGCACTATTTCTTTTACTCTGAACTACCTTCAGACAGCTGAGAGGCTTTTGTCTTCTTTCCAATCAAATTCTCTCATAACACAACAAAGCATTTGTTTAATAATGGGAATAAATGTAATGCTCTCCGGTGAAGGGGATTGAAATAATGTCACCTTGCTGTCGCTGTTACAAAATAAAATGAGGTAGATTCAGTTTCATTCTGAAACACTTTTTTCTTTCAATATAGAGATTTGTAAATGTCTCTGTCATACACTATTTTTTCACTTAAGGTTCTTTCATACAAAAGATATGCATTTTAACAAAACCCCAGGAGATGAGGGGCCCTTTGAAATACTTTGAACATGACAGCAGATGCAAGGGAACTTTCAAAATCTTGTATCTTTAATACTTTATTGGTATTCTAGTTATTTAATCTACTGATAATTCATTTTAACTTAAAAGAACAGTGTTGCATCAAGGTAAGAACAATATTTCATGCTGCTTCCAAAAGCAGTGGTTGCATTAGCAGCAGCTTCTTTATAATCTATTCATGTTTGCGATTCACTGTGATCCGAGTTCAATTCCGCCGCTCTCTGTAAGGAGGCTGTATAATATGTTCTTCTTGTGGCCATGTAGATTTCATCCAGGGGTTTCAGTTTACATAAGACCATAAGACCTAAGCACAGAATTAGGTCTTTCAGCCCACCGAGTCTGTTCCACCATTCCATCATGGATGATTTATTATCCCTTTTAACCATATTCTCCTGCCTTTGCAAGAGACTAATCAAGAACCTTTCAAATTCCACTTTGAATCTACCCAATGACTTGGCCTCCACAGCAGTCAAATGAATTCCACAGATTCACCACCTTCTGACTCAAGGAGATCCTCCTCAGCTCTGTTCCAAATGGCTGTCCCCCTATTCTGAGGCTGTGCCCTCTGGTCCTAGACTCCCACTATAGGAAACATCCTCCCCACATTCACTTAATCTAAGCCTTTCAATATTCAATAGGTTTCATTGACATCCCTCTCATTCTTCTGAACTCCAGCAAGTACAGGCCCAGAGCTATCAAATACCGTTCATATGTTAACCCTTTCATTCCCAAATCATCCCCGTGAGCCTCCTCTGCAACCTCTCCAATGCCAGCGCATCTTTTCTAGATAATGGGCCCAGAACTGCTCACAATACTTGAAGTGCACTCTGACCTATACATTATAAAGCCACAACATTACATCGTTGCTCTTATAATCTAGTCTTCTCAAAGTCAATGCTACCATTGCATTTGCCTTCTTTACCACTGACTCAACCTGCAAGTTAACCTTTGGGGAATTCTACACAAGGACTCCCAAGTCCTGTTGCACTTCTGATTTTTGAATTTTTTTGCTGTTTATAAAATAGTCTACACCTCTTATTCCTTCTACCAATGTGCATGACCATACACTATATTCCATCTGCCAGTACTTTTGCACATTGGTTGTTTGTCTGTCTTGTTAGGTTCGGTTTTTCATTGATTCTATCGTATGTTTTGGAGTTAATGTGTATTCAGAAAGAAAACAAAACTCAGGGTTGTATAAGCTGACATATATGTGCTTTGATAATAAATTTACTTTGAACTTTGGGCTAGTGGGTTAACTGGTCATGTGGGTGTAATTGGCCCAGGAGGGCCTCTTACGATGCTGTTTTCGAAAGAAGTAAAATAAACAAAACAACTTTAATGACTCCACCTCCAAATTGTGTTTGTTCAAAGGATTGTTCTTGTAATATTAAATTTTAAAACTTATATTGCCATTTTCAGAAACCTAACTATGAAATAGTGACACACATAAAAGATGCTGGTGAACGCAACAGGCCGGGCAGCATCTCGAGGAAGAGGTACAGTCGACGTTTTGGGCTGAGAACCTTCGTCAACAAATCACATTCAGTTAACAATCATAAACTAAATGACTTTAGACTTCTCAGTGCTTTCTATCCTTCATCACTCATTTCTGAATTTTATACACATACTTCATTTTCACAACGGGTGTAATTAAGTATTAATTTTATTTATTTTTATTTTTTTGAGATACAGCATGGTAACAGACCCTCTGGCCCAATAGCCCGTGCCTCCTAACTACACCGATTAACCTACTAACTCTTTCGACTTTGAAATGTGGGAGGAAACCGGAGCACCAGAGGAAACTCACGCGATCATGGGGGAAAAGATAAACTCCATACAGACAGTGGTTGAATTGAACCCGGGTTGCTGGAACTGCAATAGTGTTACCCTAGCCACCACGCTACAACGCCCCATGTTTGATTATTAATTGATAAGTATTTTCTTCAAATGAGCTTCAGAAAATTGAGGATACAGTATATTGGATAGCTCCCAAAAGAATATAGAATAGTACAGCGCAGTACAGGCCCTTTGGCCCACAATGTTGTGCCGACCCTCAACCCCCGCCTCCCATATAAGCCCCCACCTTAAATTCCTCCATATACCTGTCTAGTAGTCTCTTAAACTTCACTAGTGTATCTGCCTCCACCACTGACTCAGGCAGTACATTCCACACACCAACCACTCTCTGAGTAAAAAACCTTCTTCTAATATCCCCCTTGAACTTCCCACACCTTACGTTAAAGCCATGTCCTCTTGTATTGAGAGGTGGTGCTCTGGGCTATCCACTCTATCTATTCCTCTTATTATCTTGTACACCTCTATCATGTCTCCTCTCATCCTCCTTCTCTCCAAAGAGTAAAGCCCTAGCTCCCTTAATCTCTGATCATAATGCATACTCTCTAAACCAGGC
Organism: Mobula hypostoma; assembly: GCF_963921235.1. Taxonomy (NCBI): domain Eukaryota; kingdom Metazoa; phylum Chordata; class Chondrichthyes; order Myliobatiformes; family Myliobatidae; genus Mobula; species Mobula hypostoma. Next base: position 55,442,887 of record NC_086104.1, on the reverse strand, counting down.
AGCATCCTGGTAAATCTCCTCTGTACCCTTTCCAATGCTTCCACATCCTTCCTATAGTGAGGCGACCAGAACTGGACACAGTACTCCAAGTGTGGCCTAACCAGAGTTTTATAGAGCTGCATCATTACATCGCGACTCTTAAACTCCATCCCTCGACTTATGAAAGCTAATGCCCCATAAGCTTTCTTAACTACCCTATCCAGCTAGAGGCAACTTTCAGGGATCTGCGGACATGTACCCCCAGATCCCTCTGCTCCTCCACACTACCAAGTATCCTGCCATTTACTTTGTACTCTGCCTTGGAGTTTGTTCTTCCAAAGTGTACCACCTCACACTTCTCCAGGTTGAACTCCATCTGCCACTTCTCAGCCCACTTCTGCATCCTATCAATATCTCTCTGCAATCTTCGACAATCCTCTACACTATCTACAGCACCACCAACCTTTGTGTTGTCTGCAAACTTGCCAACCCACCCTTCTACCCCCACATCCAGGTCGTTAATAAAAATCACAAAAAGTAGAGGTCCCAAAACAGATCCTTGTGGAACACCACTAGTCACAATCCTCCAATCTGAATGTATTCAATCCACCACGACCCTCTGCCTTCTGCAGGCAAGCCAATTCTGAATCCACCTGGCCAAACTTCCCTGGATCCCATGCCTTCTGACTTTCTGAATAAGCCTACTGTGTGGAACCTTGTCAAATGCCTTACTAAAATCCATGTAGATCACATCCACTGCACTACCCTCATCTATATGCCTGGTCACCTCCTCAAAGAACTCTATCAGGCTTGTTAGACACGATCTGCCCTTCACAAAGCCAGGCTGACTGTCCCTGATCAGACCATGATTCTCTAAATGCCCATAGATCCTATCTCTAAGTATCTTTTCCAACAGCTTTCCCACCACAGACGTAAGGCTCACTGGTCTATAATTAACTGGACTATCCCTACTACATTTTTTGAACTAGGGGACAACATTCGCCTCCCTCCAATCCTCCAGTACCATTCCCGTGGACAACGAGAACATAAAGATCCTAGCCAGAGGTTCAGCAATCTCTTCCCTCGCCTTGTGGAGCAGTCTGGGGAATATTCCATCAGGCCCCGGGGACTTATCCGTCCTAATGTATTTTAACAACTCCAACACCTCCTCTCCCTTAGTATCAACATGCTCCAGAACATCAACCTCACTCATATTGTCCTCACCATCATCAAGTTCCCTCTAATTGGTGAATACCGAAGAGAAGTATTCATTGAGGACCTCGCTCACTTCCACAGCCTCCAGGCACATCTTCCCACCTTTATCTCTAATCGGATCTACCTTCACTCCTGTCATCCTTTTTTTCTTCACATAATTGAAGAATGCCTTGGGGTTTTCCTTTACCCTACTCACCAAGGCCTTCTCATGCCCCCTTCTTGCTCTCCTCAGCCCCTTCTTAAGCTCCTTTCTTGCTACCCTATATTCCTCAATAGACCCATCTGATCCTTGCTTCCTAAACCTCATGTATGCTGCCTTCTTCCACCTGACTAGATTATCCACCTCACTTGTCACCCATGGTTCCTTCACCCTACCATTCTTTATCTTCCTCACTGGGACAAATTTATCCCTAACATCCTGCAAGAGATCTCTAAACATTGACCACATGTCCATAGTACATTTCCCTGCAAAAACATCATCCCAATTCACACCCGCAAGTTCTAGCCTTATTGCCTCATAATTTGCCCTTCCCCAATTAAAAATTCTCCTGTCCTCTCTGATTCTATCCTTTTCCATGATAATGCTAAAGGCTAGGGAGTGGTGGTCACTGGCCACCAGATGCTCACCCACTGAGAGATCTGTGACCTGACCTGGTTCATTACCTAGTACTAGATCTAGTATGGAATTCCCCTTAGTTGGCCTGTCCACATTCTGTGACAGGAATCCGCCCTGGACACACACAAACTCTGCCCCATCTAAACCCTTGGAACTAATCAGGTGCCAATCAATATTAGGGAAGTTAAAGTCACCCATGATAACAACCCTGTTATTTTTGCACCTTTCCAAAATCTGCCTCCCAATCTGCTCCTCTGTATCTCTGCTGCTACCAGGGGGCCTATAGAAAACCCCCAATAGAGTAACTGCTCCCTTCCTGTTCCTGACTTCCACTCATACTGACTCAAAAGAGGATCCTGCTACATTACCCACCCTTTCTGTAGCTGTAATAGTATCCCTGATGAGTAATGCCACACCCCTCCCCTTTTTCCGTCCTCTCTATCCCTTTTAAAGCACTGAAATCCAGGAACATTGAGAATCCATTCCTGCCCTGGTGCCAGGCAAGTCTCTGTAATGGCCACTACATCATAATTCCATGTATGTATCCAAGCTCTCAGTTCATCACCTTTGTTCCTGATGCTTCTTGCATTGAAGTACACGCACTTCAGCCCTTCTACCTCCCTACCTTTACACCATTTATTCTGCTTCTCTTTCCTCAAAGCCTCTCTATATGTTAGATCTGGCTTTACTCCATGCACTTCTTTCACTGCTCTATCGCTCTGGGTCCCATCCCCCTCGCAAATTAGTTTAAACCCTCCCGAACCATGCTAGCAAGCCTGCCTGCAAGGAGGCCTTGGATTCACAGTTTGCGATTAACTATTGCCTATTCAGTGGAACCTTTCTGTTGTCTGCTCAGTGGCTGGAACTCACCAGCAGGTGGCAATTTCCTGGATTGCTACCACTAGGTAAAGGAGCCTGCATTTCTAAAGGATGTGTTAGTGTGCTCTGTGGCTGGAAAATTTTTTGACAGGCATCTTTTAGCTGAAGATATTCTTGAAAAATGTGAAGAATGGTACAACAACATGGAATGGGCACAAGCATTTGCCACAGGTGCTTTTGAGATATTGGGAGAAAAGTAGCAGGCTTAGGACGATGTCCTGAGCCTGCGTGTGTGGCGGGGTGGGAGCAGTGCCAGGAAAACGCTTCAGTATGCAGTCAGTCAGTCCATAAGACCATTAGATATAGGAGCAGAAGTAGGCCATTTGGCCCATTGAGTCTGCTCTGCCATTCAATCATGGGCTAATCCAATTCCTCCAGTCATCCCCACTCCCTTGCCTTCATCCTATACCCTTTGGTGCACTGGCTAATCAAGAATCCATTTATCTCTGCCTCAAATGCACCCAATGACTTGGCCTCCACAGCCATTCGTGGTAACAAATTCCCAGATAGACCACCCTCTGACTAAAGTAATTTCTTGGCATCTGTTCTAATTGGAAGTCCTTCAATCCTGAAGTCATGCCCTTTTGTCCTAGACTGCCCTACTATGGGAAATAACTTTGCCATATCTAATCTGTTCAAGCCTTTTAACATTTGGAATGTCCCTATGAGATCCCCCCCTCATTCTCCTGAACTCCAGGGAATACAGCCCAAGGGCTGCCAGATGATCCTCATACAGTAACCCTTTCATTCCTGGAATCATTCTCATGAATCTTCTCTGAACCCTCTCCAATGTCAGTATATCCTTTCTAAAATAAGGAGCCTAAAACTGCACACAGTACTCCAAGTGTGGTCTCACGAGTGCCTTATAGAGGCTCAACATCACATCCCTGCTCTAATATTCTATACCTCTGGAAATGAATGCCAACATTGCATTCACCTTCTTCATTTGCCAGTTCTTTGCCCATTCCCCGAAACTATCTAAGTCTCTCTGCAGGTTCTCTGTTTCCTCAACGCTACCCACTCCTCCACCTATCTTTGTATCATCGGCAAACTTAGCCACAAATCCATTAATGCCATTGTCCAAATCATTGACATACATCGTAAAAAGCTGCAGTCCCAACACCGACCCCTGTGGAATTCCACTAGTAACCGGCAGCCAGCCTGAATTGGATCCCTTTATTCCCACTCTCTGCTTTCTGCCAATCAGCTATGCTAGTAAATCCCCTGTAATTCCATGGGCTCTTATCTTGCTAAGCAGCCTCATGTGTAGCACCTTGTCAAACGCCTTCTGAAATCTAAGTACACCACATCTACTGAATCTCCTTTGTCTACCCTGCTTGTAATTTCCTCAATATATTGCAGTAGGTTAGTCAAGCAAGATTTTCCTTTCAGGAAACCGTGCTGGCTTTGGCCTTCCTGTCATGTGCCTCCAGGTATTCCATAATCTCATACCTAACAATCGATTCCAACAACTTTCCAACCACTGATGTAAGACTAACAGGTCTATAGTTTCCATTCTGCTGCCTCCCACTCTTCTTAAATAGCGTAGTAACATTTGCAATTTTCCAGTCCTCCGGTACAATGCCAGAATCTATCGATTCTTGAAAGATCATTGTTATGCCTCCGCAATCTCTCCAGATACTTCCTTCAGAACCCAAGGGTGCATTCCATCAGGTCCAGGAGATTTATCCACCCTCAGACCATTAAGCTCCCTGAGCACCTTCTCAGTTGTAATTTTCACTGCACATACTTCACTTCCCTGACACTCTTGAATGTCTGGTATACTGCAGACGTCTTCCACTGTGAAGACTGATGCAAAATACGCATTCGGTTCCTCTGCCATCTCTGCATCTCTCATTACAATATCTCAGCGTCATTTTCTATTGGTCTTATATGTAGCCTCAACTCTTTTGCCCTTTATGTACTAAAAAAGCTTGTAGTATCTTCTTTGATATTAGTCGCCAGCTTCCTTTCATAATTCATCTTTTCCTTCCTAACGACCTTCTTAGTTTCCTTCTGCAAGTTTTTAAAAGCTCTCCAATCCTCTATCTTCCCACTAGCTCTGACTTCCTTGTATGCCCTCTCTTTTGCTTTTCTTTGGCTCTGACTTCACTTGTCAGCCACGGTAGTGTCCTTCTTCCATTTGAAAATGTCTTCATATTTGGAATATATCTGTCTTGCACGTCCCTTATTTTTTGCAGAAACTCCAGCCATTGCTGCTCTGCTGTCCTTCCTGCTAGTGTCCCTTTCCAATCAACCTTGGCCAGTTCCCCTCTCATGCCATCGTAATTTCCTTTATTCCACTGAAATACTGACACATTGGAATTTAGTTTCTTCATCTCAAATTTCAAAGTGAACTCGATCATATTGTGATCACTGTTCCCTAAGGGTTCCTTAACAAGCTCTCTTATCACCTCTGGATCATTGCACAACAACCAATCCAGCACAGCCGATCTCCTAGTGGGCTCAACAGCAAGCTGCTCTAAAAATCCATCCCTTAGATATTCTACAAATTCTCTCTCTTGAGCTCAAGTACTGGTCTGGTTTTCCCAATCCACTTTCATGTTAAAATGCCCAACGATTATCATGACATTACCCTTCTGACATGCCTTTTCTATCTCCTGCTGTAATCTGTAATCCACATCTCGGCTGCTGTTTGGAGGCCTGTGTACAACTACCATTAGGGTCCTTTTACCCTTGCCATTTCTTAAGTCATCTCATAGAGTCACTCACAACACGCTGGAGGAACTCAGCAGGTCGGGCAGCATCCGTGGAAATGATCAGTCAGCATTTCAGGCTGGAACCCTTCGACAGGACTGAAGAGGGAAGGGACAGAGGCCCTAAGACAGTAGTAGTTGTCAGTGCTGGGCGGGAGCAGTGCTGGAAGAAATTCAATGATCTTTCATGGGAGCTGTGGGTCAATGACTGAATCTCCAATGGTACGTCCTGCCAGCTGCACCACCAGCTGTATATACAGTTCAGCATACAATACCTCCATCATTAATCATCTACCAGGACACATAGCTAATATTCACATGCCCTGGCACACTTCTACTTGTTTTACTAGGTCTCATATCCCCATTTCATAATTTGCACAGAGAGCCAGCAATTCAAGCCTAATTGCCACACACTCCAAACACATTAAATGACACTCATCAGCACACTCCTATCAAAGGACTAGATGATAACTATCTGAAGCACAAGCTGATTTTAGTGGTGCAACATGTGGCAGGTTTATGTAGAATATTCACTTGGAATTATACAGTTCTCCCTGCAAGTATTCAAGTCAATCCACTGATGATGCAATAGCCTCTGCCTTCTACTCTGTCCTGTCCCACCTGGAAAGTGGGGTCTCCTATACCAGGCAACACACATCAAAGTTGCTGGTGAACGCAGCAGGCCAGGCAGCATCTCTAGGAAGAGGTACAGTCGATGTTTCGGGCCGAGACCATTTGTCAGGACTATACCAGGTGGCTGCTTATAGACTTCAGTTCGGCATTTAACACCATCATAACCTCTGAAACTGGTGGGGAAACTCTCTTGCTGAGTCTCAACACTTTTCTCTGTAAATGGATCCTGGACATCTAAGAGAAAGGCCACAATCAGTCTGTGTGGGCAGCAACGTCTCTAGTCCCATTACAATGAGTACTGGTGCTCCCCAAGGCTGTGTGCTAAGCCTGCTGCTGTTCAGACTGCTGACACATGACTGTGTCACAGGATTCAGCTTAAACTGTGTCATCAATGGATGACACAACAGTGGTTGGCCTCATCAACAATGATAATAAGTCAGAGTACAGAGAGGAAGTGGAGTGGCTGGTGGTCTGGTATGAGAACAACAATCTAAGTCTGAAGATGCAGAAGACCAAGGAAATTATTGTGAACTTCAGGAAGGTGCAGATGAACAATCCCCCTCTGTGAATACGTGGTTCCTCTGTACTTCACATCAGGGATGACCTCATATGGTCGCTCCCTCAACATCATTTCCTTGAACAAGAAAGCACAGCAGAGCCTCCGCTTCCTAAGAAGATTGAAGCAAGTGAGGTTCCCTGTGCACCCCAATCTTAACTGAGTTTCACAGGAGCATCATTGAGAGTGTCCTGACAAGCTGGATCTCCATCCAGTATAGGAGCAGCCACACATCAGACCAGGACTCCCTACAAAGGACTATGAGTACGGTCGAGAGGATCATAGGGGTCTCTCTACCATCCCGTTGGGGACATTTACCAGGAGCGCTGTGTACGCAGGGCCCTTAGTATTATCATGGATCCTACCCAGCCATCCAGCATCCTCTTTGACTTTCTACCATCAGGCCGGAGACTCCGATGCATAAAAACATGAACAGTCAGGATGGGAAACAGTTTCTTCCTTCAGGCCTTTCAGCTTCTGACTCCCGGCTACATTGCCTTCGAAGTGTCACCAGTCAATCTGTCCTGTACTTGACAATATTTAATTTATGTACTTTACTTTGTTTACTTATGCACTATTATTCTGTAGATTTCATCCTTACTTTCCTAAGTTATTATGTGTGTTACGTGTACGACTGTGCTCTGCACCCTGGTTTGGAGAAACATCTCATTCGACTGTGTACATGTATATAGTTAAATGTTAATAAATTGACTTGATTTGACTTGAATTGAAGTTATAGAATTACTGTCTAAATACTGAGAGTTGACATTTCCCCCCTCCTGTGAGCCCTTCTGTATTCCTCCTCGCTCTGTTAGTAATTGGTGTTGCTCTGCATCCCCTCTGCCTGGTCGCCCACTCTTGCTGAACTCCAAGGGAAAGACTCGCATAATGGCATCACTTACTGTAGCATATGCAAACATCGAGCAAACAACATGTGATTTCTCTGTGTGAAGTCATTATATTTTGCACTATCATCTAACCACTGGAGGGGGTTGAACCTCAGAGTCACAATGAATCTCACAAATATCAGCTACAGCCTTTGATAGTGATCATCAGAATATTCCAGCACTTTCCCTTTAATCTGAACAAAAGCATACACAAAGTGCAATCAAAAACATAATACTACAACAATCTATATAATTATTATTTCTTTGTTTACAAATTTAGTCCTTTATGTGGTGGTCTTCCAGCTGAAGTCTCTCTATATTTGGAGGTTACAATGGCACTTAGGAAAATTATTTTCTTTTCAAATTATGTTATCTTCTGTGGTTTTGATGATACTTCAATGTACTCTAGATGAATACAAATTAAATCAGCCATATCAATCAACCTTGGTAACGAGCTTCTTGTGTGATGCCTCTGACAAATACAGGATCAGCACCTTCAGGAAGGTGATCACAACTTCAACAATCATTCCTTCAGCTTGCCTCTGGATTCATAAAATCCACCAATGGTTTAACATGTCTGACCATCAAGAACTGAACAGGTGTCTGTCCAGTAATTTTGTATGGTGTAATGAAATTAGAAACTTGCAAAGTTTCTCTTTCTCTTTCCTTCATTAAATCCTGACCTACCAAACCGTTCAGTAGAGTTCTGATGTGTCATCAGTTCTTGCAACCAATCTAATTCACTACCCTCTTTACCTAATCAATTTATAAAATCTACCTTACTATTCTGCTCAATTGGGTCCACATTGGCAGCATAGATAATATACTTAAAAAGGCATTTACTGTAGGATACTGGCTTTCATTAGTTGGGCCAATGAATAAAACAGTAGGGAGATTATGCTCCAACATCGGCCGGGCCTCAGCTGGAGTATTGCGTGTGTATTGGAAAGGCGAAAGAATCATTAAACCTAACTTGATCTCAGTTAACCACACAATTTCACAGCTTCAAATTAAAAAAAACCCGAACATCAGAGAGGGCAAGTAGCCTTTAATCATCAATTATCACCACAGCGCTTAATGCCATTTTACTACTGTAACATGATCTAAGGGCAGGAGGAAGTTGAACAGTAAAGTCAGAGAATTTATTTATTTTCTCTTAAATTCAACATCTGGGTATTATAACCCCATGTATAATATGTCCTGACGCAGAGTTTAGACCAGAAACATCAACAATTACTCCCAACTCGCCCCCCCCCACACTCCTACATGCTGCCCAACCCACTGAGTTCCCACAGCAGATTGTTTGTTGCTTTAAATTCTAGTATCTGCAGTCTCTTCTGTCTTTAATATTAATCCACTATGTCTTAAGATAGCTTTTCTCTGAGCAAGTTAGCAAACAGCCTGCCATCTTCTTAGATTTTCTATGAGATAAGCATAGCAGTGTGAAGTTAATCATGTTCCAGTTTCACCTCTTGCATTGTGAGGGGCCATTTCTTGAGTAGTAAATGTCTTCCATGGCCTAGCTAGTTGCAGAAACTCATCACATGGTCAAGAAAGGAAGGTCAAAACTTCTGTCGTTTAATGACGTAACGCCTCATTGCACAATGATGATGAATACATCATTTTACACTGGAGACCTTATGGATGATTCTGAAATAAGTCTAGAAAATGCTGTGGTAATCAACAGGACACACGCCACCTCTGGAGAGTCAGAAGTGGACAACATCTCAGGCTGATGATTAACTTACTTATGACAGAGAAATAGGCCACTTGTTTAATTGAGTGGGTCCATGCCTGCTCCCGGCAGAGCAATGCTTTCATTCCCTTTTCCTCTCTTATTTACTTGCAGCCCCAGGAATCATTCTCCCTCATATAAGTATTAACTCAGCTTTGATTATTTTACTGCTTACCTACATGATGACCTTTACTCAGAATTAGTAAAAATTAGAAATTGAACATTTATAGATTGCAGGAAAGGGAATGGAAGCCTTTTCTTACAGTTCTGGATTTATTCAACCTTAGCCAAGGGATCAGTTGGAATCAGTACAATGTCATCAGCAGAACCTTCACAAATTAGTGAACTGTGTTTCATGCTACCTTCAGGACAACTACAGGATACAGGTAGTTAGTCCTGTTCTCTGAGTTTTAAAGATGACTCTGATTCTGAACTATAGGCTCCTGTTCAGATTCCAAAATCTTCAGTGTACAAAATGTTGGTTCATCCTGTTTGTCAATGTGAAGTTTGAAGAAAATTGATAAAAGAAATGACTTGCAAAGAAGTTTAGACATCTAAGCTCTATTCAGGAAGAATTCTGGCATTTGAAAGGCTCCTATGACTCAAACAGCAGTGTGAAAAGTACGCAAGCAAACACATTAATTTTCCAAGGCTTTAGAGAATTTACAATAAGTTACATGACATCTCCCATACAGTTAAATATACAACATGTCATCCAATAATGTCAGTGTCCAACATCTTCAAACTTCTCAGAGAAGAAAATGTTAGATACCCAAAAAATACTTCGAAATATGTGCATTATTTTCCCGAAATCTGCACTAAAAAAGCATAGAAGTAGAAAAAATACATAATTAAACTAGAGAAAGGGATTTCCAAATTGTAAGCAAATTAAGCAACACACATCAAAATTGCTGGTGACCGCAGCAGGCCAGGCAGCATCTCTAGGAAGAGGTACAGTCGACGTTTTGGGCCGAGACCCTTCGTCAGGACTAACTGAAGGAAGAGCTAGTAAAAAATTTGAAAATGGGAGGGGGAGGGGGAGATCCGAAATGATAGGAGAAGACAGGAGGGGGAGGGATGGAGCCAAGAGCTGGACAGTTGATTGGCAAAAGGGATAAGAGAGGATCATGGGACAGGAGGCCCAGGGAGAAGGAAAAGGGGGAGGGGGGGAAAAACCCAGAGGATGGGCAAGGGGTATAGTGAGAGGGACAGAGGGAGAAAAAGGAGAGAGAGAGAAAGAATGTGTGTATATAAATAAATAACGGATGGGGTACGAAGGGGAGGTGGGGCATTAGTGGAAGTTAGAGGAGTCAATGTTCATGCCATCAGGTTGGAGGCTACCCCAGGTGGAATATAAGGTGTTGTTCCTGCAACCTGAGTGTGGCTTCATCTTTACAGTAGAGGAGGCCGTGGATAGACATATCAGAATGGGAATGGAACGTGGAATTAAAATGTGTGGCCACTGGGAGATCCTGCTTTCTCTGGCAGACAGAGCGTAGGTGTTCAGCGAAACGATCTCCCAGTCTGCGTCGGGTCTCGCCAATATATTGAGGGCTGCAAAGGGAACACCGGATGCAGTATATCACCCCAGCCGACTCACAGGTGAAGTGTTGCCTCACCTGGAAGGACTGTCTGGGGTCCTGAATGGTGGTAAGGGAGGAAGTGTAAGGGCATGTGTAGCACTTGTTCCCCTTACAAGGATAAGTGCCAGGAGGGAGATCAGTGGGGAGGGATGGGGGGGACAAATGGACAAGGGAGTCACGTAGGGAGCGATCCCTGCGGAAAGCAGAGATCAAATTAAGCAAATTATTGGTTTACTGATGAAATATTTTACTTGTGTACTGTAGTGTCTCAGTTGTCTTGAAAGCTTCTCCAACCCTGGTAAAGAATACATCAAAGAAAATAATAAACTATAATGCTATTTTAAATTCAACTATGTTATATTGAAAATATTAGAAGACACTTGCCATGAATTGAAAGAAATTTATAGAGTAGATTAGAGATTATATGTTATTTGTAACTACCCCTTTTCCTGATTGAAATTCTTTGTTTTTAACTCTCTTTGGTCTCAGTTGGCTTTAAATTCATGCCTTTCTTTTTATTCATTCTTGTTTTCAGTTGCTTGTCCTGTTGTGCAACCTTAATTTAGTGTTACTGCGACCTTATTTACTGATGATGGTTGAAACTTGTAACTTTGGATGTTTGATGACATGAGATGAAACAATAATTCAGGAGACTAATAAAAATAAGCCACTATATTAAAATTATAATCTAGGAATATGCATTATAGATTATATCTAACTGAAATTATCAGTGAAATGAGATGGCTTTTTACAGTTGAACCAATTCTCACAATTTAATTCCATTTAAATCAATGGAACTAGAAGTTGTGAAGACTCAGTAAAGTCCTTGGTTCACTCCAAAGTGTTCGAGACCAGATGGTGAAGATCACAATAGCCATTTCAAAATTTCCATGCTAGCAGTATAGTAGATAGATTTTAAACTTCAGGAAGTTCCCCAGAGGTAAGTGCAAATTGCATATCTAGCTGGGAGCAAAGAGTCTTGTGTAAGTACAACCAACAAAATATGTATTCCAAAATGTGCACCTTGTGCAGAGCGCTAATTTGGGACCTCTAAGAATTCTGGCCCGTTCTGAGACTTATCTGGCCAATCGGTAATCCTGCTAGCCGGGTAGGAGAGTAAAGGTGAGGGAGTAGGGCCAAGCACCGGAAATGGTCCTCACTTTTCCACAAATTCATTTCCTATGAAAAGTTATTGGAAATTTTTGGAGCATCCAACAACTAATCCTTCAAGAATTATGGTATGGACTATTAAGTAGTATACAGGGAGAACAGGGTGGTACGGTACCCTGTACATAGATAGTTAGATAGACAAGATACTTACTGATCCCAAAGCAAATTTCAGTGTCACAATAACATTAAAAGTGCACAGATATACAAATATTAGAAGACAAGTAAAAAAGAATAAAAAATAATTTACCTCAAACAGTCTAACTGTAAGGGTTCATCACTTCCCTGATTATGGGTTAACTAATTATATAGCCTTATGGCTGAGGGCAACAATGACCCCATATAGTTCTCTTTGGAGCAGTGCAGTTGTCTTAGTCTATTACTAAAAATGCTCCACTGTTCAACCAAAGTGGCATACAGAGGGTGAGAAACATTGTCCAGAATTGCCAGGATTTTCCATAGGATCCTTTGTTCTACCACAACCTCCAGTGAGTCCAGTTTGATTCCTATAACACAGCCAGCCTTTCTAATCAGTTTATTGAGCCTGTTGGCATCACCCATGTTGATGCCATTGCCCCAGCACGCCACTGCATACAAAATTGTACTGGTGACAACAGGCTGGTAGAACTCGTGAAGGAGAGGCCTGCGTACTCAAAAGGGCCTCAGTCTTCTCAAGAAATAGAGGGGATCTTGGCCCTTCTTGTAAACAGCCTTTGTGTTGGTGCTCCACTCAAGTCTGTCATTCGGGTGCACCCCCAGGTACTTGAAGGTCCTCACCACATCCATGTCCTCACCATCAATAGTACTAACGCTGTCCCAATGCTGTGTGTGCTGCCATACACACTACCATTGTGAGACTCCTGACTCAACACCCAATGCGTTCATTGCAGTATCAAAAGACTTCAACTATGTTTCTCCCTCAACAACCCTATTCACCTTCGATCAGTTTGTCAAGTGTCATACAAGAGAAAATAAAACATTGGTTCCCTTGTATGCAAATGTTAAAGATGTATATAGCTCCACAGTTCTCCCCCCACTTGGAAAATCAGGTCACAACCTGGCTCACCTCATGCCCTTGTATAAGCCCAAAGAACAGCAACAGCTAGCTACCAGCAATATTGTTGTTGTTGTTGTTCATCCTTCGTAGTCGAAGATGACTATGGCTTCAAAGTCAAATGGGAGATTGGTGGCTGTGGGTCCGGAGGTGACTGATGAGGCCAATCCGGGCCCTGAAGGCTTGCCCACATGTGGGACACAAGTGGGTGGGTGCTGTCGTGGCAGTGGATGCAGCTCGGGCCTTGCGCACAGCACGCTTTCGTTGCACCTCGATGATGCGCCTGACTTCAGCTGCACGGGCTCCTGTGGTGATCTTGCTGCGCCAAGCTGGACGGTCGAGGGCAAGCATCTCCCACGTGTTGATGTCGACACCCAGGCCTTTGAGGGACACTTTGAGGCAGTCTTTGTAACGTTTCTTCTGCCCCCCAACTGAGCGCTTGCCCTGACACAGTTCTCCGTACAGCAGCTGCTTAGGCAATCGGCTGTCTGGCATTCTGACCACATGTCCAGCCCACCTGGCTTGGGCTTTCAGCAGGAGGGTGTAGACGCTGTGGATCCCAGCTCGTTCCAGGATTTCCGTGTCGGGGACTTTGTCCTGCCACCTGATGTGGAGGAGTCTGCGGAGACAGCTCAGGTGAAAGTGGTTGAGCTGTTTGGCGTGTCTGCTGTAGACAGTCCAGGTCTCGCTGGCGTAAAGGAGGGTGGTAAGGACCACTGCACAGTAGACCTTCAGCTTGGTGGTAAGGCTGAGTCCTCACTGCTCCCAGACATTCTCATGGACTCTCCCAAAGGCGGCGCTGGCTTTGGCAATCCTGTTGTTGACCTCAGCGTCTATGTTCACTGCGCAAGAGAGTATGCTGCCCAGGTAGGTGAAGTTGTTGACTGCCTGGAGGTTCTGGCCCTTCACCGTGATGCGCGGCTCCTGGTATGGTTTTCCTGGGGCAGGCTGGTACATAACTTCGGTCTTTTTGGTGCTGATAGTGAGACCGAAGTTGTCGCAGGCTTGTGAGAAGCAGTCCATTTCACGCTGCATCTCCTGCTCTGTGCTGGCGTTGAGTGCGCAGTGATCAGCAAACAAGAAGTCTCTGATGACAGTCTCTCGCACCTTTGTAACTGCCTGCAGGCGCCTAAGGTTGAACAACCTGCCGTCAGTCCTGTACCTGACGTGGATTCCTTCTTCGTAGTTACAGAAGGCATCTGTCAGCATGGCAGAGAATACCATACTGAACAGAGTCGGGGCAAGAACGCAGCCTTGTTTGACGCCATTTGTCACTGGGAAGGCCTCCGACTCGTCGCCGTCATCCAGAACTTTCACCATCATACCATCGTGGAACTGCCGGACGATTGTGATGAACTTGCTGGGGCAGCCAAACTTCTCCATGATCTTCCACAAGCCTTCTCTGCTGACCGTATCGAAAGCCTTGGTTAGATCGACAAAGGTCACGAAGAGGTCGCTGTGTTGCTCCTGGCATTTTTCCTGGAGTTGGCGCGCAGCAAAAATCATGTCCGCGGTCCCACGTTCAGCACGGAAGCCGCATTGGCTTTCTGGGAGCAGACCTTGCTCAAGATGTTGGAGAAGGCAGTTGAGCAGGACGCGGGCCAGAATCTTCCCCGCAATGGACAAGAGGGAGATGCCTCGGTGGTTGTCGCAAGACTGGCGGTTGCCTTTCCTCTTGTAGATGTGGACTATGCTGGCATCTTTCAGCTGTTGCGGGACCTGTCCCTTATTCCACATGGACTGGAAGAGTACAGTCAGCTTTTGCATCATGACAGGGCCTCCTGCTTTGTATACTTCAGCAGGGATTGCATCGGGTCCTGGCGCTTTGCCACAGGAGAGTTGCTTCACTGCCTTCCTGACTTCATCTACTGTGGGGAGGGTGTCAAGGTTCTTGTTGATCTCTACCTGGGGCAGGCGGGCAATGGCCTCGTAGTTGATGTCAGCAGGGCAGTTAAGGACGTTGTTAAAGTGCTCAGCCCACCGATCCAGAATCTGCTTCTTCTCTGTCAGCAACTGCGTCTCATCTGGGTTGAGGAGGGGTGAGGAGCCGGAGGATTGGGGTCCATATACAGCCTTAAGCGCATCACAGAAGCGCTTTATGTCGTGGCTGTCTGCATAGCCCTGGATTTCATCGGCCTTCTTGCTGAACCAGCTGTCCTGCATCTCGAGAAGTTTTTTCTGCACCTTTCTTCTTGCGTTGGTAAAGGCATCTTTCTTGGCTAGCGACGTGGGGTCGTTCTAATACGCTCTGTAATGTTGATGTTTCTCCGTTAGTAGTGCCTGTATTTCTTCATCATTCTCATCGAACCAGTCTTGGTTTCTTCGGGTTGCTGGTCCGAGATGTTCGAGGGCAGTAGTGTAGACAGCGTCTCTGAAGGCCGTCCACTGTTCCTCAACGCTGGTCCCGTCTTCCTGTGGTGTGTCTGGCAGTCTGCCTTCAAGGTCATCGACAAATTCTTCTGCAACCCTGCTGTTTTTCAGCTTGGAGACATTCAGCCTCTTTGCAGTCTTCTGCCCTTGGGGTCTTCTCATGGGCAGAATGCGAAGCCTGAACTTGGACACAATGAGGCGGTGGTCGGTCCAGCAGTCGGCACCACACATGGCTCTCGTCACTCTGACATCCATCCTGTCCCTCTTCCTGCTGATGATGTAGTCAATCAGATGCCAGTGCTTCGAGCGTGGGTGCATCCATGACGTCTTCTTACGGGTGGGTAAGCAGAACAGGGTGTTGGTGATGACAAGGTCGTGTGTGGCACATGTCCTGAGGAGCAGAAGGCCGTTGCTGTTACACTTGCCAGTGCCGTGTCTTCCAATGATCCCTTCCCAGGTTTGGTAGTCTGTCCCTACTCTGGCATTGAAGTCTCCGAGAACGATGGGCTTCTCTGACTGTGGGATTGCTGAGATGAGGGCGTCGAGTTCTTCATAGAACTTGTCTTTAATGTCATCTGGGTTGGTCATGGTGGGAGCATAGGCACTAATCAGCGTAGCGCTCTTCTTGTTTGCAAGTGGGAGCTGAAGTGTTATCAGGCGGCCGTTGGTGCTCTCTGGGTTCTTGGTGAGTTTACGGGCGAAGTTAGAATTGATGGCAAATCCCACGCCTGCTTCTCGTCGTTCAGCGCTGCTGCGACCGCTCCAGAAGAACGTGTATCCACCACTACGTTCTGTCAGCTGGCCCTTGTCTGCTAGGCGGTTTTCGCTGGGAGCTGCTATGTCCACGTTGTAGCGAGCTAGCTCTTTTGCAACCAGTGCAGTTCTTCTCTCTGGTCTGTCTGCCTTGATGTTATCTCGCAGAGTTCTCAAGTTCCATGTGCCAAGGTTGAGCACCATCACTTTCTTCCGCGTTGGGTTTGAAGTCATGACTTGCGCTTGACTTGGATTAAAGTGAGGGAGAGTTGCGCAGGTTGTCAGCCTCACTCTTTCGTCCTGGCCCAACTGGACCCAGTGGCAAGACATAGTCGAGACGGCTGGAGATAGGTCAGGATGCAGTGGATGGCCAGCAGTGTTCTGTGTGTCTCACTGTGCCCTCTTAGCGCTCCACGATGCATTGCTGAGAATCGCCTTTCTGCCCGTTGAACCAGTGATGGTTTCTTCCGCGCAGTCCGCCGAATCCAGGCTTCACACGCAAGGTACACAAGCCCTGAGTGTTGTAGGTCTACGGCAGTTCTTGCGGCGTGCTCGCAAGCCTTCCTACCCATTGTTGGGCATCCTCATCCACCTTTGCAGCCGTTGGGAGAGCTCTCCTCTTCCGTCTGCTCCGCTGTTGGGATGATCACCTTGGTTACTGGCCTATGGAAGTGTGCTCGCAGCTTGCCGCCGCGCTGGTGCAGGGAGGCAGCGGCGGGCGGCGGGGGTGAGGCCCGAGGCCTGGAGCTGGCCTGCCGCTCGTCGCGACTGCCGCCGCCCACCCCCGCCGCCTGTTAAAAACGGTCTCGTCATTCTGGAAGAGCAGCTGTCCGCTGAGACCGACCAAGTCCTCGCCCGCCTTGGCCGTGCCCTCGGCCGTCCGGTAGGGCAGCAGCACGGCGCCATGGGAGCTGGAAGTGCGCAGACCCTCAATATATTACCAGCAATATAGTAAAAAATGGTTTCCAGAGTCCACTGAGACCTTGAAGGGCTGCTTTGAGGTTACTGACTGGAATGTGCTTTGTGAACCAAATGGGGAGGACATTAACAGACTTACTGATTGCATCACTGGCTCTGGCAACTTCTGTGCGGACACTAGTACCATCAAGGACTGTTCACTGCTTCCCTAACAACAAACTATGGGTCACCAGTGATCTAAAGGCTCTTTTCAACAACAAAAAAAAGAGCCTCTAGATCAGGAGACAGGGGGGAGCTGAAACATGTGCAGAGGGAGCTAAAGGAGAAGATCAAGGTGGCTAAAGAGATGTACAAGGAGAGAGAGCTGGAGAACAAGCTTGGGCAGGGTAGCACACGGGAGGTATGGAGAGGCTTGAAGAACATCATTGGCTTCACTCACCCAGCTGTAGAGCCTCAGAATGCAGCCATGAGTGGGCTAATGAGTTAAACCAATTCTTCAATAGGTTTGACAATTGCCCTCCTGTTCACACCCCCCTCAGCACACTAGTCCAGTTGTTGAGGTACCCAGTGCTCCCTCAGCACCAACACCTCCCCTACTCCCTCCTCCCCCTTCCAGTTCAACACGTGGATAAACAATACAGGCTACCACTGTCTACATCCCCTCCTTGCCCTGCACCTACTATCCACAACTCACATACTGCTGCAATCGCCCCAATCTTCACTTCCCACAGCCCCCACCTTCCATCAACTCTCCAGTTATCATGGACTCACCTTCACTACTGAGCAGGCGAAAAGGGCTCTGGGGAAACTCAGACAAGGCAAAGCATCGGGACCGGAGATTCCTGGATGGTTGGTGGCCTCACGGGTGCCAGAGCCAGGGCAATCTCAGATTGTGTACACAGCATTCTTAAGTGGGAGGGTAAAGAGCCAGAGGTCATGGTCTATGTCTGTACCAATGGCATGGGTAGGATGGGTGACAAGTTCAAAGTGAGTTCAGGTGGTTAAACGCTAAGGAAAAAAGAGACAACCTCCCGAGTTGTCATCTCAGGATTGCTAACTGTGCCACGTGCTAGTGAGGCCAGACAAAAAGGAAGATCATACTTTAACACGTGGCTAAGGAATTGGTGCAGGACGGAGGGCTTCAGATTTTTAGATTATTGGGCTCTCTTCCAGGGAAGGTGGGTCCTGTACAGAAGGGCTGGCATGCATCTGAAATGGAGGGGGACGAATATCCTTGAGGGAAGGTTTGCTAGTACTGTGAAGGGGGTGGGGGGAGTGGCTGTTTAAACTGGAATTGCAAAGGGATAGGAATCGGATTGCCAGAACAGATAGTTGAGTGGTTGTGGAGAAACCTATAAAGTCAGGAATCAAAAGATTGAGCATGGTAGGACTAACATTCTGAGTTGTATATATCTTAATGCAAGGAGCATTATAGGAAAGGTGGATGAGCTAAAGGTATGGATCAGCACGCTGAATTATGACATTCTAGTCATCAGTGAGATGATTGCAGGAGGCACAGGACTGGCTGTTCAATATTCTGGGGTTCCATTGTTTTAGAAGTGATAGAGCAGGAGGTGTTAAAGGAGGAGGGGTGGCATTACCAGACAGGGAAAATGTCATGCAGGGCAGCCTGGAGAGCTAATTTCGTGAGGCTTTGTGGGTAGAATTGTACCCTTAAATACCTTTGAATACCTTTGAATTGAGGAATAAGGAAGGTATGACCATGTTACTGAGATTATATTATAGACCACCCAGCAGTCTGCGGTATTTAGTGGAGCAAACTTGTAGAGAGATCACAGCCTGCTTCAAGAAACTTAAGGTTGTGATAGTAGGTGATTTTAACTTTTCACATATTGATTGGGACTCTCATACTGTAAAAGGGCTGGATAGGAAAGAGTTTGTCAAGTGTTGTCAGGGAAGTTTCCTTAATCAGTACATAGTGGTCCCAACTAGAGAGAGTGTGATACTTGATCTGCTATTAGGGAATGAAACAGGGCAGGTGACAGAAATTTCTGCAGCAGAACACTTTGCACCTAGTGACCATAATGCCATCTGTTTCAAGATACTTATGGAAAAGAATAATTCTGGTCTGCAGGTTGAGATTCTAAATTGGGGAAAGGTCAATTTTGATGGTATCAGAAAGGATCTGGCAAGTGTGGACTGGGACATTTTGTTGTCTGACAAAGGTGTACCTGATAAATGGGAGGCCTTCATAAGTGAAATTTTAAGAGTACAGTATTTGTATGATCCTGTTAGAATAAAAGGCAAGGATAACAAAACCTTGGTTATCAAGAGACATTGAAGCCCTGGTTAAGAAAAAGAAGGAGTTGCATAGCAGGGGTAGGCAGGCAGGAAGTTGGGGTTCTTGAGGAGTATAAGAAATGAAAGAGAACACTTAAGAAGGAAAGGAGGAGGACTAAAATAAGACATGAGGTTACTCTAGCAGACTAGGTGAGGGAGATTCCTAAGGCCTTCTACAGATATTTTAAGAGCAAAAGAATAGCAAGGACAAAATTGGTCCTCTGGAAGATTAGACGGGTAATCTAAGCATAGAGCTGAAGGAGATGATGGAGAACTTAAATGGATTTTTTGCATTTGTATTTACTCGGGGGACAGACACAGAGTCTATAAATGTGAAAAAATGCCGCAGCAAGGTTGTGGACACTGGTACAGATTTCAGAGAAGGAGATGTTTGCTACCTTGAAGTAAATTAGGGTGGATAATCCCTGACAAGGTGCTCCCTTGGACCTTGTGGGAAGCTAGTCCAGAAACAGCAGGGACTATAGCAGAGATATTTAAAACAGCCTTAGCTATGGTGATGTGCTGGAGGATTGGAAAATAGCTAATGTTGTTCCATTGTTTAAGAAAGGCTCTAAGAATAAGACAGAAAATTATAGGACTGTGAGTCTGACATCAGGAGTGGGAAAGTTATTAGAATGTTATTACAGAGTCTCTGTGGGTGGAGGTTAGAAACAAGAAAGGGTCAGTAACTCTACTGGGTGTTTTTTATAGGCTGCCCAATAGTAACAGGGATATTGAGGAGCAGATAGGGAAACAGATCCTGGAAAGGTGAAATAATAACAGAGTTGTCCTGATGGGAGATTTTAATTTCCTAAATACCGATTGGATTCTCCCCAGAGCAAGGGGTTTAGATGGGGTGGAGTTTGTTAGGTGTGTTCAGGAAGGTTTCTTGACACAATATGTAGATAAGCCTACAAGAGGGGAGGCTGTACTTGATTTGGTATTGGGAAATGAACCTGGTCAGATGTTAGATCTCTCAGTGGGAGAGCATTTTGGAGATAGTGATCATGATTCTATCTCCTTTACAACAGCATTGGAGAGAGATAGAAACAGACAAGTTAGAAAAGCGTTTAATTGGAGTAAGAGGAATTGTGAGGCTATCAGGCAGGAAATTGGAGGCTTAAAATGGAAGCAGATGTTCTCAAGGAAAAGTATGGCAGAAATGTTGCAAATATTCAGAGGATATTTGTGTGGAGTTCTGCATAGGTATGTTCCAATGAAACAGGGGAGTTATGGTAGGGTACAGGAACTGTGGTGTACAAACACTGTAATAAATCTAGTCAAGAAGAAAAGAAAAGCTTACAAAAGGTTCAGAGAGCTAGGTAATGTTAGAGATCTAGAAGATTATAAGGCTAATAGAAAGGAGCTTAAGAAGGAAATTAGGAGAGCCAGAAGGGGCCATGAGAAGGCCTTGGCGGGCAGGATTAAGGAAAACCCCAAGGCATTCTACAAGTATGTGAAGAGCAAAAGGATAAGACGTGAAAGTGTGACAGTAGGAAAGTATGTATGGAACCGGAGAAAATAGCAGAGGTACTTAATGAATACTTTACTTCAGTACAGTATTCACTATGGAAAAAGACCTTGGTGATTGTAGTGATGACTTGCAGCAGACTGAAAAGCTTAAGCATGTAAATATTAAGAAAGAGGATATGCTGGAGCTTTTTGAAAGCATCAAGTTGGATAAGTCGCCGGGACTGGATGAGATGTACCCCAGGCTACTGTGGAAGGCAAGGAAGGAGATTGCTGAGCCTCTGGTGATGACCTTTGCATCATCAATGAGGATGGGAGAGGTTCCGGAGGATTGGAGGGTTGCGGATGTTGTTCCTTTATTCAAGAAAGGGAGTAGAGATAGCCCAGGAAATTATAGACCAGTGAGTCTTACCTCAAGGGTTGGTAAGTTGTTGGAGAAGATCCTGAGAGGCAGGATTTATGAACATTTGAAGAGGTATAATATGATTAGGAGTAGTCAGCATGTCTTTGTCAAGGGCAGGTCATGCCTTACGGCCTGATTGAATTTTTTGAGGATGTGACTAAACACATTGATGAAGGAAGAGCAGTAAATGTAGTGTATATGGATTTCAGCAAGGCATTTGATAAGGTACCCATGCAAGGCTTATTGAGAAAGTAAGGATGCATGGGATCCAAGGGGACATTGCTTTGTGGATCCAGAAATGGCTTACCCACAGAAGGCAAAGAGTGGTTGTAGACAGGTCATATTCCGCATGGAGGTTGGTCACCAGTGGAGTGCCTCAGGGATCTGTTCTGGGACCCTTAGTCTTCGTGATTTTTATAAATGACCTGGACGAGTAAGTGGAGGGATGGGTTAGTAAGTTTGCTGATGACACAAAGGTTGGAGGTGTTGTGGATAGTGTGGAGGGCTGTCAGAAATTACAACGGGATATTGATAGGATGCAGAACTGGGCTGAGAAGTGGCAGATGGAGTTCAACCCAGATAAGTGTGAAATGGTTCATTTTGGTAGGTCAAATATGATGGCAGAATATAGTATTAATGGTAAGAATCTTGGCAGTGTGGAGGATCAGAGGGATCTTGGGGTCCAAGTCCATAGGACACTCAAAACAGCTGCGCAGGTTGACTCTGTGGTTAAGAAGATGTACAGTGTCTTGGCCTTCATCAATCATGGAATTGAATTTAGGAGCCGAGAGGTAATGTTGCAGCTACATAGG
The DNA here is from genome assembly GCF_963921235.1 of Mobula hypostoma. NCBI lineage: Eukaryota > Metazoa > Chordata > Chondrichthyes > Myliobatiformes > Myliobatidae > Mobula > Mobula hypostoma. The sequence continues at coordinate 55,420,839 of NC_086104.1, read as the reverse complement.
ATCCTGGTCAGACCGCACTTGGAGTACTGTGCTCAGTTCTGGTTGCCTCACTATAGGAAAGATGTGGAAGCCATAGAAAGGGTGCAGAGGAGATTTACAAAGATGTTGCCTGGATTGGGGAGCATGCCTTATGAGAATAGGTTGAGTGAACTCAGCTTTTCTCCTTGGAGTGACGGAGGATGAGGGGTGACCTGATCGAGGTGTATAAGGTGATGAGAGGCATTGATCGTGTGGATAGTCAGAGGCTTTTCCCCAGGGCTGAAATGGTTGCCACAAGAGGACACAGGTTTAAGGTGCTGGGGAGTAGGTACAGAGGGGATGTCAGGGGTAAGTTTTTTACTCTGAGAGTGGTGAGTGCGTGGAATGGGCTGCTGGCAATGGTGGTGGAGGTGGATATGATAGGATCTTTTAAGAGACTTTTAGATAGGTACATGGACCTTAGTAAAATAGAGGGCTATAGATAAGCCTAGTAATTTCTAAGGTTGGGACATGTTTGGCACAACTCTGTGGGCCGAAGGGCCTGTATTGTGCTGTAGGTTTTCTATGTTTCTAAGGCGTTCTAAGGGACTGGATTTACAAGTATTTGGAAGGACAGGGACTGATTAGGGATAGCCAACATAGCTTTGTGTGTAACCGATCTTCCAGAGTTTTTCGAGGAAGTTACCAGAGAAGTTGATAAAGGCAAGGTGGTGGATGTTGCCTCCATAAATTTTAGCGAGGCATTTGTCAAGGTCCTGCATGGGAGGTTGGTGAAGAAGGTTCAGTTGCTTGGCATTCAAGATGAAGTAGTAAATTGGATTGGACATACAGCTTGGCAACAGCAGCATTGCAGGAGTTGCCGGTCAGTGTTAAACTCAATGTAGGACTGCCTTAGGGACTCCAGTTCCGGATTTTTCCCTGTGGTTTACTCCTGAAGCTTTCCCCATGAGTGGATATAGCCACAAGGCAGTGGAGGTTTGAAACCAGAATTTTCCATCTTCTAGAACAGTTATCAACTATGGCTGATGAGCCCCATCTGCTGACAGTAGGGACGGTTCCAGTGGGCTTAGTAGCTAAACCACACATGAAGGCCAGGAGCTGGACTTATTCCTCAGAGTCTACTTGAGACACAAGCCATTGGGAGCATTTAATAGGTAGTGTGAGCTTATCGCCACTACCACCCCCCAGTCATAGCAACCTTAATATAATAGCTGCTGGGAATATTGGAATTAATAAAGCCTCATTTCTATTGCCACCAATGTGACGGTGTTAACTTTGCCTCAAATGGTATTTATTAATTGTGAGAAAATATTTACTGTTGCTCTGTTGTTTGATTGCTCTTTAAGTCATAATCCAACTTAGGTTAGTTCTCATTATTTGCATTGGGGCGTGAGATGTGTAGGTTGATTGATGGTACACTCATCCCATCCCTCAGGGAGATAGTCCTCCACAATCAAGCTTCTGCATGGAGGTCCATGTACTGAGAAAGAGCAGAAGTAACAGAAAAGATAGCAAGAGGATGTAAGATTGTAAGATGGTTGACAATGTGGAGCCAAACAGTCATAATGCTTTAGGAATATTCATTGAAGGAGGTCTAAGTAACAAGTAGAAACATTGCCAAGAAAAGAAAAACTTTATAGACAACTCAGGGAACAGTTCGGCAAAGATTGTCATTGGCAAGGAGGAGAAACACCAGAAGCTTAAGGCCTTGACCAAGCACTTGATTCATTGCACACATCGACACTTACATAAGTTAAAGTAGTGAATACATAAATAATACAAAACTGAAATAATGTAGATACTGGAAATCTGAAATTAAAATGTGTTGGAACTGCTTGCTCAAAGGTAAAATCAACAGAGCAAGGATCAGTATTAACACTTCAACCCAATGACCCTCCATCCCAACAAACAATTCAAGTGATTAATTAAATCTGTTTGCATAAAATAAACAACATCAAGTATTATCAGGCTAGACATGCCAGCTGGTGGCGTAGTGGCATCAGCGCCGGACTTTGGAGCAAAGGCTCCCGAGTTCGAACCCAGCCAGATCCCTGGCATGCTTTCCATCCATGCTGGGTTGAGTGTCGAGCTAGCAACTTGACCTTGTAAAAAAAGAAATTGCCTGCTACAGAAACATCAACAGCAAAAAGTTGATGGCCTATGCTCCCCGTGAGTTTAAAAGGCAGTTTCCTTTCCTTTCAGACGTGCTATTACTAAAAAGACAAAATAAGTGTGTGAATATTTTATAATGCTATAGTTGTGTTTGGTCACCACCCATACTCTCCATTGACACCATATCTGAATTTAACTTGTTTGAATCCTAGTAAGAACGTTCTTCTTCAAACCTCATCTGAGAGGCAATGCTGACATTTTGTAGTATTTTGGTTGGGTGTGGGGTCGCGGGATGAGAACCACCCCAATATCACTTAAAAAAACCTTACGCAAACATTTATGCCCTCTCTCCAAGGTTAACTGTCCCTCAAAACTTCCAAAATATCCTGATTGGCTCTAATATTCAGAATTATATATAAACAATTATAAACAAATATAAACAAATATAAATTGTATGTAAATATGAATCAAAATATTTTTTTTCAAATTTAAATACTTAAAATATTAAGATAATACCAGACTTAACTTTAAAATCTGAATTATTAGTAATCTATTAGCGGTTAACAACACGACTAAAACTGTGTTTAAATGAGATTTATTTTTAATTGGCCTAAAGTAAATTAAATGGAATGCACCAACATTAAAAGACCTATTTTATATGAAGATAATATTAGTTATACATCGATGATAAACTAATGTTTAGGAACAAATAATAAAATAATATTAAAATATCTGGTGATCATATTAACTCTCGAGATGAATTGCCATCAAAAGGTTTATACAAATCCTTAGGTGTTCCTACTGTTCCAAGTGATAAGTAACAAGTAACAATAAGTTAACCAATAAGGGCTGGAAATATTGGCAATCATTGGCTTCATGTCCTTGCTCAAAGTGGAATTGGACAAAAAGAGCTTACAAAGTTTGAAACTGGAAATACTGTCCTTGGGAGGAACAGCATTTCCCTGCAAAGTCAACATATAGTTGGAATGGCCCCAACTTCATGCAAAAAGGGAAGGTGCATTGACAAGATGCCACAAATGAGGCTGCTTAACAAGAAAAGAGCGCATGAATAGAAGATTGGCTGACTGGTAACAGGCAAAGAGTGGGAATAAAGGGCACCTTTTCTGTTTGGCTGCTGGTGACTATTGCGTTCTTCAGGGGGTGTTGGGTCTGCTTTTTTTCACGTTATATATGAATGACTTGTATGACAAAATTGATTGCTTTGTGGCCAAGTTTGTGAATAATACAAAGATAGGTGGAAAGGCAGGTGGTGTTGAGAGGAAGCATGGAGTCTGCAGAAGGACTTGGATAGATTGGGAGAATGGCCAAAGAAGTGGCAGATGGAATATAGTGTAGGGGAGTGTATGGTCATGTGCTTTGGTACAAGATTAGATTAGATTATGAGGACGCTCAGTCCTCGTTTATTGTCATTTAGAAATGCATGCATTAAAAAATGATACAACGTTCCTCCAGAATGATATCACAAGAAAACACAGGACAAACCAAGACTAAAACTGACAAAACCACATAATTATAACATATAGTTACAACAATGCAAAGCAATACCATAATTTGATAAAGAGCAGACCATGGGCATGGTAAAAAAAAAGTCTCAAAATCCCGATAGACTCATCATCTCACGCAGGTGGCAGAAGGGAGGAACTCTCCCCGCCATGAACATCCAAGCGCCGCCAACTTGCCGATGCAGTACCAAGGAATGAAGGCATAGACTATTTTATAAATGGAGACAAAATTCAAAAATTAAAGGTACAAAGGGACTTGGGAGTCCTCGTGCAGGATTTTCTAAAAGTTAACTTGCAGGGTTGAGTCATTGGTAAGGAAGGCAAATGCGATGTTAACATTCATTTCAAGAGCACAAGAATATAAGAGCAAAATTGTGATGCAAGAATGTGGTTAGACTACATTTAAGAGTATTTTGAGCAGCTTTGAGCCCTTTATCTAAGATGTGCTGGGATTGGAGAGGGCCCAGCGGAGGTTCACGAGAATGTTTCTGCAAATGAAAGGAACGTTTGGTGGCTCTGTACCTGCACTCACTGGAGTTCACAAGAATGAGGCGCATCTCATTGAAATCTATCGAATACTGGAAGGCCCATACATAGTGAATGTGCAGCAGTTGTTTCCTATAGCGGGCGTCTAGGACCAGAGAGCACAGTGTCAGAATAGAGGCACATTCATTTAGAACAGAGATGATAAGGAGTTTCTTTAGCTGGAGGGTGATGAATCTGTGGAAATCATTGCCAGAGGTGGCTGTGGAGGTCAAGTACTTGAGTATATTTAAAGCAGAATTTGATAGGTTCTTGATTAGTCAGGGCATTAAAGGTTACGGGGAGACGGCAGGAGAATGGGGTTGAATGAAGTAAATCAAAAATGAATGAATTGTGGAGCAGATTCGATGGGTCAAAGGACCTAATTCTGCTCCTTTGCCTTATGTCAACTATTGGGGAGCTGTTAAATTCCTGTCTTCCCTGCCTAATGGGAACAATGTATGCCCAGGATTTGACTGATTGCTGCTCCACTCGTCTTTTACAGGAGCTCTTTATTAGATTTCAATGAAGTAATCCAAGCTTTCCACTGAGGCCGAGCAGCACTCTCTCTGTGACTCTGTGAATCAAGGAAGGAGATTATTTTGTACTTATACTTCTGATCACATCAGCTGTAATGAATAGGCCCCTTGGACCTGTGCCGGTTTAAGCTGACACATTCACCAGGCAGATTTCTATTCTAAGACTCCAGAATTCACTAGCGGGGTGCAGTTACCCAGGAATTGGGAATCAGCTTTGCAGGATTAGCGATTTTTACCAGCACCTGCAAGAACTTCTGTCACACTGATGGTGTAGTGCTGTGCTGAAACTGACTCAATCTGGTCCCTTCTCAAATAAAATTCATATTCTTTGTGAGTCTTTTACAAATAGTTCTCGGATGCTGTTTTAATACCATTGAAACTTATTTACCATTACCATTAAAGCAATAACAGAGTCCTATTCTCCTGTCACCCAGCTACTCTCCAAGCTCAATAAGCTAACTGGTTCTCAAATTGTTGATGGAAAAATTCAAAATCATAATTTTCATATAACTTCATATAGTTGTTCATAACTCAATCTGGAGAACAGACTGGCTATCAATAAATTTAAATACCTAATTCTACAGCTACCATCTATTCTCTAATTAATCTAACCTGCATTTCTTTGTTTGCTATCTGTAAGCTCAGAAGTTTCTTCTAATGAACAGCATGTTACCTGTTACATACGATACATTCTATCTATTTTCTACTTTGATTGAGTTTATTTGCTTTATTCATCATTCCATATTCACAGAAATCCTTCTTGTGTTCCTCTTTGCTTGAATGGTCTTATTTTTCTGTGACCGAAATGGAGCATTGCTAATGCAGGTTTTAATTAATCGGTGTCTACCTGTGGCAGTTGCAGAATGATGCTGCTTTTACCGTGCTGTGGAAACTATTCTTTGTGGTGGTGAAATTGCCTAATCTCTCATTTTGGTCTCCAGTCGAAAGATTGAGTACCTGCTAATCTGAAATAAAACAAAACTGTAAATCCACAACGTGCTTGCAATGCAGAGGAGTTGAGAGGAAACGTTTTCTTTTCTCTCTGAATTCAAAGCAATACTATGGATTGCTTATCAAACACGTTACTGGGTACATTAAGGAGGTGTTGCCATAGAAACATCAACTAATGATACTTGGATTTGCCACTTGTAATGGCTGGCACAATACCAAGAACAGTAATCTAATTGTTTGCAGTAATGGGCTTTTCCTAAATAACATCACACTTCACTACAGTGACAGGAACACAACTTATGGGTTTTTGTGGAGTGTGGTTTTAAAAGAAAAAGTGAGTAAATCCTATAACAAAATATATAATGAGCTGCATCAGTTTGCTCATCCTTGGTAAATCAAGGAGATTTGGTTTACATAATAAATGATTATACTTAAACAGGATTTTACAAAACTCTGAAAAAAATTATAATTTAGTCCTATCTCCAATATTCTCAGTGCAGCCCTGATAACATTGCACACTGCAATGAAAACCATAGATGTGGTATATTCGCTTAACCTCCGCCAGTGGGGAAGTTAGGCTTCTGGAGACAAATTTATCCTTGGTCCCTTGGATTAGACAGACAATAGTACAGAGATGGTGATTGTACAGTGTTCTTGCAATTCCATTCCATTAACTTCAAATAAACCAATTGGAGCCTCTTTTATTGCACATTTAGCACAAGCCACCAAGGACGTATTTCTACACTGACATGTAATTACATCCGATAATGAGATACAACAAAGAGATACTTAAGGCTGGCCTTTGACTTTGTGAGTTTATGCCAAATGACAAAACCAGATAGAACAAAGGGCTTTTTTGAGAGAGAAAAAAAAATCAAACTAACCTTTTGGAAAGAATTTAATTTACAGTTATATGTGCCTAAAGCAAGTTGTCTATATTGCAGTGACCAACTCAAATCACAAAACAAAAACAGTACCATTTATTTATCTAAACTTTCATCTAATCAGCTCAGTGGCATCAAATGTTGGTGGGCATTTATATTGTAACAAGTAATCTTCATGCGGTAAACAGATGAAAATATCTTGACCTATAATGAACTGGCAATTTATTCTACATGTTCTTTGATTAACTTTTTCTCTAATAATTTTGACATTTTTTTAAAGTTGCTCCCAGTAAAATGTCCCTTCGTTGCTGTTTGACTGATGGCAATATAATTTCTCAAGTGAGTGGTCCTAACCTTTTTACCACTAATGACAAAATCATGTCCCAAACTGTAAACTGTACAAGTTGGGTGCCTTTAGGAAATAACTTTAATTTGCATGGCACTTTCATCATTAAAATGACTCAGCAAAATGAACAAAAAGGAGTGGTTGACAACACCTGAACTACTATTATGTAAAGAGCCGTGTATTTTATATCCGTTTGTAACTAGGTGTCACCACAGTGCAATAAAAGAATTTTGCAAGATAAACTCATTGGGGCACTCTTTTCCTGACAGATTTAGAAGAAACCCAATTACTCAGCAATGCAAATCTTCCATTTATCAGATCAGCTATAGATCAACTGTAGCTCTGAAGGAGTGTCCCTCTAATGGGGTTAAATGGATGCTCATTAATTACAAACTGAACACCCCAGTATCTTGTGCTGCTGTGTACCAGCTGTCTTCAGGTCTTGCAGTTGTTTGTCTACATCCCTATCTGAACTATCCACAGTAAAGTGTTCTATCTTCAAAGCTGTGAGTTCTGGCAAAATGGAAGGGAAGATTAGAGCTGAATCAATAAAGTACTTGATAATTTAAATTTTTATTTAATGTTAGCGCTATAGTGGGAGCAGGTCCTTTTGGCCTTTCGACCCACATCACCCCCGACAACCCTGATTAACTATAACCTAATCATAGGTCAATTTACAATGATCAATTCACCAACCCGGGATGTCTTAGGACTGCGGTAAAAATTGAACCACCTGGGGAAAACCCATTCATTCCATGGAGGCAGTGTACAGTGACTCCTCACAGAACTATGAGAGAATTGATCTCTGAATTCTGGAACACACTGGGCTGTAATAGCAACACACTAACTGCTACGCTGCCGCACCACCAGTCCTTTCTGTTAGACAGAGTTGGAATTAAGTTATTTCAAAAATTTGTTTTTGATCCTCAATTTGGCATTGGTCTTAATATTTATAGTGAAGGTACCATTCACAAGGGTGGAGTTGGATATTGGTGATAAAGACAGCAGTGATGATGATGATGATTGGAGATGGTATGGTTTTTATAATTTGTAAGAATTGTAGGAGGTTTGAACTCCTTTGTAGAATTATAATCTCTGTTAGATTATTCCTCAAAATAAGTGTGTTTAATCTTCTTCATTAACTAGAAGTGTCTCCTCCTTGGTTGGGAAGGGGACCTCACCGCTTGAAACAGTGATTATTGACAGCTAAAGCCCTTCAGAAAAGAGACTAAGGTAGTTCAGTAAATTAGTTTTTAAGTTATAGGTTGATACGCTATAACCTCCTTGAAGTGAGGATACTTACAGAGGTCTATAACTACAAGTCTTAATTCTCAGGCCAAGTCTAGGATTCTAGAACTGGTACAGTTAAAGTCATACAGCACAGAAACAGGCACTTCTACCCCACTGGTCCATGCCAACCCAGATGCCTATAGAAGCTAGACCCATTTTCTAGCATTTGGTCCATAATCCTTTAAACCTTTCCTATCCATGTACATGTCCAGCTGCCTTTATAAAGTTATTAATATACCAGCGTCAACCGTTTCATCTGGCAATTCACTTTACATACAGATATACTTTGTGCAAGACAAAATAAAGTTTCCTCTCAGGTCCTAATTAAATCTTTCCCATCTTAACTTAAACCTATTCCCGTTAGTTCTTCATTCCCAATCCTGAAGAAAGAATGAATGCATTCTTCCCTGTCATGACATTATACACCTCTATAAGATTGCTTGTCAATCAACTTCCAAAGTCTGTCATGCCATAAGTGCACTGATGTTGTGTGACCACCAGCAAAGAAACCTCATGGTCAAGATCACTCATTGTGGAAACCAGCATGATGTATTCATTCAGAAACTGTTTTCATGACCAATGTGCTCTTTCTGCTGAGCCAGATGGGAAGACAACACAAGGGAACAAAGACCTTCTGTCCTTGACTCCTCATTTCATGAGGGCTAGAACATAAAAGCAAGAATGTAATGCTGAGGTTTTATAAGCTATTGATCTGACTGCTTTTGGAGTATTGTGAGCAGTCTGGGCCCCATATTTAAGAAGCGATGTGCTGGCATTGGAGAGGGTCCAGAGGAGGTTTACAGGAATGGACCTGAGAATGAAAGGATTAATATATGAGGAGCATTTGATGGCTCTGTATCTGTACTCACTGTTTAGAAGAATGGAGGGAGTGGTGGATTTTATCAAAGCCTATCGAATATTGAAAGCATTCGATATAGTGGAACTACAGAGGATGTTTCCAATAGTGGAAGAGTGTAGGAATAGAAGGGTCAATCTTCTGATAGAAGGATGTCACTTGAGAGGAGATATAAGGAGGGATTTCCTTAGCTAGGAGGTGGTGAATCTGTGGAATTCATTGCCACAAATGACTGTGCAGGCCAAGTCAGAGGAGGGAGGAGAAGATGGCGGCGCGACACAGCATACGTGGCCGTTCTGAATGATATCGTATGTGTTAACTAGGGGGCTGTGCACAATCCTGATTTTATGGACATAGCCGTGAAAAGCACGGAGGAACACCTGGAGAAACATCAGAAATGCCCCCTTAGCTGCTGCTGCTACTGTGCGATCGAGAATCTCTGGAGGGGAATGCTCCAAATCCTCGGCTTTGCCTACTGCCTGTTGCTGGGGCCGGGGTTGAAGCGCTTGGCAGAGGTGGTGCTCGATGCTTGGTGTCGGAGTGCTGGTCGGAGGCTCGGAGTTTTCAGACGGACTCTGAGTTGGACTGTGGTCGGATGCTTCCAGGATGCTGCATCGGCAAGTTTGCAGCGCTGGAGGTTCACCATCTGTGTGAGATGATGGGACTTTTGAGAGACCTTGAGACTTTTTACTGTGCCCATGGTCTGTTCTTTATCAAATTACGGTATTGCTTTGCACTGTTGTAACTATGTGTTATAATTATGTGGTTTTTGTCAGTTTTTCAGTCTGTTTGTCATGTGTTTCTCTGATATTCTGGAGAAACATTGTATCATTTCTTAATGCATGTATTATTAAATGACAATAAAAGAGGACTGCGTGTCCTCATAATCTAATCTAATATTTAAAGCAGGTTTATAGGTACTTGATTAGCAATAGAGCAAAGGTTATGGAGAGAAGACAAGAGAAAGGTGTTGAGAGGGAGAAAAAAAATCAGTCATGTTTCAATGGTGGAGTATACTCGATGAGCAGAATGACCTAATTCTGCTCTTATATTTCAATCCAGACACAGCAGTGTAATGGAAAGTGACATCAAGATTTTCAAGATGCAGCTTAGCAGCCTGACTAGCCCAGGGGCACCTGCAGTGTCCTCCAGTCGAATTGTGTTCTTCATGAACTGGCCTCTGCATTTCACTGTAATGACAGCACCCCCATACCTACTGGCCAATGGTGGCAAACTGAGCTCCAGGCTCTGAGCAAGGTTGGGGTTGGAATCCCCTATGCTCATAAATGTCAGTCTTGTCATGCCTTTCCCTGTGGATACATCACCTTCATTTATAATCTTGAACATAGTTAAATCCTCCATTATGGAACTGGTGAGAAGCTTTTGCTTTCTGCAAAAACTGACACTCAATCTGTCTTTTCCCCTGGATATTTTTCTTTCATTCATAAGATGTGGATCACAATGATGCATTCTCAATTATCATCCACACATTGAGTGGTTGATTGGGTTATTTTTTAAAGGCAGTTAAATAATTTGCTTTGCTGCTGTTTTGAAGTTACATATGGGTCGGCAATGAAGGAAAAGTAGACTTTCTTCCCTCAAAGGCATACCTTGTGTGGTAGCTGTACTTGATCATTGACTGTAGTTGCACATATATAGGATATAGTATTTGGGATATGACCCAGTGTTTCCTCTTCTATTCTGTACATGAAATTCTTTATCTGAGGTGGTCCAGAAGCAAATTCATTGTTAAAAAGAAGCTAACAAATAAGTTTTTGTCAACAAATGAGTTTTTAACTTTAATAACACTAATAAACAAAGTGCAATTAAAATACATTCTAAAAATATAATAGAATATACATGTGTTTCAAGTGTTTGTCTGCCCACAGAGCTATTCAAACAAGTGCACAAATAAAGAAACATTGAGTCATGCAGCAGAGAAGCAGACCAAAGTGGCAAAAGGTAGACAAATAAAGCTCTGTTATCTTTTATTCATCTACATACTTCAGTACCAAAATGAAAATAGAACAAAACTATAAAGATTGCCAACTTGCAGGAAGAAATGAATGCAGGTCTTTTGTGATTCTAAGTTCCTCTCTTCACAGGGCATTGGTATTAAAGTGAATAATCAAAATAGTACAAAATATAAACTTTGCAATACTGCTTTCTGAATTAGTTGGAATGTCATTGTATACACAAAACTTTACAGGTTTTCCTATGTTTATATTATAGATATAATTGTAATGAGGTTATTAGTGTTGCAATAATTAGCTATGGTTTTAAACTGTCTGTAGAAAATCTCAATTTAATAATTTGATACAATGTTTCAGATATTAAAGGTAGTTCCATTATCTAAAAGATGAGTTTAATTAAGCTTAAAGTTCTTCTCTTTCCATTAGATTATTCCTCATACAGTTTGATGCTTTCTGGTAGGTGATATCCATTAGAGAGCTGGTAGGAATGGTTCAAAATGCAGACTTTTCCTTTGCAGCTGCTGTTACTATTTATTTGCATAATATGCACACTATTTTATAGGAAAATCCTTTAAATAACAGATTTAAATGGTCAACTGTGTCTCAACAGTTTGCAATATTCAGAGAGATATGCACAAGTCCTTGCAACCAATTTGTGATTGTTGATTGGAGAAAATTTACCAATTATTTTAGAAATCATCAATGTAAATATTTTTGTTATAATAGAGTAAATTGAAATGTTATGGATTAATTAAAGCTTTAATAAATGAATGAATCATAATTCATTGATCTGTATTGGGAAGTATTGGTAACATCAAGATAAGGCCCAAGAACAGTTATAGGTGTCATCTTTTTTTGTGAAGGTAAGATGGGAGCTTTCAATACTTCAATGTCTATGACAAATATATAAGTAGGCAAGAGTAGCTGGAACGAACATTACTGGATTGATAAGCAACTGAAGTCGAGCATGCAAGAAGTAACATGCTCCTCTGATGAGAGAGTTAACATAAATCTCATTGTGGTTTTTATGTGCACAGTACATTTATATATGAAGTGACGTCCAATTAAAAGAAGCCCTCCACCAGAAGTCTTTTATGTTATATTCATCATATTAGTCCTAAATCTTGTCGATGAAGTGGTTTTGTATCAAGAGTGCTGCTAATCACACTGCAGCTAGCCCATTCTAGCATGAATACATTGTAGATTACTGTGTCTTATTATGTACAATAGGAGACAGTGTACTTCAAAAGATTACTTCAATGAGAATATGTAATATTCATGACTCCAGGCTGCCTTTCTTCTGTCATTCATGTAGCAATGCAACAGAGAAACTGATTTCAGAATTATCAAGCAACATTCAACATAAATCCAAATGCAATTTTAATCTCATTTTTAGAGCCTTTATCACATTCTTTGCATTTTGGCACTCATATTAGTGTGCAAAGCATCATGGACCTTTAATCTGGTAAAAATAACCTAGCCTGCAAATTCAATGTCAGTCAGTTCTGTTTATCAATTCAATATGGCAGGCAGGGATGTCTTTCCATTGAGGGCAATAGTAGGTCACCAACTGTCAAGAAGCTCCAATGGCAACAAGACATGTGGGAGAATGCCTTGTAAAATGACAGCTGAAAATATTTAAATAGGGCCCAGTACATTTGGAGAACGTCCCTATTCCCTTCCCTCAGGAATGAAGAAGAGTAAACTCAAGGATTTACTATCATTGGAGGCCACCAGAGAGTACATAGATGCCAATGTATTTCCGTTGCTAGTTCAAAAATGAGAAAAGAATCTGTTCTTTCAAAATACATTGGGGATGCAACCACATGCAACAAATTAGATTACTTGTGACAGGTTTCCGACTACAATCATTGTCCATTTATCTTCAGTGGTCCTCTGTGCTGACTTTATAGCAACTAGATCAAAAGATCTCACGTATCAAGTTTGGTTCATGACAAGGCTCAGCTATTGTCCCATCTCACCACTAAAAGCATCCTCAGCCATAATGTTCATTTATATAGTGCCTTCAACATAGCAAAATTTAAAGTAAAACTTCCTAACAAATAGACAACATGAGCCAAAAGCTTGAACAATGAAGTGGGTGAGATAGGTAAATGGGAAGGCAGAGATACTTAAGGATAAGATTCCAGATCTCAGGAATTATAAAACGGACTCAACTGCAGTAAAGTAGTCAGAGTAGGGGGATGTAGTGTATAGGAGATCAGAGATGGGAAATGTTTTTGGAGGACTGCAAGTTTGGAAGGAGCAAGAAACTTTCTTCCAACTGATACATTGATAAACCTACAAGCAATTGTTGATTGCTTTAAAATCACAGTTGTGAAACTTGTCTCAGTACTTACGAATTATTTTCTTTTGTATGGAGCATGCAGCATGTTACAGAATCAGAATCAGGTTTATTATCACTGGCATGTGATGTGAAATTTGTTAACATAGCAGCTGCAGTTCAATGCAATACGTAATCTAACAGCAAAAAAAATGATAATAAACAAGCAAATCAATTACGTATATTGAATAGATTTTTTAAAAAGTGCAAAAACAGAAATAATATACATTAAAAAAGTGAGGTAGTGTCACAAAGATTCAATGTCCATTTAGGAATCAGGTGGCAGAGGGGAAGAAGCTGTTCCTGAATCACTGAGTGTGTGCCTTCAGGGTTCTGTACCTACTACCTGATGGTAACAGTGAGAAACGGGCATGCCCTGGGTGCTGGAGGTCCTTAATAATGGACGCTGACTTTCTGAGACACCACTCTCTAAAGATGTCCTGGGTACATTGTAGGGTAGTACCCAAGATGGAGCCGGCTAAATTTACAACCTTCTGCAGCTTCTTTCAGACCTGTGCAGTAGCCCCTCCATACCAGACAGTGATGCAGCCTGTGAGAATGCTCTCCACGGTACAACCATAGAAGTTTTTGAGTGTATTTGTTGACATGACAAATCTCTTCAAACTCCTAATAAAGTACCCTGCCTTCTTTATAACTACATTGATATGTTGGGACCAGGTTAGATTCTCAGAGATCTTGACACCCAGGAACTTGAAGCTGCTCACTCTTTCCACTTCTATTCTATGAATTAATGTTGCAGAACAACTGTCAATTGGGCATTGAACATGAATTGAACTTAAATTATACTCAACGTGCTTTCTGCACTGGTGTGGAACATGCATAGAAGTGGCAACAAGGGTAGTATGCTATTAAAGCACCAGCGATCTGGGTTCGATTCCACAGCAGTCTATGTAAGAAGCTTATACGTTCTCCCTGTGACTTCATGGATTTCTTCTGGGTACTTTGGTTTCCTCCCTCATTCCAAAGATGTACGGTTACTAGGTTAATTGGTCATATAGGTGTAATTAGGTGGCATGAGCTTGAGGGGTAGGTGGGCCTGTTACAATTCTGCATCTCTAAATAAACTAAAATAAATAAAAAATGTTCATTCAGGTATGGATGCCTTGAAATAAAAATCACAAATTTACATTAAGCCACCATGCAGTAGATTCAAACTTTTAGTACATTGAAAATGTATATCGTCCATCTGTGTTTGTAACCTCATCTGTTTATGTGGTATCCTGGTGTAAAGTGAGATAATATTGATTTTTCTAGTTTAATACTTATTAAAGATTTTTGAATTTATAAGAAATTGATCTTGGATATGAGAGTGATTCCACACTTTAAACCATGTTTTTCTATGTCACCCTTGCCAATTGCAACCTGTTCAAATTTAACTAGCTCATCAATCTCTGTTTACTCAGACTCTTTGAGGAGCCGGAGCATTAATGAATGAGTTGCTGCTGTATAATTAAAGGCATTACATGGAAGCATTCAGTAGAATGCAAACCTCCCATGGGACTCAATTTGTGTTGGAGGGCTTGTCCTTGCAACAGACAGTGTAATGGAAATGAGCTCGGCATATAGCAGTCCACTGAAGTTTTACTTCAATGCTTGCATAACAACTCCAATTAAATTGCTTGAATCCAGGGACGATTTACAAATTTTACTCATGGACATAATTAAATAATTTAACAATCTGTATCTGAAATTGTCTCATAAGAATCTTTAATTCATATCTGTGAAACAAGTTGCAATACTTGCATTTTGATAATGATATATGTCAGTATTGTATGGGTGTACTTGAGGAATACATTGTCAGAGAACGAGTTATACTATTGCACTAATATTGAACAGATTCCTGTCAAATTCTTTTTTAATATTCTTTTAGTGGGAGACTTGACATACAGTATGTATATTGAATGGAGTGAACATGCTTGTTTAGAATTCCTATGCTAATGTCACTCATTGTGTTCCTTACATCTAATTCAGAAAACTCCCGCTGCACTATGGTGTTTCATTCCTAAGTCTTGACAATATTAAAGTTAATAAATGTACGTTTAATTTAAACAGCACATCTTCCTGCATGTGGTATATATTATTTAATTATTCACTTGTCAATTTAAATGCCCCTGAAACGTCAATATTGTATCTGCTTTGACCACTTACCCTACCAGCGCAGTCCAGACACTTCCCTCTAAAACTTGCACTATAAGTCTCCTTTGAATTTTTCTCTTAAAGCTAAACCCTTGAGTGTTTGACATTTCAGCCCTAGGAAATATTCTACCTACCTTGACTGTGCCTCTTATAATTTTACATCTTTCTATCAGATACTGTATATCCTCACCCTCAGATGTACAGAAAGAAATAATCCAAGCGAATCAGCTCCAAGCAACATCAATGTGAATCTCTTAGTTATAGAGTCAAAGAACATTACAGCACAGAAACATGCTCTTTGAACCATCTAGTCTGTGCTGAATTATTCATCTTCCTAGTCCCATCGACCTGCTCCCGACCATAGCCATCCATACCCCTCCCTTCTATGTACATAACCAAATTTCTCTTAAATGTTGAAACTGAACCCACATCCACCATTCCACTGGCAGCTCATTCCATACTCTCACCATCCTCTGAGGGAAGAAATCCACGCTCATGTTCCCCTTAAACATTTCACCTTTTACTCTTAACCCATGTCCTCCAGTTACAGTCTCACCCAATCTCAGTGGAAAAAGCCTGCTTGCAATTGCACAATCTATACCCCTCATAATCTTGTATTTCCCTGTCAAATCTCCCCTCATTCCTCTATGCTGTAAGAATGAAGTCTTAACCTATTCATCCTTTCCCTATACCTAAAGACCTAGAGTCCTCAAGCCCTGACAATATCCTTGTAAATTTTCTCTGTACTCTTTGATATAGATGACAAATAACAATGGATCCACCATCTATCGCTGTGGCACGCCACTAGTCACAGGCCTTCAGTCAGAGAAGCATTCACTCTCTGGTTTCTCCCACAAAGCCAATGTCTAATGCAATTTACTACCTGATCTTGAATGCCAAGCAACTGAAAATTCTTGACCAACTTCCCATGTGGGACCTTGTCGAAGGTTATGCTAAGGTCCACGTAGACAACATCCACTGCCTTGCCTTTATCAGCTTTCCTGGTAACTTCCTCAAAGAACTCTACAAGATTAGTCACTTATGACTTACCACGCACAAAGCTATGTTGACTATCCCTAATCAGTCCCTGTCTATCCAAATACTTGTATATAGAAACCATAGAAAACCATAGAAACTACAGCACAGAAACCAGGCCTTTTGGCCCTTCTTGGCTGTGCCAAACCATTTTCTGCCTAGTCCCACTGATCTGCACACGGACCATATTCCTCCATACACCTCCCATCCATGTATCTGTCCAATTTATTCTTAAATGTTAATAAAGAACCCGCATTTACCACCTCATCTGGCAGCTCATTCCATACTCCCACCACTCTGTGTGAAGAAGCCCCCACTAATGTTCCCTTTAAACTTTTCCCCCCTCACCCTTAACCCATGTCCTCTGGTTTTTTTCTCCCCTTGCCTCAGTGGAAAAAGTCTGCTTGCATTCACTCTATCTATACCCATCATAATTTTATATACTTCTATCAAATCTCCCCTCATTTTTCTACGCTCCAGGGAATATAAAGTCCTAACCTATTCAACCTTTCTCTGTAACTGAGTTTCTCAAGTCCTGGCAACATCCTTGTAAACCTTCTCTGCACTCTTTCAACCTTATTTATATCCTTCCTGTAATTTGGTGACCAAAACTGAACACAATACTCCAGATTCGGCCTCACCAATGCCTTATATAACCTCATCATAACATTCCAGCTCTTATACTCAATACTTTGATTAATAAAGGCCAATGTACCAAAAGCTCTCTTTACGACCCTATCTACTTGTGACGCCACTTTTAGGGAATTTTGTATCTGTATTCCCAGATCCCTCTGTTCTACTGCACTCCTCAGTGCCTTACCATTAACCCTGTATGTTCTACCTTAGTTTGTCCTTCCAACGTGCAATACCTCACACTTGTCTGTATTAAACTCCATCTGCCATTTTTCTGCCCATTTTTCCAGCTGGTCCAAGTCCCTCTGCAGGCTCTGAAAACCTTCTTCACTGTCTACTACACCTCCAATCTTTGTATCAGCAAATTTGCTGATCCAATTTACCACATTATCATCCAGATCATTGATATAGATGACAAATAACAATGGACCCAGCACTGATCCCTGTGGCACACCACTAATCACAGGCCTCCATTCAGAGAAGCAATTCTCTACCACCACTCTTTGGCTTCTTCCATTGAGCCAATGTCTAATCCAATTTACCACCTCTCCATGTATACCTAGCGACTGAATTTTCCTAACTAACCTCCCATGCGGGACCTTGTCAAAGGTCTTACTGAAATCCATGTAGACAATATCCACTGCCTTCCCTTCATCCACTTTCCTGGTAACCTCCTCGAAAAACTCCAATAGATTGGTCAAACATGACCTACCACGCACATAGCCATGTTGACTCTCCCTAATAAGTCCCTGTCTATCCAAATGCTTGTAGATTCTGTCTCTTAGTACTCCCTCCAATAGTTTACCTACTACTGACGTTAAACTCACCGGCCTATAATTTCCCGGATTACTTTTCGATCCTTTTTTAAACAACGGAACAACATGAGCCACTCTCCAACCCTCCAGCACCTCACCCGTAGACAGCAACATTTTAAATATTTCTGCCAGGGCCCCTGCAATTTCAACACTAGTCTCCTTCAAGGTCCGAGAGGGAACACTCTGTCAGGTCCCAGGGATTTATCCACTTTAATTTTCCTCAAGACAGCAAGCACCTCCTCCTTTTCAATCTGTACAGTTTCCATGATCTCACTACTTGATTCCCTCAATTCCATAGACTTCATGCCAGTTTCCTTAGTAAATACAGACGCAAAAAACCTATTTAAGATCTCCCCCATTTCCTTTGGTTCCGCACATAGCCGACCACTCTGATCTTCAAGAGGACTAATTTTATCCCTTACAATCCTTTTGCTCTTAATATACCTGTAAAAGCTCTTTGGATTATCCTTCATTTTGACTGCCAAGGCAACCTCATGTCTTCTTTTAGCCCTCCTGATTACTTTCTTAAGTATTTTCTTGCACTTCTTATACTCCTCAAGCACCTGATTTACTCTCTGTTTCCTATACATTTCATACAACTCCCTCTTCTTCTTTATCAGAGTTGCAATATCCCTTGAGAACCAAGGTTCCTTATTCCTATTCAATTTGCCTTTAATCCTGACAGGAACATACAAACTCTGCACTCTCAAAATTTCCCCTTTGAAGGCTTCCCACCTACCAATCACATCTTTGCCAGAGAACAACCTGTCCCAATCCACACTTTTTAGATCCTTTCTCATTTCTTCAAATTTGGCCTTCTTCCAGTTCAGAACCTCAACCCTAGGTCCAGATCTATCCTTGTCCATGATCAAATTGAAACTAATGGTGTTATGATCACTGGATCCAAAGTGCTCCCCTACACAGACTTCCGTCACTTGTCCTAACTCGTTTCCTAACAGGAGATCCAATATTGCATCCCCTCTAGTTGGTCCCTCTATATATTGATTTAGAAAACTTTCCTGAACACATTTTACAAACTCTAAACCATCTAGACACCTAACAGTATGGGAGTCCCAATCAATGTATGGAAAATTAAAATCCCCTACCACCACAACTTTATGTTTCCTGCAGTTACCCGCTATCTCTCTGCAGATTTGCCCTTCCAAGTCTCGTTGACTATTGAGTGGTCTGTAATACAATCCCACTAATGTGGCCATACCTTTCCTGTTTCTCAGCTCCACCCATCAGGACTCAGTAGACAAGCCCTCTAATCTGTCCTGCCTGAGCACTGCTGTAATATTTTCCCTAACAAGCAATGCTACTCCCCCACCTTTCATTCCTCTGCCTCGATCACATCTGAAACATCGGAACCCTGGAATATTAAGCTGCCAGCCCTGCCCCTCCTGTAGCCAAGTTTCACTAATTGCTATAACGTCATAATTCCATCTGTCAATCCACGCCCTCAACTCATCCGCCTTCCTCGCAATACTCCTAGCATTGAAATATATACACCTCAGAAGATTTTTACCACCACTCACAACCTTCCTATCAGCGGATTTGCTTGAACTTTTAACATCATTTATTTTCACCCCAGCCACACTGTCAGCTCTGGCACTCTGGTTCCCGTCCCCCTGCAAAACTAGTTTAAAGCCTCCCCAATAGCACTAACAAACCTCCCTGAAAGGATATTGGTCCCCCTGTAGTTCAAGTGTAACCCATCTCTCTTGTACAGGTCCCACCTGCCCCAAAAGAGGTCCCAATGATCCTGAAATCTGAAACCCTGCTCCCTACACCAATTCCTCGGCCACTTGTTCATCCTCCAGAGCATCCTATTCCTACCCTCACTGGCACCTAGCACAGGTAGCAATCCTGAGATTACCACCCCTATCTGATCCCTTAGAATACTTTCCAATAACTTTCACACTACTAATGTCAGACTCATAGGCCTATTATTTTCTGTATTATTCTTAGACAATATTAGCTATCCTCTAATCCTCTGGCACCACACCTGTGCTAAGGATTTTTAAAATATCTCTACTAGGGCTCCTGCAATTTCTGCACTTGCCTCCCACATGGTCCAAGGGAACACCTTGTCAGGCCCTGGGGATTTATTCACCCTAATTTACTTCAAGATAGCAAACATCTCCTCCTCTGTAATCTGTACAGGGTCCATGACCTCGCCGCTGTTCTCTTGCATTTCTCATGCACTCAGGCCCTGCTTTACGCTGAGAATGTGTTCCTCAGAGGTGGAGCACTATGTAAATCATCATTCTAGCATTATGTAAATGAACATGTATGCCTAATAAAACGATATATTATTTTATGTCTACACAGTGATTCGTGGAATAACAAACACGCAGATAGGCCTGACCTATACTTCAAAAGGAGCAGCAGCGGAGGGATACGTCTCAGTGGTGGGACCAGGTTGTGGTCACTTGCAGTTTCACATCCATGCTAATGCTTTCCCTGGCCATATTAAATATACGACCCTCACTGGAAGTTGCAGGCCATTCTCCAGACATTATGGGTGAGAAAAAATTGGGATCAATTGGCGAGGGAGCAGGAACGCTTACACACATGGGGGTGGGGCAGGGAAGAGCGTGAGCTAATATGTGATTGGCTGTGAGTGGCTCAGAGTGTATGTAGAGCGCTCTCATTGGATGATTGAATGTTTACTATATTTGCGGCTGCTCTTGAGAAGTTTTAAGTGTTGCTGAGAATGAAATTTTGTCATTTAAAAAAATTTCAATAAAGAATTGAATAACTTGCGTTGTTATGAATCAGCGCTATTCGGGGTAGAGTCATGCAGGTTCTGAGTGTACTCCTCAAATACCTCATTTCCTCCTTCCTGCCTATACCTGCTATTTTTCTTAACTAGGGCCTCAAAATTTCTCAAAAACTAAGGTTCCTTTAACATGTTATCCTTGCCTTTTATTCTGACAGGAACGTATTAAATCTGTACTCTCAAAATGCCACTTTTGAAGGTCTCCCATTTACCAGGTGCACATTTGCCAGAAAACAACCTGTCCCAGTCTACACTTGCCAGATCCTTTCTGATGCCATCAAAACTGGCCTTTTCCCATGTACAATGTCAACCCAAAGACCAAACTTATCCTTCTCCATAATTATCTTGTAACTAGTGGCATTATGATCTCCTACACAAACCTCTGTCACATGCTCTGTTTCATTCCCTAATAGGAGATATAGCCTTTCACTCTCTGTAATTGCAACCTCTATGTACTCATTAAATAAACTTACCTCAACACATTTGACAAACTCCACCCCATCCAGCCCTTTTACAGTATGGGGGACTCAATCAACTTGTGGAAAGTTAAAATCACCTACTATCACAACCTTATGTTTCTTGAAACAGTCTGCAATCTTTCTAGAAATTTGCTCCTCTAAAACCCATGGAGTGTTAGCTGATCGATGATATAACCCCATAAACAAAGTTATCCCTTTCTTATTCCTCAACTCCACCCATGTACCCTCAGAAGATGAGCTCTCCAGCCTGTCCCCTCAGAGCACTGCTATTGTAATACCACCCCCGCCAACTTTAATCCCTCCTGCTCTATCACATCTAAAACAACAGAACCCTGGAACATTGAGCTGCTAGCCCTGCCCCTTCTGCAACTTAGTCTCACTAATGTCTACAAGGTCATAATTCCATGTGCTGATTCATGCTCTAAGCTAATTTGCCTTTCCTGCAACACTCCTTGCACTGAAATAGGAGGGGGAGGAGAAGATGGCGACGCGACGCAGCGCGTGTGGCCGCTCCGAATTGATATCGTATTTGTGAACTAGGATGCCGTGCACAATCCTGATTTGATGGAGACAGCCGTGAGAAGCACAGAGGAACATCTGGAGAAACTTCTGAAATGCCTGCTACTGTGCGATTGAGAATCTCCGGAGGGGAAGGCACTAAATCCTCAGCTTTGCCTATGGCCTGTTGCCGGAGCCGGGGTAGAAACGCTCGGTAGAAATGGTGCTTGGTGCTCGATGTCGGACAGCTGGTTGAAGGCTCGAAGTTTTTGGACGAACTCGGAGTCGGCTGTGGTTGGGTGTTTCCAGGGTGCTGCATCGGCAAGTTTGCGGTGCTGGAAGCTCATGGCAAGAACAGTTTTCTTCCTTCAACCATCTGTGTGAGATGATGGGACTTTCGAGAGACTTTGAGACTTTTTACCGTGCCCATGGTCTGTTCTTCTATCAAATTACGGTATTGCTTGCACTGTTGTAACTATATGTTATAATTATGTGGTTTTTGTCAGTTTTTTTAGTCTTGGTTTGTCTTGTGTTTCTGTGATAGAAACATAGAAACATAGAAAATAGGTGCAGGAGTAGGCCATTTGGCCTTCAAGCCTGCACCGCCATTCAGTATGATCATGGCTGAACATCCAACTCAGAACCCTATACCTGCTTTCTCTCCATACCCCCTGATCCCTTTAGCCACAAGGGCCATATCTAACTCTCTCTTAAATATAGCCAATGAACTGGCCTCAACTGTTTCCTGTGGCAGAGAATTCCACAGATTCACCACTCTCTGTGTGAAGAAGTTTCTTCTCATCTCAGTCTTAGAAGGCTTCCCCTTTATTCTCAAACTGTGACCCCTCGCTCTGGACTTCCCCAACATTGGGAACAATCTTCCTGCATCTAGCCTGTCCAATCCCTTCAGAATTTTATACGTTTCAATAAGATCCCCCCGCTCAATCTTCTAAATTCCAGAGAGTATAAGCCTAGTCGATCCAGTCTTTCATCATATGAAAGTCCTGCCATCCCAGGAATCAATCTGGAGAACCTTTTTTGTACTCCCCTATGGCAAGAATGTCTTTCCTTAGATTAGGGGACCAAAACTGCACACAATACTCCGGGTGTGGTCTCACCAAGGCCTTGTACAACTGCAGTACCTCCCTGCTCCTGTACTCAAATCCTCTTGCTATGAATGCAGCATACCATTCGCCTTTTTCACCGCCTGCTGTACCTGCATGCCCACTTTCAATGACTGGTGTACAATGACACCCAGGTCTCGTTGGACCTCCCCTTTTCCTAATCGGCCACCATTCAGATAATAATCTGTTTTCCTGATTCCTGCCACCAAAGTGGATAACTTAATTTATCCACATTAAGTTGCATCTGCCATGAATTTGCCCACTCACCTAACCTATCCAAGTCACCCTGCATCCTCTTAGCATCCTCCTCACAGCTAACACTGCCTCCCAGCTTCGTGTCATCTGCAAACTTGAAGATGCTGCATTTAATTCCCTCGTCTAAGTCATTAATATATATTGTAAACAACTGGGGTCGCAGCACTGAGCCTTGCGGTACCCCACTAGTCTCTGCCTGCCATTCTGAAAAGGTCCCGTTTATTCCCACTCTTTACTTTCTGTCTGCCAACCA
The DNA here is from genome assembly GCF_963921235.1 of Mobula hypostoma. Taxonomy (NCBI): domain Eukaryota; kingdom Metazoa; phylum Chordata; class Chondrichthyes; order Myliobatiformes; family Myliobatidae; genus Mobula; species Mobula hypostoma. Next base: position 55,397,486 of record NC_086104.1, on the reverse strand, counting down.
ATTCTCTATCCACATCAATACTTTACCCCCAATACCGTGTGCTTTAAGTTTGCACACTAATCTCCTGCGTGGGACCTTGTCAAAAGCCTTTTGAAAATCCAAATATACCACATCCACTGGTTCTCCCCTATCTACTCTACTAGTTATATCCTCAAAAAATTCTATGAGATTCGTCAGACATGATTTTCCTTTCACAAATCCATGCTGACCTTATCCGATGATTTCACCGCTTTCCAAATGTGTTGTTATCACATCTTTGATAACTGACTCTAGCATTTTCCCCACCACCGATGTCAGGCTTACCGGTCTATAATTTTCCGGTTTCTCTCTCCCTCCTTTTTCAAAAAGCGGGGTTACATTAGCCACCCTCCAATCCTCAGGAACTAATCCAGAATCTAAAGAATTTTGAAAAATTATCACTAATGTATCCACTATTTCTTGGGCTACTTCCTTAAGTACTCTGGGATGCAGACCATTTGGACCTGGGGATTTATCTGCCTTTAATCCCTTCAATTTACCTAACACCACTTCCCTACTAACATGTATTTCCCTTAGTTCCTCCATCTCACTAGACCCTCGGTCCCCTACTATTTCCAGAAGATTATTAATGTCCTCTTTAATGAAGACAGAACCAAAGTAGTTATTCAATTGGTCTGCCATGTCCTTGTTCCCCATGATCAATTCACCTGTTTCTGACTGTAAGGGACCTACATTTGTCTTAACCAATCTTTTTCTGTTCACATATCTATAAAAGCTTTTACAGTCAGTTTTTATGTTCCCTGCCAGCTTTCTTTCATTATCATTTTTCCCTTTCCTTATTAAGCCCTTTGTCCTCCTCTGCTGGACTCTGAATTTCTCCCAGTCCTCAGGTATGTCGCTTTTTCTGGCTAATTTGTATGTTTCTTCTTTGGAATTGATACTATCCCTAATTTCCCTTGTCAGCCATGGGTGCACTACCTTCCCTGGTTTATTCTTTTGCCAAACTGGGATGAACAATTGTTGTAGTTCATCCATACGATCTTTAAATGCTTGCCATTGCATATCCACCGTCAACTCTTTAAGTATCATTTGCCAGTCTATCTTAGCTAATTCATGTCTCATACCTTCAAAGTTACCCTTCTTTAAGTTCAGAACCTTTGTTTCTGAATTAACTATGTCCCTCTCCATCTTAATGAAGAATTCTGCCATATTATAGTCACTCTTACCCAAGGGGCCTCACACGACAAGATTGCTAACAAACCCTTCCTCATTGCTCAATACCCAGTCTAGAATGGCCTGCTCTCTAGTTGGTTCCTCGACATGTTGGTTCAGAAAACCATCCCGCATAAATTCCAAGAAATCCTCTTCCTCAGCACCCTTACGAATTTGGTTCACCCAATCTACGTTTGTATATGTAGATTGAAGTCACCCATTATAACTGCTGTTCCTTTATTGCACGCATTTCTAATTTCCTGTTTAGTGCCATCCCCAACCACACTACTGCTGTTAGGTGGCCTGTACACAATGCCCACCAGTGTTTTCTGCCCCTTAGTGTTATGCAGTTCTACCCATATCGATTCCACATCCTCCCAGCTAATGTCCTTCCTTTCTATTGCGTTAATCTCCTCTCTAACCAGCAATGCCACCGCACCTCCTTTTCTTTCATGTCTATCCCTCCTGAATATTGAATATCCCTGAATGTTGAGCTCCCATCCTTGGTCACCCTGGAGCCACGTCTCTGTGATCCCAGCTATATCATATTCATTAATAACTATCTGCACATTCAATTCATCCACCTTGTTATGAATGCTCCTTGCATTGACACACAAAGCCTTCAGGCTTGCTTTTACAACATTCTTAGCCCTTATACAATTATATTGAAAAGTGGCCCTTTTTGATTTTTGCCCTGGATTTGCCGGCCTGCCACTTTTACTTTTCACCTTACTACTTTTTGCTTCTACCCTCATTTTACTCCCCTCTGTCTCTCTGCACTTGTTCCCACCCCTCTGCCACATTAGTTTAAATCCTCCTGAACAACAGTTGCAAATGCTCCCCCTAGGACATCGGTTCCAGTCCAGCCCAGGTGCAGACCGTCCCATTTGTACCGGTCCCACCTCCTCCAGAACTGGTTCCAATGCCCCAGAAATTTGAATCCCTCACCCTTGCACCATTTTTCAAGCCACGTATTCATCTGAAATGTCCTCCTATTTCTAGTCTGACTAGCATGTGGCACTGGTAGTAATCCAGAGATTATTACCTTTGTGGTCCTACTTTTTAGTTTATCTCCTAACTCCCTAAATTCACCTTGCAGGACCTCATCCCGGTTTTTACCTATATTGTTGGTACCTATGTGCACCACGACCACTGGCTGTTCACCCTCCCACTCCAGAATGTCCTGCAGCCGCTCAGAGACATCCTTGACCCTTGCACCAGGGAGGCAACATACCCTCCTGGAGTCTCGTTTGTGGCCGCATAAATGGCTATCTATTCCCCTTACAATCGAATCCCCTATCACTATAGCTCTCCCACTCCTTTTCCTTCCCTCCTGTGCCGCAGAGCCACCCATGGTGCCATGAACTCAGCTGCTGCTGCCTTCCCCTGATGAGACATCTCCCCCAACAGTATCCAAAACAATATATCTGTTTAGGAGGGAGATGACCTCAGGGGACTCCTGCACTACCTGCCTACTGCTACGCTGTTTAGTGGCCACCCATTCCCTTTCTGCCTGTGTAGCCTTTACCTGCTGTGTGGCCAACTCACTGAACGTGCTATTCACGACTTTCTCAGCATCGTGGATGCTCCAGTATGAAGCCGATCGCAGCCTCCAGCTGCTCAATGTGGTCTGCCAGAAACTGCAGCTGGACACATTTCCTGCACACACATAGTCGTCAGGGACACTGGAAGTATCCCTGATTTCCCACATGCTGCAGGAGGAACAAACCATGGGGCTGATCTCATCTGTCATCACCTACCCAATACGCTACAGCCTCGCCGCCTTCCTTGCTTCAAATAAAATACCACTGCAGACCGTTCTCCTTTTAAAGGAACTTACCTGGCCTTACCTCACTTGGAGTGAAGCTCGTCCTCTGCCTCTGCTCGAAGCCTCTTGAGATAAAGCCTTCCTACTCTGCCTTCCTCTACTCTGTCACCCGCTACGACATTGCCTGCTCCGTCAAACTGCTCTCTTTTAAATACTCCCGCTGCCTCACGGGCCGACTTACACGTGCTCGCGCAGTCCAGCCCCAATCAACCACTGAGATATTATTCTGGAGGAACAAATTGTATCATTTCTTAATGCATGCATTACTAAATGGCAATAAACGAAGACTGCGTGTCCTCATAATCTAATCTAATATACACAACTCAGGACATCAGTCAAACCATGCTCAATGTTTCAATTCCTAACTTTGTATGTAGGTTTAACAACATCCTTCCCCACAACTGCTCCACTATCTGCTCTGGCGCTCTGGTTCCCACCCCACTGCAACTCGTCTATGGCCTTTCGAAAGCCTTCACAACCTTCCTGTATGAACAAAACTGCTTGCAATACTCCAAACACTGGCCTAACCAAAGTTTTATGTAGCTGCAACATGACATTGCAGCTGTTATGCGTACTTAGTATGCTGACCATTGAAGGCAAATGCTATATTCCTCCTTCACCACTCTATCTATAAAGAGCAACGATAATCTAAAAGAAGATCTAAAGTACTTCATTACTGAATATTTTGACAATTGCAGAATAACAGCTGGAACTTCATTCACAACAAATGAGTACAATGAACTGTGGGAGCTAAGCAAGTGTTATAATACTCAGTTTATTCAAGCAGAACAAACGGCAGACTGTATTTCTATGTAATACAATGTGAAACTATTGGGGCTCTGGTTTGTTGGTTCAAGTGCGAAGAAGTTATTTGTGTAGCTGGAGTGAGCTGGACCCAATACATCTGAATCTACAAACAAGTTGCAAGTCAACATTTGATCAGCTGGAAGCTCTATACATTATTAATCTATTCCTGACATTAAATGAATATAATTCCATAACCAAAAGTTACATAAAAGAGAAATATTTCCAAGATATACTAAAAAGAGTTCAACTTGTTGAAATGGCTCTCATATTTTATGATTCACCCTTAATTATGCAAACATTCTGAATATATTTTTATAGCAATTTGTACAAGTCTGTGAGTGAGCTCTCTTTATCTCAGTGCCACCAAATACTTACTAGATGAACTTCTTCTGCCAAACATGTCTTATGTACTGTAGATGAAATCATGTCAGATTTACTATTCACCATCGAGGAAATGATTAATTTAGTGCAATCAGTCAAAATGCTAATGTCCTGGGAAACGTTACAAAGTCTTCCTTCCAAAAGATAGCCTTGATAACCAAGGTAAGGAATCGTGTTAATAGGCATACAGCTTTTCCTATGATGTTTGGTGGTCTTCATTTTGATGATCTGCCTGCAGGATTAAAGTTTTCTGAAATGCCTCCACAGATACAAGGAAATGATTTAATAGATTAATGCAGGATTCTCCCTTAAATTTAAGTAACCTCTACAACCACAATCACACTGCATTTTAGATATATGGAGTAATTTTGTAAGAAGGTATTCAAGAAAAATACTTTTTCCTTTGGGAGTGAATTTCAGAAATTCAGACATATGTTTCCCATATTTAATTCCAAGTTCTCGATGTATGCTCCCAGCAGGCGAGGCTCTACATCAGGAGTGAGAATGTAGAAACTTTCAGCTTATAATGCACAAATTACATGACTGGCTATTCTCCTTGGGAAATTAGAGTGGTTTTCAATGGATTTAATGGAACTGTCTCTTTACAGCCCTATATTTCACTCACTCAAAGGGTTTAAACTTTCATGCCTGGCAAGCACATTCCAGATGGAAGTGCACTACCCATTTTAACAAGTTGCTGCAGGTATAATACAGAATTGTCAAAAATATTGTTCATTTCTGAAGCCACTTAATCATAGGTAAATGTTAATATCAAGTTTATTTTATGGAATTATGAAGTTATTCTGGGATGAAATTTGATTCATGCCACTGTTAGGGAATAGTCTGGAGTTAAGTTATATACCAAGATATTAACTACAGCAACTAACTTCAGCAACCAATATTTAGACCTGAACATGGACTGCAGATTAAATTTAAAATGCAGCTCTGGACAATAGGTTCCTAGAGCCATGGACAGCAGTTAATTAAAAAACATTGTTATTAACGTTGTCTGGAGTGTGGGTTTATTAACATTGTCTGGAGTGTGGGTGCAAAGAAGGAGGTGTGAAAGTTGTAAGTAATTCAAAGGGAGTACTGTAGATGCATTGTAAATATAGATTTGTTCTTTGATCTTAAGCATATAAGTTGTCAAGTAACGTTGGGTCAAACAGGCCTCTTCCTCTGAAAAGGTCATAATATGATACCTGCTGCTCGTTTTTGTTGAAAAAAAACGCATATATCTACTAGCTTCAGTCTCTCTCTCTCTGGTGACTTTGTTCACACTACAATGCCTGTTTTCAAGCATTCCAATTCCAAAGTGGAAAATTTAGAAATCAGCATGGATCGAATTTCATCCCTTGGAATAGGACACAATAACTTCATAACTCAATATAACCTCTTCACCTGAACAATAAGGATGAACATCTAATTCCTATTGGTTCAGGGACCAGTGGTCTAAAAAGATCCTTCAGGCCTTTGAATATATTTATTAAGTGTCTAGCCAATTCCAGTCCCCTTGGAATTGTTCCTCTTTTTTAGATTCCTCCTTCCAGATTGTTCTGGTGTCTCTCATAGCTGTTACACCATCATTATCTGGTAGAATGTAACAACATTTTCATCTCTTCTGCAACTCACCTAACTACCACAACCAAACCCCCCCACCCCAGCCCCACCACCAATAAATGAAACCCACCAACATATAAATTATTATATGCGATTCGGAGTTAGCCAGTGAAAGCCAATGTTGTACAAACCATTAGCTTGGCCCAGATTTGAAAGCAAATACAGGAAAGTATAAATTAACCTTTGATGAAATTTTAAAGCATCAGTATTACAAATAGTTGCAAACATGTGGAATTAAGTTTTTGTTGATGGTTAATGTACTAGAAAATCAAAACTCCACAAGCTGAAATCATTTTCTACTATCTGTAAAGCATAATTAGGCACTACTAGTGGGTGGAAGATTGGTGGAATGAGCACCACAGTGGCTGTTGAATATCTGCTGCAATGGTGTAGGCAGTCTTTTTATAATAAGACAATCAGGAGTTGTTGGAAAAATGCTACTTTATGGATTGCATTAACTGTTGGTACTTATTTTTTACTACTTCATTTTGAACAGTAGGTATAAAAGGACTGAGTGCCCCTTTGGTTTAGTCAACTTCTTTCAGTGGGCACTTTCATAAAATAAGAGTTCTGGTTGTGTTAGGTTTCTGCTGGCATTGCCTGGTAGTCTTTTGAGAATCTCTCCCCAGTCTCCTACAAAGTAAATATTTTATATGAGGTTCTTTTTACACAAGAAAGATCCTGCTGCAGAGACATGAAATACAGTTGGGCCTCCATATCCGCGGTGGTTTGGTTCCGGGACCTCCCGCGGATACTAGATTCCATGGATGCTCAAGTCCCGAAAATAAAAAGGCGTAGTATTTGCATATAACTTACGCACATCCTCCTGTATACTTTAAATCATCTCTAAATTATTTATAATACCTAATACAATGTAAATGCTATGTAAATAGTTGTTACACTGTATTGTTTAGGGAATAATGACAAGAACAAAAGGTCTGTACATGTTCAGTACAGACGCAACCATCGTAGCTCTTCTGGGAACACTGATGCTGCCTCGGCATCAGCCGATGCTGATTCTCCCGTGATCTCTAAGTTCTTGAGGCTGTAGCGCTTTACATAGCTAGCCAGCCATCCCTTACTAGCCTTAGACCCCTTCCTCTCGCTCACAACACAAGTAGCGAATGAACGAGATGCGAGGTGGACAACGCTCATACAACGAGTGCTGGAGCGAGAACTTCTGTTTTTTTTCGATCCCGATCCGCAGTTGGTTGAATCTGCAGATGCGGAACCCATGGATACGGAGGGCTGACTGTACTCTCACATTCCGTTTGGCAATTGAACCAGTCAGATACTGTGGGACACATGTTAAGTTCAGACACAAGGATCTGAGGTGGGGCACAACTTTTTCGTAAAATGAGTCATTTAGTCTCAATTTGCAGAAAATCATGAAAACACTTTTCAGCTATTTATTTAAGTTTTTAAATATTGTTTTACTTAAGTCCTTCTCATCTTACATCTTAAGCATTGTGTTTTCATCACCCTTATACGATCAACCTCAACTCTTGCGGTTGAATTCCCTTAACCAGATCTGGAATGGTTTAAATGTTCTGTTCTATACTCGTCTTAGTGTGAAAAGGGATATGCGCCTTGACATATTTACTTCCTAATTGCAAATTGACCTACAGTGCAGCTTTATCATTCTATGTTTTTGGTTCTAGTTTATTACTGCTAATTTATTTTTACAAGTTAATTACCAGGAACAGCAAAGGATTTGTATAGATGTTCAAAGCAGGTAATTTTGTCAAATCAAAAAAAAACTCCACATTAGAATATTTGGGGTACCTGACTTTCATAAAAACATTGCATTGTTTATATTTTTCAGATTTCTGGAAAAATAATGTTCTGCATGCAACTTAAATTTCTCATTAGAGAGATTAGCAGATGTGAAATTGTTTTCAGCAAAGAGCAGAAAATATTAATAAATTGATCTCTGGGGCTTCAGGTATGCTTCTAGGGAATTTCATAGCTCTTGTGCCTCAGGAATAACAGTAATATCAGGCAAAGAGTGCAACTAGTCAGGGGTGATTTATGCTGGTTGCAATATTTGAATTCTATCCCTGAGGCACAATAGATTGCTGTATGGTTCAGGGAGAAATACCAGTTAGTTCTATCTTGGAAGTTTTACGTATGCTGATTCAACCCACTTACAGATTAAATGAAACAGGTAGTATCCATCGCAAAAATAAGCGTTCCCTATGTCGCAAGATTGAAGAAGATGTAGGAAGATATGGCATTCAAACCCTGCCACAGCTGTTGAACATCCCTCATATCACAAACACAAGGAAGTCTGCAGATGCTGGAAATCCAAAGCAGCACACACAAAATGCTAGGAGAACTCAGCAGGCCAGCCAGCATCTATGCAAAATTAACTAGTTGATATTTCGGGTCAAGACCCTTCAACAGGACTGGAAAGAAAGAGGAGAAGTCAGCGTAACAGAGTGGGAGGTGGGTAGGAAAAAGTACAAGTTGGTAGCTGATAGGCGAACACAAAATAATCTGCAGATGCTGTTGTCAAAGGAACACTCACAATGTGCTGGAGGAACTCAGCAGGTCAGTCAGCATCAGTTGAAAAGATTAGTCGACGTTTCGGGCCGAAACCCTTCGTCAGGACTGAAGGAAGAACTTTGGGGAGGGTTTGAGGGTTTGCGAGGAGCAACACCTCATATACCGTCTAGGTAGTCTCCAGCCCCTTGGTATGAACATAGAATTCTCCAACTTCCAGTAATTCCCTCCCCCTCCCTTCCTCTATCCCTATTTCACATCACCTCCCTCATAGTTCCGCCTCCTTCTACTACTTCGCATTGTTCTCCTGCCAATCACCTCCCTGCTTCCCCTCCCCACCCTTTTGTCTTTAAAATTACTGTTTTTTTCAACTACCAGCATTCTTCAAACCCTCCCCAAAGTTCTTCCTTCAGTCCTGACGAAGGGTTTCAGCCCGAAACGTCGACTAATCTTTTCAACTGATGCTGACTGACCTGCAGAGTTCCTCCAGCGCATTGTGAGTGAGCTGATAGGTGAAACTGGGAAGGGAGGGGGACGGGTGAAATAAAGAGCAATTAACACATACAATGGCAGATAATTATATAAAATGCAAGAAAGCATGAGAAAGTTAAATAGAAAAGCGAATAACAATAACACAGACTAATCTAACAAAGATTGGATTCATTCTTTTGTGCTCCAGTGAATAAAGTCATAACTTATTTAACCTATTTCTGTAACTCAGGATCTCAAATCCCAGCAACGTCCTGGTAAATTCTTTCTGCAACCTTTCAATCTTATTGATGGCCTTCTTGTACGTAAGTGACCAGAGCTGCACACAATACTCTAAAATTGGTCTCATCAATATCTTGTACAACCTCGATGTAACATCCCAACTTGAGTACTCTGTGCCTTGATTGATAAGGCCAGTGTGCTAAAAGTTCTCTTTAAGACCCTATCTACCTGTGATGCTTTTTTCAATGAATTATGGACCTGTATACCCAGGTCCCTTTATTCTAATGCACTCCTCAATGCCATATCGTTCACCATGTGAGGCCTATCTCGGCTGGTCCTCCCAAAATACAACATCTCACACTTGTCTGCATTAAAATCCATCTGCCATTTTTCCAGCTGATCAAGATCCCGCTGCAAGCTTTGATACCTTCCTCCCTGTCCAACTTGCCAACATTCCCCGCCCCATCCCCCAATCATTGGGTCATGCGCAAATTTGTTGATCTAGTTTATCACATTATTGTTTCCTACTGCTCACTTAAGTTGTACCACATGATGCACATTCATACTGTCTGATCTGAGAATCATGGCTCACAAACTGACTATCACTGAATGCTTATCTCCAGATCAAAAGCTACTTTTGCACCTACCAAATGCCTGCTGTTGTAAACCCATGCTTTTAAGCTTCAATTCCTTCAGGATTTCTGCTGCTGTCATCTCATCAACTGCTACTTACAAAAAGCAGAATCAAAATGTAACCCTCCATACTCTCAGATTCAATTGCTCTTTGGCCTATACACACCGCACTGGAATATAAATCTTCTACCCCTTGCCCTGCAGGCTTAACTCCTCTCCCGTACACTTCTATGTTTGGTCCAACTGTGAATCTCCTGTTGCTTAAGCCCCTAGTCACTTCAGCTCTGAAACCTTGAAACTTGATCCTTTAACTCCTTAAGCTTCTCTTTCACCTCCCCAGTGTCCAAAACAAAGCGAAGATGGGGGCATGGGAATGAAATGGGCTATGTATACTATGTATGGGAAGGAAAATATTTAGGGAGCAGTGATAATCAGATTGTAAACCTTGGATTAATAATAGAGATGAATCTTAAGTAGAACTTCCATGGAATGAGAAGAATCTGGCCAGTATAAGTTGCAAACCTATATTAGCTGGTACAATTGCAATTAGAACACTGAATAACCTTTAAAGATGAAATGGTTCAGGACCAGGTTGAGGGCAAATCCACAAATAAAGGAAGAAGAAAGCACCCTAAGTGTCGAAGAAAAGTAAGTTGGTATGGCAGAAAAGAGAGGTGCAAGACACTTGGTGGCCAAGTAACTCCAGTAAAAATAAGGCTGAAAATAATAAGCTGTGAGAAATAAAAAGCAGCAAAGAGAAGAGAATGACAGCTAACATAAACAACATTCAAATGTCTTCAGAAGGTAGGTAGATAAAAAATTGATCATAAGAAGGTGAGTAGGGCTTATTAGAGATAAAGAATGTGATTTGTGCCTTGAAGCAGAAGGCATAGTTGGAATCCTAATTCAATATTTTGTATCATTCTCTCTCAAGGAAGAGGTTGCTGCCAAAATATTAAATAGGGAGTATTATAGATAAAAGTTCAAAGTTCAAAGTAAAAATTATTATCAGAGTACATACATGTCACCACATATTATCCTGAGATTCTCTTTCCAGTGGACATCCTCAGCAAATCTATAGAACAGTAACTGTAAGCAGGATCAATGAACAACAAACTATGCAAATACAAATGTAAATAAATAGCAACAGACAACGAAAGCATTAAACAACAAGATAAAGAGTCTTTGGTGAGATCATTGGTTGTAGGAACTCCAGAAGTAGAATGAGTGTAGTTCTCCTCTTTTGTTCAAGAGCCTAATGGTTGAGGGGTAGTAACTGTTCTTGATCCTGGTGATGTGTATCCTGAGGCTCTTGTACCTTCTGCCATATGGCAGCAGTGAGAAAAGAGCATGGTCTGAATGGTGAGGATTTTTGATGATGGATGCTGCTTTTCTACAACAATGTTTCATGTAGATGTGCTCAATGGTTGGGAGGGCTTTACCTGTGATGTACTGGGCCGAATCTATAACCTTTTGTAGGATTTTCCGCTCAACGGCATTGGTGTTCCCATACCAGGCCATAAGCACCCAGTCAATACACTCTCCACTGGACATCTGTAGAAGTTTGTCAAGGTTTTTGATGTCGTGCCAAATCTCCACAGACTCTTCAGGAAGTAGTGGCACTGTCGTGTTTTCTTTACAGTTACATTTATACAATGGATACAAGACAGGACCTCTTGAGATAGTGACTAATAAGAATCTAAATTCACTGGTCCTCTCCCCCTCTGCTTCTCTAAGGAGTACTGGCTCATGGACCTCTGGTTTTCCTCTCCTGACATCTACAATCAGTTCCTTAGTCTTACTGACATTGAGTGAGGGGTTGTTGTTATGACACCACCCAACCAAATTTTCAATCTCCCTCTTGTATGCTGATTCATCACCACCTTTGATATGACCTGCAATAGTAATGTCATTAGAAAACTTGTGTATGGCATTGGAGCTGTACTTAGCCACACAGTCATAGGTGTAAAGCAAATAGAGCGGGGGCTAAGCACACAGTCCTGTGGTCCACCTGTGCTGATGCAGATTGTGGAGTCCTGATGAGGGGTCTCGGCCCAAAACATTGACTGTACTCTTTTCCATAGATGCTGCCCGGCCTGCTGAGCTGCTGAGTTAGTCCAGAATTGTGTGTGTGTGTGGGGTGTGTGTGTGTGTGTGTGTGTGTGTGTGTGTGTGTGTGTGTGTTGCTTGGATTTCCAGCATCTGCAGATTTTCTCTTGTTTGGAGAACATGGAGGAGATGTTTTTGCCAATCTGAACTGACTGGGGTCTGCAAATGAGGAAATCCAGGATCCAATTTCACAAGGGGGGATATTGAGGCCCAGGTCTTGGAGTTTACTGATTAGTTTTGAGGGGATAATAGTATTAAATGCTGAGCTGAATCGATAACGTGCATCCTGATAGATGTTTCAGGGTTGTGTGAAGAGCCAACGAGATAGATTCTGCAGTGCACCTATTGTTTCATTAGGAAAATTGGAGTTGGATGCAAGACACCATCTAGACAGGAGCTGATGTGTTTGAACACCAGCTTGTTGGATAGATTAAAGCAGATATGAAGGAAATATTAGAAAAAATGGCTTGAATGAACAAGGTAACAGGTCTGGATCTGGATGGGATGTTTCATTGATTGCTGAGGGACATGGAATTGGAAATTGCAGAAGGACTTGCCATAATTTAACACTCCATTTGGAATACAGAGGAGGTGCCATTGGACTAGAAAATACTAAGCGCAATGTCCTTGTTTAAAAAAGGTGGAACTGCATGTCAATAGCTTTTAGAAGTGAGAATCAACTGGTTTGGGAATTGCAATGCTTCAGTGTGCAAGACCCTGCAACAGATAGTGAGGACTGCCAAAAGCAACATCAGGGTCTTACCCACCTCCATTCAGAACATAGATCAGAGGCTCTGCATGTGCAATGCCTTCAGCATTATCAAAGACCCCATCCACCTTTCCCATATTCCAACTGTCCGACAGAAGGCACCAGAACTGTCAGGCTGGGAAATAGCTTATTCCCCCAGACTGTTAGAATTCTTAAAATCCCACTGCCACCCAGCACATACAGTATGTAAACCCTTTCTGAATGCCCTACCACCTCCCATTGCCCATTCCCCAACTCAACAGGCACACTCTCAATCTGTGCTGGTCACTTCTCATCTTTTATTGCTGCTGTTTCACATATTTATACTACTGCTTGGTTTTATTATAATAGCACCAGTGTTATTATGCTGTCTTACAGAAACATGCACCTCACACTTTATGTCAACCTGTCAAACTTCAGGCCTTGCCACTCAGGGATTTGTGTCAATATTATTTTGTGATTATATATGCTGGTTGTAACTGTATGTGCTGCGTGTGACTATGTGAATTGTGCTTTGCACCTTGGCTCCAGAGGAACAAAGTTTCATTTAGCTATATACACATATATGATCGAATGACAATAAACTTGAACTTGAAAAACAGTCAATAAGCATTTGGGGACGTTTGAATTAATGAAAGAGAGATTTGTACAAAAACAAGTCGTATTTGCCTTTAAAGATTGCTATACAAAACAGGGGAGATTGATAAAAGAAATACAGAAGGTGTTGCTTGGATGGGTTGTCGGATGGTAATTGAGGTAGCACATATGGAAACCTCCTTAGCAAAATTAAGACCTGTGGAATAAAAAGGTTAGTGGCAAGAGAACTGGCTATTAAAATTAGCAAGCAGATAATAATGATAATCAGCTGGTCTTCAGGATTGCAGACACTTGTAATCTCCAGGGACAGGATTGTTGCCAATGGTGAGATCTGGTTTAAGTAGGGTAAACAGAGGAAGTGATTCAGTAGAAGGAAAAGAGATGGAAAAGTTAGGATACAAGGGGGATATGTGGAAATTTTTCTTCAGGAATATTAAAGCCTTGAACTCACCAGTAAGAGTGGTGGAATCAAAATCAGATGAATGCCATTAAAGCAGAATTGTACATGCATTAAAGAATGAGTAATTTGCAGGTGAACGGAGAAAAGTGGGAAAATGGTATTCATGGGATTGCTATATTAAAAGTAGTCTTAAATAAGATGAGCTATTCTATTCAGTAGCAGTTTAGTAGCCCCATGATTCAATGAAAACCTAGTTTTCTAACATTTTTGTTGCCCTTCCTTAGTTACTACTTTCAAATCAATACTGGATTAGGGTTGTTGATGAGGGCAAGACCTGACTGGTGTTGATCCTGCTTTTTTTTTAAACAACTGGTATTTCCAAAGCTGACAAATGAATAATGTCCATTTGTAAAAGACTCTGGAGGGGCAATTGCCCTCCTGCCCTAAAGCAGTTACGTTTTTAGAGGATGAATGACAAAAATTAAAAATGAAAGAGTCAGCTCATTGAATAAAAGACACATAAATTGTCTCTGATTTAGGAGCTCTAGAAGTTTGTCTTCAGTCTTTATACACCTTGAACCTCTAGCTTGACAGAACTGAGCAGTCTTGCTCTCAAAAGTGGGCTGTCATGTTTTATTGAGTAATTCATCCAAATCTCACGTCAGTTTCCACCTGCCAAGCAATAATGCATTGATCTGCAAAAAGGTGTTCTCTGTATTTTCAATAACTAGTATCTTTCATTTCTTTTCAGTAGGTCTTTCATCAAGTATTGAGCAGCATTATTTATTTCATTGTAATGTGGAAGACCAGCATTTACCTGAGAGATATTTTTTCCTCTTTGCAAGGTTCTGGAGAGGAAGTTTATTTTAGCTAGAGGCTAACCTATAATTAGGCCTCATGACAAACTCAACTACAAGTACAATTTGCAAACATATCTTACTATGCAACAGATGAAAGAACATAATTATATACGCATTACATTTCTTCAGAGGGTAATTATGAATCAAACACATGGCTATAGAACTGGAGTCTGAACCAGATTTCCTTCCCTAAAGTTATATTAGTAAGCTAATTGAGTATTTACAATAACCAGTTGCTTAATGGCCACTGCTACCTAGACCAGGGGTTTAAAAAATTGCTTATGTTTTAAACTGAATTTGGTGCTCCCAAGCAGGATTTGTATTTCATGAAATTATTCATATGATCAAGAGATTATTGCATTCCACATCTTACTTCTGTAGGTGAAAACAATCTCTCTCCATACATTGTTTAATTTCAAAGCAGAAAGCAATTTCTTCCTATAGCTAATAGGTCAACCTGATGATGATGTGTCCCTGATGAAAATGGCAAAATTTGTCATCAAACATCGGTTAAGAACGACACCTGCACATGATTGGAAACTGGAGAAGAGTTTATTTGCTTATTAAGCTTTATTTGAGACCAATATTTTGATTTTTTTCCTCAGGTAAATAATGTGGTATCTGCATCTGATGGGCTTATGAAAAACTACTGCACCTGGAAAGTTTAGAGCCTGAAAGCTGTTGTGATTTAAAAGGGACAATAAGTGTAGTTGAACAATAAGTGTGGTTGAACAACATGAGCTTGAATTCTTTAACGTAAAGTAGGCATCTGTAGCATTTAACAGAAATCCACTTGAATTAATGGATGTGGAACCAAAGACAATATTAAGAAGCTGACTCAAAGCTAACTTAATCTTTGGTTCATAGGAAGAATTTGAAATGAAGGGAAGGCATTAACCTCAACACTTGGCTGCATAGTTCCTTTATTTTTGGGTGCTGCAAATTACTAATTGATTATAAAATGCTTCTGCATGCACATACAGCTATTTGTTTAGTGAGTCACATTAGTCAACAGTGGCTATGGGCAACAAAGGATAGTTCTTAAATAACTGACTTCTGACTCCTATACACATCCTGTGGATAGTGTGTTGGTGCCAAAAGAAATGCCACAAACTTAATGATTGACATGATTTAATAGACACTACTGCTTTGTACACTCTGGAAAAGTTCTGCAATTCTCAGCGACGTGTGTCCGTAGATCCATGCTGAGTTTTTCTAGACTGTGCAACCTCATCCTGAGCACTGGATGGAACGGGTTATGGAGTAGAGCGGGGTGGGGGGGGGGGAAGAAGCAAGAAACAAAGGAGCCATAAAGACATCCCATTTTTATCCAGGATCACAATAGCAATGACTGTACCAGCACATTTCACACACAACACACATCAAAGTTGCTGGTGAACGCAGCAGGCCAGGCAGCATCTATAGGAAGAGGCGCAGTCGACGTTTCAGGCCGAGACCCTTCGTCAGGACTAACTGAAGGGAGAGTGAGTAAGGGATTTGAAAGTTGGAAGGGGAGGGGGAGATCCAAAATGATAGGAGAAGACAGGAGGGGGAGGGATGGAGCCAAGAGCTGGACAGGTGATAGGCAAAAGGGATACGAGAGGATCATGGGACAGGAGGTCTGGGAAGAAAGACAAGGGTGGGGGGGGGGGACCAGAGGATGGGCAAGAGGTATATTCAGAGGAACAGAGGGAGTAAAAGGAGAGTGAGAGAAAGAATGTGTGCATAAAAATAAGTAACAGATGGGGTACGAGGGGGAGGTGGGGCCTTAGCGGAAGTTAGAGAAGTCGATGTTCATGCCATCAGGTTGGAGGCTACCCAGACGGAATATAAGGTGTTGTTCCTCCAACCTGAGTGTGGCTTCATCTTTACAGTAGAGGAGGCCGTGGGTAGACATGTCAGAATGGGAATGGGATGTGGAATTAAAATGTGTGGCCACTGGGAGATCCTGCTTTATGCACACATTCTTTCTCTCACTCTCCTTTTTCTCCCTCTGTCCCTCAGAATATACGTCTTGCCCATCCTCTGGGTTCCACCCCCCCTTCTCTTTCTTCCTGGACCTCCTGTCCCATGATCCTCTCGTATCCCCTTTTGTCTATCACCTGTCCAGCTCTTGGCTCTATCCCTCCCCCTCCTGTCTTCTCCTATCATTTTGGATCTCCCCCTCCCCTTCCAACTTTCAAATCCCTTACTCACTCTTCCTTCAGTTAGTCCTGACGAAGGGTCTCGGCCTGAAACGTCGACTGCGCCTCTTCCTATAGATGCTGCCTGGCCTGCTGCGTTCACCAGCAACTTTGATGTGTGTTGCTTGAATTTCCAGCATCTGCAGAATTCCTGTTGTTTACATTTCACACACAGGTTGATTACTCTCTTTTAGAGGCTGGTCACAATCCAAAAATAAATGTTCCAACCTGAAGCAGCTTTAGACAACAGTCTATATCTGATACAATGCAGATGTCTGCTCTTCAGCATGATACATTCCCTTTCTTATTGCAGTCCCTATGCCTTTGTCATCCCTTCACCTGAGGTGGTGACTCCAAATATTTTGGAAGGGAGTATCTGAGTCAGCTTCTGACTTCACCTCTATCTTGTGCAGCAGCCATCTGGTCTGCTTGTCTAACAGACGTTAGCAAGGGAACCTTTAATATGTCAGCCATCATCTCTAATGCCAGGCTAAGATACGAGAGTAGAATTGTGCTCCACTGAATCACTGCCACTCTCTCAAAGAGGTAACAATCATTTTGAACAGTCAGTGCAGGTACACCTCTGAACATGTACATTCATAGCTATGATACCTGGAGACCAAATACCCCTGTTGCTTTGTTCTCCTGCTGCAATGGAAACTGAGGCATTGGCCACCTTCCACTGCAATATAGCTGACTCTGAAAAAAAGAGGTTAATGAAATTGACCATCACCAGGGAGGATGGCTCCAAGCATTGCTCAAAATCCTAAGCAAATATTTCTTTAAAATTCAATGTTCATAATGTCAGTGAATAAAATATCATTACTGTGAATACAATCTTCAGGTTCATTACTTGTAATGGACATTTTTACAAAAAAAATCTGTTTTTTAACATTTTAGCATGAATTGTTATTCTTGGGCCCTATGTAAATATGCCAAAATATGAAAATAATGCAGATAGAAAGATCTCCCTTGACACAAAGTTCTACACAGCTCAACACAGATGGCAAGTCATTAGCATAGTTCACAAAAGGTACAAAGCCAAGAATTTTAACCATGAAGTACACAACTGCAGCAACTGGGTATAATTTTGCTTGACAAAAATGACATATCTTCATCCATAAAATTTAATTTGAACACGATTTGAATAATTAAGTAGTAGGACAGCTATATATTTTTAAACAATTGCAATGTTATTCAGAAATGTGTTGGGTTGGAGAGTAGGAAAACGGAGTGTGTGGGCTGTCCTGGTATTGTGTAAAAAATGCCAGAAGGTTAGCATGCCTTCCAAGAGCAGAAACCTATTAAATGACACTGCGGTGTGGCTGATTGTTAATGTGTAGCATGAGATCATTTCTGGTGAAAAAAGATGAAAAATATGAAATGCCGAATAAGTTCCATTTATTTTGAAAATCAAGTGGATCCTGTTTTGCAGCTGGTAGAAATACTGCTTCACTGCTCTTGGGCCTAGATGCAATCCTGAGCTCCAGTGCCATCTGTATGGAGTTTGCATATTCTCGCAATGATCGTTGGGGTTTCCATTGGGTACTTCAGTTTCCACAGACATCCCAAGGACGTGTGGGTTGACAGATTTGTTGTCTACTGGAAACTATACCCTATTGTCTAGGTGAGTGGTGGCACGTGGATGAATTTGATGGAAGTAGAAAGAATAAAATGGGATTAATGTGATTGGGTAGTTGAAAGTTAGTGACAATGTTCCCTCTAATTTGTAATAACCAGTGTGTGCAAAAATCTTGTGCTGTGCAATTCTTTTGCCAAATGCCAATAACATGTATCCACTGGATTTTATATATAGAGGTATTCATTTCAACAGATAGAAAAACCCTGTCAAGAAGAACTTTGATGCTCTCTGGGTTTGATTGATTTTTCTCTCATTCATCTGCATGTAGCAGGCCTGCAGCTGGTAATGAAGGATTTTCTTGCCAGAGCTTTTGCACCCCATCCACGTTCAATTTGCTTGCTAAGTGATGCATTAAAAAGTCATGTTTCCAAATATCTCTCCGCTTCTTTCCACTTGCAAATTCTCCTGCAACTTTTGCATCATGACAATACACGCAGGTTACGGCAGTTTCTGTATTGTACATAAATATTTTACATTGCTGACCTCATGTGCTTTCGGTGTAGCAGTTTCTGCTGTTTCATTAAGCTATTCCACTTTAAATAAGCTAGCAGTTCTTTTGCGCTTCATGCTCTTTATTCTTTGGAATTTGACATAGGAAAGGTACGTCGCATCTGGAGTTTCTCCTGTTAGTGGACGATTTCCCTCCACTCCTCTCTGAGGTAGTGGGGAACCGCGTATGAGGCAAGTTACAGCATTGCCTTCTGCTGGGTGAGTTTCTGGGTGAGAAATCACCAGCAGGGATGGAAAAGGTGCAGGGGAACTGGCTGGATTCGAACTTGGGACCTTTTCTCCCGAAGTCTGGCACTGATGTCACTATGCCACCAGCCGGGTCGGAATTTGACATAGTGTTTAACATAGTGTATTTGACATAGTGAATCAATAATTTCTTCAATAAAATGGTATAAATCAGCCAGTTCTAAAATCTGCAGACAAATCATCACAAACTCCATGTTGTCAACACCATCCACATCCGGAAAAGGAAATGTGGTTGTGTACGATCATGAAATATACTTAACATGCCAGCGATGTAGAAGGTGACAACCTTTTGTGAGCAGTTTGAATTCCTTTGTGTGCTGGTAGCAAAAGATGTATCCACATGCACATGCACAAACCTTAACGGGACCATTGGTTAGTGAGACTGTTTCTGTGCTGTATGGTTCTGTGGCTCACAAAATTTATTTTGTGCTATTTCAGCAGAATGACTAAATCAGAACTTTGGTTGCAATAGACAATCATCCACTAAAGGTGAGCACAGCATTGAATTAACATCTAAACTTTCTTGGTTATCTACTTAATTCTTTAAACATTGCTGGGTTTAAGTTCAGATGCTTCTGCCCTTGGCAGTCTAGTGATGATATATGCATTTCGATCAGAAGTAGAGCTGTAGGAGAAAGGGGACATTTTTCCACTTCCAATCCCATGTTCTCACACAGCCAACAGGAATCAGCATCGGAAGGAATGCGATTCAAGTCAGCTGTCTAATACTGATACACAAGAGATTATGGATGCTGGAAATCTGGTTCAAAGAACACATAATGCTGGCAGAACTCAGTGAGTCAGGCAGCATCTATGGAGGGAAACTGCCTCTTCGTATTTCTTGCTGTAGTTGCTGCCTGGCCCACTGAGTTCCTCTGGCCATTTGTATCTCTTGAGTTGATTAATACTGCTGACATCTTGGCCTGCAACTCTGTGGCTGCAGTACTTCTGGATTTGTGGAACGATGATATTTAAAAGCTGAAAAATTAATAAAAGTAGTTAGACCATTTGTGTAAATTTGATCTTTAAATTCAAGCAGCTTGCATTACCTTTTTTCCATCTCCAACCCATATGTTAAGCTTCATTAAAATCTCAATGGCGGAATTTTGTAGATTCACTTTGGTCTTTTTAAAGCTGAATGGATGTGGGCTTGCAACAACTCTCAGAAAGAAGTAGACACTGATTGTCACTGATGTACTATATCGAGACTTGTGGGAAGTAGTGGAACAATTCTCCTTTGGTCTTGTGAATAGAAAATAGGGCTGGAAGAGAATGTGAGACAAAATTGGTTGGCTCTATAATAGTTAACTAGTCTTCTGTTGTATGTTGCCTATTGAGACTATCTCAATGTATTTAACCATTTGGTTAAACAGTGAATGCTAAAAGAAAGAGAGGTTTAAAACTGCAAGAGGAACGGGAGGTCATGCCTCTAAGAGGAATTACATAATTTGAAGAATGAAGTGTGCTTAAAATAGATTTGCTTTTCCAAGATGCATGGATAAGATGGAGCCTATTGTAATTTTCTTTCATAATTGTGAATTAGCTTGAGAAATATAAGCAAAAAAGATTTATCTTAAATCAGCTACTTCTGAACATATATTAAGTATGAGGAAATGAAGCTGTATGTGATTGACCAGAAGCAGAAGAGGACTGGGGCCACATTTTCATCTGATGTGTTTGGGTTTGGGAAATCCTCTGCATGGGATACATAGAGGCACATCAGCAGCAAGGATCACTTGGATTTTGGAGCTTGTCCAATTTCCTGTCATTTTCAATAAGTGAATCCATTTCCATTTGAACATTTATATACGTGCTCAGAACCTTATGCCCGTGCTCAGTTAAGTGGGAAAAGTGAGCAAGATGAAACATTGTTCAGCCAAAAACAATTCATCTATAATTATGTATGCACACAGCAAAGAGTTTACACCCCTACCTCAGATAATCAGCTAAAAGTAATAATAGGAGAAACTATTATTACAGCAATTGAACAAAATGGCTGCAAAGTGCAAGTGATCTAATTATGACTGATATTGGTATATTTATACAAAGGACTAGTGCGGGAGAGGCGACAAACAAGATCGGTCCTGTAAGCCAATGCTGAGAAGGAGAATATAAAGCTTAAATGGACCTCATTTATAAGTAACATGTCTTCATGGCAGTGTTTGTGTGTGCTGCAAATCCTGCGTGGTTGATACAGAACGTGAAGCTGTATGCCTTCAACCCAACTGTAAAAATGCACAAGAGGTATGATGGCACCCTGTTCATCTGAAGGGAAACCTCGGCAGAATGGTGTAGAGTATCTGGACAAGTAACTCCCATGAATCTATAACTAGAAAGACAGGGGTTGCAGCTTCAATATACCAAAGTCTATTGCTGCCAGATTTAACAAGTTGAGGGATTTAGATCCAAATAACTAAAGCAGTTCACTTCACACATTTCTCTTCTATCCCATCATATATTTTAACCTGATGTAAGGCCACACAGCACCTGGCATACATCTGAAAACCACAGATCAGAAGCACTTTTGTTGTTGGGCCTTCTTTCAATCTAGTGGCATACTGCTTCTTCTTTACTTCCTCCTTTCCAAGGTGCACCAAATTAATCTGTATACAATTCTGAGATGACACATTTTATTAACTCTCCATATGAGTGGAAAGGAAGACCAAACAAAATGGCAGCAGGAATGCATAACAGCTGAACAACACGCTTGTCCACCCCATCAAGTACTCTGCCCACCTATTTCAGAGAATGCAGGACCCACTTTCAGCTCATCAGTTACTTCAGAACCAATAGATCTGCAGTGGAATCCAGCATCCTCAACCCTGTGACTGGTACAAATAAAATGTGTGACAAAAGGGTAAGATAAGCACTACTCAGTAATCATCAACACTCTCAGGCATCATCAATCAGAATAATGCTAAACCATCTTCTAGAAGTTGTGTACAGCAACTGTGTCCAACTGAGCAGAGATTGGAAAGGGCTGCTCCTTCTAAAAGACTCTCTCCACGACCACCCCTACCACTGCCATCTGCTCTTTCTCACTTGTAAACTTTGAGTCACTGGTGGAAAACGAACAATTATCTGCCGTGCTCCATCAAATGAAGAGTAAGTACCAGAGCTGAAGCATATCCTTCATGAATCATGTGCCTTACAACCTGAGAAAGACACAGCTCCACTGAGAAAATATTATTGCTAGTTCCCCAAATTTGCTTTGCAAACCGATAGGTCTATTATAGATAAAAGTCATGAATAAGTCATGACATAATGTACTTAATTGTTCAAAAATGGTCATGTCACTTGTTGATGAAGCCAATTGTCTGTTTGTTTTTTTCATGTCTTATATTAATGTTTCTATGTCTGCGATTAAACTCCTTGGTTTTCACACACCAAGATTTTCAACCTTGCCATGTGTGGCAAAGTTGTCATTACTGGAGCCAGTCTAATTAATTCTATGGCAGATATAGTGTATTCCAGTTAACTAAAACACATTGGGACCAGGACATTTTGGCCCAGCCAAGCAGCTGCCCAAATTAGCTGAAGTTTCATGGAAATAGTTAAATAGACAAACGGAGTAACAAATCATGTATTTAAATTAAATACATTACAAATTAGACAACCACCAATAGAACTACAGTACTATAAAACAGAGGTCCCCAACCTTTTCTGCACCGCGGACCGGTTTAATATTGACAATATTCTTGCGGATCAGCTGACGGGGGAGGGGGGGTTTTCAAGTAAGGTTGCCAATGTTCTCACTCCCAAATAAGGGACAAAAATAGCAGTCAAATACGGGACACTTGTGTTTACCCCGAGAAAGACTACCATGACCACGGAGCTTTGCGTGGGCACCTGTGTGCGCAGCGTGACGTGCACGTGTGTACGTGCCGATTTTTTTCTACAAATCGGTTTTGGCTTAATCTTCGCAATTCTGTTAAGGGAAACTACACTGTAATACATTATTTCTACTTTATATAGGCTGTATATTTGTCATATCATTCCTGCCTTTACTATACGTTAATGTTATTTTAGGTTTTATGTGTTATTTTGTATTATTTGGTAGGTTATTTCCTGTTCAGCAGTGTGTGACAGGGAATGAGGGAAGGTGCAGCTGACTCATATCGTTTCATATCGCCAAATCATATCGTTTCCTCGCGGCCCGGTAGCACATGCTTTGCGGCTCAGTACCGGTACTTGGCCCGGTGGTTGGGGACGACTGCTATAAAACTGTGTATTACATCCTAATAGTTATCGACAAATGAATTCATCCAGTGTATGCAATGAACAAAATCAGTGCAGACACTTACTCCAGATACTGGATTGTCTTCATGCAATGCTACTGACAATTGTAATTTGAATTTTCCTTTTCATTGTAATATTCAAGATACCTTCAAATTCCTTGTAGTTCCTACCTTGATGAAGTAGTGAAACCATTTCAGCTTCACTCCTGGCTGTTTCTGGTATCTCCAAGCCTGAATACTTGAAACGCAGTGAGCAAAACAGTTCTGAATTGACTTACTGCTTATGTCTCTCCAACTACCAATGCTAAAAATCAGTACTTTTTGAACACCAACACTTGCAACTGACGATATTTAAAAACTGTTTGCTCTAAGCATGCTGTCACATCGAACAGCTACTCGTGCGCAACACTGATGCGAGTTAGGACCTGTTTGGCAACAGTCACCTGTCCCAATTAAGCAGCATGGTGTCCCAAATAAACAAAGGGTATCCCGATTAGTTTTTGTTCTTTAAGAGTTGTCCCAAATAAGCAGCTGTTCCGATTAACTAATAGCCCAATTACTATAACTGGAAACTACTGCATATCCATTTTAGATAAGGAGGCCTGGAGCTACACCATACTCCAGCTTTTATCAAGGCTGCAAGAAATTTCAATAAGAATCCTCACCCTTGGATTTAAATCCTCCCTTGACAAAGGCCAACATATCATTTGCCTTCCATATTGTTTGCTGCAACTGTGTGTCAATTTTCACGGACTTATGGACAACGATGCCTCAGTGCTTTTGAACAATCAGCATTTCTCCACATTCAACACACATAAAAGTTGCTGCGGTCACCAGCAACTTTCATGTGTGTTGCTTGAAATTCCAGCATCTGCAGATTTCCTCATGTTTGTGTTTTTTTCTCCACATTCAATAGCTAATAAATACCGTGCTTTTTCTGTTTACTGCACAAAATTGGATGACCTTGCACCTTGAAAACAGAGCTGTAAATGTGTGCATTCAATGGATGGAATGCATTTGATAAGGATAACAATGAGGGAGAACCATCAGATAGTTTAATGAAGAGACTTAGTGGTTTCAACAACAAGTGATGTATGACTCTCCTTCGGTACTAGCATAGCTAAAGAGATAAGAAAATACATTGTCAGAAGGGGATAGATGCACTTGGGATTAAAAGGGTATGAGGAGTGGTGTGCTGAAGCTCGGTAAGGTGAAACAGCAGTTTTAAGTAATGATCATTTGTTTAAAACTTTACTTCAGTTTCTCCCTTCCTATATGCTGCCTTACTTGCTGAGTATTTCTAACATACCCTGTTTCTGTTCCAGATTTACAGCATCTGCAGTATTTGTATTTATTTTGAAGTACGATTATCATTTTATAGAAGGTCAAATAGGTGCAAGGCAGTGTATCTGTTATAGTGGAGGTTAAATATTGTGAAGTTGTTCAAGTCCTTGTTTTGTTGGATCACAAATGAGAAATAGATTTACACAGATTAGTTTGTACAATGATTAATTAGAATTGATTTAATTTTAATCATTAGAAAGTGTGAAGTTCACAGATGAGTGGTAAATTGTCAAAACATACTGACGAATTGCTGAGCTGGATACATCATTCTCCCCCACCAGAACGTAGCATTTGGATGGAAACAGTATGAAAATATTGAATATAAATGAAGGCTGGCACTTACATCACAGTAATTCAACTGAAATTTTGCAGCATAAATGTGATGTATTTAGCATTCGATTAACATCTATTAACATAACCAGTAAATGATGATATCATTGCCTGGGGACTGAAATTGCCAATGGGTTTTACACTGCATGAGATTTTCTTTGCTCTTTAAATTAAGTGGACTGCCAGTTCCTTGTGTTTTTTTACACAAACGATGAAGAACAAACTTATGCCACCCCCGATACCCATTTAGTAGATGTTCTGAAAACTTTCCGGCAGTGCCCCGACCCATGATGGGCTGTTCTCAGATGAAGTACTGTAGCTCAGTCTAGAAATTGACTAATGTTATAACAGATAAATGAGAGTGGCATTGCAGCCTGTTAAGCAATTTAATCCATTTTACCTTCACCGCTTCCTCATTTCAGCGGTGAGTAGATTTTTGTTGAATGATCTTATTTGGTCTTGAACATTTTATCACAATGTACCATAAAACGGTTTCAAAGGAATTGTACACAAACAGCTGACTATGCAGGATATAAGAGATCAATTGATTATTTGACATATCATTAGCTTCAATTGATCAAATAATCAATATAGTAATGTTTAGCATATTATATGGAAATAAAAAGCAAAAGAAACATTGATCTCACATTGGAAGCAGACAATGCAACCCAGTGTATAAAAGCATGAGTCATGGTCAAGAAGTTTTTGGAAGGCAACAGTAAATTAAATAACCACACATTAGCCCAGTGGTGTGCAGAAGAGCATCTCTGAACACACAACACATCAACCACAAACATACAGAAATACACTTAGTGGCCACTTTATTAGGTACCTCCCGTATCACAGCGGTCTATATTCCACCACATGCCAGCACTATGTTAGCATTAGCATAACTGTATGATGTTATTATTAATCAACAGACTGCCCACCCTGACTAGCCAGTGATTTCAATCAAGCCAACCTTAAGACAGTATTCCCTTAATTAAGCCAGAATGTGAAACGCCCTACAAGGGGCAGCAACACACTGGACCAGGTTTATGCCAATATTACGGCCGCATACAGGCCTTATCCATGCCCTCACCTGCTACTGTCAGGTCACCTGACTTTATTTCGAACCCCATACCACTGATCAGTGATTAGAAAGGTAAAACCGATCCCAAGTCAGTAGGGCCTGAGGGAGCTGTCTCATGGCTTCAAGTGCTTCATGTGCACAGACTGGAACCTGTTCGCATGGCAAGCAATGCATGATTTGGGAACTGACTGAGGAATGCACCACTACAGTCATGACTATATAAAATACTGTGTAGACAATGGCACCGGCAGTAAAAACAGCATGTATTCCTCAATCAGAAGCTGTGGATGAATAACAGAGCCTGAAACCTGCTCTGGGCTTGAGATGCTGTTGACAGATCCAGTGCTCCAGCATACAGCAAAGCCAGTTCAAACCTTAAAAAGGCATTAACCCGCCAAGTACAGATGCAGACAGGTTATAGAGACACATTTCAATAACACCACCAACCCCTGACACCTGTGGGAAGGCATCAGGTTAGTCACTGATTCTAAAGGAAAGATCTCCTGCTCTACAAACAGCCTAGCTGAGGTGATAAAAAAACCCTCTTTGCTTGGCTTGACAGAGACAACAATGTACCAGTGATGACGAGGACACAGGATGGGTCTTCAGGGACTGCACTGGCCAATTGGCAGACATTTTTACTGAAATCTACCATACCTTCTCTCTGTCCCTTGCTGTGATCTCAGCATGTTTCAAAACGTCATCCATCATACCAATCCCAAAGCAGTCAGTGGTAACATGCCTCAGCGACTACAGACTAATTGCACTCACCCACAGAGCAGCCAGGTGCCTGGAGAGACTGGTTACACCCCACCTTAAGAATGCCACACTGTTCAGTGTCAGTTTGCCCAGGAAAACAGATTAATTGAAGATTCCACTTCCATTGCGCTCCACATCATACTGGGACACCTGGAGTTTAAGGGCACCCAAGTCAGAATGCTACAGTTCTACCATCAACACCATAATCCCCAACAATCCTGACGGTTAAACTACACAATCCGAGACCCAATACATCAATTTGCAACTGGCTTTTGGACTTTCTTACCAATCACACCCAGACAATCAGACTAGGCAAGTGCACAACAGCCTCCCTGACCCTGAACACTGGTGCACCACAGGGATGTGTACTAAGCCCACTCTGTTACTCTCTTTTCATCCATGACCATGCCCCTGCCTATGACACAAACTCCACCATCAAATTTGCAGACAACACCACAGTGATTGGATTCATTACAAATAACATTGAAACAGCATACAGAGAGGAGGTGCAGAAATGGTCTGAATGGTGCAATAACCATAACCTTTCACTCAACATTAAAAAAAAGAAATGATTATCAATATCAGGAAATCAAGAAGGTATTTAAAAAATCCACTACTCATAGATGGTGAAAGCAATGGAAAGAATCTCCAGCTTTAAATTCTTGGGAATGAATGTCACAGAAGAGTTCTCTAGAGCTACCAACACCTCCTTGATAGCAGGAGAGGCACAACAGTGTCTATACTATCTGACAAGCTTAAAAGAAGCAAATCTACCCCAAAACTGCTGCTCAGCCTTTACTGAAAGGCTTAGAAGGTTATGGACCAAATGCGTGCAAAAGAAACGAGCTTGGATGGAGCATCTTGGTCAGCACAGACCAGTTAGGCTGTAGGGCCTACTTTCATGTTGTATTACTGTATGATGCTATAACTATGCAGCAATGCACATGTTCATAATGTCTACAGTCTATGTTTAGTTACATGCTCACGTTCAAAAATCATACCATTCAACTAATTTATATTGTAGAACCATTTTTCAGTTTACAGACAGATATTCTTTTGGATGTTGGCTGTGAATGGGAGAAATAAATCTTTAGCTACCAGCTTAGAAAATTTGCCAGAGTATCAGCTGATGGTTACTTTTGTGCATTCTGCTCTGCTGAAGTCAATTGAACCTAACAAGTTGACATGAGTGTAACTGCTGGTCAATATTCTTGGAAACATTTAACAATAAGAACTGACAGTTTTCTCCACTACTGTCTCTTCATGTCTGAATGCACTAACTTTAGTGAACGTGCTTTCATGGCCAGTGGTCTATTCAAAGTAAGAATGATTTAAGTTTCTTGTAATCCATCCTGTGTAATACCACCAAGGGCTAATGCCATCATTTTTGGACAAATCAGAATGATCATCTCATACCTCCGTGTTTTGCCATTATTGTACAACTTGTGGTTTTTGCGATTTAAAATGATGCACAGACAATGCCTAAATGTTCATATTTCTGTAAACGCCAACGTTGCTTGCTTTTGGGACATATGGGCAAATAAAATGTCAGCTGAAGAATCCATCAGTCACACATCTTTCTGTATTTTTTTAGAATAGCTGACTGAAAAGACAATTCCCGGAACCTCTTCAGACATACTGCAACTGTGAAGGAAAGCTTGGTTATTGTTACATGAGATGTTCAGCAAAAATCCTGCAGCAAAACAGTGTCAACCTAAGAATATGCCCAGGGAGCTTTGTGTAAGGGAGAATTTTACTTAATAATGTTTAATCGTTGCTAGATTAATTCATAAAAACACTAAATATACTTCAGAATCTGAATCAAGTTTAACCTTACTGGCAGATGTTGTAAAATGTGTTGTTTTGCTTTAGCAGTGCAATGTACTACAATAATAATAAAATACTATAAATTACAATAAAGATTCAAAGATACAAAGTACATTTTTATCAAAGTATGCATATAGACTACTGCTCTGTGATTTGTCCTCCCCCAGACAACCACAAAACAAAGAAACAGCAGGGAGCCCTTTCAAGAAAATGTCAAACAGCCAATGTGAGGGAAAAAAAAACAAATAGTGCAAACAGCAAAAAGCGAGCCAACAACATATACAATTTCAAACATCAAACCAGGAGTCCAGCTGTATTCATTTCAGTTCAGTTCAGCATCATGCTGCTAGCCCACTGCAGGCCACAGGGCAAAGCAGTCTTCACTTAAGTATATAAGAAATATATACATATAAAATTAAATCAGGTAAGTAGTGCAAAACGAGAGCAAAAAAGAGAAGGAAAAGAGTAGAACATGGGTTCATTGTTCATTCAGAAATCTGATAGTGTCAGGGAGGAAGCTGTTCCTGAAATGTTGAGTGTGCGTCTTCAGGCCTCTGGACCTCCTCCTTGATGGAAGCAATGAGGAAAGGGCATGTCCTGGGTGATGAGGGTCCTTAGTGATGGATGTTGCCCTTTTGAGGCATCACCTTCTGATAGTATCCTCAATGATGGGGAGGGTGGTGCTCATGATGGAGCTGGCTGGTGTTACAACTTCCTGCAGCTTTATCTGAACCTGCACAGTGGCCCTTCCATATGAGATGTGTTGCAACTAGTTAGAATGTTCTCCATCATAAATCTGCAGAAACTGAAGAGTCTTTGGTCACGTACCAAGTCTTCTCAAACTCCTGTTGTGCCTTCTTTGTAATTGCATCAATGTGTTGGATAGATCATCAGAGATGTTGACACCCAGGAATGTGAAACTGCTCACCCTTTCCACCGCTGGTCCCTCATGTGGACTGGTGTCTGTTCCCTCGACTTCCCCTTCCTGAAGTTCACAATCAATTCCTTGGTCTTACTGCCGTTGAGTGCAAGGTTCCAATAATGTTTCCAGTTTGAATCTATACCATAAATAAACAGTTGGGTAAAATTACTTAGTCTTTGCTGATTCAACAAACCTTACGGCAGTGTTTATAATTCTGTTTGATTAGAAGTAGTTGGGCATCCTGATTCCATTACATAAGGTGAATTCTTGTCACAAACCCTCTGGCTGAAAAATGGTAATGCACCAGCTGACATAGATGTAATTGTAAAATGAAAAATGGTACAACCTTGTTGTAGTGGAGGAAATAATAAAAAAACAAAAGTTTTAGACTTTGCCTTTACTGATTGCAGCTTCATCCTATGATACAGAAAAATGCATTGCCTTCAGCAAGGTAAGGCAATGGGATCAATCATTCAAAATGGTTTATAACCATCTGCTCTTCAAGAGTTGTCTAATAATTAAACTGCACTTCAACAAATCAGGAAAAAAATTTTGAGTATAGCATTTAGTTGGAGTTTTATTGGATTATATCTAACAGATTGTTGGAAGCAGAGATAGCTGCAATGTAATAATCAAGTATTGAAACATGACAAACTTTGTTGTTACAATAAAGCAATTCATTCTGACAAAAGCAATTTAGATTTAGTTCAAGTGGAAGAAGAAAGTAATGAGCGTATGGAAAGGATTGCTAAAGTGTAGGAAGGAAATTGAGGAAAGAATATGTGCTCTGTATATGCACTGTATATAGATTCATCATCATCATCAGGTGCCATGCCCAGATTGAGCTTTGACTGCCATGGTCCACACACTCCTATTTCGGGTCAATTGGATTAATTCATTGGTATTCATTTCCAGTTCTCTGGCTGCTGTCTCCATCATCACTTGTCTTTGCCTCCCTTTTGCTTTCTTCCCTTCAATCTTTCCCATAATTACCGTGCATTCTAACTCCTCTTTCCTAATCACATGTCCAATGAAGTTACGTTGTTTTTTCATGATCTCATACATTATTTCTCTTATTGTGCTTGCTCTGTTCATGACATCCTTATTAGATATTCGTTTTGTCCATGATATTCTTTGTATCCTACTCAAAAACCACATCTCTGCTGCTTCAATTCGTTTCCTCATGTGACTAGATATTGTCCAACATTCTGATCTGTGTTCGTCCATCGTCGATGTCGATGAGGACCTCGACACCATTTGATGGTGTCAAGACTAGCACGTGATTTACATTTAAATGAGGGAGAGTTGCGTCAGCCTCACTCTCTCTTCCCAATTCCCATCTGGATCCAGTGGTAAGACAGATCCATATAACATAACTGGATGAATGTGACATTTCAGTACTCTGAGGCAGGTTGTCATGCCTAGTTTAGTGTTGGTCAGTATACTCTTCATTCCCATAAAGGTGTCTTTTGCCATCCCTATTCTTCTTTTGATGTCCATGTCACACCTGCCATCTGATGTCACCCAGCTGCCTAAGTAGCAAAAGTTCTGTACTTGTTTTATGTTTTCTCTGTTTATTTTCAGCCTGCAGATAAGATTCTCCTTCTTTTTGGATATCACCATACATTCTGTCTTTTACGATTGACAGATAGACCCATTTTTGCACTTTCTTCAACAACTATATCAATTAAGTTTTGTAGTTCTTCCTCCCTACTTGCAATTAACACAGTGTTATCCGCATATCTGAAATTATTGATGTTTTCACTGCCAACTTTGATTCCCAAGATGTCTCTTATTTTTTGTAATATTGTTTCATTGTACACATTAAACAAATCAGGGGAGAAAACACACCCTTGTTTAACGCCGCTCTTGATTTTCTTAAACTGATATATATATAGATTAGGAGGCTATATGGAAATACTTAAATCATAGTTTGGGAAGAAGGTCACTGAACTGAATTAATATAGAACATCTAATGACATAGCACCTTACCTGACTTCAGAACATCTCAAAATGCTGAGTAGTTTATCCGACATGCTGTCCCTGTCATAAAGCTTTAGTGGGTTCACAGCAACATTTAAACTAAAAATTCCGAAGAAGCAACAAAAATATTTCAACAAATTATGAAAATCTGTTGATTGTGGCTATTTGAAGTAAACATAGAAAATGCTATAAACTGTCAGCACGTCATGCAGCACCTGTAAATAGATACGGAACAAATAACACATCAGGTCCTAGTCCTGTCAGAAGAGCTCTGTTTCTCTTTCTAAAGATTCTGCTTAACTTGCTGAATATTTTCCAGTAGGTTTTGTTTTTATTTTAGAATATTTTGCTTGTCGGTGTCAGGACATATACAATGTTCTGAATACAGGATCTTACCTAACCCCAAATTTCCCTATAATACAATTATAGATATATCAGACACATAGTTATCATGTTTCAAGTGTTCAGTTTCAATGGCCTTACCCATTAAAATACGTAAGATTGTGGAAATCTGAATTAAAACAGAGAATGTGGAAACACACTGCAGGTTAGTTGGCATCCATGGAGTGTGAAATGGAGTTAACAGAATCCTTCTCTAATTACTGCAAACTATTGCAAATATAATCTAAAAATAATTCAAACGGACTGTGTAGCATCTTGAAATGCTCTGAGATCAGGAAAGGAACTGTGTCATTACGTATTTCATTTTGAACCAAAACAGCAATCTTCTTCCTTGCCTTTTATTTAACTTCTCTACCTACAAAGTTCTGATTTGCTTATATAACCAACATTTACAGATAAAAACACAAGAGATTCTGCCGATGCTGAGAACTCAGAGTAGCACAGAAATGATTGAATTCCTGATGAAGGGTCTTGGCTCTTCACCAGGGTTGACTTGTTATTCTTTTCCATGGAAGCTGGCTAACCTTCTGACTTCCTCCAGCTCTCTGTGTTTACAAATAGAATATGTTTGTATATAAAGTGCAATCCTTTCTTCAGGCTCGTTCCTATAATTTCACAATTATTTTCATATGCTCATTACTCTGCTCTTCTATTTGAATAGTACTTCACCTAACTTAAATTGCTTTGTTTCTCTTTGTTTCTGTTATGTTTCAAAATATGTTTGTTACATTGGAATTGAAATTGGTTTATTATTTTCACAAGTACCAAGATACAGTGAAAAGCTGTCTTACATACAGTGCATACAGATCAAGTCACAGTGCTTTGAAATAGAATAAGGTAAAACTATAACAGAATGCAGAATAAGTGTAGGAGCTGCTGACAAAGTGCAGTTCAGGTAAACAGTAATTTGCAAAATCATAATGAGTAGATTCTGAGGATAACAGTCTAAGGGTCTATCTTATCATAATAGGGAACAATTTCATAGTCTTATAAAAGCTGTCCTTGAACTTGGTGGCACATACTTTCAGACTTTTGCATCTTCTGGGTGATGGAAGAGGGGAGAGGAAAGAATGTCTGGGGTCGGTGGGGCCTTTGATTATGCTGCTTTACTGAGGCAGCAATAAGTATAGAGTCCCTGGAGAAGAAGCTAGTTTCCATGATGTGCTCAGCTATGTTAACAACTCTCTGCAGTTCCTTGCAGTCATGGATAGGGCAGTTGTCATACCACGGTGTTATGCATCAAAATAGGATGCTTTCTGTGGTGCATTGATAGAAGTTGGTAAGGGTCGACTGGGACATGCCAAATTTCTTTAGCATTCTGAAGAAGTTGAGGTGTTGGTGAGTTTTTTTGGTGATTGTGTCCAAATGGTTGGTTGAGGCCTGGTTAATGGCAATGTTCATTTCTAGGAACATGAACTCTCAATCCTCTCAACCTCAGCACCACCGCTGTGCACCGCACTCCACCCCCACCCCACACCTACCGAAGTCAATGAGCAGCTCTTTTGTTTTGCTGACATTGAGGGAATGGTTGTTGTCATGACAACATGTCACTAACCTCTCTACCTCCTTTCCCTACATTGCAGTGTTTTATATCCAGCAAGTTATTACTAATATAGTTCCAAATGCATCCAATAAAAATTTACAGCCAAAGAAGATTACTCAAGTCAAATATATTGCCAAGACACAAGTATGGAGAGGTAGAGGTTATAGGGTAATAGAGTGTGAAAACATGCCCCTCTCTCCTATCATATTGTCCACCAAGTTTATAGGATTTATGTATGTTTGGTCCATATCCTTAAAAACTCCTTCTGTCCATCTGTTAATCCAAATATCTTTTAAAAGCTGTTATGACTATAAAATGTACAATGAAAAACTACCTTGCAGCAGAAATACAGGCATTCAAAAAACATTCAGTGCACATTATACACAAATTATTCAAAATGACAGTGTAAAACAAGAAATGAGTGCAAAAAATAACATGATCAATGACAAGTCCGAGATAGTACAGGAGGTGGCCTGTGGTGTTCCATTGCTGAGGGAAGATTAGATTTGTGGATGTCAGATCAAGAATCTGATGGTTGTCAGAAAGTTGCTGTTACTGATCCTTGTAGTGTAGGACTTTAGACTTCTATGCCTCCTGTCTGATGGAATTAGTGAGTAGAGGGCTTGACCCAGATTGTGGGGATCCTTGATGATAGATTGCTGAGACAGCGCCTTGGGAATGTAGAATGTTGCAAGTCTATTTCACTGGTTCATTGGTAAGACCGACAGCGGGCGAGCTGTGTGGTCTTGTTTGTAGCATGGACTGGGCCCTCTTGCCATGTGGTTGCCTGTTGCAACTGCTCAGGGAGAGACGCCAGAGGCAGCATGAGAGACAGCAGAGGCAAGGAAGGCATGTTGGAGTCCATGCTGGGTTGAAGGCTAGCCCCTCCCAGCAGCGCTGCTCTCCAGTGTTTGTTGGGTGAAAACAAGCTGGATTGTGTTCAATGTAGCTGCACTAGCACGTGATGATGGGACTGCTGTGGGCTAGTTCTTGCTGACAGCATCCATGTACCATCAGTCTACAGGATATGACACTCAGAAACCTGGGGAATATTATATTTTTTGTGTAATTCTATGTTTACTCATTTCTTAGATTGTATGTGCTGAACAGATCCTGACCTGGACCTGGGCCATACCCTCCAATTATCCGGACCTGCCTCTCGGTTTTTTTGCAGTACCTTTTTTTCCATTTTCTATTTATGATTTATAATTTAAATTTTTAATATTTACTATTGATTTGTACTCCAGGGAGGGGGAAGCGCAGAATCAAATATTGCTGTGATGATTGTACATTCTAGTATCAATTGTTTGGCGACAATAAAGTATAAAGTATAAGTATGAAGTATATGTAGTGCATAGTGGTTGCTAAACATGCTAGGTTTAAAAAGTGAGCAGGGAATGGTGGGGGATCACAGAGTGAGTTGGAGATGGTTCCTTAGGACTTTACGTGCCAGTTTGAAAAAGCAAGTGGGGCCTATGAGAACTTGTCTGCAGGGTGAGAGATTGCTTGGTCTGGTAGTAACTTAACAAGGGCCAATAAAAAGAAGGAAGTTTTAAGCTGAGCGGACATTGTTGGAGTGGACAGTGTTAGAGTGCTCAACAAAGCAGTCTCCCAATCTATGTCGGGTCTCACCGATATACAGGACGCCACCCCGGGAGCACCTGATATGGTATGTAACCCCAACAGATTCCCTCCCCCTAACCTTCCGTTTTCCACAGGGATCGCTCTCTTCACAACTTCCTTGTCCACTCGTCATTCCCCACTGATCTCCCTCTTGGTACTTTTCCTTGCAAGCAGAACGAGTGCCACACCTGACCCTACACCTCCTCCCTCACTGCCATTCAGGGCCCCAAACCGTCCTTCCAGGTGAGGCAACACTTCACCTGGGAGTGTGTTGGGGTCATCTACTGTATCAGGTGCTCCCAGCGTGGCCTCCTGTATATCGGTGAGACCTGATGTAGGTTGGGAGACCACTTCACTGAGTACCTACGCTCTGTCCGCCAGAAAAAGTGGGATCTCTCGGTGTCCACTCATGGCAATTCTACTTCCTATTCCCATTCTGACATGTCAGTACACGGCCTCCTCTACTGCTGTAATGAGGCCACGCTCAGGTTGGAGGAGCAACACCTTATATTCCGTCTGGTTAGCCTCCAACCTGATGCCATGAACATCGATTTCTCAAACTTCCAGTAAATGCCCCTCCACCCCCCTTCACCATTTCCCATTCCTGTTTCCCTCTCTCACCTTACCTCCTTACTTGCCCATTACCTCCCTCTGGTGCTCCTCCTCCTTCCTTTCTTCAATGGTCTTCTGTCCTCTCCTATCAGATTCCCCTCTCTCCAGCCCTTTATCTCTTTTACCAGTCGACTTCCAGGATTTTTACTTCACCTCTCTGTCTCTCTCCCCGTTTCACCTATCACCCACCAACTTGTACTTTTTCCTACCCTCCTCCCCCTCCTCCCACCTTGTTATGCAGACTTCTCCTTTTTCTTTCCAGTCCTGATGAAGGGTATCAGCCCAAAATGTTAACTGTTTACTCTTTCCCATAGTTGCTGCCTGGCCTGCTGAGTTCCTCCAGCATTTTGTGTGTGTTGCTTTAGAATCAGAATCACAATCAGGTTTAGTATCGTCAGCATACGCCATGAAATTTGTTAACTTTAGTACAATGGTACAATGCAATACATGGTAATAGACAGAAAAAAGAAAACTGGGAATTACAGTAAGTGTGTGTGTATATATGTGTGTGTGGATATAATGGTTGAAATAAATAAGTAGTGCAAAAATTAGGAAATAAAAGGCTCAGTGTCCATTCAGAAATCGGATGGCAGAGGGGAAGCAGCTGTTCCTAAATAGCTGAGTGTGTGCCTTCTGGCTTCTATAGCTCCTTCTTGATGGCAACATTGAGAAGACAGCATGTCCTGTGTGGTGGGATCCTTAATGATAGATGCCGCCTTTCTGAGGCACGGCTCCTGGATACTACGGAGGCTAGTGCCTAGGATGAAGCTGATTGATTTTACAACACTGTACAGCTTACTACGATCCTGTGCAGTAATCCATGCTAACTTCAATTGGAATTGTTTTCTTGCTTTTAAAATTGCCTTTCATGGTTGTACTTGGATTTCTTGTATAGTTCCGGATCTGACCCTCAACAGATTGCGAATCTCCTGTTTCATTCACAGTATTACAAATATTCTTTCATTCAAACCAAAGACAATCATAAGTCACTTATTCTTGCAGAGAGTGCGGTTTATGAATGTTTCTCGTTTATGAAAGAACTTCCATAAGGATCCATTGGTGACATAATACCCCATATTTTTCCTGATATTTTAGTTTTCCTTCTTTACTGTTTTTAATTCATTTTCATATCTGAATCAATGTTAATATTTTTCCAGGCTGAAGATTTGCATGCTAGTAAATTAGTAAATTGGATGATGTAATCAAACAGTTTGTTCTGCATTCTCCGATACCACTTATATAGTTGATGATAAATGTATCAATTCACTAAAATAGCTAAATATATCACTTCAATGCTTTGGGAGTACATATTTACGTTGCCTGCTAGAATCATTGTTCTCAGAAGTGAGAGATCAGAAGTAAAACACTCACTTGTGAATTATCAGATTACCACCGGCAGGTTACACAGAGAATTCTAGAATTACTCTAAATGCAGCATGAAAGCGCCAGGGATCCATTATCACAAAGAATAAGTGAATACAGAATCAACAACTTAATTTTGGAAACCTGCATAAACAACTTATTCTTGGCTGAAGCCCTTTTCTTTAGGTCAAATGAGAAATACTAAACTCTGCACCATACACCTAAAAAAGGAAAATTAATATGTTTATAACTCAGGTAAAAAAAAATCAAGGAAAAAAGCTATTTAGTCCATCTCTGAAAATTGCAGCTCCAGACTTGGATCTAACTGTTGGTCTCACTTCTGCCATTTGGACGGCTGATCTCTCCTGGGTTTGCTGGTTATTTATTATATGCCTCTCATGTAAGAAAATGCTGAGGTGGATTTTGTGAATCTATTCCCACATCACTGTCGGAGAAGGTGATAGTCTGTGTTAATGTGAGCACATGTAAGAATTCAGGACTGAAATTCATATTTTGAGCTCTACTCCAATGTCTGGTACATTAATGCCTACTCTAATATTTGTACATTGCTCCCAGATGTGTGAATATTTGGTCTCCATTGCTTTTCCCCACAGAACTGCAAAGATTTTTCTTGATTTATTTTCTCGAACAAGGAACAGGAGGGTAAGAGCAATTGCAAGGAAAGAAAGTCTTTATAGCAAATAGTTTCATTTCTCATGAAGATAACTTCTTTATCAAGTGGGACTTAAAGTTTCTTGCCTTTGTTCAGAACAGTTCAACCCTTACAATGTTCCAAAGTAATGTGTAAGTAATGAATTACTTCTGACATAGTTACTTTTGTATGTAGAGAAGTACAGGAACCACATTTATGCAATTAAGTGGACAAATGGTCATGTGATAAATTGCTAACACATTTGATATCAGATTTACTAATTTGGTTTGAAAATTCAGATTCTAACAACTTATGTAAAGCTCAGATCAAAACTGTTCATTTTTACCGTGATTAAAATTAATTAAATAAGTACTTGTCCAATCTCAGTCCTAAAATGTGATGGCACAGCTTGCTACTAATGGATGCAGTGTAATTGTTTTATCCTGAATAACTCGATTGCACTGTGTAATGATTTGATCTGTATGAACCATATGCAAGACAAGCTTGTCACTGTACTTAAGTATGTTTGATGATAATATTCCAATTCCTAATTTGAATATTCATCATTCATAAAGACCTTATAGCATTATGAAGCACCAAAGGTACAAGAGCATACAATGCAGGAAAGAGAATATGTATTAAAACTGAGGTATGAATTAGTTAAAGAGAAATTTTTAAAACAAGATTTGTAAAAAACTTAAGAATAAAAACTACAAAGATAAGCCAGAAATAATCTACATATATTCAATATAAAAATGGAAGTAAACAATTGTAGGTGATATTTAATTAAAATAGGACTGTTTGTTTGCAGATCAAGCAAAGTATTAAAGAACATATGCAAATTAAAGAAGAAATTCTGCAGTGACAGCAGAAGACATATTTGGAGCAAAGGAAACAGGTCTGCAGTCAGTGGAAAGAGATGAAGAGGTGAAGTGTAAAGGATGTGGACTGCTGGGAGATGTCTATAGACCTGTTATTAGCTGTAGCATGATGTGTAAAGTTAGACGTCAAAGAAACACATTGAAAGCAGTATGATCATAATAGGAGGGTTTAATTGCGACACATATTGGGGTATTAGAACAGCTCAAGGACAGTGAATTTCTAAGGTCTATTTTGGATCATTAAAAGTGACAAAGTACAATTTAATAATAAGAAAAAGCAGAGAAATGAATGTCCACATTTGCCAATGATAGGATTTTAGGGTGTACAATAAGCTATGTAGATTGTCTCAATAAATTACAATGGGCTTTGGTTAAAAAAAGTGCCTGTGTTTAAAATTCATTAAATATGGTTCTGTCTCATTTGGCCTCTTGAGTCTGTTCCAGCATTCATTAAAATCATGACTGTTTTTTTTTACCTAAGCATCATTTTCTAGCACTATCCTTATAACCTCTGAACGTTCAGCCATCTGTTGATCTCTATAATTAATGAACACAACAACTGAGTCTTTACTACCCATGTGGTAGAGAATTCCAAATATTCTCCATCTTCTTAGTGAAGAAATTGTTCCTCATCTCAGTCACAAACAACTTACCCATTATTTTGAAAGAATGCTCTCTGAACTTAGAATTCTCTTCGAGGGAAGAAGTCCTCCCAACGTCAATCTATCTCGATCTTCAAGGGGAAACATCTTTTCCACATCCAATCTATCTCAGTCTTTCTGTATTTAGGAGTTTTCAATGAGATCTCTCACCACCATCCCCCCCCCCCCACCATTCTTCTAAACTCCAAGATGTACAGACCATTGTATTCCTTGTCCTTTGCCCACCACTTCAATGCTGCAGTTTCTGAATCTGTCATAGTTTCTCTTCCAGTGCTGCATGGTTGCCATGGATAAAAGGAATGAATCAGTTTACCCAGATAATTAGGTATATGCCTTCTGTTGAAAACAGCAATGGAGTTTGAATTGAGAGACCTGGTAGCTAAACAGCCAACATAACAGAGTTTCTCAGCAGCGTTCCCTTGTCTAATAGAACAATTTAAGTCACTCAAAGTTGACTTAAAGCGTAGGACATTGCACATTGTTGTCACTGTCTACATTGTGAATGTGTAACAGATGTTTTTCTGATGTGTGTGATATGTGCCTCAGTCTGTGCACACTTATATTTAGATATGGATGGGTACAATTTAGCCTCCTGAGATAGTAAACACACAGTTCCCTTTCAATGCCACTGCAGATCTTGCTTCTCCTCTGAGTACTGAAATATACTGGCGTGCATG
Organism: Mobula hypostoma; assembly: GCF_963921235.1. Lineage (NCBI taxonomy): Eukaryota > Metazoa > Chordata > Chondrichthyes > Myliobatiformes > Myliobatidae > Mobula > Mobula hypostoma. The sequence continues at coordinate 55,357,626 of NC_086104.1, read as the reverse complement.
ACCATGGCTGCAACGATAATGCAAATGTATGAAATAACACAGCATGTTACATTTCCATCTTCAGCACATAGGGTTCAGAAGGTAAAATCAGAATACTAAATTAAAAATTAACTGAGTGAATCATCATTTTACCAAAATTTAATTATTAAGGTACAAAGAGAGTGCCCTTTCCCCTCAGTAATACTCCAAACTGATTATCAACTTTGAACCTATATTCATTTTACACTCTGTCAAAGTTTTCTTCCAGTTCTGAACGATTTTGTAATTTGGCCAAGATGATTTCGTTACCTCAAGACTGCTGAGAGAGATTTTGCAACCGGCATACCTTTTATCTTGGCTCTAGAAACCTAAAACCAGCCCTGAGATTAAGGAATGGGAAAAGATCTAATAGAAATATATTTTTCTTGCTTGATAAGGGAGCCACCCTAAAATGTTATGCCATCAACATCGGTGATATCCATCATTGTGAAATCAGCCCTTATAATGACTGGCCCCAGAGAGTAGCTCAAACCCGCTCACACTATAACTCAGGAAAAAAGCAGAGCACAGCAAGTTAAATTGACACAGAAGCCGAAAGCCTCTGGTCGTATTAATAAGTATAAAGGAAATTCAGCAAGAGGAATTTCAGCAAAAGGTAGCTTAAAGAGGAAATTTAATGCTTTCACAACGACAGAAGAGAACACAAAATGAAGGCACCACTTCCCAGGGACCAGAGTACAGAGATCACCACAGCCAAATCACAGATTTTCCAGTCATTTGTGTTATTAAAACTGATAAATGGAAAATTAGGATGAACAGGAATAGTTTCGTATATCCATTCATCTGGAATTCTATTTGATTTGACAATCTCTGTAGGAGTGATAATTTGTAGAATTTGCCCATTGCTTTTAGAAAATATTTACAAGAATTCCTAAAGGACTCAGCTGAATTTGCCAATGATGGTGTACGTTATAGATAGGTAGAATAGTACAGCACAGTACAGGCCCTTCGGCCCACAATGTTGTGCCGACCCTCAAACCCAGCCTCCCATATAAGCCCCCACCTTAGATTCCTCCATATACCTGTCTAGTAGTCTCTTAAACTTCACTAGTGTATCTGCCTCCACCACTGACTCAGGCAGTGCATTCCACGCACCCACCACTCTCTGAGTAAAAAACCTTCCTCTAATATCCCCCTTGAACTTCCCACCCCTTACCTTAAAGCCATGTCCTCTTGTATTGAGCAGTGGTGCCCTGGGGAAGAGGTGCTGGCTATCCACTCTATCTATTCCTCTTATTATCTTGTACACCTCTATCATGTCTTCTCTCATCCTCCTTCTCTCCAAAGAGTAAAGCCCTAGCTCCCTTAATCTCTGATCATAATGCATACTTTCTAAACCAGGCAGCATCCTGGTAAATCTCCTCTGTACCCTTTCCAATGCTTCCACATCCTTCCTATAGTGAGGTGACCAGAACTGGACACAATACTCCAAGTGTGGCCTAACCAGAGTGTTATAGAGCTGCATCATTACATCGCGACTCTTAAACTCTATCCCTCGACTTATGAAAGCTAACACCCAATAAGCTTTCTTAACTACCCTATCCACCTGTGAGGCAACTTTCAGGGATCTGTGGACATGTACCCCGAGATCCCCCTGCTCCTCCACACTACCAAGTATCCTGCCATTTACTTTGTACTCTGCCTTGGAGTTTGTCCTTCCAAAGTGTACCACCTCACACTTCTCCGGGTTGAACTCCATCTGCCACTTCTCAGCCCACTTCTGCATCCTATCAATGTCTCCCTGCAATCTTTGACAATCCTCTACACTATCTACAACACCACCAACCTTTGTGTCATCTGCAAACTCGCCAACCCACCCTTCTACCCCTACATCCAGGTCGTTAATAAAAATCACAAAAAGTAGAGGTCCCAGAACAGATCCTTGTGGGACACCACTAGTCACAACGCTCCAATCTGAATGTACTCCCTCCACCACCATCCTCTGCCTTCTGCAGGCAAGCCAATTCTGAATCCACCTGGCCAAACTTCCCTGGATCCCATGCCTTCTAACTTTCTGAATAAGCCTACTGTGTGGAACCTTGTCAAATGCCTTACTAAAATCCATATCGATCACATCCACTGCACTACCCTCATCTATATGCCTGGTCACCTCCTCAAAGAACTCTATCAGGCTTGTTAGACACGATCTGCCCTTCACAAAGCCATGCTGATTGTCCCTGATCAGACCATGATTCTCTAAATGCCTATTGACTTTCAGGACAGTATTTGATGAGAATGCCTTGTAAGACAAATGGAAATACAAGAGATTCTGCAAATGCTGGAAATCCAGAGTACACACACAAAATGCTGGAGGAACTCAGCAGGACAGGCAGCAACTATGGAGAGGAAAAAGCAGTCGACATTTTATCAGGAATGGAGAAGCCGGATATTCCTGGGATAAAGGAACAATTGTACATTGAATAATAGACTAACTAAACAACTGGAAACAAGCAATAGAAATGCATACTCATAGGGGTGTGTTTGTTCATTGGTGCCATTGTCTATACAGTCAAGGGGTACAAAAAGAAAATGTAAACACTGGACTAGATGCCTCACAGCATGAAGCATGCTTTATGCTTTATTTCTTTTGTGTCTGAATTCCTATTAAGATTTTGAAATCCCAGGATGGTCAGAAACCCTTTTCTAGTTGAGAATGATTTTGTATCTCCCAGGTGACTTTATATCATTACCATTATCACTCACTCTTCTCTGATACTTCACAGCTGGCCAATGTGCAGTTCATTAAGTTGTTGTTTTATTACGGAGCCATTATAAAGCAGTGCACTGAGAAATTCTTTATGTTATGAATTTGTAATCCACAATTAAAAACCCGGATTAAAGAATTTGCTGCAGCTCTGTAACTTTACCCTGCTTCTGAACTGCTTCATGTATGCCCTTGTGTTGCACGGAAGCAGATTCACAGATTCATTAAATGGGACAGAAGACATTTCTGAAAATTACAGTAAATACTGTAACTATCTATTAACAAAGCAAAGACAAAGAGTAAAATATTCACTGAAACATTCAAATTACCCAGATACTTATTCAAGTGTGCCCATGGCCCTGCTATCTGCAATACACTATCAACTTTTCCATGGCACCCGTGTCGACCCCACTCTGTCAGTACGTCCCCCAAAGCAAGAGACCAGAGAGCCACACGCACGCAATATTTATACGATAGCAGTACTTTAATGCCGGAAGCTGGTACCATGTGCTAGGAGGGCTGCAGCGTTCTTCAAACAGGCCAGTTGATAACAAACATATGGCAACAGCTTTCGACTAGCAAATAGTGTTGACCTTTCACACTACACCTTGTGAACAAACGTATGGAGGATGAGCTACAGAAGACCTTGGTTTGGTGCAGAAGGCAAACCTGCACCTGCGCACTGTGAGTAAAACCACATTTGCAGCAACATCAGATTCTCCTTTTTGAGGTCCAAGTCATGTGGGAAAACTGTTATCACTTTCAAGACCACTATTCAGTTCAATCATGTCCACTCACAACAACTCAATGTTTTCACTATATTAAGGTGTGACACACGGCGCTAGTCTGCAAATACTGACCAAGCATTGGAGAAAGCAGTCAATTGTAGTCCTAAGGATTTACATGGCAAGGATTCATCTGTGGAAATTAAGGGTCTCCATCTGAAATACTGACTGTTTATTTCCCTTTGTAGATTCTCTGAGTTCTTAGAACATCTTGTGTTGCAAGGAACAACGTTTCTGAAGAAATCTATGAGTTGTGTTCTGTGCATTACTGTTGGAAATGAGAACAATGAGGAAATCGATTTAAGCTGCATTTCATGCCACAGGGATGTAGCTGATAGGTAAATGGCAACAACTGAAGAAGGGTCTCAGTCCAAAATGTCAACTGTTTACTCTTTTCCATAGATGCTGCCTGACCTGCTGAATTCATCCATCATTTTGTATGGGTTGCTCTGGATTTCCAGCATCTGCAGATTTTCTTGTGTTTGTTAACAATCTTAAGACCTCCATGAAAATGTATGGCGAGAACTTTGAGACTTTTATAGAAAACAGTACTTCTATAGCCTCTTCAGCCATGGGAACAGACATATGTGGTAAAAGGTTGTTACAGGGAGGCAGCTGGAGTGACTGGAGGAGGACTCAAGTGCAGGACATAGGCACGGAGACAGACTTGGACTTAATTAGTATCTTGGAACCAGGACTTGGACTTGACTAGGATCTTGGAACCAGGACTTCGACTTCACTTGGAACTTGGAACCAAGACTTGGACTTGACTTGGGACTCGGAACCAAGATTTGACTCGGAGCCTTGGGACTTGGACTCGGGGCTGGAGCCTTGAGATTCTGACTTGGACTTGGACAAGGAGCCAGGACTCCGGACTTAGACAAGGAATGACAAAACAACAACAGTCCATTCGGGTTGCAGCAAACGGCCTGCCTACTGAGCTGGATATGGGATGACAAAACAACAACAGTCCATTCGAGTAGCGGCAAATGGCCTACCTACTCAGCTGGATACGAGACAACGAAATCCAAACCATAACAGTCCATTCGAATCTCGGCTTGGAGTAGCAAATCACAGCTGGCCATGGAAATAGCAGAATTTGTACCTTTGGCTCGGAGTGGTGGCAAATGGCTGTCACCTCAGCTGGACACGAAAACGACCGAATCCACAAAGCAACCCCGGGCACCAGAGCCACTTAGAGTCCACGATTCTGGGCGGCTCCGGGATGAGCATAGCCACACTGGCTCCCGTAACGAACCAGCAGTGAGTAGATGTAAGCTGGAGTATTTATGCTGCCGGTTCAAATGAGGACCAGATGACTCAATCAAGGAGCCAGGCAAAACACGGGGAAACGGAAACCAACAGAAACAAGGAGTCAGCGGACCGGACTGTGACAAAGGTTCACCAATATCCTATTAACAACAGCAGTACAGTGCCAATGGCACACTCATGAGATACTACAGACATGGAGTGAGTTGCGATGCACTGTTCGCAATTTTTAAAAAGCTTACTTTCTAGTTATGGTTGAAGACTGCACATGTAAAATCATGTTACTGGACAGAAGCTGGAGATAGAACTCCAACATGAGTAAAGTTGATTTTCAGCCTTCATGCAGGGCATCAAATTAAACAATCTCTGACCCTCCTATGAAGGCATTCAGAAGTTTCACACTGGCCAGGGTGCTAACCTACTTGTGGTAAGTTTTAATCTTACATTCTTGTGTGAGGCTAAGCACATCTCCAACGTCACATCTAAGTTTGCTGACAAAACCACTGTCAGAGGCTGAATCAAAGATAGAGACAAATCCCCAGATAGGAGGGAGTCTGAAAATATGGCTGAGTGGTGCCTTAACGACAGCCAGCAGCTCAAGACCAAGGAGCTGATTATTCAGGAGAAGGAAACCAGAGGTTTATCAGCCACTCCTCATTGGAGTGATCAGAGGTGGAGAGGGTCAGCAACTTTAAATTCCTCAGTGTTATTATTTCAGAGGACCTGGCCTGGGCCCAGCACATAAGCACAATTATGAAGAAAGCACATCTTAGAAGTTTGTGAAGATTTGGCGTGACATCTAATACTTTGACAAACTGCTATGAATGTATGATGGAGAATATATTGACTGGTTGAATCATAGTCTGGTATGGAAACAGCAATGCCTTGAATGGAAAATCCTACAGTAAGTAGTGGATACAGCATAGTCCATCACGGGTAAAGATCTTCCCTCCACTGAGTAATCCATACGGAGTGTTGTTGGAGGAAAGGAGCATCCATCATCAGGGACGCCCACCACCAAGGCATGCTCCCTACTCGCTGCTGCCATCAGGAAGAAGGTACAGGAGCCTTAGGACCCTCAATACCAGATACAGGAACAGTTATTACCCCTCAATTATTAGGTTTTTGAAACAGTGGGGATATCTTCATTCAACTTCACTCGCCCCATCACTGAAATATTCCCACAACCTGTGGACTCACTTTCAAGGACTTTTCATCTCATGTTCTTGATATTTATTGATTATTTATTTTGTATTTTTTTTCTCTTTTGTATTTGTAATTTGTTGTCTTTTGCACATTGATTGTTTGTCCATCCTGTTGAGTGTAGTCTTTCATTGATTCTATTCTGGTTCTTGGATTTATTGCATTTGCCTGCAAGAAAACAAATCTTAGGGTTGTATATGGACATATGTACTTTGATAATAAATTTACATTGAACTTTGAAATCAGTGACTTCAGCCAAAGTGCAGAAATTGGCAGTCAATCTTCTCAGTATTTGCTGGAGAAACAAAACTTTTGAACAAAAAATTACTAATTCTGCGTACAAGTAGTTCCTGAGGAGATATTGGCTGGTATGGTGGGAGAGGTCAAAAGAAATGAAGAGGGCAGTCAGGACAGTCTGTGTACCACAGTTCCCAAGGAGATATTGGATCGTGCATAATTAGACACTTGGCAAGGGCCAATAAACAGAAGTTAGATCTAAGCAGAGCAGCCATTGTGGTAATGGGCCAGTTTTAGAAAGGTGAACTCAGGCTTTGGCTCATAGAGGCTTTGGCAAGGAGAAGGAGAGATTGTAGGTAGATTTTTTTGTTTAATTTTACTTTCCTTCTTTCTTATTGCACAGTTAGAGCAGTGGGGATAGTGGAATTCAAGATTTAAGATTCAAGATTCAAGATAATTTAATATAATTTCCATTACACAGTTGTAAGGAGATTGAAATAATTGTTACTCTAATCTGATGCAGTCCAAAATTCCCACAGAAGATAAAGAACACAATAATATTAATTAAAAATACCATAAATATAAATACATAAGATAGTCTATATGCGTAGATTGATTGTATAGTCATAAAGTGATGCCAGGCTATACATAAGGTGACTGATGGGAGATAATGAAGTAGTGGCTGGAGGTGTTGATCTGTCTTATTGCTTGGGGAAAGTAACTGTTCTGAGATTGGTGGTCCTGGCTTGGTTGCGATGTAACCTCCTCCCTGATGGGAGTGGTACAAGCAGAACATGTGGGATCCTTTATGATGTTACTGGCCCTTTTCCAGTAACTTTCTGTATATATAGAAACATAGAAACATAGAAAACCTACAGCACAATACAGGCTCTTCGGCCCACAGTGCTGTGCTGAACATGTACTTACTTCAGAAATTACCTAGGGTTACACATGGCCCTCTCTTTTTCTAAGCTCCACATACCTATCCAGGAGTCTCTTAAAAGAACCTATCGTATCCTCCTCCAGCACCGTCGCCAGCAGCCCATTCAATGCACTCACCACTCTCTGCGTAAAAAACTTACCCCTGACATCTCCTCTGTACCTACTTCCAAGCACCTTAAAACTGTGCCCTCTAGTGTTAGCTATTCCAGCCCTGGGAAAAAACCTCTGATTATCCACATGATCAATGCCTCTCATCATCTTATACATCTCTATCAGGTCAGCTCTCATCCTCCGCTGTTCCAAGGAGAAAAGGCTGAGTTTACTCAACCTTTTCTAATAAGGCATGCTTCCTAATCCAGGCAACATCCTTGTAAATCACTTCTGCACCTTTTCTATAGTTTCCACATCCTCCCTGTAGTGAGGTGACCAGAACTGAGCACAATACTCCAAGTAGGGTCTGACCAGGGTCCTATATGGCTGTAACATTATCTCTTGGTTCTTAAACTCAGACCCACTGTTGATGAAGATCAATGCACCAAATGCCTTCTTAACCACAGAGTCAACCTGCGCAGCAGTTTTGAGTGTCCTTTGGACTCGGACCCCAAGATCACTCTGATCCTCCACACTGCCAAGACTTACCATTAATACGATATTCTGCCAGGATATCTGACCTACCAAAATGAACCACCTTATCTGGGTTGAACCCAATCTGTCACTTCTCAGCCCAGTTTTGCATCCTATCAATGTCCCACTGTAACCTCTGACAGCCCTCCACGCTATCCACAACACTCCCAATCTTTGTGTCATCAGCAAATTTACTAATCTATCCCTTCACTTCCTCATCCAGGTCATTTATAAACATCTTGAAGAGAAGGGGTCCCAGAACAGATCCCTGAGACACACCACTGGTCACCGACCTCCATGCAGAATATGACTCTTTGCCTTCTATGGGCAAGCTAATTCTAGATCCACAAAGCAAGGTCCCCTTGGATCCCATGTATCATTACTTTCTCAATAAGCCTTGGATGGGGTACCTTATCAAATGCCTTGCTGCAATCCATTTACACTACATCTACTGCTCTACCTTTATCAATGTGTTTAGTCACATCCTCAAAAAATTCAATAAGGCTCATAAGGCATGACCTACCTTTGACAAAGCCATGCTGACTATTCCTAATCATATTTTTCCTCTCCAAATGTTCATAAATCCTGCCTCTCAGGATCTTCTTCATCAGCTTACCAACCACTGAAGTAAAACTCACTGGTCTATAATTTCCTGGGCTCTCTTTCTTGAATAAGGGAAAACCATTTGCAACCCTCCAATCCTCCGGAACCTCTCCCATCCCCATTGATGAAGCAAAGATCATTGCCAGAGGCTCAGCAACCTCCTCCTTTGCCTCCCACAGTAGCCTGGGGTATATCTCTTCTGGTCTTGGAGACTTATCCAACTTGATGCTTTCCAAAAGTTCCAGCACATCCTCTTTCTTAATGTCTATATGCTCAAGCCTTTCAATCCACTGTAAGTCATCCCTACAATTGTCAAGATCCTTTTCCATAGTGAATACTGAAGAAAAGTATTCATTAAGTACCTTTGCTTTCTCCTCTGGTTCCATAAACACTTTTCCACTGTCACACTTGATTGGTCCTATTCTCTCATGTCTTATCCTCTTGCTCTTCACATACTTGTAGAATGCATTGGGGTTTTCTTCAATCCTGCTCACCAAGGCCTTCTTATGGCCCCTTCTGGCTCTCCTAATTTCATTCTTAAGCTCCTTTCTGCTAGCCTTATAATATTCTAGATCTCTATCATTACCTAGTTTTTTGAATATTTCGTAAGCTTTTCTTTTCTTCTTGACTAGATTTTCAACAGCCTTTGTACACCACGGCTCCTGTACCCTATCATCCTTTCTCTGTCTCATTGGAACATACCTATGCAGAACTCCATGGAAATATCCCCTGAACATTTGCCAGTTTTCTGCTGTACATTTCCCTGAGAACATCTGTTCCCAATTTATGCTTCCAAGTTCCTGCCTGATTGCTTCATATTTCCCCTTACTCCAATTAAACGGTTTCCGAACTTGTCTGTTCCTATCCCTTTTCAATGCTATGGTAAAGGAGATAGAATTGTGATCACTATCTCCAAAATTCAATCCCCCTGAGAAACCAGGTTCATTTCCCAATACCAGATAACATACAGCCTCTCCTCTGGTGGGCTTATTTACATATTGTGTCAGGAAACCTTCCTAAACACACCTAACAAACTCCACCCCATCTAAACCCCTTGCTCTAGGGAGATGCCAATCAATATTTGGGAAATTAAAATCTCCCACCACAACAACCTGGTTATTTTTTCACCTTTCCAGAATCTGTCTCCCTATCTGCTCCTCGATGTCCCTGTTGCTATTGGGAGGTCTATAGAGACATTGTAAGTGTTGTTACTTCAATGTACTCATGTTATTTTTCCTGTATAATATAAGAATAAAAAGATTTGAAAAGAAAGAAAGAAACACAGTAGAGTTATTGACCCCCTTCCTGTTTCTAACTTCCACCCACAGACTCAGTAGACAATCCCTCCATGACTTCCTCTTTTTCTGCAGCCGTTGCACTATTTCTGATCAGCAGTGGCATGCCACCACCTCTTTTGCCTCCCTGCCTGGCCCTCTAAGTAACCATTCCTGCCCCTGAGTGATCCAAGTCTCTGTAATGGCCACAACATCATAGCTCCAAGTACTGATCCAGGCTCTAAATTCATCTGCTTTGTTCTTGATGCTTCTTGCATTAAAATAGACATATCTCAAACCATTTGTCTGAGCACATCCCTTCTTCATCACCTGCCTGTCCTCCCTCTCGCACTGTCTCTAAGCTTTCTCTATTTGTGAGCCAACCGCCCCTTCCTCCATCTCTTTAGTTCGGTTCCCACCGCCCAGCAATTCTAGTTTAAACTCTCCCCAATAGCCTTAGCAAACCTCCCTGCCAGGATATTGGTTCCCCTTGGATTCAAGTGCAACCCGTCCTTTTTGTACAGGTCACGCCTGTCCCAAAAGAGGTCCAAATGATACAGAAATCTGAATCCCTGCTCCCTGCTCCAATCCCTCAGCCGCGCATTTATCCTCCAACTCACTCTATTCCTATATTCACTGTCACGTGGCACAGGCAGTAATCCCAAGATTAATACCTTTGTCGTCCTGCTTCTCAAATTCCTGCAACATACATCAAAGTTGCTGGTGAACGCAGCAGGCCAAGCAGCATCTATAGGAAGAGGTACAGTTGACGTTTCAGGCCGAGACCCTTCGTCAGGACTAACTGAAGGAAGAGTGAGTAAGGGATTTGAAAGCTGGAGGGGGAGGGGGAGATGCAAAATGATAGGAGAAGACAGGAGGGGGAGGGATGGAGCCGAGAGCTGGACAGGTGATAGGCAGAAGGGGATACGAGAGGATCATGGGACAGGAGGTCCGGGAAGAAAGACGGGGGGGGGGGTGACCCAGAGGATGGGCAAGAGGTATATTCATTGGGACAGAGGGAGAAAAAGGAGAGCGAGAGAAAGAATGTGTGCATTAAAAAGAGTAACAGATGGGGTACGAGGGGGAGGTGGGGCCTAGCGGAAGTTAGAGAAGTCAATGTTCATGCCATCAGGTTGGAGGCTACCCAGACGGAATATAAGGTGTTGTTCCTCCAACCTGAGTGTGGCTTCATCTTTACAGTAGAGGAGGCCGTGGATAGACATGTCAGAATGGGAATGGGATGTGGAATTAAAATGTGTGGCCACTGGGAGATCCTGCTTTCTCTGGCGGACAGAGCGTAGATGTTCAGCAAAGCGGTCTCCCAGTCTGCGTCGGGTCTCACCAATATATAAAAGGCCACATCGGGAGCACCGGACGCAGTATATCACCCCAGTCGACTCACAGGTGAAGTGATGCCTCACCTGGAAGGACTGTTTGGGGCCCTGAATGGTGGTAAGGGAGGAAGTGTAAGGGCATGTGTAGCACTTGTTCCGCTTACACGGATAAGTGCCAGCAGGGAGATCAGTGGGGAGGGATGGGGGGGACGAATGGACAAGGGAGTTGTGTAGGGAGCGATCCCTGCGGAATGCAGAGAGAGGCGGGGAGGGAAAGATATGCTTAGTGGTGGGATCCCGTTGGAGGTGGCGGAAGTTACGGAGAATAATATGTTGGACCCGGAGGCTGGTGGGGTGGTAGGTGAGGACCAGGGGAACCCTATTCCTAGTGGGGTGGTGGGAGGATGGAGTGAGAGCAGATGTACGTGAAATGGGGGAGATGCGTTTAAGAGCAGAGTTGATAGTGGAGGAAGGGAAGCCCCTTTCTTTAAAAAATGAAGACATCTCCCTCGTCCTAGAATGAAAAGCCTCATCCTGAGAGCAGATGCGGCGGAGACGGAGGAATTGCGAGAAGGGGATGGCGTTTTTGCAAGAGACAGGGTGAGAAGAGGAATAGTCCAGATAGTTGTGAGAGTCAGTAGGCTTATAGTAGACATCAGTGGATAAGCTGTCTCCAGAGACAGAGACAGAAAGATCTAGAAAGGGGAGGGAGGTGTCAGAAATGGACCAGGTAAACTTGAGGGCAGGGTGAAAGTTGGAGGCAAAGTTAATAAAGTCAACGAGTTCTGCATGCGTGCAGGAAGCAGCGCCAATGCAGTCGTCGATGTAGCGAAGGAAAAGTGGGGGACAGATACCAGAATAGGTACGGAACATAGATTGTTCCACAAACCCAACAAAAAGGCAGGCATAGCTAGGACCCATACGGGTGCCCATAGCTACACCTTTAGTTTGGAGGAAATGGGAGGAGCAAAAGGAGAAATTATTAAGAGTAAGGACTAATTCTGCTAGACGGAGCAGAGTGGTGGTAGAGGGGAACTGATTAGGTCTGGAATCCAAAAAGAAGCGTAGAGCTTTGAGACCTTCCTGATGGGGGATGGAAGTATATAGGGACTGGACATCTCAAATTCCTTCCTAACTCCCTGTAGTCTGTTTTCAGGACCTTCTCCCTTTTCCTACATATGTCATTGGTACCAATATGTACCACGATCTCTGGCTGTTCCCCTTCCCACTTCAGAATATCGTGGATGCAGTCAGAAATATCCCGGACCCTGGCACCTGGGAGGCAAACTACCATCTGTGCTTCTTTCCTGCGTCCACAGAATCACCTATCTGACCCCCTAACTATAGAGTCCCCTATCACTGCTGCCTCCTTCCTTTCCCTACCCTTCTGAGCCACAGGGCCAGACTCAGTGCCAGAGGCGCAGCCACTGTTGCTTCCCCCAGGTAGGCTATCCCCACAACAGTACTCAAACAGGAGTGCTTGTTGTTAAGGGGGGCAGCCACAGGGGTACTCTCTAGTATCTGACTCTTGCCCATCCCTCTCCTGACTGTTACCCATTTACTTGTCTCCCAAGGCCCTGGGAGGCCCCTCTGTCTTCAAGGACAGATTTTTTTTTTCCCAACGGCGTTCTGAGAGGCGGGACTGCGCAGGCGTGTGACGTCGGGCAGTGCAGCGCAGCAGATTTAAAAGGGCAGAAATCCTGCTTCGGGTTTGATTCGAAGAAGGAGTCTGAGAGTCTGAGTGGGAGTGCCGAGAAAGACATTTTCGAAACTTTCGTTATTTTTTTTCCCAACGGCGTTCTGAGAGGCGGGACTGCGCAGGCGTGTGACGTCGGGCAGTGCAGCGCGGCAGATTTAAAAGGGCAGAAATCCTGCTTCGGGTTTGATTCGAAGAAGGAGTCTGAGAGTCTGAGTGAGAGTGCCGAGAAAGACATTTTCGAAATTTTCGTTATTTTTTTTTCCCAACGGCGTTCTGAGAGGCGGGACTGCGCAGGCGTGTGACGTCGGGCAGTGCAGCGCGGCAGATTTAAAAGGAACAGAGCCTCATAGAGCGGGCAGCGTAGTTTGCGGGCAGCAGAGTGAGCCGGGAGCAGAGTGAAGACTTAAGGGCTTCGGCTCAACGGGCTTAGGCGGAAACGGGCGAGGCGAGGAAGGTTTGGCATTCATTTTCTGTTGTTATTTGAGGAGGGGGCAGTATGAGTGTGAGGGCAGTTTGCTGTTCTCGGTGTCGGATGTGGGAGGCCCTGGAGTCTCCAAGCCTCCTGGACGTCTACATCTGCGCCAAGTGCATCGAGATGCAGCTCCTAAGGGACCGCGTTACGGAACTGGAGCTGCAGCTCGATGACCTTCGTCTGATCAGGGAGAGTGAGGAGTTGATAGAGAGGAGTTGCAGGCAGGTGGTCATGCCAGGGCCACGGGAGGCAGACAAGTGGGTCACGGTTAGGAGGGGGAAGGGGAAGAGTCAGGTAATAGGGAGTACCCCGGTGGCTGTGCCCCTTAACAATAGGTACTCCTGTTTGAGTACTGTTGGGGGGGACAGCTTACCTGGGGGAAGCGACAGTGGCCGTGCCTCCGGCACAGAGTCCGGCCCTGTAGCTCAGAAGGGTAGGGCAAGGAAGAGGAGGGCAGTTGTGATAGGGGACTCGATAGTAAGGGGGTCAGATAGGCGATTCTGTGGACGCAGTCCAGAGACCCGGATGGTAGTTTGCCTCCCTGGTGCCAGGGTCTGGGATATTTCTGATCGTGTCCAAGATATCCTGAAGTGGGAGGGTGAGGAGCCAGAGGTCGTGGTACGTATAGGTACCAATGACATAGGTAGGAAAAGGGATGAGGTCCTGAAAGGAGAATATAGGGAGCTAGGAAGGGAGTTGAGAAAAAGGACCGCAAAGGTAGTAATCTCGGGATTGCTGCCTGTGCCACGCGACAGTGAGAGTAGGAATGCGATGAGGTGGAGGATAAATGCGTGGCTGAGGGATTGGAGCAGGGGGCAGGGATTCAAGTTTTTGGATCATTGGGACCTCTTTTGGCGCAGACGTGACCTGTACAAAAAGGACGGGTTACACTTGAATCCTAGGGGGACCAATATCCTGGCAGGGAGATTAGCGAGGGCTACTGAGGTGACTTTAAACTAGAATGGTTGTGGGGTGCGATTTTCAAATTAAAGAGGCTAGGCGTGAGGAGGTTAGTTCACAACAGGGGGATGGGAACCAGTGCAGAGAGACAGAGGGGTGTAAAGTGAGGGTAGAAGCAAAAAGTACAAAGGAGAAAAGTAAACTGGCCGATTAGGAAAAGGGGAGGTGCAACGAGACCTGGGTGTCATTAGACACCAGTCATTGAAAGTGGGCATGCAGGTACAGCAGGCGGTGAAAAAGGCGAATGGTATGCTGGCATTTATAGCGAGAGGATTCGAGTACAGGAGCAGGGAGGTACTACTGCAGTTGTACAAGGCCTTGGTGAGACCACACCTGGAGTATTGTGTGCAGTTTTGGTCCCCTAATCTGAGGAAAGACATCCTTGCCATAGAGGGAGTACAAAGAAGGTTCACCAGATTGATTCCTGGGATGGCAGGACTTTCATATGAAGAAAGACTGGATGAACTGGGCTTGTACTCGTTGGAATTTAGAAGATTGAGGGGGGATCTGATTGAAACGTATAAAATCCTAAAGGGATTGGACAGGCTGGATGCAGGAAGATTGTTCCCGATGTTGGGTAAGTCCAGAACAAGGGGTCACAGTTTGAGGATAAAGGGGAAGCCTTTTAGGACTGAGATTAGGAAAAACTTCTTCACACAGAGAGTGGTGAATCTGTGGAATTCTCTGCCACAGGAAACAGTTGAGGCCAGTTCATTGGCTATATTTAAGAGGGAGTTAGATATGGCCCTTGTGGCTACGGGGATCAGGGGGTATGGAGGGAAGGCTGGGGCGGGGTTCTGAGTTGGATGATCAGCCATGATCATAATAAATGGTGGTGCAGGCTCGAAGGGCCGAATGGCCTACTCCTGCACCTATTTTCTATGTTTCTATGTTTCTATATATGTCCTTGATGGCGGGTAGGCCAGTGCTAGTAATGCATTGGGCAGTTTTGACTGCCCGTTGTAGGGCCTTTCTGTCCACCATAGTGCAGTTTCTGTCCCATGCAGTGATGCAGCCTGTTAAGATGCTCCCTACTGTGCACCTGAAGAGTGACGTGAGTATAGATGTGCAAAGCCCAGCTCGCTTCAGCCTCCTCAGGAAGTAAAAGCTTTGGTAGGCTTTCATGACTGTCTAGGATGTGTGCTGGGACCATGAGAGGGTGTGTGTGATGTGTACTCCCAGGAATCTGAAACTGCTCGCAGTTTCCACTGTTGTGCCATTGATGTAAAGGGGGCTGTGAGTGGTACATGTTCTCCTGAAGTCAATAGCCATCTGCTTCGTCTTGTTGACATTGTGGAAGAGATTATTTGCCTGGCACAGGCCTTGAGCTGTTCCACCTCCTCTCTGTAGGCCATCTCATTGTTGTTGGTGATGAGCCACCACTGTCTTTGTCATTAATGAACTTGACGATGTGATTACTCAGCGCTTGGCCGTGTGAGCAGAGTATGTAGCAGTGGTCAGCACACAATCCTGAGGGGCACATGTGAAGATGATGAAGAGGGAGGAGCTGTTGTACATACTGACTATCTGAGCTCCGTTCATTAGGAATTCCAACACCCAGTTGCACAGTGGTGTATTTAGACTGAGGAGTAGGAGTTTGTTCACCGACATCTGTGTTTAATGCCGATATGAAATCCAGAAACAACTTTCTGATATGTGTCCTTGTTGTCTAAGTCTGTCAGGAGCAGGAGAATGATAGATGCTGTGGCGTCTGTCATAGAGCAGTTTAGTTGGAAAGCATTTTGGCAAGAGTCCAATGTGGCAGGAATGGAGTTTTTGATATGCACCATTATCAGCCATTCAAAGTGCTTCATGATGATTGACATCAGTGCCACTGGGTGGTAGCCATTTAGTTTTGAAGGTGTAGAGTTCTCTGAGACAGGGATGATGTTTTTGGATTTGAAGCATGTGGAGACTGCAGCCCAGATGAGCAAAGTGTTGAAGATGCCCTGGTATGAACACTCCCTGAGTACTCAGCCTGGGATGTTGTCTGGCCTGACCACCTGATGGGGGTTGACTCTCCCCTTGCTGGATGTGGGAAGGCAGGGAGATCTCCAGCATCTCTGATGACTACACCTGCAAGAAGTGCTTCCAGCTGCAGCTTCTTACAGGCCGTGTTAAGGAATTGGAGCTGGAATTGGATGAATCCTGGATCATTCAGGAACTGAGGGGTTGATCAACAGGACACACAGGAAGGTAGTTACATCCGAAGTGTAGGACACAGGTAACTGGGTGGGAAAGGAGATACTGTTGGGGAAATGACCCGGCAGAAGAAGGCCACAATGGTCAGGTGTCTGGTATGAGCCTGGCTCTGTGGCTCAGGGGGTGGGGGGAAGAAAAGGAGTGCAGTAGTGCATAGTTAGAGGAGCAGACAAGGGATTATGTAGATGGAAAGAGACACCTAAACGCCATGTTACCTCCCAGGTGCCAGGGCCAGCGATGTCTTCGATTGGGTCTTCAGCATTCTAAAGGGGGAGATTGAGAAGCCTAGCCTGAAGTCGAGGCATGTATTGGTACCAACAACATAGGCAGGAAAAGGGAGAAGGTACTGAAGAGAAAATACAGGGAGTTAGGTGGAAAGCAGAAAATGAGGACCTCCAGGGTAGTAATGTCTGGATTGCTGTATGTGCCATGTGCCAGTGAGGATAAGAATAGGATAACTTGGCAGATAAATGTGTGGCTGAGGAATTGGTGCAAAGGGCAGGGTTTCAGATTTCTGGATCGTTGAGATCTATTCTGGGGCAGGTATGATCTGTACTAAAAGGATGAGTTACACCTGAACCCAAAGGGGAACAAAATCCTTGTGGACAGGTTTGCTGGAGCTGTTGGGGAGGATCTAAACTAATTTTACAATGTGGTGGGAACCAGAATAATCAGGCTGAGGATGGGGCAGTTGGTATACAAGCAGATACCGTGTGTGGTGAGACTGTGAGGAAGGATAGGCAAATAATCGGGAAAAAGTGGAATTTATTTACTGATGTAGAGATGCAGTGCAGAGCAGGCCCTCTGGCCCTTCAGTCACATACCCAGCAATCCCTGATTTAACCTCAGCCTGAGCTAGACCATCTTTCCTATGGTGGGAGAGTCCAACACTCTGAATAGAGGGTTGCCATTTTAGAACGAAGATGAGGAGGAATTTCTTCAGCCAGAGGGCTGTGAATCTGTGGAATTCTTTGCCATAGGCAGCTGTGGAGACAAGTCTTTATGTATATTTAAGGAAGAGGTTGATAGATTCTTGATTGATCAGAGCATGAAGGGGTGTGGGGAAAAGGCAGGAGATTGGGGCTGAGAGGAAAATTGGATCAGCCATGATGAAATGGAGGAGCAGTCTCGATGGGCCAAATACTCGAATTCTGCTCCTATACCTGATGATCTTATGGTCTTATGGTCTAAACACAGAAGAATTTACAATGACCAATTAACCTACCAATTGGTGCGTCTTTGGACTGTGGGAGGAAACCAGAGCACCTGGAAGAAACACACAAGCACATGGAAAGGAACGTAAAAACTTATTTGCTGAGGACACCAGAACTGAACTCCGAACTCTGACATCCTGAGCTATTATAGTGTCGCACTAAAGATTATGCTACCATGGCATAAAAAAGGGCAATGAGTACAGGACTGAGGATTATATATGTGAATGCATGTAGTATAAGGAATACGGTTGATGATCTTGGAGTCAATTTAGAGATTGGCAGGTATGATGTTGTTGGCATCACTGAATAATGGCTGAAAGAAGATCATAGTTGGGAGAACATCTAAGGATACCCATTGTATCAATAGGAGACAGGTAGGCAGATGGTGGGGAATGGCTCTGTTGGTAAAAAGTGGAATCAAATCCATTGAAAGAGATGATATAGCATTGGAAGATGTAAAAATATTATGAGTAGAGTTAAGATACTGGAAGGGTAAAAAGACTCTGATGGGAGTTATATAATATACAATGGGAGATAGAGAAGCCATGTATAAAAGACAATATTACTACAGTCATGGGGGATTTTCCCTATTTGAATATGAAGGTAAATTGGGAAAATCAGGTTGGTGCTAGATCCCAAGAGATGGAATTTGAGAATGTCTATCATTACTTTTTAGAGCAATTTGTGGTGGAGCCCACTAGGGGCAAAAGCAATTCTGGATTGGGTATTGTGTAATGAAAGAGATTTGACTGAGGAGCTTAAGGCAAAGGAGCTCTTAGTAGGCAGCGATGATAATATGATAGAATTCACCTTGAAGTCTGAGAGGAACTGGCTAAAGTCAGGTTTATCAGTATTACAGTGGAATAAATGGAATTACAAAGGCTTGAGAGAGGAACAGGGCAAAATTGATTGGAAGGGACGCTAGCAGGGATGATAGCAGAAAAAAATGGCTAAAGTTTCTGGGAGGAATTTGGAAAGTGCAGGATAGATTCATCCCAAAGATCAAGAAGTGATCTAAAGGGAGAATGAGGCAACTGTGGCTGATAAGGGAAGTCAAAGACAGCATAAAAGCAAAAGAAAAGGCATATAATGTGGCAATAATTAATGGGAAGTTAGAGGATTGGGAAGCTTTTAACAACCAACAGAAGGCATTAGGAGAGAAAAGATGAAATATGAATGTTAGCTAGCCAATAATATAAAAGAGTATATTAAAAGTTTTTCAGATATATGAAGAGTAAAAGAGAGGTGAGAGTGGATATTGGACCCTGGAAAATGGTGCTGGAGAGATAGTAATGGTGGACAAAGAATTGGAAGACAATCTTAATAAGTATTCACTGTGGAAGACACTAGAAATATGCCAAAAATTCGAAAGTGCCAAGGGGAAGAAATGAGTGGTTACCATTAATAAGAAGATCCCAAGAGATGGAATTTGAGAATGCCTATGAGATTACTTCATTAATAAGAAGGTGCTTGGGAAGCTGAACTTCTGAAGTTAGATAGGTCACCTAGACCATGTGACTACATTCTACGGTTCTGAGGGAGGTAGCTGAAGAGATTGTGCAGGGATTAGTAATGATCTTTCAAGAATCACTAGATTCTGGAGTGTCCTGGACAACTGGAAGATTGCAAATGCCACTTCACTCTTTAAGAATGGAGGGAAGCAGAAGAAATAAATTTATAGGACAGTTCGTCTGATTTCAATGGTTGCGAAGATGTTGGATTCCATTATTAAGGATGTGGTGTTGGGTACTTGAAGGCATGTGATAAAATGGGACAAAGTCAGCATGATTTCCTAAAGGGGAAATCTTGCCTGACAAATCTGTTGGAATTAATCGAGGAAATGACAATCAGGATAGACAAAATATAGTCAGTGGATATTATTTATTTGAATTTTCAGAAGACCTTTGACAAACTGCCACACAGGAGGCTGCTTAACAAGATGAGAGCCTATTGTATTAGAGATACTAGCATGGATAGAAGATTGGCTGGCTGGCAGGATCCCAAATATGGGAATACTGGTGGTCCATTCTGCTTGGCAGTGGTGACTAGTGGTGTTCTGCAGGAGTCAGTATTGGAATTGCTGCTTTTGACGTTATATCTCAATGATTTGGATGATGGAATTGATGGCTTTGTGACCAACTATGGAGACAATACGAAGATATGTTGACAGGCAGTTATTGTTGAGGAAGCAACTAGTCTACAGAAGCCAACAGATTGGGAGAATTGACAAAGAAGTGGCAGATCTAATATCATACAGGGAAATGTATGGTCATCCACTTTGGTAGAAGGAATAAAGTAATTTCAAAACATTAAACTGATTCAAAGGAAGACACAGGAATCTTCAATGTGAATCTAACTTCGTGTTTACTTTAACCGAGGTGCACATATATCACATGGTAGTGTGATAATGCATGCAATTCACGTATTTATACATATAATCTGTAATGAATTATCGAAATTATTGACATGACCCACCCAGTCAACACACTTTTCGTCTCTCTTCCCTCCGCGAGAAGGTTCAGGAGCTTGAAGACTCATACGGCCAGATTTGGGAACAGTTTCTTTCCAACTGTGATAAGACTGCTGAACGGATCCTGGCCCGGATCTGGGCCGTACGCTCCAAATATCCGGACCTGCCTCTCGGTTTTTTTGCACTACCTTACTTCCCATTTTTCTATTTTCTATTTATGATTTATAATTTAAATTTTTAATATTTACTTATTTTAACTATGTTTTATATTTTTAATATTTAATATTTGTAATCCAGGGACTGTGAAGCACTGAATCAAATATCGCTGTGATGATTGTACGTTCTAGTACCAATTGTTCGGTGACAATAAAGTATAAAGTATAAGTATAAATGAAAAAGGATGCTTAAGCAAACAATATATTTACAAGATTACTCAAATATTACCAAAATATTAAATACACAGTTTCCTCCCGAATTAGTTATAAACTTCAACTCAATGCAGAATGCATCTCAACAATACACACATAGTATAAAATTATATAATATGTTGTATTATATAATACAACTACTATATACAGACATCCACAGCATAGTAAATTTTAAATTGTCCTATTTAGGCCTAAAAATTTATTCACTGTGGAAACTTTCTTACTCATGTGGGATAACACCTTTCCGGACAAGGGGGATCACTCTGCTTTCCAGGTGAGATTTGTGGCAGTGAAAACAACCTCAGGTTCTGGGGTCCCCTCCATGGTGCTTGTAGGAGTTGAGACTGCAGGAAATGGTTCTGACAGCTCTGGACACCTTTCTTCTTCTTTTTCTTCTAGTTTGTGTATCTTTATCTTGGGAAGGTGCATTTAATTCACTGAAGTATTCTCTTATTAATATTCCTCTTGCTTCCTTTTATGATTTAATCTCTCATCACAGTTTCCTCATTCACAACATTTTCTGATGAATCCTCTGTTTTTGTATCTCCATCGACTCCTTTATTTTTGGTCTTCCATTCAGCCAGCTGGACTTTGATCTTTATGTTGACTTTTCCAGGCAGCTTTTGGTCCACCACTTGAAGTTCATGCAATAACTTTACTGCATGCAGAGCATATTCTGGTTCTTCACAAAAGCCAAATGCTTGCAACTTTCCTGAAGCTCTTTGAACTCTCTTCCAGCTTAAAACCAAACCATATTTCACTAGTAACTGCGTCATTAACATATCTGAAACTTTCTTCGATATGTTGCCTACAAAAACTGTTGTAGCCAGATCACTTTCCTGATTCCTCTGAGCAGCATAATCCTTCCTTAGTCCAATATACTTTACAATCAGAGGCACAGAGGCAAACCTACTTGCTTCTGTTGGGCAAACATGGTGTACTGCATGCAAACATTTTTGTCATCATCTAGTACCTTTCTTAATTTGCTTTCAGATGGCACCATTGCAGGAGATGGGGCATGCAAATTGTGATGGATCTTTGATCAAATTGTAGTTGTCTCAGTCACAAAGCTAGGCCTCCTGTTTTCACCACATACAAGCTTAATGTGGCTTGTTGATTGTAGTATTTCACTATCATGCATGTCATTCTCACAGGATTTATCTTTTCTCCTGTATAAGTTCTGAGCTGAACTGAACAGGCTTCAGTTTAGTATCTCTGAAATGTTATTCACGCTCATTTTGTGGAATGACTGAAACAGCTGAACCAGTGTCCAATTTCATTTTAATTAATTTGCCATTCACTTTTGGTGTAAGCCGTATTGCTTGTCTATTGCTAGAAAATTTGCAGGCACCCTAGTCCTGTCATCATTATCAGTTTTTTTCTGTCAACAAAATGCAGATTAGCGTTCTTTTGAAACAGCAACTTGATTATTTGCCTTTTTTCTCTTCATGCAGTCCATTTATTTTTGTCTGTCTGACAGGCTCTTTGTATGTGACCTAATTTGTTGCATTTTCTGCAATTCTAAATGTTGCAATTTTTTCACTCTCTCTTTCATTCCTAACTTCAACTCAACTATGTTGCAATGAGTGAATGAAGCGAGCCCAAGTGCAGGACCCAGGCACAGAGATTTAGTTAGGGTGCAGACGTGAACGGCAAACAGGGGGGAAAGCTCAGTGCTGAAGTAAAACTTGGAACACTTAGTACTGAGAGGCTGGGAAACGTTAATTACCACACAGATCTGGCAACTAGTGGTTGTAACGCCGGGGCTCTTATGCTGCAGGTCCTGATGGAAACCAGGTGTGCCATCATTAAAGGGAATTAGGAGCAAATGGGAAATTAACGGTCGGAGTCGTGTCACAATCAAAGCAATTTAGAAGAAAATAGGGAATTAATGATCGGGACCATGACAAATTATGCCTCTGTCTGTTGTTCAGACAGAGCGTTTTCCATTAATACATATTCTAAATGTGAGATGGCTGATGAAGTAAATGAGTACAACAACAGGAATTCTGCAGATGCTGGAAATTCAAGCAACATACATCAAAGTTGCTGGTGAACGCAGCAGGCCAAGCAGCATCTATAGGAAGAGGCGCAGTCGACGCTTCAGGCCGAGACCCTTCGTCAGGACTAACTGAAGGAAGAGTGAGTAAGGGATTTGAAAGCTGGAGGGGGAGGGGGAGATGCAAAATGATAGGAGAAGACAGGAGGGGGAGGGATAGAGCCGAGAGCTGGACAGGTGATAGGCAAAAGGGGATACGAGAGGATCATGGGACAGGAGGTCCGGGAAGAAAGACAAGGGGGGGGTGACCCAGAGGATGGGCAAGAGGTATATTCAAAGGGACAGAGGGAGAAAAAGGAGAGTGAGAGAAAGAATGTGTGCATAAAAATGAGTAACAGATGGGGTACGAGGGGGAGGTGGGGCCTTAGCGGAAGTTAGAGAAGTCGATGTTCATGCCATCAGGTTGGAGGCTACCCAGACGGAATATAAGGTGTTGTTCCTCCAACCTGAGTGTGGCTTCATCTCCACAGTAGAGGAGGCCGTGGACAGACATGTCAGAATGGGAATGGGATGTGGAATTAAAATGTGTGGCCACTGGGAGATCCTGCTTTCTCTGGCGGACAGAGCGTAGATGTTCAGCAAAGCGGTCTCCCAGTCTGCGTCGGGTCTCACCAATATATAAAAGGCCACATCGGGAGCACTGGACGCAGTATGTCACCCCACTCAACTCACAGGTGAAGTGATGCCTCACCTGGAAGGACTGTTTGGGGCCCTGAATGGTGGTAAGGGAGGAAGTGTAAGGGCATGTGCAGCACTTCTTCCGCTTACACGGATAAGTGCCAGGAGGGAGATCAGTGGGGAGGGATGGGGGGGACGAATGGACAAGGGAGTTGTGTAGGGAGCAATCCCTGCGGAATGCAGAGAGATGGGGGGAGGGAAAGATGTGCTTAGTGGTGGGATCCCGTTGGAGGTGGCGGAAGTTACGGAGAATAATATGTTGGACCCGGAGGATGGTGGGGTGGTAGGTGAGGACCAGGGGAACCCTATTCCTAGTGGGGTGGTGGGAGGATGGAGTGAGAGCAGATGTACGTGAAATGGGGGAGATACGTTTAAGAGCAGAGTTGATAGTGGAGGAAGGGAAGCCCCTTTCTTTAAAAAATGAAGACATCTCCCTCGTCCTAGAATGAAAAGCCTCATCCTGAGAGCAGATGTGGCGGAGACGGAGGAATTGCGAGAAGGGGATGGCGTTTTTGCAAGAGACAGGGTGAGAAGAGGAATAGTCCAGATAGCTGTGAGAGTCAGTAGGCTTATAGTAGACATCAGTGGATAAGCTGTCTCCAGAGACAGAGACAGAAAGATCTAGAAAGGGGAGGGAGGTGTCGGAAATGGACCAGGTAAACTTGAGGGCAGGGTGAGAGTTGGAGGCAAAGTTAATAAAGTCAACGAGTTCTGCATGCGTGCAGGAAGCAGCGCCAATGCAGTCGTCGATGTAGCGAAGGAAAAGTGGGGGACAGATACCAGAATAGGCACGGAACATAGATTGTTCCACAAACCCAACAAAAAGGCAGGCATAGCTAGGACCCATACGGGTGCCCATAGCTACACCTTTAGTTTGGAGGAAATGGGAGGAGCAAAAGGAGAAATTATTAAGAGTAAGGACTAATTCCGCTAGACGGAGCAGAGTGGTGGTAGAGGGGAACTGATTAGGTCTGGAATCCAAAAAGAAGCGTAGAGCTTTGAGACCTTCCTGATGGGGGATGGAAGTATATAAGGATTGGACATCCATGGTGAAAATAAAGCGGTGGGGGCCAGGGAACTTAAAATCATCGAAAAGTTTAAGAGCGTGAGAAGTGTCACGAACATAGGTCGGAAGGGATTGAACAAGGGGTGATAAAACAGTGTCGAGGTATGCAGAAACGAGTTCGGTGGGGCAGGAGCAAGCTGAGACAATAGGTCGGCCAGGACAGGCAGGTTTGTGGATCTTGGGTAGGAGGTAGAAACGGGAAGTGTGGGGTGTGGGAACTATAAGGTTGGTAGCAGTGGATGGGAGATCCTCTGAGCGGATAAAGTCGGTGATGGTGTGGGAGACAATGGCCTGGTGCTCCTTAGTGGGGTCACGATCGAGGGGTAAATAAGAGGAGGTATCCGCGAGTTGTCGCTGTGCCTCGGCAAGGTAGAGGTCAGTACGCCAGACTACAACAGCACCCCCTTTATCAGCTGGTTTAATAATAAGGTTAGGATTAGTGCGGAGGGAGTGGAGAGCAGAGCGTTTCGAAGGAGTGAGGTTGGAATGGGGACAAGGTGTGGTGAAGTCGAGACGGTTGATGTCCCGTCGGCAATTAGCAATAAAGAGATCCAGAGCAGGCAGAAGACCAGAGCAGGGTGTCCATGAAGAAGAGGAGGGTTGAAGACGGGAGAAGGGGTCATCGGTGGGGGTGGAAGAGTCCTTGCCGAAGAAGTAGGCTCGGAGTCGGAGACGGCGGAAGAAAAGTTCCGCATCGTGGCGAACACGGAACTCGCTGAGGTGTGGGCGAAGGGGGACAAACGTGAGGCCCTTACTGAGAACAGAGCGTTCTGCCTCCGACAGTTGAAGGTCGGAGGGGATGGTAAAGACCCGGCACGGATGAGAGCTGGGATCAGAGGGGGGAGGGGGGAGGCTGGTGGTGTCAGTGGAGAGGGGAGGGTTGGGGTGAGAGGAAGATGGAGCCTCTGAGGTAAATGAAGTAAATGAGTATTTTGCATCATTCTTCACTGTGAAAGACACTAGCAGTACGCCCGATGTAGTGTGTGAAGGAAGAGAAGTGGGTGCAGTTACTGTTACAAGAGAGAAGGTGCTCAAAAAGCTGAAAGATCTAAAGGTACCTAAGTCACCCGGACCAGATGAACTGTACACTAGGGTTCTGAAAGAGGTAGTGCTAGAGATGTGGTGGCATTAGAAATGATCTTTCAAAAATCTTTAGACTCTGGTATGATGCCAGAGGACTGGAAAATTACAAATGTCACTCCACTTTTTAAGAAAGGAGGAAGGCAGCAGAAAGGAAATTATAGACCAGTTAGCCCCTCAATCACGGGTCAGGTTGGGAAAATGTTAGAGTCAATTGTTAAGGATGAGGTGATGGAGTACTTGGTGACACAGGACAAGATAGGATAAAGTCAGCATGGTTTCCTTCAGGGAAAATCCTGCATGACCAATCTGTTGGAATTCTTTGAGGAGATTACAAGTAGGATAGATAAAGGGGATGTAGTGGATGTTGCATATTTGGACTTTCAAAAGGCCTTTGACAGGCCAAACATGAGGCTGCTTATCAAGTTAAGATCCCATGGAATTACAGGAAAGTTACTAACGTGGTTAGAGTACTGGTCAATTCATAGGAGGCAGCAAGTGGGAATAAAGGGATCCTTTTCTGGTTGGCTGCCAGTGACTAGTGACATTCTTCAGGGGTCAGTGTTGGGACCACTTCTTTTTATGCTGTGTATAAATGATTTGGCTGATGGAATTGATGGCATTGTTGCCAAGTTTAGAGATGATACGAAGATTGGTGGAAGGGTAGTGTCACAACGGTGGGGCATTGGGAGCAAGGGTGGACCCAAATGCAAGACACATCTTGTGAGGTTAATTAAATTTAGTTTATTGTTCGAAACCAGGAGAGCAAGGCAGGAGTAGGAATAGCGGACTGAGGACTATGACTAGGCTGGGACCAAGGGTCTGGGCTAGGACTCGGAATCCGCTCCCAGAACTAGAGGAGACATGAAGAGACTAGGGTATGGACTCCAAGCCCGAGACTGGCAAGGACCCAGTACCTGGGTCATGCCTCAGGCTCAGACCCCAGAACCAGGCATGGACATGACATGGACTAGGGAGAGGAGGAACATGGAAAACAGAGCCTCGGTCTTGGGAGAGCAGGTACATGGAACCATGGACACATACACAGAACACAGAGTCAGGACCCCTCCTTAGGTACAGGACATAGGGCCGGGACTCACACACAGAACAGAGAGCTGGGACCCCTCCTTGGGTACAGGACATAGGGCTGGGACTCACACACAGAACAAGAGCCGGGACCCCTCCTTGGGTACAGGACATAGGGCCAGGACTTATGACCCCCCGCGGGGCAACGGCAAGATGGCCTGACTTACCCCACAGAGGTGAGGACAAGACAAGACAAGACAAGACATGACCCACCGTGGGGCAACGGCAAGACGGCCAGACTTACCCCACGGAGGCGAGGACAAGACAAGACAAGACGTGACTCCCCGCAGGGCAACGGCAAATCAGCCAGACTTACCACATGGAGGCAAGGATGAGACAAGACAAGACATGACTCCCTGTGGGGCAACGGCAGGATGGCCTGACTTACCCCACAGAGCCGAGGAGAAGACAAGACATGACTCCCCGCGGGGCAACGGCAAGACGGCAAAACGGAGGCGAGGACAACACAAGACAAGACCAACACGAAAGAACACCAGACGGTACCTATCTAACTCCGGCAATAGAACTAGACCGAAGCGCAGGAAAGGGCTGCAGATGAGGGCTAGAGGCGAGAAGGGCAGAGAAGGGATTCAGACAGGGGGGTAGGACAGGAATCACAGACCGCCAGGACCAGAACTTGACTAGGTACTTGGATGCCGCCAGGGACAGGACTTGACTTGGTACTCGGATGCCGCCAGGACCAGGACTCGACTTGGTACTCGGATGCCGCCTGGGCCAGGACTTGACTGGGTACTCGGATGCCACCAGAACCAGGACTTGGACATGGTACTTGGATGCCACCGGAGCCAGGACTTGGACATGGTACTTGGAACCTCTGGGTAGTGGCGAGCTCTAGACTCGGCCCAGGAACAGTAGACAGCAGCTCCTGATTCTCTCCGGCGGGTTAACTGACAGACCCACCTTGATGAGGAAACTTTGCAGGCTCGCTTCGGCGAGGTAACTGGACAAGGTTGCTCCAGTGAGGAAGGGCAAATTAACTCGCTTTGGCAGAGACGAGGCTTGCTCCGGCCAGATGACATCGGCACACCATACCTTTGATGACTTTGCAGACGCTCCCACGCCGAACGGCTGAAAGCCGGAGACTATAAACTACCGGTTTAGCCAAGCGTTAATTCCCTCTAATCACCAAAGCCAAGGGACATGGGAAAACAGGGAATCAACGGTCCGGATTGTAACATAAGCAAGGTAAATTTAAAGGGACCCCGATCCGGACCATGATAGGTAGGTAGTATTGAGGAAACAGGTAGGATGTAGAAGGACTTAGACAGATTTGGAGAATGGGCAAGAAAGTGGCAAATGAAATACAATGTTGGAAATTGCATGGTCATGCACTTTGGTAGTAGAAATAAATGTGCAGACTATTTTCTAAACGGGGAGAAAAGGGTATGGCCATGGATTTTGGTAGAAGCAATGAAAGCATAGATTATTTTCTAAATAGAGAGAAAATTCAAAAACCTGAGATGTAAAGGGACTTAGATTCCTTGTGCAGGATTCCCTGAGGGTTAATTTACAGGTGTGAGTCTGTGTTGAGGAAGGCAATTGTGATGTCAGCACTCTTTTCAAGAGGACTAGAATATAAAAGCAAGGACGCAATGTTGAGGCTTTATAATGCACTGGTGAGGCTTCACTTGGAGTATTGTGAGCCACTTTGGGCCACTTATCTAAGAAAAATGTGCTGACGTTGGAGAGGGTTCAAAGGAGCTACACAAAAATGATTCTGGAGTTGAAAGGCTTGTTATAGGAGGAGTGTTTTGTGGCTCTGGGCCTCTCCTCAATGTAACTGAGAAGAATTGGGCGTGACCTCAGTGAAACCTATTGAATGGTGAAAGGCCTCAGTAGAGTGAGTGTGAAGAGGATGATTCCTGTGGTGGGGAAGCCTAAGACTGGAGAGCACAGCCTCAGGTTAGAGGGGTGTCCCTTTAGAAGGGAGATGAGGAGGAATTTCTTTAGCTAGAGAGTGGTGAATCTGCAGAATTTGTTGCCAAGGATGGGTGTGGATACCAAGTCATTGGGTATATTTAACACAGAAGGTGATAGATTCTTGATTGATCAGGGCGTGAAGGAAAGGATAGGGGAAGAAGTCAGGACATTGGGGCTGAGAGGGAAAATGGATCAGCTGTGATGGAATGGCAGAGCAAGTGGCCTAATTCTACTCTTGTGTCTTCTGATCTTATGTGAAGGATGTTAAAAATCCAAGTGCACAGAGCACAGGACAGGTATATTCCAGTAGGAAGGAACGACAAAAAAGGCAAGGTAAGTAGAAAAAGGAAAAGTATGTAAAGCTTTAAAGTTCAAAGTTCAAAGTATGTTTATCGTCAAAATATGTATATACTATATATACATATGTATAACTTTGAGATTCATCTCTTTGGAGGCAGTCGCAAAACAGAGAAACCAAATAGAGCCCATTAACAAACAGCCAACATACAAAGAAAGAAATAAAACACATTGTGCAAACAATGTAAGTAAGTAAACAGCATTCGGAGCTGAAGTTCACAAAAGTGAGCCTATAGCAGATTCGGGGGCCCGTTCGTTGCAGGCCACAGCTTCAGTTCAGTCCCTTTCCTCGGATTCTGTCACCCTGGCTTTTCAATGTGACACAGTGCTCAAATTGTCCAAACATTGGGTCGTTCCTTTCTCTCAGACCTGGGTCCTGCTGCTTTGATATGCTCTTGGGCTTGGGCCCCACTACCTGGATTCGTCTCGTACCTTACCTTTCCAATTTGGCCTGGCTCTCATGTTGATCAAACCTCTGGTCTTTCCTTGCTGTTGGTCCGGGGCTCTGCCTGGACTCTGCTCGGCTCTGCCTCGACTCTACCTCACCTCCACTCGCCTCGCTCTGGCTCTGCGCATTGAATCGCCCCCAAGTCTGCTCCAGTAGCTGCACTTTGTCTCATTTCCCGCTTCCGTGCCTGGGTCGAGCTGCCCAAGCACACCACGCCACAACCGTCCTGCACCTTTAGGATTTCAGTTCACACCGCAAATATACCAGGTTCGTACAGGCGGTTCAAAAGCTGAACTCAGAAAAGGAAGTTACAGGCCACTGATGGCAGTGGTCCTTTACCAGAAAGTAGTTAGTGCTTTTTCTTGTTTTGTTTGCTGCCAGCAAGTAGTCTTTGAGCCTCAGCAGTGTCATCTCAAACCATGAAGAAGCTGGAATCAATTAGAGCTCTTGAGGATTATAAAGAACCCAGAAAACAACTTTGGAAGGGAATCCTTTTGTTCCCTAGACCTGAGATACCTGGTGCTGCTGTGCAGACTCTACTGGCTGCCTAGGGCAGTGGTCCCCAACCACCGAGCTGCGGACCAGTACCGGGCCGCAAAGCAAGTGCTACCGGGCCACGAGGAAACGATATGAGTCAGTTGCACTTTTCCTCATTCCCTGTCACGCACTGTTGAACTTGAACGTAGGGTTGCCAACTGTCCTGTATTTGCCGGGACATCCGTATATTGGGCTAAATTAGTTTGTCCCATACGGGACCACCCGTGTCCTGTATTTCCCCCACTAAGGTAGAGCGTTCCTATGAAACCTTTCATAAATGGTGTAAAGCGAAGAAGCAATTACCATTAATCTATATGGGAAAAATTTTTGAGCATTCCCAGACCCAAAAAATAACCTACCAAATCATACCAAATAATGCATAAAACCTAAAATAACACTAACTTATGGTAAAAGTAGGAATGATATGATAAATACACAGCCTATATAAAGTAGAAATAATGCATGTACAGTGTAGTCGGGAAGATTAAGCCAAAACCGATTTGTTGGGGAAAAAAATTGTCACATACGTGCATGCACACCCCACATATATGCACGTCACGCATGCACACAGGTGCCCGTGCAAGGCTTCATGGTCATGGTAGTCTTTCTTGGGGACAAGTGTCCTGTATTTGACTGCTATTTTGTCCCTTATTTGGGAGTGAGAAAGTTGGCAACCCTAACTGTAAAAGACATGTTGTGGTGAGTTTAACCCTACTTAACACCCCCCATCGGCCGGTTCGCAAGAATATTGTCAATATTAAACCAGTCCGCGGTAAAAAAAAGGTTGGGACCCTGGCCTAGGGAGTTCATGGCTGTTATTATCATGGCGGTGTACATTCTGCCGCAGGCTGATACTGACCTGGCTCTCAAGGAACTGTACAAGACCATCAACACGCTGGAGACTGCAAACCCAGAGGCTGCCTTCATTGTTGCCAGTGACTTTAATCAAGCGTCGCTGACAAAAGTCTTTCTAAAGTTTTGTCGGCACATCCAGATGAGCACTCGTGGAGATCAGACAGTTGACCACTGCTACACTCTCTTCTGCAGTGCTTACGAAGCTCTCCTTTGTCCAGGAAGCAGTACTGCAGCATAAGAGCCAGGACCAACAGGCTCTGGCACAGCTTCTTCCACCAGGCCATCGGACTGATTAACTCACGCTGATTTGAGTGTATTTCTATGTTACATTGACTGTTCTATTTATTATAAATTATTATAAATTACTATGATTGAACATTGCACATTTAGACGGAGACGTAACGTAAAGAGCTTTACTCCTCCTGTATGTGAAGCATGTAAGAAATGAAATCAATTCAATAGGAAAGCCAGTAGGGGCCATGAAAAGTTCTTGGCAAGTAGGATTAAGGTGAATCCAAAGACATTATATACATACACCAAGAGAAAGAGGATAACGAGGGAGAGTGTAGGACCACTCAAGGAGAAAGGGGGGAATACTTGCTTGTAAGTGAAGGATGTGGATGAGGTCCTTAATGAGTACTTTACATCTGTATTTACCAAGGCATCGGTTGTGGAGGATTGTATCAATGTTGAGAGTATAAATATGCTAGAGCATTTTGAGGTAACGGAGGAGGTAGTGTTGGGTTTCTTAAAGAGCATCAAGGTAGATAAGTCCCCAGGGCCTGATGAGATATATCTCAGGTTATTGAGGGAGGCAAGAGATGAGATTGCTGGTTCCTTGACCAATATTTTCATCTCCTCTCTAGCCACAGGTGGGATCCCAAAGGACTGGCAAGAAAGTAATGTTGCTTCATTATTCAAGAAGGGAACCGGGGACAATCATGGAATCTATAGACCAGTAAATCTCACATCACTGGCAGAATACTAGAGAGAATTCTTATGGATAGGAATTATGTGCTTTTGGAAAACCATGGCCTGATCAGGGAGAGCCCGCATGGCTTTGTACAGGGAACGTTGTGTCTTACTAACTTGATTAAGTTTTTTGATGAGGTCCTGAGGGTGATTGATGAAGGTAGAGCTGTGGACGCTGTCTATATGAATTTCAGTAAGATGTTTGACAAGGTCTCTCATGGGAGGCTCATCCAGAAGATTAAGATGCATGGGATCCATAGTGAATGATTGGATTCAGAATTGGCTTGCCCATAGAAGACAGAGGACAGTCGTCAAAGAGACTTATTCTAGCTGGAGGTCTGTGATTAGTAGGGATCTGT
Source organism: Mobula hypostoma (assembly GCF_963921235.1). NCBI lineage: Eukaryota > Metazoa > Chordata > Chondrichthyes > Myliobatiformes > Myliobatidae > Mobula > Mobula hypostoma. The sequence continues at coordinate 55,325,729 of NC_086104.1, read as the reverse complement.
ACTGGAGTCTCTGTTGTTTATGATGTACATAAATGACCTAGATGAAAACTTCGATGGGTGGGTTAGTAAGTTTGCCGATGATACAAGATTGGTGGTGCTCTAGATAGTGTAGAAGATTGGCAAAGATTACAGTAGAATATAGATCAGTAATAGACGTGGGGGGAGCAATGGCAGATTGAGTCTAACCTGTTGCAGCTTCTTAAGCAAGTACCTTAACAGTATAGATGAGCAGAGGGATCCTGGGTCCAATTTTGTAGCTCCCTGAAAGTGGCTGTGCAGGTTGGTAAGGCAGGTAAGAGGGTAAATGTTATGCTTGCTTTTTTGACACTGAGTTCAAAAGTCAGGAAGTTGTGTTGCAAGTTTATAAAACTCTCATGAGGCTGCATTTGGGGTATTGCATACAGTTAAGGCCACCCCATTACAGGAAAGATTTTGAAGCTTTGAAGAAGGTGTAGTAGAGGGTTAGCAGAATGCTGCCTGTAATAAAGGGTATGTGCTATCAAAAGAGCTGGACTGTTTTTTCTGGAGCAACAGAGGCTGAGGGGAGATCTGGAAGAAGTTTGTAAGATTATGAGAGATATAGATATAGTAGATAGACAGGAAAGTTAAAATCTCCCATCACAATAACCCTATTATTATTGCTCCATTCCAGAATCTGCATGCCTATCTGCTCCTCGATATCCCTGTTACTCTTAGGATCTATACAAAACACCCAGTAGAGTTATTGCTTTTTTCCTGTTTCTGACTTCCATCCACACTGATTCAGTAGACCATCCCTCCATGACTTCCTCCTTTTCTGCAGCCATAACACTATCCCTAATTAGCAATGCCATGCCCCCACCTCTTTTGTCTCCTTCTCTGTTCTTTTTGAAACATCTAAAGCTCGTCATACTCAGCAGCCATTCCTGTTCCTGAGACACCCAAGTCTCTGTAATGGCCATAACATCATAGTTCCACATATTGATCCACGCTCTAAGTTCATCCACTATGTTTATGATACTCCTGGCATTAAAATAGACACATCTGAAGCCATCAGGCTGAGTGTATTTTTGCTCTAACATCTGCCTATCCTTCCTCACAAACATCCTACAAGCTGTCTCTACCTGCGCTCCAACCTCCCCATCCCCCTGCAAATCTAGTTTAAACCTTCGGAATAGTATTAGCAAAACTCCCCACCAGGATATTGGCCACCCTCGGATTCAAGTGTAACCCATCCTTTTTGTCTAGGTCAGACCTGCCCCAGAAGAGGCCCCAGTGATCCAAAAATCTGAATCCCTGCCCCTGCTCCAAGCCTTCAGCCACGCATTTATGCTCCACCTCATTCTATTCCTATACTCACTGTTGCGTGGCACAGGCAGCAATCCTGAGATTACCACATTTGACATCCTGCTTCTCAGCTTCCTTCCTAACTCCCTGTATTCTGCTTTCAGGACCTCCACCCTTTTTTAACCTATGTCCTTGGTACCAATATGTATCATGACCTCTGGCTGCTCACCCTCCCATTTCAGGATATTGTGGATATTCTTTTTCACACCCAAGGAATCACCTATCTGTCCCCCTAACTATAGAACTCCCGATTACTGCTGCCCTCCTCTTCTGTTCCCTACCCTTCTGAGCCACAGAGCCAGACAGAGATATGGCCATTGTTGCTTCCCCCAGGTAGGTCATCCCCCAACAGCACTCAAATTTGAGTACTTGTTGTTATGGGGGACAGCCCCAGGGATTCTCTTCACTACCTGATGCCCTTCCTTCCCTCTGCTAATGGTCACCTACTTATCTGTCTCCTGTGGCTCCAGGGTGACTAACTGCCTGTATCTCCTGTCTATCACCTCCTCACTCTCCCAAACAAGCCGAAGGTCACTGAGCTGCAGCTCCAGCTCCCTAACTCGATCTCTAAGGAGCTGCAGCTCGATGCACCTGGCGCAAATGTGGCCATCTGGGAGGCTGGAAGCCTCCCGGACATCCCGCATCTGGCACCCAGAACAGGAAACTGGCCTTGCAGTCATACCCACTATTCTTGTTAGAGGGGAGAAAAAGATGTAACCTACCTTGCCTAGGCCTGACCTCCCCGAAGCCCCCCAATGAGCCAAATCCCTACTATTCTGACTTACACTACTCTGACTACCGCTCCTTCGATGACAGATCCGCTAGACAGTGACAGCGTCTCTCTTTTATTTCGGAGCTTTCTCAATGTCCTTGCACGATGATGAGCTACTGTATCTGCGCACTTCTCCCCGACCTGTGCGAAGCTTACTCTCTCTTCGAATCGATTGGTCCACCACTAATGCGTTGAGCCCCACGAAACGCTCCTTTTAAAACTCTTCTCCCTGACCTGTGTGAAGCTCACTTGCTCATCGACTTGATTGCTTTGTCTCTAATTTCAGAGTTGAAATGTCTAATACCAGAGGGTACCATTTATGGTGAGAGGGGTAAATTCAAAGAAAGTGTGCAGGGCAAGTTTTTTACACAGACTGGTGGGTGCCTGTTATGCACTACCTGTATTGGTGGCAGAGACAGATACATATGCACTGTCTGGGGTGGAAGATGCAGATACATATGCACTGTCTGGGGTGGAAGATGCAGATACATATGCACTGTCTGGGGTGGAAGATGCAGATACATATGCACTGTCTGGGGTGGTGGTAGATGTAGATACACATGCTCTATATAACCATATAACCATATAACAATTACAGCATGGAAACAGGCCATCTCAGCCCTTCTAGTCCATGCTGAATGCTTAATCTCACCTAGTCCCACCGACCTGCATTCAGCCCATAACCCTCCATTCCTTTTCTGTCCATATAGCTATCCAATTTTACTTTAAATGACAATATCGAACCTCCCTCAACCACTTCTGCTGGAAGCTCGTTCGATACAGCAACCACTCTCTGAGTAAAGAAGTTCTCCCTCATGTTACCCCTAAACTTTTGCCCTTTAACTCTCAACTCATGTCCTCTTGTTTGAATCTCCCCCACTCTCAATGGAAAAAGCCTATCCACATCAACTCTATCAATCCCCCTCATAATTTTAAATACCTCTGTCAAGTCTTCCCTCAACTTTCTACGCTCCAAAGAATAAAGACCCAACTTGTTCAACTTTTCTCTGTAACTTAGGTGATGAAACCCAGGTAACATTCGAGTGAATCTTCTCTGTACTCTCTCTACTTTGTTGACATCTTTCCTATAATTTGATGACCAGAACTGTACACAATACTCCAAATTTGGCTTTACCAATGCCTTGTACAATGTTAACATTACATCCCAACTCTATACTCAATGCTCTGATTTATGAAGGCCAGCATACCAAAAGCTTTCCTCACCACCCTATCCACATGAGATTCCACCTTCAGGGAACTATGCACCATTATTCCTAGATCCCTATGTTCTACTGCATTCTTCAATGCCCTACCATTTACCATGTATGTCCTATTTTGATTAATCCGACCAAAATGTAGCACCTCACATTTAGCAGCATTAAACTCCATCTGCCATCTTTCAGCCCACTCTTCTTACTGGCCTAAATCTCTCTGCAAGCTTTGAAAACGTACTTCATTATCCACAACTCCACCTATCTTAGTATCATCTGCATACTTACTAATCCAATTTACCACCCCATTATCCAGATCATTAATGTATATGACAAACAACATTGGACCCAGTACAGATCCCTGAGGCACACCACTAGTCACCGGCCTCCAATCTGACAAATTTATCCACTACTACTCTCTGGCATCTCGCATCCAGCCACTGCTGAATCCATTTTACTACTTCAGTATTAATACCTAACGATTGAACATTCCTAACCAACCTTCCATGTGGGACCTTGTCAAAGGCCTTACTGAAGTCCATATAGACAATATCCACTGCTTTACCCTCGTCAACTTTCCTAGTAACCTCTTCCAAAAATTCAATAAAATTTGTTAAACATGACCTTCCACACACAAATCCATGTTGACTGTTCGTAATCAGACCCTGTCTATCCAGATAATTATATATACTATATCTAAGGATACTTTCCGTCAATTTACCCACCACTGATGTCTAACTCACAGGCCAATAATTGCTAGGTTTACTCTTAGAACCCTTTTTAAACAATGGAACCACATGAGCAATATGCTAATCCTCTGGCACCATCCCCATTTCTAATGACATTTGAAATATTTCTGTCAGAGCCCCTGCTATTTCCACACTGACTTCCCTCTAGGTCCTAGGGAATATCCTGTCAGGACCCGGAGACTTAGCCACTTTCATGTTCCTTAAAAGCGCCAGTACATCCTCTTCTTTAATCATCATAATTTCCATAACTTCCCTACCTGTTTCCCTTACCTTACACAATTCAATATCCTTCTCCTTCGTGAATACCAAAGAAAAGAAATTGTTCAAAATCTCCCCCATCTCTTTTGGCTCCACTCTGATTCTTGAAGGGACCAATTTTATCCCTCACTGTCCTTTTGCTATTAATATAACTGTAGAAACCCTTTGGATTTATTTTCACCTTACTTGCCAAAGCAACCTCATATCTTCTTTTAGCTTTTCTAATTTCTTTCTTAAGATTCTTTTTACATTCTTTATATTCCTCGAACACCTCATTTACCCCATGCTGCCTATATTCAGTTTCTTTCCCCAAGCCATCAGACTCCACAATACCCAGAGCCTGGACTGACACCAACCTACTGTACCCTCTACTGTGCCTACTGTCTTGTTTATTATTTATTGCAGTGCCTGCACTGTTTTGTGCACTTTATGCAGTCCTGGATAGGTCTGTAGTCTAGTATAGTTTTTGTGTTTTTCCTTACATAGTTCAGGGTAGTTTTTGTCTTGTTTCATGTAGCACCATGGTCCTGGAAAACGTTGTCTCATTTTTACTATGTTCTGTACGAGTAGTTATGGTTGAAATGACAATAAAAAGTGACTTGAATTGACTGGACTGGATTTATTGTAGATATCTCTCTTTTTCCAAACCAAGTTTCCAATATCCCTTGAAAACCACGGCTCTCTCAAACTTTTAACCTTTCCTTTCAACCTAACAGGAACATAAAGGTTCTGTACCCTCAAAATTTCACCTTTAAATGACATCCATTTCTCTATTACATCCTAACTAAGAAAGTCATTAGGAAAGAAAAGATGAATTATGAAAGGAAGTTGGCGATTAACATGAAAAAGGATACTGAGAGTTTTTTTAAATATATGAAGAGTAAAAGAGTGACAAGGTAGTTACAGGACCGATTGAAAATGATGCTAGAGAAATCATAATGGATAACAAAGAGATGGCGGAGGGACTGAATGATTATTTTGCATCAGTCTTCGCAGTGGAAGACTTAGGCAATATACCTGATAGCCAGAGGTATCAGGGAATAGAATTAGGTACAGTCAAAATAACTAGGGAGAAAGTGCTTGGGAAGCTAAGTGGACTAAGAATAGATAAGTCTCCCGGTCCGGATGAGGTGCACCCAAGGGTTCTGGAGGAGGTGGCTTTGGAGATTGTGGAAGCATTGGAAATGATCTTCCAGGAATCAATAGACTCTGGCATGGTTCCGGAGGACTGGAAGGTCGCAAATGTAGTTCTGCTATTTAAGAAAGGAAGGAGGCAGCAAAAAGAAAATTACAGACCTATTAGTCTGACATCGGTAATTGGAAAGATATTGGAGTCAATCCTCAAGGACGAGGTTACGAAATACCTCGAGGTGCATGACAAGATAGGCCGAAGCCAGCATGGTTTCATGAAGAGAAGATCCTGCCTCACCAACCTATTGGAATTTTTTGAGGTAATCTCGAATAAGATTGACAAGGGAGAGGCTGTGGATGTTGTGTATTTGGATTTTCAAAAGGCCTTCGATAAGGTGCCGCATATGAGGCTGCTTAATAAGATGAGAGCCCATGGAATTATATGAAAGATATTGAAATGGGTGGAGCATTGGCTGATAGGCAGAAAGCAAAGGGTGGGAATAAAGGGATCTTATTCTGATTGGTTGCCGGTTACTAGTGGTGTTCCACAGGGGTTGGTGTTGGGGCTGCTTCTTTTTATGATGTATATCGATGATTTGGATTATGTATTAAATGGTTTCGTGGCTAAGTTTGCGGATGACACCAAGATAGGTGGAGGGGCAGGACATGTTGAAGAAATGGAAAGGTTGCAGAGAGACTTAGTTAGTTTAGGAGAGTGGGCAAAGAAATGGAAGATGAGATACAACATTGAAAAATGTACGATTGTACATCTTGGAAGAAGAAATAATCGGGCAGATTATTATTTAGATGAGGAGAAAATTCAAAAATCGGAAGTGCAAAGGGACTTGGGGGTCCTCGTGCAGGATACCCTAAAGATTAACCACCAAGTTGGATTGGCGGTAAGGAAAGCGAATGCTATGTTGGCATTCATTTCAAGAGGAATAGTGTATAAGAGTAAGGAGGTGTTGATGAGGCTCTATGGGGCATTAGTGAGACCTCATTTGGAATACTGTGTGCAGTTTTGGGCCCCCTATCTTAGAAAGGATATACTGATGTTGGAGAGAGTTCAGAGAAGATTTACGAGGATGATTCCTGGAATGCAGGGGCTAACATATGAGGAACGTTTGTCGGCTCTTGGTTTGTATTCATTAGAGTATAGAAGAATGAGAGGGGATCTCATTGAAACATTTCGAATGTTGAAAGGGTTGGACAGAGTAGATGTGGAAAGGTTGTTTCCCTTGGTGGGTGAGTCCAGGACAAGAGACCATAGTCTTAGAATTAGAGGGTACTCAGTTAAAACAGAGATGAGGAAAAATTTTTTAGCCAGAGGGTCGTGGATTTGTGGAATTCGTTGCCACATACAGCTGTGGAGGCCAGATCATTGAGGGTGTTTAAGGAGGAGATTGACAGGTATCTAATTAGTCAGGGTATCAAGGGATATGGGGAAAAAGCCAGAAATTGGAACTAGATGGGTGAATAGTTTAGCTCATGGGGGAGCTGCGGAGCAGACTCCATGGGCCAAATGGCCTACTTCTGCTCCTTTGTCTTGTGATCTTTCCCATAAAACAAATTGTCCCAATCCACTCCTTCTAAATCCTTTCGCATCTCCTTAAAGTTAGCCTTTCTCCAATCAAAAATCTCAACCCTGGGTCCAGACCTATCCTTCTCTATAATTATATTGAAACTAAATATAATTTAGTTTAATATAATGTCAATAAAATGCTCTGTCTGGGGTGAAAGATGCAGATACATATGCACTCTCTGGGGCGGAAGATGCTGATACATTAGGGATTTTTAAGAGATAATTAGATGGGCACATGCATGTGAGGGAATTGGAAGGATATGGACATTGTGTAGGCAGAAGGATTAGTTTATTTGGCCATTTGACTACTAATATAATTGGTTTGGAAAAACGTTGTTACCTTCAGCTTCCACCCTGCCCTTAAATTCATGATCTATTTCTGACACTTCTCTGCCCTTTCTTGATCTCTCTGTCTCCATTTCTGGAGAAAAACTGTCTACTGATATTTTTTATAAATCTACCAACTCCCATGGCTATCTTGATTACATTTCATCCCACACTGTCTCCTGTAAAAATGTCATTCTCTTTTCTCAATTCCTTTGTCTCTGCTGCATCTGTTCCCAGGATGAAGCTTTCCTTTCCAGGACATCAGAGACGTTCCCCTTCTTCAAAGAACAGGTTTACACTTCCTCCATCTTTGATACTGCCCTCAGTCGCATCTCCTCCATTTTGTGGAGATCCACCCTCTCTGCATCTTCTCGCTGCCTTAACAAGGATAGAGCTCCTCTTGTCCTTCCCTACCACACCATCAGCCCCCATATCTGGCCGTGATTCTCTGCAACTTCCGGCATCTTCATCAGGACCCTAACACCAAACACATCCTTATCTCCCCCCCTCCATATTCTCTGGTTTCCACAGGGATTGCTCCCTCTGTGATTCCCTTGTCCATTTGTCCCTCCTTACTAATCTCCCTCCTGGCACTTCTGCCTCCAAATGGAAAAAGTAGTATATCCGCCCATTCACCTCCTCCCTCACCTCCATTCAGAGTCCCAAACAGTTTGTCTGAGTGAGGCAACTCTTCACCTGCAAATCTGTTGTGTCATCTACTGGATCTGGTGCTCCCGGTGCAGTCTCCTGTACATTGGTGAGACCCAACATAGATTGGAGAAACGTTTTGTTGAGCATTTTCCTCTCCATTTGCAAAAAGCAGGGTTTCCTGGTTCAGTTCCGAGCGTTATATTGGCTTTATGTGATACAAAACAGTTTGTTATATTGCTTGTTCTCATTCCTGAGAGATTAATGGGGCAATCCAGAAGATTGAAGACTCTAAGATCACACTAGGCCATTGCAGGGGCATAGATATGCAACTGAAATGTGTTGCCATAGTGATTAACAGAACCGCAGTATTTCAGAAAGATTGCTTCGATTTTTTTATCTCTTAAATTTCTAAATTGAATCTGGATCATTTGGATTAGGCACTGAAGTCTCCAGAGAGCAGAGCATCAGACTGCTGGAAAGGATCAAACTTTGCACTGATTATAAAGTGAATCAGGGGACGAAGCTTCTCCGCCACTATTTCCATGACAGCAACTTGGTATTCTGTCAAGATCCAGAGAATTTAAAAAATATTAGGTTTTGTAAAATTCCAGAAAAAATACCGTGTGATGGGCTGGAAGACAGCACTCATGTATCGTTTCAATACCATACTCTGGTAGTGATTCCCTAGAGTTTGGAGCTAAAGTCTGAGTAACAGTATCATTAGGATACAGGAAGCATTGAAAGTATCCATGAGTTTCTGTCCATTAACTCAGTCAGATGTCTACTATCTTAAACTCCAGTGCAGAACTAAATAATAATTTTCTCTTCTCTGATCGTATTGGCTTATATGAGATCAACAAGAGGTGTTATTGTATTTTATAAACATATATTTTATAGTTGCAAAACCTTGCTGGACGTTAAGAACTTAAAATACTGCAGGTCTATCTCATCAGCGAGCTGTTCATTGGTGGAGAAACTGAAGGAGCTGGACTTGGTGCAAATTATGCTCCTGCCTGTGTCAGAGAGGAGATAGTGTGCGAAGGTGGTGTGCAGTCTTTAACAGCGAGAGATTGTCTTAGCTGCTTTTCTTGTGATTGCAAGACCCTGTTGGACATTGTTAATGTGACATGTTGTAAGTGTGATTCACGGACTTATTGACAGTTGGTGGCGGGGTAGGGTGTGGGGGGGGTGGGGGTCTACATGTGAGGACTATGCCTCGTGGGTATTCAAGTGTCGTTGAATACAATTAAACTAGAACTTTTCATATCTGGTGTGTTTCTTATTAATAATCTTTTATCTCTTTTATTGTGTACCATGTTCTTTCTTATTTCCCATTATTTTGAGGATTTCACAGTAAATTTTAGTGGTAAATAAAAAATTCTGAATACGCAGTATATTCATTGATGTTTCTGAAGGCCTAATGCTTTGCTGTGTTGTTGAAGAGCTCATATTTCCTTTGGGTAACAGATTTTCTGTGCAATGTTTAATATGACAAATGATGACAGCTTGGTGTAATATTTAGGAGTCCACATAAAGGCATTGGTTTAGTAAACACATGATCATAACTTTGATCATCTTAAGACATGTCACCAATAAGCAATAATAAATTACTTTGCTACCTCTGTGAACCATTCCTTTTCAAATCTTTTGCTATATTAGAAATTTGCTTTAACTTGCAGAATTACTCATTACACGACTTGTCTTTTGCTGACAGTACCTGCAGACAGTTTCACTTTATATTACTTCATATATTTTTGTAAGATCAGTACACTTTTCAATGCAATAAACTACACCTAAAGCATTTATGTATTGGCAGCTTTAGACTGCTTGATCATTAGCACACTTTCTTAAGTTGTGTGCCTTGCCTTTGAGAGGAATTTATGGTGAAAAAATGCAAAGTAAGTTATTTTGTATAAAGTAACACACACAATATGCTGTAAGAGCTCAGTAGGTCAGGCAACATCATGGAAAATAATAAACAGTCAATGTTTTGGACAAGAACTCACGAATCAACTGTTTATTCCTTTCCATAGATGCAGTCTGACCTGCAGAGTTCCTCCAGCATTTTGTGGGTGTTACTCTGGATTTTGAGTTTGCATAATCTCCCAATTACCTTGATATCCTTCATATCTGAAAAAGGTGTGGGTTGAAGGATTAATTGGGTACTGGAAATTGCCCCAAGAATGTAGGTGAGTGGTGAATATACAAGGAGTTGATGAGAGTATCGTGAGAATATTGTGGTGTAACTGGGAACTTGATGGTTGGCATAGACTTAATGTGCTGAAGGGCCTGTTGCACTGCAGGACGATTCTATAATCTGTAATGCTGTCAGCACCAAAAAGGGAATGAAATTAATGCAGAAAGAACCAGTGAAATGCAAATATTAATTATCCACAAAACACATGATCATGTTAACCAACTGCACAATTGTTTTCGATAACTGAAACTGCAGTCTTTCACAAGTATCAATTGAATTTAAGCATGTTAAACAAAATTAGCAGTGTGACCTGATCCGTAGGTTACTTTTCATTTCCTACAGCAATTCATTGCTGAATACATTATATTTAAAAATAATTAACTTTGCACAGAAAATGCGCTTTGATGAATTATTTTACTGTATTACCACTAAGTTATGAATCTCTGAATGTGATCAACATTAGAGATTCATAAATTTGTGTGTATCTTGAGAGTCTAGATTTATACTCCAGAATTTATACTCTTAATGCAGTTCCAACATTGGCAACTAGCTGACAATGTGAAAAATTGCCTACGTATGTCCTTTCTAATGTAACCGTCCTGAAGGAAGTCATGAATAGAAAGAGATATATAATGGTGTAGTTAAAAATTTATTGCAAAAGGAGATTAAAATACAAAGAAGAAAAGGTTGGTGAGTAACAAAAGATGAAACATAGTAAATACTTCTCAATTAGTTTAAGACAATTTGTTTTTAAAGAGTGTCTGAATGATAAAGGAGTATTTCTAATTGTGTGCATTGTAATGAATGTGAATCCCCTGATATAATTCTGACAGCTATTTCTGGTGGATAAATGACTCATATTGCTTTGGGCTCTCACCAAGCTCATCCACATGTTTTTATTGTTTGTCCCCCTACAAACAATCCCCAACTATGTGTATGGAATTGTTTCTATTAGAAAGGATGAGGAGCTGCAGGATAAATGAAGCATAAATCCTGTCTGGGTTCCTGTATCCAGCTGGTGAAAGACATTCCTGATGTTGCACACCAGTTGAATGTTAAACAAGTGGCAACATTTTTCATTGGAATACTTCAGTTTGGTCTGGCGTTGCCTGTAATCCACAGAATGGAATTGAAGACTGAAAGATTGAGGAGTGTTAGACAAAGCAGCAAATTTGAGTACCTAGTCATTCTGACCAGCATCATTAGCCCCAAATTTGATCTACATAATTGGCAAGTTATCTGTTTCTTCTTCTTTACTTTATGAGTGGCAATATGGTTGCCTTTGACAGTTACGCTGTATGGGTGTCAAAATGGTGGAACTTACACCCACCGACTGAACTTATCCACCATTGCCAGATCAAGCAGGTCTTGTTACAGAACTAACCTCAGCAGTGAGAGATGGACACTCAGCAGCACAAAAGTGTTGAAATATGCCGGAGACTCTGCAGCCTTGTGAAGAGTATGATCTCCTGTGATCTGCACTCATAACAACCAGGGGTCATTTCCATTAGTATGTGGATTGTATTTTCTGTATCCCTTCATAGGTATGCAGTTTTCCTTGGATTGTTTACTTTTTAGGTTTGTTTAGCTCTGTTTTTTCACTTGGTTTTGCAGGTGTCTCATTGGGATCATGCAGATTTTTACACTTTGTATTTATCACTTTTATTCAATTTGGGATAATTTAATTAGTGCAATATTTTAATGTCTTGTATTGCAGTTGTTGGCTTTGAGGATTATTGCTTCATCTGGACACCTACGTTGTCTAGCAACACGCGTAAAAGTTGCTGGTAAACACAGCAGGCCAGGCAGCATCTATAGGAAGAAGTACAGTTGACGTTTCGGGCCAAGACCCTTCGTCAGACTTTGTTTGTCCTGACGAAGGGTCTCGGTCCGAAATGTCGACTGTACCTCTTCCTATAGATGCTGCCTGGCCTGCTGTGTTCACCAGCAACTTCTATGTGTGTTACTTGAAATTCCAGCATCTGCAGATTTCCTCGTACCTACGTTGTCTAATTGGTCCAGAATTCCTATGAGCTCCAGGGTGTATTTCAGGAGGGCATGCCAACCCCTCTTTGCTGGGGCTTTGTTGTTCTTTATCTGGTGAAACTCAGACCAAGTTCTTTGGTGTATCGCGAGTGATGTCAGTTCAAGATTCTGCGCAGTTTGCCTGAGCTGTTGTTAGTTTTTCTGGCTAATTTATGTAATAAATCTTCAGGTTTGTTTGAATTGCCAAAGCCTCTGTAATTCCTGCACTTGAGTTCATTAGTGACTCTCACAGCACTTCTGTCTAGCCCCCACTATGTCTCACAGACAACTGACACTAGCTGCTTCCTCCTATCTTTAGGAATTGGGGTTTAATCTTAACATTTGGCCCTGTCTATGAGTTTTGTGCACATTTTTGTTTTGGAGATAACATAGGTTTCCTCTGGCTGTTCCTGTTTCCTATCACATCCCAAAGACATACTGCTGTAAATTACCATTTTTTGTAGGTTATACCAAAAGTAATCAAGGAGGAATATATGACCTTGTGTGAGAGAGGAGAGAACTGCAGGGATACAGGGAAATAAGGAGAAGCAATGGCACATATGGCAGCCTTCTGTGTTGTCAGAATCAGAATCAGAATCAGGTTTATTTCCACAGGCAAGGGTTGTGAAATTTGTTAACTTAGCAGCAGTTCAATGCAATACATGATAATATAGAAAGAAAAAAATAAATAAGTAATCCATTACAGTAAGTATATACATGCATATTAAATAGATTAAAATAGTGCAAAACAGAAATAATATACATCAACTTAAAAAAATGAGGTAGTGTTTATGGGCTCAATGTCCACTTAGGAATCATATGGCAGAGGAGAGAAACTGTTCCTGAATCGCTGAGTGTGTGCCTTCAGGCTTCTGTACCTCCTATCTGATGGTAACAAAGGGAAGGAGTCCCTAATAATGGATGTTGCTTTTCTGAGGCACCGCTCCTTGAAGAAGTCTTGGATACTATGGAGGCTGGTGCCCAAGATGGAGCTGACTAATTTTACAACTTTCTGTAGCTTCTTTCAGTCCTGTGCAGTAGCTGCCCCACCGGCATATCAGACAGTGATGCAGCCTGTCAGAATGCCCTCCATAGTCCATCTATAAGTCAAGTCAAGTCGTTTTTTATTGTACAGTACACAGTAAAAATGAAACAACATTCATCCAGGACCATGGTGCTACATGAAACAACATAAAACTACACTAGACTAAGTGAGACAACAGAAGGCTACACTAGACAACATAAGACAACACAAAAACTGCACTAGACTACAGACCTGCACAGGACTACATAAAGTGCACAAAACAGTGCAGGGCAGTACAATAAATAATAAACAAGACAATAGGCACAGCAGAGGACAAATTACAATATAATAATGAATGATGTAGATGTCAGTCTAGACTCTGGATATTAAGGAGTCTGATGGCTCTAAAGAAGTTTTTGAGTGTTTTAGTTGACAAACCAAACCTTGTTCAAACTCCTAATGAAGTATAGTCACTGTCTTGCTTTCTTTATAGCTGCATTGATATGTTGGGACCAGGTTAGATCCTCAGGTATCTTGACACACAAGAACATGAAATTGCTCACTCTCTCCACTTCTGATCCCTCGATGAGGACTGATTCATATTTCCTCGTGTGACCCTTCCTGAAATCCACAATCAGCTCTCTGATCGTACTAGCGTTGTGTGCAAAGTTGTTACTACAACACCACTCAACTAGCTGGTATATCTCACTCCTGTATGCCCTTTCATCTCCATCTGAGATTCTACTAATGAATGGTTGTATCGTCAGTAAATTTATCGATGTTATTGGAGCTATACCTAGCCACACAGTCATGGGTATAGATGAAGTAGAGCAGTGGGCTAACCACATCCCTGAGGTGTGCTGGTGTTGGTCATCAGTGAGAAAGATATTATTACCGATCTGCACAGATATTGGTCTTCCAGTTAGGAAGTAGAGGCTCCAATTGCAGGGAGAGGTACAGAGGCCCAAGTTCTGTAGCTTATTGATCAGAACTGTGGGGATGTTAAACGTTGAGGTTTGTTCAACAAACAGCATCCTGACATGTGTGTTTCTATTGTTCAGGTGATCTAAGGTTGTGTGAAGAGCCATTGAGATAGTGTCTGCCGCAGACCTATTGTGGCGATAGGCAAATTGCAGTGGGTCCATGTCCTTGCTGAGGGAGGAGTTCATTCTAGCCATGACCAACCTCTCAAAGCATTTCAGTCCAATCTACTGATTCAAAGCTGTCCCATAAGTGCTCCTGTGCTTCCCTTGTCCGTAGATTCTTGGTCCTCACTTCTGCTGCTGCAGTCTTTGGTCTCTGTCTATACTCAAGGGAGTAGAAGTACAGCCAGGTGATCAGCCTTCCTGAAGGAGCTAGGGATTTACTCTTTGGCAAGAAAGAGGATAGGAGGAGACATGATAGAGGTGTACAAGATAATAAGAGGAATCGATAGAGTGGATAGCCAGCGCCTCTTCCCCGGGGCACCACTGCACAGTACAAGAGGACATGGCTTTAAGGTAAGTGGTGGGAAGTTCAAGGGGGATATTAGAGGAAGGTTTTTTACTCAGAGAGTGGTTGGTGTGTGGAATGCACTGCCTGAGTCAGTGGTGGAGGCAGATACACTAGTGAAGTTTAAGAGACTACTAGACAGGTATATGGAGGAATCTAAGGTGGAGGCTTATATGGGAGGCAGGGTTTGAGGGTCGGCACAACATTGTGGGTCGAAGGGCCTGTACTGTGCTGCACTATTCTATGTTCTATGTTCTATGTTCTATGAAACATGGGTGTGGAATTGCGTGGTAGGCATTCTTGATGGTGGTGTAACAGCGGTCCTGTGTGTTACTTCCTCTGGTTCTTACCACCATGAGACTAGATCTGCTCCGGATTAAGGAACAACAGTGTTTCTCTCTGTTGCTGCCTGTCCAATAATGGTCAGCACCCTTTCCTTAATGATAATGAGAGCATGCAGGTGCAGATAACCTCCTCCAGTTAGTTTCTGCTCTATCAGCATGTTGAGTATTGTACAATATGCTTTGGTTGACGTGGTTCCAATCGGTGGTATGGTAGCATAATGGTTATTGTAAAGCTTTACAGCACCAGCTGTAAGATTAGGGTCCAATTCCCAGAATTGTCTGTTTGTACGTTCCTACCATGACCTCATGGGGTTCCTCTGGCTGTTCCGGTTTCCTCCCCCATTCTGAAGACAAATTGGCTAGGGTTAGCAAGCTGTGGGCATGTTATATTGGCACCGAAAGCATGGCATCACTTGTCGGCTTCTTCCGGACCGTGTTGGTCACTAACGCAAATGACACATTTCACTGCATGCTTCAATGTTTCAATGTAGATGTGACAAATAATGTTATTCCCTTTTAATCTCTTTAATGGTTACATAATTGGCAGTGTGTACAGTGAGTGTGAAGCTTGCAACATATTTGCAACAAAGCTTTGAAACATGTTTCAAGGGCACATTTGATATCAGAGAAATGTATACAATATACATCTTGAAATTCTTTTTCTTCGCAACCATCCACGAAAACAGAGGAATGCCCCAAAGAATGAATGACAGTTAAATGTTAGAACCCCAAGCCCCCTGAGCTCACCTCACCCATGCATAAGCAGCAGCAAGGCAACTATATCCCTTCCCCCACCAACAAAGAAAAAGCATCGGCACCCCCCCCCCCCCACCGAGCACTCAAGTGTGCAGCAAAGCATCAATAAAGACACAGACTTGCAGTACCCTAAAGACTATTCATTTACCCGGTAATTTGACATATTCAAGCTCTCTCTCTCTCCCTAATAAGGGAAAAAAGAGGTGTCCCTATTTCATAGTGAGAGGGGAGACATAACAAACAACTCGGTGATTTATGATGTTAAAAGTTTGCTGTGTCACTTTTCCCGAGCTCTGTGCCCAAAGAACTTGAGACTCAGGGAACATAGCCAGTAGCCATAGCAGTGCCTGGTTTCGATCTTCCGTTTCCCACGACACACCAGACGGCGGCACTGACCTTGAGTCCACCCACCTCTAGAGCCACAAAATTCTGCAGACCTAGTCTTCTCGGCCACATTTTTGGTATATCGAATAGTGGCCAGTTGTGAGAACCCGAGAGCGGGTTCCATTCCCGCAAAGAACTGAAGTCAGCGTGTAACTCCAGGTCAGGGTCTTCAATAGAACCCTGAAAGGGAAAAACAGAGATATTAAAGATGGAAATCGAGCTGTTTCCAAAGATGCAAGCATAGGAGTTGCCATTAGGCGCTATCGTCCTCCTAAGCTACTGTGAACGTGAAGCATAAATATTAGTTATGAGTGCTCACTTACTGAGATGATTACTTGGTAAATGAAGAGTTTTGATACTGCGAGCAGTGTCTGCGGCTGATGGCACAATTGACAGGACGTACTATGTAAAATGAAGCTTGACTCTATGAGGACAATGAATTTCTGGAAGCTCCATATACAGACTCTTGGAGCAGAAATCTATTCTCTCAGCTTCACAAGTTTTGAGTGGGGGTCTGGAGTGGTTCTTGGTTTCTTTAAATAATGGTTTATGTTTTATTATACACACCTTCAACCAAGATTCCAGCGTGGTACCCTGCACTTTCCTTTGTATGGCAATTTTCCGTATTTCCTTTCTCATATAGGCTTTCAGCTTTTTTTAGTTTCCAACTCAAAGCATCTTCCAAGTAATGGAGACTAGTTTTAAACATTGCAGATTAATTTGAATTGGAATCAGCCAGTTCTGATATTGGTTTCTTGATGATACGCCAACTAATTAAAAACACTGACTGGGCTAATTTTGGCAGGGGGATTGGAACTGGACTGATAACGCTGTGGATGGGGTAGTTGGTATACAAGTCGATGTATTGTACAGTGATATTGTGAGGAAGGATGAGCAAAATTGAGGTCAGCAGGATGAGTTAAAATGTAACACCGGGGCAAAATCAAAAACAGTGATGAATACAGGATTGAAAGTGATATATTTGAATGCATGCGGTAGAGGGAATAAGGTGCACAGTGCGCAGCCCTCCGGTGAAGAATGATATCATATCTGTTAAATAGGGGCCGTGGACAATTCTGATTTGATGGAGAATGGACGTGAAAGCACAGAGGAATATCTGGAGAAATTTCTGAAACGCTCATTCGCTGCTGTTGTTACTGCGTGGTCGGGGATCTTTCGGAGGGTAGGCCTCAAAATCCCTGGCTTTGCCTGCTGTTGGTGACCGACGTTGAGGTCGAATTGTTCGGACAGAGATGGCGCTCAGTACACGGTGTCGGAGAGCTGATCAGAGCACGAAGTTTTCAGATGACTCAGAGTCGGACTGTGGTTGGCATGACAGGGAGAGTTCTTCCTTCTCCTGTCTGCGTGAGATGTGGCACATTTGAGAGACTTTGAACTTTTACTGTGCTCATGGACTTCTTCATCAAGTTATGGTATTGTTGCACTGTTGTAACTATATGTTATAATTATGTGGTTTTGTCAGGTTTTTTTCAGTCTTGGTCTGTCCTGTCTTTTGTGATATCACACCGGAGGAAATATTGCATCATTTCTTAATGCATGCATTACTAAATGACAATAAAAGAGGACTACATGTCTTCATAATCTAAAAGGTAGATGATCTTGTAGCACAGTTAAAGATTGGCAGGAATGACATTGTAGGTATCAATGAGCCATAGCTGAAAGAAGATCATAGTTGGCAGCCTAACATCGAATGCCACATGTTGTATCAAAAGGACAGGCAGGTAAGCAGAGGGGGTGGGTGCCTCTGTTGATAAAGAATGAAACCAAACCCTTAGAAAGAGGTATGTAGCATCCTTGAGGGATTAGTTAAGAAATTGAAAGGTTAAAAAGATGCTGATGGAAGTTAGATATAGGCCTCTGAACAGAAGCCAGGATGTTGGATAGAAATTACAATAGGATACCAAAAGGTATGTAAAAAAGGCAACATTATGATAGTGATGGGGGATTTCCATATGCTGACAGATTGGGGAAATCTGGTTAATGCTGAATCCCAAGAGAGGGAATTTGTAGAATGCCTACAGAATGGCTTTTTAGAGCAGCTTAAGGTTGAGCCCACCAGAGGCAACCCATTTCTGAATTGGGAATTGTGTAATGAACCAGACTTGATTAGAGAGCTAAAAGTAAAGGAACCCTGAGGAGGCAGTGATCAGAATACGATAGAATTCACACTGCAGTTTGAGAGGTAGAAGATGAAGTTAGATATATCAGTATTACAGTGGAATAAAGGGATACAGAGGCATGAGAGAGGAGTTGGCCAAGGTTAATTGGAAGAGAACACTATCAGGGATGACAGCAGAACAGCAACAGCTGGAGTTTCTGGGAGCAATTTGGAAGATGCAGGATAAATATGTCTCAAAGTTGAAGAAGTATTCTAAAGGGAGGATGATACAATCATGACTGGCAAGGGAAGTCAAAAACAGCATCAAAGCAAAAGAGAGGTCATTTAATATAACAAACATTAGTGGGAAGTTAGAAGATTGGAAGGTTTTAAAAAAACAACAGAAGACAACTAAAAAGCCATGAGAGAAAAGATCAAATATGAAGGCAAGCTAGCCAATAACATGAAAGAGGATACTAAAAGTTTTTTTTCAGTTATATGAAGTGTAAAAGAGAGGCAAGAGTGGATATTGTAATGCTGGAGAGTGGCATGGAGAGGTAGTAAAGGGGCCAAAGAAATGGTGGGTGAACATTATAAGTATTTTGTGTCAGTCTTCACTGTGGAAAAAAAACTAGTTGTCTTCCAGAAATACAGGAGTGTCAGGGGGCAGAGTGAGTGCTGTTGCTATTACTGAGGAGCAGGTGCTGGGAAGCTGAAGGGTCTGAAGTTAGACAAGACACCTGCACCACATGGACTATGCCCCAAAGTTCTGAAAGCGGTAGATGAAGGGATTGTAGAGGCATTAGTAATGATCTTTCAGGAATCACTAGATCCTGGACTGGAAAACTGAAAATGCCACTCCACTCTTTAAGAAGGGAGGGAGGCAGAAGAAAGGAATTATAGGCCAGTTAGCCTGATTTCAGTGGTTAGCAAGATGTTGGAGTCCATTATTAAGGATGAAGTTTCAGGGTACTTGGAGCATGTTTTCCTCAAGGGGAAATCTTGCCTGACAAACCTGGTAGAATCCTTTGAGGAAATAACAGGGAGGGTAGACAAAAGAGCCAGTGGATATTGTTAACTTGAATGTTCAGAAGGCCTTTGACAATGTGCCGCATATGAAGCTGTTTAAAAGATAAGAGCCAATGGTATTACAGGAAAGATGTTAGCAGAGACAAGGCACTGGCTGATTGGCAGGAGGCAAAGTATGGGAATAAGGGAGTCTATTCAGGTTGGCTGCCGGTGATTAATAGTGTTCTGCACTGATGAGTATTGGGGCTGCTTCTTTTCACGTTATATGTCAATGATTTAAATGATGGAATTGATGAGTTTGTGGCCAAGTTTGTAGATGTTACAAAGATAGTTGGGGAGGCAGGTAGTTCTGAAGAAGTACGGGGTATGCAGAAGGATCTAGACAGATTGGGAGAATAGGCAAGGAAGTGACAGATGGAATGTGATGTATGGTCATGCACTTGGGTAAAAGGAATAAAGGCATAGACTATTTTCTGAACATGGAGAAAATTCAAAAAATAGAGGTGCAAAGGGGCTTGAGTGTCCAGGTGTAGCATTCTCTAAAGGTGAACTTCCAGGTTGAGTCAGTGGCAAGGAAGGCAAATGCAATGATAGCATTGATTTTGAGAGGACTAGAATAAAAGAGTAAGGATGTAATGAGGTTTTATAATACATTGGTCAGACCGCACTTCGATTATTGTGATCAGTTTTGGCCTTATCTAGTAAAAGATGTGATGGCATTGGAGAGAGTTCAGAGGAAGTTCAGAAGAATGATTCCAGGAATTAAAGATTTAATGTATGAGGAGCATTTGACAGCTCTGGGCCTGTACTCACCGGAGTTTAGAAGAATGAGGAACAGATCTCATTGAAACCTATTGAGTAAAGAAAGGCCTAGGTAGAGTGGATATGGAGAGGATGTTTCCTATAGTGGGGAAGTCTAGGAATAGAGAGCACAGCCTCAGAATAGAGGGACATCCATTTAGAACAGAGGAGGAGGAGGAATTTGTTTAGCCAGAAGGTGGTGAATCTATAGGATACCGCGGACGTCTGTGGAGGCCAAGCCATTGAGTATATATAAAGTGAAGGTTGATAATTCATGATTAGGCAGGGCAGCAAAGGTTACAGGGAGTAGGTAGGAGAATGGGGACAAGGGGGATGAGGGGGATAATAAATCAGTCATGATGAATGACGGAGCAGACTTGATGGGTCAGATGGCCCAAATTTGCTCCTGTGTCTTATGGTCTTATGGTTTTATGGACACTGAATATTGGTATAAGCAAGCATCGTTAAGTCAGTGTGCCACCTGTCCTGCAGTCAACTAACACAAATTAATTGTCAGTCATGAACTCTCTATTCATTCTCTGGGCCCATTAGATTTTTCACTCATGGAGGGAATTAATAAAGACTTTCTTGGAATATAAAATATTGATTTTCTAGGCAAAATACAGTAATGGAAAGTACACCTTCAAGTGGAATTTAAATATTTTGAGTACATATTTTGTAATGGAAAAATTTTCAATTACTGAAAGGTTTTGGTATGCATTTAAAACGGAATTACTTCCCTATTTAAAAAACTCAGATAGAAATGAATTTTATGTGGTTAGGCAAACAAAGGGAAGAAGTTAACAATTTGAATTTAGTATCAATGATTGTGGAGACAGGTGATGTTAAATCTTTTGATAAACGGATTGCTGCAATGAGGAATGCATTGTCATAGGGAATGGTTGGGGTAGAAATCAGTAATCCTTTCCAAAATTATAAATATTCAAGGCCATGGAAGTGGAGAACTATGACCATAGAGTGATTAGTTTTGGATACAAGGAAGCAGAATAGATATTGAAGAAGCAACACACATAAAAGTTGTTGGTGAATGCAGCAGGCCAGGCAGCATCTCTAGGAAGAGGTACAGTCGATGTTTTGGGCTGAGACCCTTCGTCAGGACTAACTGAAGGAAGAGTTAGTAAGAGATTTGAAAGTGGGAGGGGGAGGGGGAGATCCGAAATGATAGGAGAAGACAGGAGGGGGAGGGATGGAGCCAAGAGCTGGATAGGTGATTGGCAAAGGGGATATGAGAGGATCATGGGACAGGAGGCCTAGGGAGAAAGAAAAGGGGGAGGGGGAAAGCCCAGAGGATGGGCGAGGGGTATAGTGAGAGGGACAGAGGGAGAAAAAGGAGGGAGAGAGAAAGAATGTGTGTATATAAATAAATAAATAACGGATGGGGTACTAGTGGGAGGTGGGGCATTAGCGGAAGTTTGAGAAGTCAATGTTCCATGTTCCATGTTATGTACCATTGACTTCTCAAACTTCTGCTAATGCCCCACCTCCCCCTAGTACCCCATCCGTTATTTATTTATTTATATACACACATTCTTTCTCTCTCCTTCCTTTTTCTCCCTCTGTCCCTCTCACTATACCCCTCGCCCATCCTCTGGGCTTCCCCCCTCCCCCTCCCACTTTCAAATCTCTTACTAGCTCTTCTTTCAGTTAGTCCTGACGAAGGGTCTCGGCCCAAAACATCAACTATACCTCTTCCTAGAGATGCTGCCTGGCCTGCTGCGTTCATCAGCAACTTTTATGTGTGTTGCTTGAAATTCCAGCATCTGCAGATTTCCTCATGTTTGTGTAGATATTGAAGAAAGTGACATCGGCCAGCTCTGTAAACCTCTCTGGTTTAAAGATTGAATGACCTTTCATTGCTTATCATAATGAAATCAGTAGTTCCCAAAATAAATGCTATGAACACTTGGATATTTAATTGTTTCTTTTTTTGAGAAATGGATGGCAATGTAGAAATATCAATCCATTTTTATAGTGTTTTGACTTAAGTATAACTGAGCATGTTTTCTGAACAGATATGCACATTAATGAATTTTCTTCTACCCCAGTTGGCCTTGTGATTGAGACTCTTTTGTGAACCGTTGAAGCAGTATGATTGAGTGGTTATAAGTGGATTTATTTTCCTACTTTTGGAAATAATAAAAATGAATTTTGCAACGGCAATTTGAAGTTCAGGCCCACTGGCAATGGCTGTTAACCTGCTTATTTGCCAAGTTCAAATAGTACGGACTTAGTTTCTTTAATGGCCACTTGAAGACAAAACAGACAAAATTTGGTAATCTTGAGCAGATATTTGGTGAGGAGCCTAAATGTCAATTGTTTTTGGCTTAATGGTGGGTTCTAAGGGTGGACAAGCGAAGACTTAGAGTTTGAAGCTGTAGAGTTTCAGATACATCATTATTATTAGTATGTTGAATATAATTTTATGGATTAATGAGTGTAATTAGAAAGGCTGAAGAATTAATGTCATGAAAATATTTAATAAAACAGTAGTGATGGTCGTAATATTTTGGTCAGGTGGAAAGTTATACAAGGAAAGAAAGAACAGAAAGATTGTAAGACTTCATTTGTTAAAACAAATGATTCAACAGATTGTTTTGTAGGGTAACACAACTGGAAGAAATGTCCATAATTCTCAACCACCAGTATTGAGTTGGGGTTTCACTTTAACAGGCTGGTCTGACATGGTAACATAAAGATTTTTAGCATGCTTTGGTTGTGTAGGTTTTGGAATTCAATGAAATGTGTTACAGGCTTCATTAAAAATAAAACGCCTCACTTCGTTTTATTTGCATAAACCTATAACCTTAACAGAATTTGGAAAGCAATAGTCGTATACAGGTAAGGCCAGGCTACAGCCTTCTCGAGGAATAAGTCTAGCATACCAGCTGGGCATAAATTAAGTGAAGGAAAATGTCAATAATTTTAGGTAGATACAAGACTAGATTTTATTAAGTTTGTGCCATCAGAGTGAACTTATCTCAAATGTCATGACACTTTTATATATCCCATAGACCACAGTCTAATGGAATTGAGGAAAGAAGGAACTGAACATTAAAAAATATGTTGGCCAAAATGGTGCACCCACATGGCAGGTAGTTTTGCCTTATGTATTGATGATATTAAGGAATACAGTGTCATCATCAACAGGTTGCACCCCATATAAACTCATGACTGGTAGGGACATGAGAGGATTGAAGGAGTTGTTAGGATTAGATTTTGTCAGAACCTGAAATAGATGGGATTGTGTCAGAAAAGTGGGTACAACAGTTGGTAGAGACAGTGAAAGAGGCCAATTATGTGGCAGCCCATCGACTAGGAAAGAAGAAGCCCTTAGTCCCATGGAATTAAACCCAGGACAAACAGTAATGATTAGAATACAACAACGCACCTTATTTTTATATCCAGGTTTTGCAAAGCCCTATGAAATTATAGACAAAGCTAGTTCTTCAGAGCACAGGCTACTGATTTCTCCAGATTAAAAAAATGGATGGTACCACATCAACCAGTTAAAATCGGCAGGGGAAAATTTGTGTTATAGATTTAATTCGACATGAAGAGAATAATATATTTTCTTGTGATGGAATTAACTATAACTGGGGCCATGGTTGGTTGTGCTTCAGAACCACCACAGCGGATGAATATGTCAACAACGACGTCGTTCTATGAAGAACATATGGTGATCAAAAATAATTTTTCTCAATGGGCACGGGTAATATGGGCACATGTGGTAGAAACAGAAGACTGGAACTTGTATTATGCTAGAGTAGATAGTTTGATATGCGTGGATAAAACATTAAATATTCAAAGGGTACAAACGTAATAAACTTTTCGAGGTGACATTGTTTAGTAACACAGGGGGGATAATCATAAGTCAGTCTCTAGGTCCCATTATTGAGCAGTCTTCAGGTGATGATGGCCACAGTAAGATTCCACTCTGTGGAATCACACTCATGTGAATATTGAGTGGTGTAGTGATCTACACAGGAGATGTATCGATTGGAGCACCACATCAAGCGTTTCTCGAAGATTGCTTCTATCGTTATAAACTGTCTACAGGAGGATATTATACATGGGAAGAGTAGAATGGAAAGCCACTAAGGGACACGGGTAAGAGTTTCTGTCAGGACCCAGGCCCTTTCAGAGTTTTCAAAACTACTAGAAAATTGACCACACCACAACTATGCCAGAGCCTAAATGAAACGAGAGCCAGTGTGGCATAAACAAGGTAGGATTAGTGTTTGAGGATACGGAGGAATTTGTCACTTTGGTACAAGGGTACCAGAATGTGTAGGTGATTTTTAATCTAACTGAAATAATGGTGCCTGAATAGTGCTCACCAACAAAGAAACTTACTTACTTACTTTCTTGGGAGACAACTAAGTTGAAGTGAGTTTAAGCCAGTCAAAAATAGAACAGAGAGAGGACTATTGGAATTAGTGGGAGCAGGTTATGAATCAAGGGTAGCAACGGTCAATACCTTAGACACTGCAGAATTAGAAAGCCTGATACAGTCTCTTAGGCAGGAAATGCGGGATATTACTGGGGAAAATTATTGGGATCGGATACAGACTAGTCAAATTGATCGGAGTGCATCAGAGTAACACTGGATTCACTTAAATTTCTGAAGCCCCTTCAAGTTATAACAAGATTAATAATTGACCACATTGACCTCATATCTAAGGAAATGCATAACTCTGTGCTACATATACTAGTTGGTTGCTTGCCATGATTGGTACAATCTTATTAAAATCTAATGCACATCAAGTACCAAATTGGGTATCAGGTGAGCAATTAATAGAATGGGCTGGAGACAGGGTGCCCTTGTGTCATATTAGAAGTCTTACACGAACCAATAGAGTACTAGGTACTTGTGATGATGTTAAAGAGAGGTTTTATGTTGGTGCAGTGTTTCGCATTCCCCGACATGAAAATAATGTAACTTACTCTTTGAATAGGGTTCACAATGTGGGAAAATATTATGAGATTACTTGGATATCCTACCAACACATGCTATTGTTATGAATTATACTGGGAAAGTGATAGAATTATTAAGATGTAATCAAGGGGGAAACCACTGGGCTTGTGCAAGAGAGATAACGAGACAGAAACTTCTCAGTTGTGGTTTCAGTACTTATGAAAATTGTTCATTGTCTATTCTACCTGTCAATAATGAGTGTTTTCTGCAGTGTGCTCTGGTGGGACGAACATATACAGTACAGATAGCAACAGCAGCCACGAGTTATGCCAAGGGATGGAAAAGTGTCCTTTGGAAAATCATAATGTTGCAATTGGGAGTGTGACTTTAGATTTGTGTATTGGAGGATGAACTTTTCCTCAACCAGCAGTGGACAAGGTGGTGAAGGAGAACCGTACAATCCAACAAACTGATACTGATTGATATTTGTGGGACTATTGTTATTACTGAGTTGTCACAGATTCCTCATTTGTCTGCAGACTGGACACGAGTTATAGAGGAGGAAAAGGAGAAAATTCATCAGTGGACTAAACATACAAAAGTTATTAAGACACATGCTGGTAAAGCAAATGAAAAACTGAGTGACTCAAACCCTTGGGATAAGTGTTGGAATCGGGGATCAAATGTTCAAATACATCCATTGGTGAACATATCACATGCTGCTGTAATATTAATTTTATGCATCCTGATAATTGTATTGTTTAATGTGTATCACCTTAGAAGGTGAAAGGCTGAAATTATCCAAAAAGTGGAGGGTGATGATTCAATCCACGAGGTGCTGGAACCTGCCCTATACCCAGTGCGATGCTGAGAGGTGCAGCACAGAATAAACAAGGGACCCATCCACTAAGTGGGGAGGAGGGCAGGGGTTGACTGGAGCAAGGGTGGAAGAAGTCACCGGCTTGAACTGAGTAACAAGGAACACAGGGTGAATCTTCATCAAAGATGGTAGGCGCAGTCTATGGGGTAGTCTTCTCCATGACAAATGGTCCCACATAGTGTGGGGCAGACTTGCAGTTCTCAGCTTCCAAAGAAAGATCTCTAGTTGCCAGCTGGACTTTCTCCGCCAGATTGAGAGGCCTCACCTGATGGTGGAGCCAGCATATTGTATCTGAGTGTGGAGCAGAGAAGCCTTGGTCCGTCTCTGTTATGCATTTAATATTTCAGTAATACTGTAAATATATAGCTTGACTCAGCATTCTTGTTCATTTAAATAACTCACTGCAGGTTATATGTAAAAATACGTGAATTGCATACAGCAGGACACAAACAACTTGCTATGTTCATGCCTCACTTCAAGTAAAGAACATAGAACATAGAGTAGTACAGCACAGTACAGGCCCTTTGGCCCACAATGTTGTGCCGACCCTCAAACCCTGCCTCCCATATAAGCTCCCACCTTAAATTCCTCCATATACCTGTCTAGTAGTCTCTTAAACTTCACTAGTGTATCTGCCTCCACCACCAACTCAGGTAGTGCATTCCACGCACCAACCACTCTCTGAGTACAAAACCTTCCTCTAATATCCCCCTTGAACTTCCCACCCCTTACCTTAAAGCCATGTCCCCTTGTATTGAGCAGTGGTGACCTGGGGAAAAGGTGCTGGCTATCCACTCTATCTATTCCTCTTATTATCTTGTACACCTCTACCATGTCTCCTCTCATCCTCCTTCTCTCCAAAGAGTAAAGACCTAGCTCCATTAATCTCTGATCATAATGCATACTCTCTAAACCAGGCAGCATCCTGGTAAATCTCCTCTGCACTCTTTCCAATGCTTCCGCATCCTTCCTATAGAGAGGCGACCAGAACTGGACACAGTACTCCAAGTGTGGCCTAACCAGAGTTTTATGGAGCTGCATCATTACATCGTGACTCTTAAACTCTATCCCTCGACTTACGAAAGCTAACACCCCATAAGCTTTCTTAACTACCCTATCCACCTGTGAGGCAACTTTCAGGCATCTATGGACATGTACCCCGAGAACCCTCTGCTCCTCCACACTACCAAGTATCCTGCCATTTACTTTGTACTCTGCCTTGGAGTTTGTCCTTCCAAAGTGTACCACCTCACACTTCTCCGGGTTGATCTCCATCTGCCACTTCTCAGCCCACTTCTGCATCCTATCAATGCCTCCCTGCAATCTTTGACAATCCTCTACACTATCTACAACACCACCAACCTTTGTGTCATCTGCAAACTTGCCAACCCACCCTTCTACCCCAACATCCAGGTCGTTAATAAAAATCACGAAAAGTAGAGGTCCTAGAACAGATCCTTGTGGGACACCACTAGTCACAATCCTCCAATCTGAATGTACTCCCTCCACCACCACCCCCTGCCTTCTGCAGGCAAGCCAATTCTGAATCCACCTGGCCAAACTTCCCTGGATCCCATGCCTTCTGACTTTCTGAATAAGCCTACCATGTGGAACCTTGTCAAATGCCTTACTAAAATCCATATAGATCACATCCACTGCACTACCCTTATCTATATGCCTGGTCACCTCCTCAAAGAACTCTATCAGGCTTGTTAGACATGATCTGCCCTTCACAAAGCCATGCTGACTGTCCCTGATCAGACCATGATTCTCTAAATGCCCAGAGATCTTATATTTAAGAAACTTTTCCAACAGCTTTCCAACCATAGACATAAGGCTCACTGGTCTATACTTACCCGGACTATCCCTACTTCCTTTTTTGAACAAGGGGACAACATTCGCCTCCCTCCAATCCTCCGGTACCATTCCCGTGGACAATGAGGACATAAAGATCCTAGCCAGAGGCTCACTAATCTCCTCCCTCACCTCGTGGAGCAGCCTGGGGAATATTCCATCAGGCCCTGGGGACTTATCCATCCTAATGTATTTTAACAACTCCAACACCTCCTCTCCCTTAATATCAACATGCTCCAGAACATCAACATCACTCATATTGTCCTCACTATCATCAAGTTCCCTCTCATTGGTGAATACCGAAGAGAAATATTCATTGAGGACCTCGCTCACTTCCACAGCCTCCAGGCACATCTTCCTACCTTTATCTCTAATCGGTCCTACATTCACTCCTGTCATCCTTTTTTTCTTCACATAATTGAAGAATGCCTTGGGGTTTTCCTTTACCCTACTCACCAAGGCCTTCTCATGTCCCCTTCTTGCTCTTCTCAGCCCCTTCTTAAGCTCCTTTCTTGCTTCCCTATATTCCTCACGTAGCGCTGGCAGCAATCCTGAGAACGCCACCCTTGAGGTCCTGTTCTTCAGCCTTCTGCCTAGTTCCCGAAACTCATCCCTCTTCCTGCCTATGTCGTTGGTCCGAACATGTATCACGACTTCTGGTTGCTTTCCCTCTTGTACCAGGATGTCGTGCACCCGGTCAGAGACATCCCGGACCCTGGAACCCAGGAGGCCACAAACCATGCGGGTGTCCTTCTCACATCCACAAAATCTCCTGTCTGCTCCCCTGACTATAGGGTCTCCAATGACGACAGCTCTCCTCTTCTCCGTCCCACGCTTCTGCACCACAGGGTCAGACTCAGTGCCGGAGGCCCTGCCACCGTGGCCCACACCTGGTCGGTCGTCCCTGCCAACAGTATCCAGGATGGTAAACTTATTATTCAGGGGAATGGCTACAGGGGTGCTCTGCACTACCTGTCTGCTCACCTTTGCTTTCCCCCCCTCTGACGGTCACCCAGTGACCTGCTTCCGACAGCCTAGGTGTGACTACCTCCCTGTGGCTCTCATCTATGACTGCCTCATTTTCCCTTATGAGTCGAAGGTCATCCAGCTGCTGCTCCAAAGAACAAACCAGGACTGCTCCTCTTGGCTCTCTTGTTTTCCTTTGTACTAGTTTAATGTTTTGAAGTTAAAAAACATAACAGTGGTGATGAGATATTTTTAAAACAAACCTGAGACGGCTACCTACCAGTTGTAGTGCAGCAAAACACAATTGTGTTAAAAAAAAAGCAGTAGCGTGCAGTACATGCAGAGACAGTAGAGTTAAAAAAAAAAGGCAAAAAATGGAAGAATTCATTGGTCCACGAACAGTGAGCACCGGGTGATAATAATCATTAAAAAAAGCAGAAATGGCTGGCTACATTGGAAAGATTAAAGTTCAAAGAAGTTCAAAGTAAAATTTATTATCAGAGTACATATATGTCACCTCTTACAACCCTGTGGTTCTTTTTCTTATGGGGTAGTAAACGTTCTTGGACCTGGTGGTGCGAGTCCTGAGGGTCCTGTACCTTCTATCTAATGGCAGCAGTGAGAAAACAGCATGACCGGGGTGGTGAGGATCTTGGATGATGGATGCTGCTTTTCAGAATCAGATTTACTATCACTGACATGTCATGAAATTTGTTAACTTAGCAGCAACAGTACAATGCAGTTCGTGATAATATAGAAAAAAATAAATTACTGTAAGTATATATCTGAATATTGAATAGATTAAACTACTACAAAAACAGAAATAAAATATCTAAAAACTGTGAGGTAGTGTTAATTGGTTCAATGTCCATTTAGGAATCATACAGCAGACGGGAGGAACCTGTTCCTGAATTGTTGAGTGTGTGCCTTCAGGCTTCTGTACCTCCTTCCTGATGGTACAATGAAAAGAGGGCATGCCCTGTGTGATGGAGTTCTTTAATAATGGATGCCATCTTTCAGAGGCACTGCTTCTTGGATACTATAGAGGCAAGTACCCAAGATGAAGCTGACTAATTTTACAACTTTCTGTAGCTTCATTTGGTCCTGTATAGTAGCTGCCCGCCCATACCAGACAGTGATGCAGCCTGTCAGAATGCTCTTCATGGTACATCTCTAGAAATTTTTTGAGTATTTTAGTTGACAAACCAGATCTCTTCAAATTCTGATTGAAATATAGAAACATAGACACATAGAAAATAAGTGCAGGAGTAGGCCATTCGGCCCTTCGAGCCTGCACCGCCATTTATTATGATCATGGCTGATCATCCAACTCAGAACCCCGCCCCAGCCTTCCCTCCATACCCCCTGACCCCCGTAGCCACAAGGGCCATATCTAACTCCCTCTTAAATATAGCCAATGAACTGGCCTCAATTGTTTCCTGTGGCAGAGAATTCCACAGATTCACCACTCTCTGTGTGAAGAAGTTTTTCCTAATCTCGGTCCTAAAAGGCTTCCCCTCTATCCTCAAACTGTGGCCCCTCGTTCTGGACTTTCCCAACATCGGGAACAATCTTCCTGCATCTAGCCTGTCCAATTCCTTTAGGATCTTATACGTTTCAATCAGATCCCCCCTCAACCTTCTAAATTCCAACGAGTACAAGCCCAGTTCATCCAGTCTTTCTTCATATGAAAGTCCTGCCATCCCAGGAATCAATCTGGTGAACCTTCTTTGTACTCCCTCTATGGCAAGGATGTCTTTCCTCAGATTAGGGGACCAAAACTGCACACAATACTCCAGGTGTGGTCTCACCAAGGCCTTGTACAACTGCAGTAGTACCTCCCTGCTCCTGTACTTGAATCCTCTCGCTACAAATGCCAGCATACCATTCGCCTTTTTCACTGCCTGGTGTACCTGCATGCCCACTTTCAATGACTAGTGTATAATGACACCCAGATCTCGTTGCACCTCCCCTTTTCCTAATCGGCCACCATTCAGATAATAATCTGTTTTCCTGTTTTTGCCACCAAAGTGGATAACTTCACATTTATCCACATTAAATTGCATCTGCCATGAATTTGCCCACTCACCCAACCTATCCAAGTCACCCTGCATCCTCTTAGCATCCTCCTCACAGCTAACACTGCCACCCAGCTTCGTGTCATCCGCAAACTTGGAGATGCTGCATTTAATTCCCTCATCCAAGTCATTAATATATATTATATAGTCACTATAATTGGGACCAGGTTAGATCCCAAAGATCTTGACACCCAGGAACTTGAAATTGCTCACTTCCTCCTCTTTTGATCTCTCTATGAGGATTGGTTCATGTTCTTTCTTCTTACCCTTCCTGAAGTCCACAATCATCTCTTTGGTCTTACTGACATTGAGTGCAAGGATGTTGCTGTGACACCACTCAACTAGCTAATATGTCTCGCTCCTGTATGCCCTCTCATCTCCAACTGAGATTCTACCAACAACGGTTGTATCATCAGCGAATTTATAGATAGTATTTGAGTTATACCTAGTCACATAGTCATGGGTATACAGGGAGTAGAGCAATGGGCTAAGACCACACCCCTGAGGTGCACCAGCGTAGACTATCAGCCAGGAGGAGATACCATCACCAATCCGCATAGATTGTGGTTTTCCGGTTAGGCAGTTGAGCATCCAATTGCAGAAGGAGGTACAGAGGCCCAGGTTCTGTAACTTATCATAAAGCTTTCCTTGGCAACATTTCATGCAGATGTGCTCAATGGCTTGGAGAACTTTACCCGTGATGTACTGGGCTGAATCCACTGTCTTTGGTGGGATTTTCCGCTCAAAGTCATTACTGTTTCTGTACCAGGCTGTAATGCAACCAGTCAGCACACTTTCCACCATACATCTATAGAAGTTTGCCAAGGTTTCTGATGACATGCCAAATCTGCCCAGACTCCTGAGGAAGTAGAGGTGCTGTTGGGCTTTCGTTGTAATTATATTTATATCATGGGTCCAGGACAGGTCCTGTGAGATAGTGACACCCAGGAATTTAAAGTTACTTACCCTGTCCACCTCTGATCCTCTGCTGAGTACCTGTACAACACTGAAAGACATGATGCTATGGGAAGATGTTATCAAAATTCTGAGACTTATTTGATTATTCGTGTGGGACTGTAGTTCAAACTAACCGTAGTGCATATTGGTCGCCTTCAGTTTTCAGTGATTTCTATTTTGTTGCCGATTGGCATGCAGGTGTTTGGAGTTTGCTGTTTTCCGGCTGGGCGATATATTAGTCTTCTGTGTGAGTGAGGGGGTTTGGGCTTGGGGGTTTGACGTTCTTATTGCTGTTTTTCTATGTGGGTGATCTGTTTGGATTTTTTTGTAAAGAGCAGATTGGGGGTTTGAGGTCTGATATTCGAGCCGCTGTTTTCTGTGGGTGATGTGTTAGTTTTTGTGGAGCGGGGTGTTATTTGTTTTGTGGCTATCTGGAGAAGATAAATCTCAGGGTTGTATACTCCAAATGTACTTGGATAATAAGATGAACCTTTGAACCTTTCAGTAAGGCTGGTAAGGAAGGCTCAATATGAAAGAATTTATTTTTATACTGCACCTTTCAAATAATAAAGTGTTTTTTGAATCATTACTTATTTTTAATGATAATTGTTGAAAAATTAGTATATTCAATAGCTAACTTATGTGTGGCAAAAATGTTGGTCAAGATAACAATAAAGGCATTCACAATTTTTCATAAAAGTGTCCTGGGATATTTTACACATAATACATTATTTTCACTAAATACAGAATAATGATTAATTCTCCAGCACTGACAAGCTGGCTAATAAATTACTGATAAAAGTGAGCATGAATTTAATTAATAAATGCAATGCAGTGTTTTGTGAATATCATCTCAAACTGCACTGAAATAGCACAATAGATTGATGAGAATAACATTAACAAAACCAAACACCACAAAGTATTTAACTGGAGTATTAGCAATAAATATTTTGATAGGAAAGATATCAGGATAGATGACCAACTGTTTGACCAAAAGTAAGTGTTTAGGAGAGATTTTAAAGGAGGAGATTTACAGGGGGAATTTCAGACCTGAGATCAAACTAGCTGAAAACATCAGAAACTGAATCAGAATTAAGATTATTGTTACTAATATACACAATGACATTTGATATTTTGCAGCTGCAATACAGTGCAATGCATAAAAAATTGCTATGTTCCAAAAATAAATAAATTGTGGACAAGATGAACAATTAGGTAGTTATCATGGGATCATGGAAAGTACAGAAATCTGTTGGCAGAGGGGAAGAAACTGTTCTTAAAACATTCTTCAGGCTCCTGTTCCTCTTCCCCAGTAGTAAAGTGAAGAGGACATGTCCTGGATGGTGAAGGTCTTTAATGATGGATGCTGTCTTCTGGAGACACTGCCTCCGGAAGATGTCTTCGATAGCAAGGAAGATTGTGTCTGTGATGGAGCATTCTGCAGCTCCTTGCAAACCTGAGATTTGAAGGCTCCAAAGCAGGCTGTGTTGCAACCAGCCAGAATGCTCACTACTGTTTAAATGTGGAACGATAACAATAGAGGATGTGTAAGTTGTCAGATTTGCATATTCATTATGTCTGCCGAAATATTCATACAATTCCCTTTATAGCTACAAACTCGTGGTGAAGAGAATGAATATATATGGTGGTTGAAGAAGGACAAATAAGGCAAATCACTTTGCTCTGCATGGTGTTGATCTTCCTGTACAATGAGCTTGAATTGTCTCAGTTCATCAGGGAAGTTCTATCTCAAGGCAGAAGCGTAAACTGTAGCAAATTCAATGGCATACTTCCAAATATTGGTAATGTCCAATAAATTGCACTGACATGATGCTTGAAAGCAATCTTTCATAATCTTACAGATATTCAGTTGCTGATGAAGACAGTTATTAGCTGTTCAACTCTAACATGGTTTCAATGAAAGATTTCTGCCTTCTTTGTTGTGTATTTAATATCTCAATAATAGAAACATAGAAACATAGAAAATAGGTGCAGGAGTAGGCCATTCGGCCCTTCGAGCCTGCACCGCCATTTATTATGATCATGGCTGATCCTCCAACTCAGAACCCCGCCCCAGCCTTCCCTTCATACCCCCTGACGCCCGTAGCCACAAGGGCCATATCTAACTCCCTCTTAAATATAGCCAATGAACTGGCCTCAACTGTTTCCTGTGGCAGAGAATTCCACAGATAATACTTGAGTAATCTTGTACAAGATTAAGTAATCAAGAGTAGTCTTGATTAAGCATTCTTGTTCATTTAAACAATTAGCTATGGGTTAAATGTAGTAATGCATTAATTGCATCGGTCTTCATGCTACTACGTGATATGTCTACACCTTGCTAAGAGTGTAAACAAAGTTACATCCATAGTTTGGACTTCTTTGTCTTCCTTGAATTAGTTTAATGTATTCAAGTTACAAAACATAACATTGGTGACAAGGTATTTTTAAAACAAACTCGACATGGCTATCGAACTATAAAAGCACAGCGAGACGTTTGAACGAAAACAATACAGTGAGAAACAGCAACGCAGAGTGGCTTATGTTCTTCAAAAGGAAAGACACGATCAGGTTTAAAAAAGGGCTATAACAGAAGAATTCAGGGTTCATACGGTTATAATAATCCTTAAAAAAAGAGAACTGGCTGGCTACGTTGGACAGATTGAAGAATTTGATTACACAACTGGTAATTGCCTCATGTATATTTGTGTGCTGTAGCATTTACTTTTTATTCGCAGTTATTTTGTAAATAACACTATTCTTTGCATTTCTGGTTAGATGCTAACTGCATTTGATTGGCTTTGTATCTGTACTCGGCACAATAGCAATAAAGTTGTAAACACAAAATAATCTGCGGTTGCTGGGGTCAAAGCAACACTCACAGCACGCTGGAGGAACTCAGCAGGTCGGGCAGCATCCGTGGAAAAGATCGGTTGATGCTTTGGGCCGGAACCCTTCATCAGGACAATAAAGTTGTATCTAATCTAATCTATATTGAACTATTGGAACTGTATTTTGGAGCAAATGAAGCAGCCAATGAGAAGTGAGTGCCAGTTTTGCTGAGTTCTTTGAGTTTAAAGGAATACAGGTTGCTTTGAAGTTTAACTGCTCCAACCAAACCATTAGAAACGAACTTCACTGCTGTTGTAAAAGTAATGCAGGAACACTTAGAACCAAAGCCATTGTTGATTGCAGAACACTTTAGGATTCATAAGCAGAACCAAAAGGAAGGGGATTCCATTTCAATGTTTGGAGCTGAATTGAAGTCTGAACATTGTCAGTTCGGTAATGGGCTTAATGATTCACTAAGAGATTGTTTAGTGTGTGGAATCTCACAAGAAAGTGTCAAAAATGGCTTTAATGAAGCACAGCAGTGGAAATTGCTGTTTCATTGGAAAACACAAGACACAGTTGCAGTCAGGAATGAAGGTGGCTTACAGCAAAAGTGAATGGCAAATTAATTAAAATGAAATTTGACACTAGTTCGGTTGTTTCAGTCATTCCACAAAAAGAGTTTGAATGGCATTTCAAAGATACTGAACTGAAGCCTGCAGATATCCAACTGAGAACTTAGACTGGAGAAAAGGTAACTCCTATGGGAATGACACCTGTAACTGAAGTACGACAACCAGCAAGCCACGTTGAGCTTGTGTGTGAAAAGACAGAAGGACCAGCATTGTGGGGATGTGAGTGGCTGAGATATCCATAAACTGCTTGGAGATTCACCCACTGTTCTCATGCCACATTCCCTGCAAAGAAGCTGAAAGACAATGAATTAAGAAATGTATTGGATGATGCCACAGTTGTTGCCACGCTGAATACCTTGAATCGTTGCCCAATAGAGGACAAACAGGTATTGCTGCCAACCTCTGTGCATCTGATTGAAAAGCATATTGGATCTAGGAAGGACCATATTGCTCAGAAGAATTGTGAAAGTGACGAAAGCAGTGGTCTGACTACAACAGTTTTCGTAGGCAATGTATCGGAGAAAGCATCTGATATATTAATCAGGCAGTTACTTGTGAAATATGGCTTGGTTTTAAGCTGGAAGAGAATTCATCAAGCTTCAGGGAAGTTGTAAGCATTCGGCTTTTGTGAGTATAAGGAACCAGAATCTACCCTACATGCATTAAGGTTTGTTTTCTTTGTTAAAAATGTATCTCTTTTATCATAAGACTCCAATAACTACAGGGACCGCAGACCTACTGCATCAGTGAGCTGCTCATTGCTCAGAGCAGCCAGTCAGGGTGTTAGAGGGGCTGGCCTGTGGTTCAGAGTAGGGCAGGCCGGCCACTGGGTCACTGGGCCATGGGAGCAGAGTCGGGCTGTCGGGCCACAGGAGGAGCCAGATTGGATTTGGAGAAGTACAGACTGTGCTTCTGCTGCCACTCGAGGACACTGGAGTTGGTGTGTAAAAGCAGCGTGCAGTGAAACCATGAGTGACTGTCTTGGACATTTCTTTTGTGATTGTAAGACCCTGTTGAACATTAATTATCCCAGGCCTGGTTCTCTCGTTTGGTGGAGATTCAGGAGGGGAGACAGCAGTGTCACCACTGTTGTAGCGAGGACTAGGCTTCAAGCTGTGGGTTTGCCTGCTGCTGTGGTCCAGGTGAGGAGATGCCAGAGGCATGGCTTCTGTGCTCATTTGGGGGTGGTCTTTCCTGTCAGTGCTGCCCTCTCATGTTGGATCAGTGGAATTACAGGATGGACTATTGGGAACCATCAATTTGCAGAACTTATTGCTCAGGATCTTGGACTAAAAATATGTTTTCCTGCATGACTATGTTCTTTTTTTTATCTCTCTCACTATTTTGAATGCACGTGTATGTTTTTGCAGCTTGACCCCAGAGGCATGCCGTCTCATTCAGCTATATTCATGTATGGTTTGAATGACAATTAAACTTGATTTGATTTGATTTGATTATTACAGGAACTTCAAGTGGGAGACAAAAAGCTGTTTGCAAGGACTAAAGTCCAACTGGATGAATGGAAGGACAAAAAGAAAAGGGTCAATGGTGATACAAAAACAGAGGATTTGTCAGATGGTGTTCTGGATGAGGAAACCAAAGGAGAAATCAGTTTGCAAAAGCAGCAAAAGAAGGATTAATAAGAGAATACTCCAGTAAACTGATTGCACTTTCCCAGGATCAAGATGCACAAAACAGGAAGAATAAAAAGAAAGGAAAAGAAGGAGAGAAGGAACATGAGAAAGAAAAATAAAGGGATTGAAGTAGAGCCAGAGAGAGAAAAGGAGAAGAAAGGTGTCCAGAGCTGTTAGAACTGCTTCCTGCACCCTCTCAGATTCAACACCTACACCCATCACGGAGGAGGCCTCAGAAACTGAGATTGTTTTCACAGCCACAAGTCTCACCTGCCAAGCAGAAAGGTCTCCCTTGACAGGAATGACGTTATCTCACAAGAACAAGAAATCCTCCATAGTGATTAAACATTTAAGCCTGGATGGAACAAGTTAAAAAATTACTATACTGATGTCTATATTTAGTTGTTGTGTTTTGTAATATACTGTAAATATAGTTGAGATGCATTCTCCACTGAGTTGAAGTTTACAGTAAGCAGTGAGGACTGATGTGTATTTACTATTTCAGTAATACCTGAGTAATCTTGTTCATAGTTGATTAAGCATTCTTTTTCTTTGAAACAATTAATTACAGGTTATCTGTAATAATATGTTAATTACATATGTCATCACACTACTATGTGATACGTCCACAACTTGCTAAAAGTAAAGATGAATTTATACACATATTTCGGGCTCTTATGTCTTCCTTGAATTAGTTTAATGTTTTGAAGTTACAAACCATAACATTATTTAAGTCTCAGCTTTGCCTGTCTACCACTTTTTTTCAGATACGGAGCATATAACTGATAATTTTGTGAAACAGGCTTATATGTATTTTCAGTAGCATTTTCAAAATTTCGGAATTGTTCTCACATGGGGGCACACAAATGATTCAAGGGAGTGCAGTAAAAGGCCACTGTTATTTCCCTGTGGCTGCAATCTAATCATTGTAGGCCACTGATATTCCAAACGGTGGTTTCCAATTGTTTCATCTTGGTGTCAGGTTCATAGTATTTGACAGGTTTTCCGAGGCTTTTTGAATTGCATTATGGCTTTGACACTGGGCTCTCATGGAATCTTTGCAATTGCTCAATTTCATAACTGACAGACTTTAAGTGTCATGGATGATTTGCTACATTCATTGTGGAAAACCTGCTACTGTTAAAGTGTGGATGCAGTGAAGAATGCATTTAGTGACAGTGAAAGTAAAAAAAAATGCATTAATAACATTTGTGCAGCTGTCGTTCATATTCTTAACTCCCACTGAATTTAAAGAATGGTCTGAATTTAAAGAATATGGTAGTTAAGTTAGTTTTGTCATATGCTTGCTGACCACTGTGCATCCCTGATATGTTATTGCATTGTCATTCAATCATCTATGGCAACTAGGGATGTCCAGAGTCAGTTATTCGCCAGTGCAAGTCAACGTTCAGCATGTCCTGCACTTACATGATTCATTTATGGCTCAGATTCAATAATTCAGTTTGTAGTTTCCCTCACTGAATTAGCAAAATGAAATATAAAAGTCATCTGATCAACATGAATCCATCAATGAAGGCACTTAACTGCCACTGTTGTGTGTTTGATTCTGTGTCATTCTAAATTCATTAGTTCTTTACCAGGACTTGACAACAGATGTCCTCTGTCCAAATGTGACAATACAAACTGCCAAAAACAGAACAGATCGAGCATTCAAACCCAAAATTCCCAAGTAATTTCCATTAACTATGGGCATAACTCTTAATATATCCATGGAATACACTGTAGGGTCACATTCACTTCTCGTGAAAATTGCTATAACAGAATGGAAGGTTTCTCTCCAGTTGTGACATTTTAATGGAATTGGACATCTTAATTCTGAATCATGTTCTGTTTGCCTTTTCACACTGCCCTATCGGCATACAGCTCAGATGCTCCAGACTCAGCTCCTCCTCGTTCATTTCATTCCCTCCACTGGAGGCATCGCCTTCATGTTGATGGCCTACCTGATCAACGGTCAGAACTTTGTCATCATCTTCATGGTCACACTTAGCTGCTTCCTGTTTTTTTCTCTCTTGTCACGGTAATGGACACTTCAGCATCATTTGAAGTTTAGAAACATCACTGATCTACTTTACAGCTTTTCCTCTGCTCTTTCACTTAAGCAATGCTGGTCTGTACAGGATGACTGTTTTCTAGCTGAGTAGGGTATACCCAAAAATATATAGTTATCCAATCCAAAAAATCAAAGGAAAGTTCCAAAAATTTAAAAAAAATAGGGGAATGATGTTGGACAAATATGAAAAAAACAGGATTGCCTAAATTTCCAAAGCATTGGCATGCAGCATCTCACCAAAGCTCATTTCTCTGTTGCAATGATTATGACTGGAGATATCATCGGCCTGGAGTTGGTGATGTATTTGCAATTACCTATTGTTTGCTATCTACTTACCACTCCTGTGAAGAAAATTTCAACTCACGTCGAATAATTTTCATGGGACTGCTATGACATTCTACAACCCCTTATTGTGTTTACATTGACAAACTTCAGTACTGCAGATTACGCTATAGATTATAGCACTGAGGCAGGAAGAAAGATAACAAATTGAGGAATATAGTGATGCAGTTACAGAGAAAGTGAAGAGAATATCGTCATCCAGGGTCTTGATTGGAGCAGCCCAAGCTCTCAAGACCAGAAGCTGAACTTGGATCTTGGAGCTGCTTTAGCTCGGATGATTAGGCTTTCATTGCAGCACCCAAACATGAGGTGATTTCTACTTTTGCTACACTACAATGCAAGCTGGGGCACCAATTATGAAATACTTTCTACTAAATATAAATAATTTGCACGGTACAGTAGATTTTACTTGACAGATTGTTCTGCATTCCATGAGCAGATGTTGATTTAGAGACACTTCTTTAATATGAACAAGTACAACAAAAAGTGATCAGATCGCCTCACTGCAATGAGCATTGCCAATCACAGTTTCTCTGTCATTCGATTAGTTGAAGTAGTCTAGATTTTTTGTTATTTTATGGCCAGTCACGTTGCACTTTCTTCAAAACTCGATTTTGCAAATCATTCACTTAAGAAATTTGGGGCACAGGTAATAACAATTTTAAAATTTGGACAAAGTAGAAATTGCACAAATTTCAGACTGTTAGAGATGATAATGGCACAGAATTTGCTGAAGTGTGATGCTGTGATTCTCTGGTGCTTTGTTCTGCCTTTTAAAATACACTGTCCAACTGTCTGACTACAATGTGTTCTGCTAAATAAGACCATAAGACAAAGAAGCAGAAGTAGGCTATTTGGCCCATCGAGTCTGCTCCGCCATTCTATCATGAGCTGATCCATTCTCCCATTTAGTCCCACTCTCCCACCTTCTCACCATAACCTTTGATGCCCTGGCTACTCAGATACCTATCAATCGCTGCCTTAAATACACCCAATGACTTGACCTCCACTGCCGCCCGTGGCAACAAATTCCACAGATTCACCACCCCCTGGCTGAAAAAATTTCTTCGCATTTCTGTTCTGAATGGACACCCTTCAACCTTAAGTCATGCCCTCTCGTACTAGACTCCCCCATCATGGGAAACAACTTTGCCACATCCACTCTGTCCATGCCTTTCAACGTTCGTAATGTTTCTACGAGGTCCCCCCTCATTCTTCTAAACTCCAAGCAGTTCAGTCCAAGAGCGGTCAAATGTTCCTCATATGTTAACCCTTTCATTCCCGGAATCATTCTAGTGAATCTTCTCTGAACCCTCTCCAATGACAGCACATCCTTTCTTAAATAAGGAGACCAAAACTGCCCACAGTACTCCATGTGAAGTCTCACCAGTGCCTTTTGAGCCTCAACATCACATCCCTGCTCCTATACCCTATTCCTCTAGAAATGAATGCCAACGTTTCATTTGCCTTCTTCACCACTGACTCAACCTGGAGGTTAACCTTAAGGGTATCCTGCACGGTACGTTGCATCTCAGAACTTTGATTTCTCTCCCCATTTAAATAATAGTCTGCCTGTTTATTTCTTCTACCAAAGTGCATAACCATCCACTTTCCAAC
The DNA here is from genome assembly GCF_963921235.1 of Mobula hypostoma. Lineage (NCBI taxonomy): Eukaryota > Metazoa > Chordata > Chondrichthyes > Myliobatiformes > Myliobatidae > Mobula > Mobula hypostoma. Next base: position 55,284,747 of record NC_086104.1, on the reverse strand, counting down.
ATTGTATTTCATTTGCCACTTCTTTGCCCATTCTCCCAATCTATCCAAGTCTCTCTGCAGACTCTCTGTTTCCTCAGCACTACTGGCTCCTCCACCTATCTTTGTATCATCAGCAAACTTAGCCACAAAGCCATCTATTCCATAATCCAAACTGTTGATGTACAAAGTAAAAAGAAGTGGCTCCAACACAGACCCCTGTGGAACACCACTTGTAACCGGCAGCCAACCAGAATGGGATCCATTTTTTCCCACTCTCTGTTTCCTGCCAATCAGCCAACGCTCTATCCACGTATGTAACTCTCCCGTAATTCCATGGGCTCTTATCTTGTTTAGCAGCCTCATGTGCGGCACCTGGTCAAAGGCCTTTGGTGATGTTACAGAATTTTGCGTAACAATAACAAATGTTGCTGAAGGGCATTCATTGACTTTTATAGTTGGATAAAGTTTCTTTCACTCTCTGATTTTTGAAAAACATGGTGAAGATTTGACTTTCTGCTGTTTGCTTGATTCTCTGATGGACTCTTATTGGCATTGGCATAGTTTATGAGGCATGACCAAGTCTCAGCAGCTTGTCTGGTGTTTGCAACTAATTAGGCACCCTATTTGTTCTTTGGCAGAGTTGATGCACCCACTTTCTGCCTCCAATGAAGTAGAAAATTTGACTTGTAGCCAGTAGTGGAAGTTTTTGCAAATTAATCTTAGAAAGGACATTGAGGCACTGGATACATAAACAATTTGTTGACAAGGGTGATTCTATGTGGTGAAGCTCTGAATTATGACAGAAGACTTCAGTATTCCCTATTACTTTTACTAAAGAACACATTATCCAGCTCACTTTAAGTTCCCCAATGTCAGTTGTGCAACCGATCATATCATCATGTCACAAGTCGAGCAAAGTCAGGAGCTTTTTTTGGTTGCAACTACAACCTTTGCTAATGATGGATAGAAAACTAGGGGCAGATGGCACTGGGATGAGCAATGAAATGGTAATTAAAATATCTGTACTTATATGTCAGTGTCTTGCATACAGTGTCTGCCAGTCTCCCCTTTTAATGGTCAAGTAACAAAATCTGAACCAGTGGCTGTCACATCACTGTCAGGAACCATTTTGTACCAACTTAATTAGAACTGTGGGCTGTTATCACTGATTCCATGATTGGTCTGCATTTCGTAGAGAATTAGAGCTATTCATGGCCTAGGACTCCATCAGGGTAAACCATCTGGGCTCTCAGATACACAGGATATCATCGTTTACCTTTGCAATCCCACGCCAATTTTATGCCCTGTTTTGCCTGATCTGTTATGAGCTGCCTTGGGAAAAATATTTTAATCTCTGACACTCTTCCTAGTGATCAGCATATCAATGATGTTGTGGATGTAAGCTTTTCAAGCAGCTCCTGACAGGGACCATACAGGCCCCAAGTTTGCATATCTTTCTGAGTACAAGCTCCTACAATATTTGGCTCATGCATTATTGGCCAGTTTCATGAAGTTTTGGAGATCTGATTGGACAGTAAAGCTATATGTAGGACCTGTACAGATTGGATGGGTTGCACCTGAACTCGAGGGGGAGCAATATCCTTGCAGGTAGGTTTGCTAGCATGGTTCAGGAGGGTTTAAACTAATTTGCAAGGGGGATGGGACCCAGAGCGATAGAGCAGTGAAAGAAGTGCATGGAGTAAAGCCAGATCTAACATATAGCGAGGCTTTGAAGAAAGAGAAGCAGAATAAATGGTGTAAAGACAGTAAGGCAGAAGGGCTGAAATGTGTGTACCTCAATGCAAGAAGCATCAGGAACAAAGGTGATGAACTGAGAGCTTGGATACATACATGGAATTATGATGTAGTGGCCATGACAGAGACTTGGCTGGCACCAGGGCAAGAATGGATTCTCAATATTCCTGGATTTCAGTGCTTTAAAAGGGATAGAGGGGGTGGAAAAAGGGGAGGGGGATGGCATACTGGTCAGGGATACTATTACAGCTACAGAAAGGGTGGGTAATGTAGCAGGATCCTCTTTTGAGTCAGTATGGGTGGAAGTCAGGAACAGGAAGGGAGCAGTTACTCTATTGGGAGTATTCTATAGGCCCCCTGGTAGCAGCAGAGATACAGAGCAGCACATTGGGAGGCAGATTTTGGAAAGGTGCAAAAATAACAGGGTTGTTATCATGGATGACTTTAACTTCCCTAATATTGATTGGCACCTGATTAGTTCCAAGGGTTTAGACAGGGCAGAGTTTGTTAAGTGTGTCCAGGACAGATTCCTGTCACAGTATGTGGACAGGCTGACTAGGAAATGAACCGGGTCAGGCCACAGATCTCTCAGTGGGTGAGCATCTGGGGGACAGTGACCACCGCTCCCTGGCCTTTACCATTATCATGGAAAAGGATAGAATCAGAGAGGACAGGAATATTTTTAATTGGGGAAGGGCATATTATGAGGCTATAAGGCTAGAACTTGTGGGTGTGAATTGGGATGATGTTTTTGCAGGGAAATGTACTATGGACAAGTGGTCGATGTTTAAGATCTCTTGCAGCTTATTAGGGATAAATATGTCCCGGTGAGGAAGATTAAGAATGGTAGGGTGACGGAACCATGGGTGACAAGTGAGGTGGAAAGTCTAGTCAGGTGGAAGAAGGCAGCATACATGAGGTTTAGGAAGCAAGGATCAAATGGGTCTATTAAGGAACATAGGGAAGCAAGAAGGGAGCTTAAGAAGGGGCTGAGAAGAGCAAGAAGGGGACATGAGAAGGCCTTGGCGAGTAGGGTAAAGGAAAACCCCAAGGCATTCTTCAATTATGTGAAGAGAAAAAGGATGACAGGAGTGAAGGTAGGACTGATTAGAGATAAAGGTGGGAAGATGTGCCTGGAGGCTGTGGAAATGAGCGAGGTCCTCAATGAATACTTCTCTTTGGTATTCACCAATGAGAGGGAACTTGATGATGGTGAGGACAATATGAGTGAGGTTGATGTTCTGGAACATGTTGATATTAAGGGAGAGGAGGTGTTGGAGTTGTTAAAATACATTAGGACGGATAAGTCCCCGGGGCCTGATGGAATATTCCCCAGCTGCTCCATGAAGCGAGGGAAGAGATTGCTGAGCCTCTGGCTAGGATCTTTATGTCCTCGTTGTCCACAGGAATGGTACCAGAGGATTGGAGGGAGGCGAATGTTGTCCCCTTGTTCAAAAAAGGTAGTAGGGATAGTCTGGGTAATTATAGACCAGTGAGCCTTACGTCTGTGGTGGGAAAGCTGTTGGAAAAGATTCTTAGAGATAGGATCTCTGGGCATTTAGAGAATTATGGTCCGATCAGGGACAGTCAGCATGGCTTTGTGAAGGGCAGATCGTGTCTAACAAGCCTGATAGAGTTCTTTGAGGAGATGACCAGGCATGTAGATGAGGGTAGTGCTGTGGATGTGATCTATATGGATTTTAGTAAGGCATTTGACAAGGTTCCACATGGTAGGCTTATTCAGAAAGTCAGAAGGCATGGGATCCAGGGAAGATTGGCCAGGTGGATTCAGAATTGGCTTGCCTTCAGAAGGTAGAGGGTCGTGGTGGAGGGAGTACTTTCAGATTGGAGGATTGTGACTAGTGGTGTCCCACAAGGATCTGTTCTGGGACCTCTACTTTTCATGATTTTTATTAACGACCTGGATGTGGGGGGTAGAAGGGTGGGTTGGCAAGTTTGCAGACGACACAAAGGTTGGTGGTGTTGTAGATAGTGTAGAGGATTGTCAAAGATTGCAGAGAGACATTGATAGGATGCAGAAGTGGGCTGAGAAGTGGCAGATGGAGTTCAACCCGGAGAAGTGTGAGGTGGTACACTTTGGAAGGACAAACTCCAAGGCAGAGTACAAAGTAAATGGCAGGATACCCGGTAGTGTGGAGGAGCAGAGGGATCTCGGGGTACACGTCCACAGATCCCTAAAAGTTGCCTCACAGGTGGATAGGGTAGTTAAGAAAGCTTATGGGGTGTTAGCTTTCGTAAGTCGAGGGATAGAGTTTAAGAGTCGCGATGTAATGATGCAGCTCTATAAAAGTCTGGTAAGGCCACACTTGGAGTACTGTGTCCAGTTCTGGTCACCTCACTATAGGAAGGATGTGGAAGCATTGGAAAGGGTACAGAGGAGATTTACCAGGATGCTGCCTGGTTTAGAGAGTATGCATTATGTACAGAAATTAAGGGAGCGCGGGCTTTACTCTTTGGAGAGAAGGAGGATGAGAGGAGATATGATAGAGGTGTCCAAGATAATAAGAGGAATAGATAGAGTGGATAGCCAGCGCCTCTTCCCCAGGGCACCATTGCTCAATACAAGAGGACATGGCTTTAAGGTAAGGGGTGGGAAGTTCAAGGGGGATATTAGAGGAAGGGTTTTTACTCAGAGAGTGGCTGGTGCGTGGAATAGACTGCCTGAGTCAGTGGTGGAGGCAGCTACACCAGAGAAGTTTAAGAGACTACTAGACAGGTATATGGAGGAAGTTAAGGTGGGGGCTTATATGGGAGGCAGGGTTTGAGGGTCAGCACAACATTGTGGGCTGAAGGACCTGTACTGTGCTGTACTATTCTATGTTCTATGTTCTATATGTAGCCCATATTAAATGCACCAACAGAGTGTGAAAGCCAGTGTTTAGTCATATGCATTCTGAGGCATCCTCTCAATACATTCAGACATATGGGGAGCACCACCCATCCTACTTCAGCAACAGCTCAAATGCCACATTACAACAAGTTACTGGAGAATTTTGGATTAACAGTGAAAAAAGACAGATTGTGTAGGAAAAAATTAACATATGCAGTGGGAGAAATATAGTTTACATTCTGGGTGAAAGATCTTGCTGAAAAGGAGAGAGTTTGTCTGGACAAAGGACATGTTTGTGGTAGAGCAAAGACCAAGTGAGACTGAATGGCTCTTAAAACAGTGGCATTGACTAGAAAAGTGGGAGATGTATGAGAATGGAGGAGCGTGAAAGTGTTCTTTTGTGAAGCTATAGCAAAAAAACGGAACCTGGTGGGACTCCACACTTTGATAGCATTGAGGATAACTTATAAGGAGAATACTGCAGATGATGAAAATCTCAAATAAATGCAGAAATTGCTGGAAACACTAATCAAGTCAGAAAACATTTTTGGCAAGATAAAATCGTTTTTTTTCCTGTCCCTGACCTTTCATAAAAACAAAAAGGTCATTGATCTGAAATGTTCACAAAGTTGACAGACACATTCATTGATTTGCCAGCATTTTGCTGCAGGTATAACAATTTCTTTTGTATGCCCTTTGATGAAAGTAGATAGGAGAAGCCCTGCGCCCTTTCTCATAATTGTTTCCTACGACTGCCGACCCCAATATTTAATAAGTGCTTCTTTAGTCCTAAAAGTGATTTTTTAACATTCCTTCCAATGTTTATGGCAGACAGGGCTTTGTTTTTGCTCATGACAGTTTACAGTTTCTGTAAAATAGTTTCTATTCCTGAAATTAATGTTGAATAAATGAACATTTACAACATTAAAGTTCCTACGATGTCGGTTAAAACTAATGAGCATACCACAAATAAGAAAATCTGCAGATGCTGGAAATCCGAGCAAAACACATAAAATGCAGGAGGAACTCGGCAAGCCAGGCAAAATCTATGCAAAAAAGCACAGTCGACATTTCGGGCTGAGACCGTTCAGCAGACTGGAGAAAAAAGGCTAAGGAGTAGATTTAAAAGGTGGGGAAGAGGAGAGAGAAACACCAGGTGATAGGTAAAACCTGGAGGGGGAAAGATGAAGTAAAGAGCTGGGAAGTTGATTGTTGGAGAGACAGGAGGCCATGGAAGAAAGAAAAAGGGGGAAGGAGCACCAGAGGAAGATGATTGGTGGGATAGGATATGAGGTGAGAGAGGGAAAAAGGGATCGGAAATGGAGAAGGAGTTGGCGGGGTGGTTGGTTGGGGGACATTACCGGAAGTTTGAGAAATCGATATTCATGTTGTTAAGTTTGAGGCTATCCAAACAGAAAATAAGGTGTGTGGCCTCATCACAACAGTGGAGGAGGCCATGAATGGACATATTGGAATGGGAATGGGAAGTGGAATTAAAATGGGTGGCCACTGGGGGATCCCGCTTGCTCTGGCAGATGGAGCGAAGCAATCTCCCAATCTCCGTCGGGTCTCACCGACGTACAGAAGGCCACAACAGGAGCTCCGAACACAGTTAATGACCCCCCAACAGAACCACAGGTGAAGTGTCACCTCACCTGGAAGGACTGTTCGGGGCCCTGGATGGTAGTGAGGGAGGTGTAGAGGCAGGTGGAACATTTGTTCCGCTTGCAAGGATAAGTGCCAGGTCAGATCAGAGGGGAGGGACAAATGGACAAGGGAGTCACGTAGGAAAGCAGAAAGTGGAGGGAGGGAAAGATATGCTTGATAGTGGGATCCCATTGGAGGTAGTGGAAGTTTCGGAGAATTATATGCTGGATGCGAAGGCTGATGGGGTGGTAGGTGAGGACAAGAGGAACACTATCCCTGGTGGGGTGGAGGGAGGATGGGGTAAGAGCAGATATGTGTGAAATGGAAGAGATATGGTTGAGGGCGGCATTGATGGTGGAGGAAGGGAAGCCACTTTCTTTGAAATAGGAGAACATCTCCTTCGTCCTAGAATGAAAAGCCTCATCCTGAGATCAGATACGACAGAGACGGAGGAATTGAGAAAAAGGGATGGCGTTTTTTCAAGTAACAGGGTGAGACGAGATCTACTCTAGGTAGCTATGAAAGCCCATGGGTTTGTAATAGACATCGGTGGAAAAGCTGTCTCCAGAGATACAGACAATGCGATTGAGAAAGGGAAGGGAGGTGTCGGAAATGAACCAGGTGAATTTGACGGCAGGTTGAAGTTGAAGGCAAAGTGGATGAAGTCGAGGAGTTCAACACGGGTGCAGGAAGCAGCACCAAAGCAGTCGTCAACGTAGCAGCGGAAAAGTGCGGGATGCTCACCAGTGTAGGCTTGGAACATAAACTGTTCCATGTAGCCGACAAACAGGCAGGCATAGCTGGGAGCCATGCCAGTGCCCGTGGCTACTTCTTTTGTTTGAAGGAAGTGAGAGGAGCCAAAGGAGAAATTATTGAGTGTGAGGACAAGTTCCACTAGGTGGAGGAGAGTGGCGGTGGAGGGGAACTGGTTAGGTCTGGTGTCCAGGAAAAAACAGAGTGCTTTGAGGCCTTCCTGGTGGAGGATGGAGGTGCATAGGGACTGGACATCCTTAGTAAAAATAAAATCATTGAAAAGATCAAGAGCGGGTGAGGTGTCACGGATATAGGTAGGAGGGACTAAACTAGGGGGGATAAAACAGAGTCGAGGTATGCTGATATGCGTTCAGTGGGGCAGAAACAATGGGTCTACCTGGACAAGCAGGTTTGTGGATCTTGGGTAGGAGGTAGAAACAGGAGGTGCGTACCATTCTAATTAGCACCTTGTTTGAGAACTGAGAATGAATTGTAACACTTCTGACATTGATAAAAGCACTGATAGAAATTATGCTTTTCTTCCAGTATACTAAAAACATAAAGGAAATTATTTGTTTAATGCTCTGTTAGTATATTGAGGAAATTCATCCTGTAATTATTGCTGATTTTCATTCAGCACAATTACAAATATAGAATAAAATGATTATATGAATTGACCAAAGCACATGGGACACAATCTTCTTTGGAAAATACTTACTGTGAGCTAACAGCACGATAGGAAAAAAAATTCAAGCAAATTCAGTCTTGAAACTATCTTGCATTGCAAAATGACATTACGAAGTTCTCTGGGGTCCCAAAAATGAATGGTTTATTTGAGAAGAAGCACATATGATGTGGCAATGAGATAACATCTCATCCTCGCTGACAATGAGTATAGGTGCACCTGAAGAATGTGTGCTTAGCCCCTGTTCTACTCCCTCTACACTCAAGACTATGTGGATAGGAGCAGCTTAAATGCCAGCTATAAATTTACCAATGGCATCACAGTTGTTGGCAGAATTTCAGATGGCAACAAAAAGGCATACAGGAGCATAGTAATCTGGTTGGTTGAGAGGGGTTGCAACAACAACTTTCCACTCAGTGTAAGCAAAATTAAGGAATTGATTGTGTACTTCAGGAAGGGGAAGTCATGAGCACACATACAAATCATCATTTAGGGGTCTGCTGTGGGAAGGGTAAGCAATTTCAAGTTCTTGGATGCCAGCATCTCAGAAGATCTACCTTGGGCTCACCATTTTGATGCAATTGTGATGAAGACACACCAGTGCCTATACTTCGTTAGGAATTTGAGGAGATTTAGACTCCAGCAACTTCCTACAGATAAACCATGGAGAGCATTCTGACTCTGGTATGGAGGCACCAATGCACAGGATTATTAGAGGCTTCAAAGGGTTGAAAACTAAGCTAGTTCCAACATGGACACAAACCTCCTCACCATTGAGAACATCTTCCAAAAGCAGTGCCTCAAGAAAGTGGCAGAGACCCATTGAAAGAAAAGGGATATAAAGCTTTTCATATGGAGATGAGAAAATCTTTGTTTTGCTCGATAATTGTAAATCTCTGGAATTGCTACTCTAGAGAGTTGAGAATGCTTAGTTATTACCATATCCAAGCACTTTTCATGTATACAATGGTGGTTTCCTTCATCTATGCAACAGTGAAACTCATCCTGATATAGCTGCTCAAAGCCAATATTACAGCTTTCATTACAGCACAAAATATTTCCATTAACAATTTCAAACCTGCAGTGGAATTTGAGAGACAGACTTCTGAAAGTTAACTTTAAATAGTATAAAGGACTGCCAGGGCATCACAGCAGTTAATAAAACTATCCTGCTTGCCTTGTTACAGCTTGTTAATGGATTTTCCTTTTCACACATTGTTACTGGGTCCCAAGGTGCTCACTGTGGCTATATATAGAAGAGATGCATTCTGTGCATTTTGCATGGTGATGAGACTGTGCCTGGCAGTGGCTTGGGTTACATGTGGTGTAAGGGCTGATGTGTGCTGATAAACAATGAAAAGCGGTGGGATTTGATGGACCCACTAAAAAACACCATCTCTCTCCCATCTTCTCCTTTTCCCTTTGCAATAGGCTTATAAGATTCTGTACTGTGGTTGCCATGGAGAACATACAGTGGTGCTAGGAAGTTTGTGAACCCTGCAGAATTTTCACTATTTTTGCATAAGTATGATCTAAAATATGATCAGATCTTCACACAAGTCCTAAAACTAGTTAAAGGGAACCCCATTAAATAAATAATGCAAAAAAACATTTACTTGTTCATTTATTCATTGAGAAAAATGATCCAATATTACATGAATTTGTTGGAATACTATGTGAGCTTCCAGGGTAATGCCTTCTACAAGAGCTATTTGGAGCCAGGTGTCCAAATCAATGAGATTGGTTGTGTGGGTTGTAGAGGTGCCATGCCCTAGAATTGAAAGTTCACTTGGACTAAGATGTTAACTGTCCTGTGCTATCACCAGTACGATCATCAGTTGATCTGCCACCTGTCTTCAGGAATTTTGGCCCGCTTATGATCAGGACACCCTCAAGGTGGTGGGTCAGCATAGCTAAAGCACCACTTCCCACTGGTGAGCTTAAAAACTTGTGTGTCTAATAAAAAAACACCGACAGAGCCTGCTCTTCTCATGAAAGATCTGTTTATGTGCAACATGCCTCGATCAAAATAACTTTGAGGATTTTAGAAGAATTGTAGAGATGTATGAAGCTGGAAAAGGCTACAAAAGCATTTCTAAAAAACCGAGTGCTCATCAGTCCACGTTAAGAGAAATTGTTTACAAATGGAGGAAACTCAGTACTATTGCTGCTCTCCCTAGGAGTGAGCTTCCTGCAAAGTTCACACCAAGAGCACAACATGCAACGCTGAAGAGGGTGAAAAATAACCCAAGGGGAAGAGCAAAAGACCTGCAGAAATCTCTAGAACTTGATAAAAGCTCTGTTCATGTGTCTACTATAAGAAAAACACTGATCAAGAATCGTGTTCATGGAAGGACACCACGGAGGAAACAACTACTCTCCAAAAAAAAAAAAATTGAGGCACATCTCAAGTTTGCAAAAGACCACCTGGGTTTTCTACAACACTTCTGGGACTTTGTTCTGTGGGCAGATGAGATATAAGTTAAACTTCTTGACAGAAGTATACATTGCTATGTTTGGAGGAAGAAGGGCACTGCACACCAGCACTAAAACCTCATCCTAACAGTGAAACATGGTGGAAGGAGCATTATGGTTTGGGGCTGCTTTGCTGCCTCAGGGCCCAAACAGCTTGCAGTTGTTGAGGGAACAATGAATTCAAAATTTTATCAAAACATTTTACAGGAGGATGTTAGGGTAGTAGTCCATCACCTGAAGCTTAATAGAAATTGAACAATGCAACAAGACAATGGTCTGAAAGACAAGAGTAAATCAACAACTGAATGGTTTAAAAAGAAGAAAATTCATGTTTCAGAATGGCCAAGACAAACTCCTAACCTTAATCCTATAGAAATGTTGTGGAAGGACCTGAAGCAAGCAGTTCATGAAAGGAAGTCCACCAACATCCCAGAGTTGAAGCAGTTTTAGAAACATAGAAACACAGAAATCCTACAGCACAATAAAGGCCCTTCAGCCCACAAAGTTGTGCCGAACATGTCCCTACCTTAAAAATTACTAGGGTTACCCAGAGCCCTCTATTTTTCTAAGATCCACATACCTATCCAGAAGTCTCTTAAAAGACCCTATTGTATCTGCCTTCACCACTGCCACTGGCAGTCCATTCCATGCACTCACCACTCTCTGCGTAAAAAACTTATCCCTGACATCTTCTCTGTACCTACTCCCAAGCACCTTAAACCTGTGCCCTCTTGTGGCAGCCACTTCAACCCTGGGAAAAAGCCTCTGACTATCCACATGATCAATGCATCCTATCTTCTTATACTCCTCTGTCAGGTCACCTCTCATCCTCCGTTGCTTCAAGAAGAAAAGGCTGAGTTCACTTAACCTATTTTCATAAGGCATGCTCCCCAATCCAGACAGAAACCTTGTAAATCTCTTCTGCATCCTTTCCTGTAGTAGTTTCTATGGTTTCCACATCCTTCCTGTAGTGAGGCAACCAGAACTGAGCACAGTACTCCAAGTGGGGTCTGACCAGGGTCCTATATAGCTGTAACATTATCTCTTGGTTCTTAAATTCAGACCCACTGTTGATGAAAGCCAATGCACCGTATGCCTTCTTAAGCACAGAGTCAACCTGCGCAGATGCTTTGAGTGTCCTATGGACTCGGACCCCAAGATCCTTCTGATCCTCCACACTGCCAAGAGTCTTACCATTAATACTATATTCTGCCATTATATTTGACCTATCAAAATGTTACACTTATCTGGGTTGAACTCCATCTGCTACTTCTCAGCCCAGTTTTGCATCCTATCAATGTCCTGCTGTAACCTCTGACAGCCCTCCACGCTATCCACAACATCCCCAACCTTTGTATGATCAGCAAACTTACTAACCAATCCCTCCATTTCCTCATTCAGGTCATTTATAAAAATCACGAAGAGTAAGGGTCCCGGAACAGAACACTGAGGCACTTGACTGGTGACCAACCTCCATGCAGAATATGACCCGTCTATAACCACTCTTTACCTTCTGTGGGCAAGCCACTTCTGGATCCACAAAACAATGTCCCCTTGGATCCCATGCCTCCTTACTTTCTCAATAAGTCTTGCATGGGGTACCCTATCAAATGCCTTGCTGAAATCCATATACACTACATCTACTGCTCTTCCTTCATCAATGTGTTTAGTCACATCCTCAAAAAATTAAATCAGGCTCCTAAGGCACGACCTGCTCTTGACAAAGCCATGCTGACTATTCCTAATCATATTATAGCTCTCCAAATGTTCATAAATCTTGCCTCTCAGGATCTTCTCCACCAACTTACCAACTACTAAAGTAAGACTCACTGGTCTGTAATCTCCTGGGCTACCTCTGCTCCCTTTCTTGAATAAGGGAACAACATCTGCAACCCTCCAATCCTCCGGAACCTCTCCCGTCCCCATTGATGATGCAAAGATCATTGCCAGAGGTTCAGCAATCTCCTCCCTCGCCTCCCACAGTAGCCTGGGGTACATCTCATCCAGTCCCCGCGACTTATTCAACTTGATGCTTTCCAAAAGCTCCAGCACATCCTCTTTCTTAATATCTACATGCTCAAGCTTTTCAGTCTGCTGCAAGTCATCACTACAATCACCGAGATCTTTTTCCATAGTGAATACTGAAGTAAAGTATTCATTAAGTACCTCTGCTTTGTAAGGAAGAATGGCCTAAACTTCCTGCAAGCTGATGTGCAGGACGGATCAACAGTAACCAGAAATGTTTGGTTGAAGTTATTTCTGTACAAGGGGGTCAGATCAATTATTGAAAGGAAAGGTTCACATACTTTTTCCAATAAATACAGGTAATATTGGATCATTTTTCTCAATAAATAAATGAGCATGCATAATGTTTTTATATGCTATTTATTTAATTAGATTCTCTATCTAGTTTTTGGATTTACATGAATATCTGATAGGTCATATTTATGCAGAAATGGAGAAACTTTTACAGGGTTCACAAACTTTCTTGCACCTCTGTATTTCCAGGCTGTTACCCATTTCCGCAGATCCTGGAGTCAAAGGTATGGCACCTGTGATCTCTCTAGTTAGCTGCCATCATGAATTGTGAAAGACCTGTTTTGACACAGTGGAAAGGAAACCCTAGTCTTGCCTTAAAATTAATCATCTCCAATATTTATGACTCCAAGTTTTCCTCTAATTGAATATTAGCAGAGAACCCAGTTGGTGCAATGAATAAAGGTAAGTTTCATTTTCTAGGCAGTCAAAGCTTTAATGTTCTATTGGAAAGGTGCACCTCCTTTCCTTCATAATATAAGAAAATTTTGCCAGAATCTCTGAAGATTACATTTTTACCTTTTTTTTGAGTTTTGTTATCACTGAAGCAAGCATCCTGACCTCAGGCTGTTTTACCCACCACAATCACTAATAAAATGATTGCTAGTCACCAAATATATGATATAAAATCCATTCAATCTGACAGTTAAATTCCAGATGAAATTGAATATTGGCAAGTTTCATATGAGAAGTGATTTTTAACTAAACCAGTTGGTATCAACTTGCTGGATGGCCTATTACAATTGACTAGATAATTAACCATCAACATCCCCCTTGAATTCTGCTAGCTTTGGTTTTAACTATTTCAGGTACTCACAGACCTTATGTCCTCCAGAGATCTTTTTACAGCCTCGAACTTTGTAATACCTCAGTCCTTCATAACATGCTTTTCCCTCTTGCCCAAGATTTACCAGCAGGAGTGTCTGGGCAGGTCCGTGTTTCAACCTTGGGTCTTTCTTCTTCCTCTGGTCTAGTTTTTTTCCCACTTCATATCCATGATACCTTCGATGCCACACAGCACAGAAACAATCCCTTTGCCACATTCTATCCAGGCTGACCATCAAGTTTCCGTCTATACTAATCCAATTTACCGACACTTGGGCCATTCCTTCCCATGCTCTGGTGATTCAAGTTCTCATGTAGATATTTCTTAAACTCAAGCAGTTCCAAACTCCAACCATCTTTCTGGTGAAATGTTTTTGAACCAGAGTCATGCAGAGATACAGCACAGAAATAGGCCTTTCTCTTGGACTGAGTCCATGCTAAATATCAAATGCAACGCACACAAAATGTTGGAGGAACGCAGCGGGTCGGACAGCATTTATGGAAAAGAGTAAACAGTTGATGTTTTAGGCTGAGACCCTTCATCAGGATGTGAGTTCCTCCAGCATTTTGAGTGTATTGCTTTGGATTTGCAGCATCTGCAGATTTTCTCATGTTTCTAAATATTAAATACCCAGTTTTTTCACAAATCCTACTCTAACCCCTTTTATTGTCAAACATTCCCCTCTTTTACTCCTAAAACTGCCACTAGGGTGTGTGGCAGTTTATAGTGTCAATTTATCTCTGATCTTGCACATCTTCCTTTGGGCATGCTCAGTTTCCTGGATTTACTGTTTAGACATAGAAACATAGAAACATAGAAAATAGGTGCAGGAGTAGGCCATTCGGCCCTTCGAGCCTGCACCGCCATTCAGTATGATCATGGCTGATCATCCAACTCAGAACCCCGCCCCAGCCTTCCCTCCATACCCCCTGATCCCCGTAGCCACAAGCGCCATATCTAACTCCCTCTTAAATATAGCCAATGAACTGGCCTCAACTGTTTCCTGTGGCAGAGAATTCCACAGATTCACCACTCTCTGTGTGAAGAAGTTTTTCCTAATCTCGGTCCTAAAAGGCTTCCCCTTTATCCTCAAACTGTGGCCCCTTGTTCTGGACTTTCCCAACATCGGGAACAATCTTCCCGCATCTAGCCTGTCCAATCCCTTTAGGATCTTATACGTTTCAATCAGATCCCCCCTCAACCTTCTAAATTCCAACGAGTACAAGCCCAGTTCATCCAGTCTTTCTTCATATGAAAGTCCTGCCATCCCAGGAAGCAATCTGGTGAACCTTCTTTGTACTCCCTCTATGGCAAGGATGTCTTTCCTCAGATTAGGGGACCAAAACTGCACACAATACTCCAGGTGTGGTCTCACCAAGGCCTTGTTCAACTGCAGTAGTACCTCCCTGCTCCTGTACTCGAATCCTCTCGCTATAAATGCCAGCACACCATTCGCCTTTTTCACCGCCTGCTGTACCTGCATGCCCACTTTCAATGACTGGTGTATAATGACACCCAGGTCTCGTTGCACCTCCCCTTTTCCTAATCGGCCACCATTCAGATAATAATCTGTTTTCCTATTTTTCCCACCAAAGTGGATAACTTCACATTTATCCACATTAAATTGCATCTGCCATGAATTTGCCCACTCACCCAACCTATCCAAGTCACTCTGCATCCTCTTAGCATCCTCCTCACAGCTAACACTGCCACCCAGCTTCGTGTCATCCGCAAACTTGGAGATGCTGCATTTAATTCCCTCATCCAAGTCATTAATATATATTGTAAACAACTGGGGTCCCAGCACTGAGCCTTGCGGTACCCCACTAGTCACCGCCTGCCATTCTGAAAAGGTCCCGTTTATTCCCACTCTTTGCTTCCTTAGTAAATACAGACGCAAAAAACCTATTTAAGATAAAGTAAGAACTGTATGCAATTCTCCAGATGCAGCCTAACTACAGTTTTATAAAGCTGCAACATATCTTCCTGAATCTTGAACTCAGTGCCTTAACTAACAATGGCAAGCATGACATATGCCTTTTTAAATACCTTATCTACCTGTGTAGCTACTTTGGGTAATAGAAATTCACCTAATAATATTCACAATTCACTATTAACAAGTCAGGAATATGGAATAAAATATCACTCTTACAGAATATACATGCCAATTTCTTTTTTAAAGTTCCAAAGTTCAAAGAAAATTTATTATCAAATACATATATGTCACCATATACTACCATGAGATTCATTTTCTTGTAAGCATTCACAGAGAATTTAAAAATGCAATACTGTAGATATAATGAAAAGCTACACACAAAGATTGGCAAGCAACCAATGTGCAAAAGAAGACAAACTGAGCAAATGCAAAAGAAACTAATAATAATAAGCAGAAACAATCCAACACATTACAGGATCCTGTAGCAGTTTAACACAAACTGATTACTTACACAGGCACAATCAAGTGGCAAACATTATTCTTCAATTTCCAGTGATTTGCTTTCTCTTTTTGCATCAAGTTAGTAATTCTGCTGTAAATTGCACATTAATGTTATTAGTTTTCTATAATCTTTCCACTATCACTGCTTGATCTTTTAGGCAATTTGCACATTTCTGACCTGTATTTTACAGCCTTTACACCTTCTTTGTTTTCTCATTTTCTGACTTCTTCCATCAACCTACCAACCAGATGTCTTCATCAAGTTCTCACCACCTTTTTGCCCTTACCCCAAATTTCTGAAATTTAGAACTAACTTTCATTTCTGTCTTTCTCAGTTTGAATGAGGGTTCCTTGACCTGACACACTGATCTGGTAACTTTTTCTCTGTCCACAGATGCTGACTGACCTATTGAATGTCTGGAGTATGCAAGTTATTTCATTGTAACCTGTTCATTTGAATTAGAGGCAGATGGATGGCTGCCTTTAAAAAAACATACCAGGTCTGATGGCATCATAGGACCCAGATATCATTTTATTCTGCTCCAATATTACAGATAGCTGAGGTTGTGGGGGGAGGAGAGGAGAAATAGCCCCTGTATCCCATTGTCACATACAGTAAGACTTACTTTCCTCATGTTTAATTTCTTGGCAGTGGAAACTTACTTTCGTGTTAACTTCTGTTCCTTCCCTAACACCCCGCTGTAGATTACATCACAAAAATGACACTCTGAAAATACTTCAGCAAAGAAACTCCATCATCCTCCCATGAGTGAAAACACTTCAAAAGCATTTAATTGGCTGTAAAACATTTTGTTTTTCAGAGCTCATCAGAAGTATTATATAGGTAGATCCTTTTGTAATGACTGTATTTTTATATATACAGATCTTTTTATAAGGACTATTTTTCAATTGCCTAAGCAAGTATTTCATTGTTGAGTGCAATGATTGATGATATCATCTTTGCACTCTGAAATCATCTATTTCTTTCAGCCTTCATTATATTATATGTTTTTAACAATAATCAGAATCAGAATCAGGTCTATGATCACCAGTATGTGACATGAATTTTGTTAACTTAGCAGCAGCAGTTCAATGCAATGTATAATCTAGCAGAGCGAAAAAAAAATAAATAAAATAAAACATAATAATAGATAAACAAGTAAATCAATTACGTATATTGAATCGATTTTAAAAACTATGCAAAAACAGTATTTCTTTTTTTTTTAAGTGAGGTAGTGTCCAAAGCTTCAATATCTATTCAGGAATTAGATAGCGGAGGGGAAAAAGCTGTTCCTGAATTGCTGAGTGTGTGCCTTCAGGCTTCTATACCTCTTACCTGATGGTAACAGTGAGAAAAGGGCATGCCTTGGATGCTGGGGGTCCTTAATAATGGACACTGCCTTCCTGAGACACCGCTCCTTAAAGATGTCCTCGGTACTTTGTAGGCTAGTACCCAAGATGGAGCTGACTAGATATACAACCTTCTGCAGCTTCTTTTGGTCCTGTGCTGTAGCCCCTCCATACCAGACAGTGATGCAGCCTGTCAGAATGCTCTCCATGGTACAACTATAGAAGTTTTTGAGTGTATTTGTTGAAATGTCAAATCTCTTCAGGCTCCTAATAAAGTAGAGCAGCTGTCTTGCCTTCTTTATGACGACATCAATATGTCGGGACCAGGTTAGAACCGTAGGGATCTTGATACTTAGGAACTTGAAGCTGCTCACCCTCTCCACTTCTGATCCCTTTATGAGGATTGGTATGTGTTCCTTCATCTTAACCCTCCTGAAGTCCACAATCAGCTCTTTTACCTTAGTAACGTTGGGTACCAGGTTGTTGCTGCGGCACCATTCCACTAGTTGACATGTCTCACTGCTGTACGCCCCCTGGTCACCACCTTAGATTCTACCAACAGTGGTTGTATCGTCAGCAAATTGGAGATGGTATTTGAGCAACCATATAATTTTGTTAGCTAAGTTATTTTCTGACTATTTTATCAACCCCTCTTCAGAAAACAAAATGTGTGATGAATCCCAGGTATTTGGAATATAATATTGTTCTTTAAATGTAGGTTAGCTCTTTAAATGTAAATTTTAATACAAAAATGCATCCTTTCCAAATTATGATTTATATATTCCATTTTGCTGGTGACCTTATCACTCACTGCAGTTAAAGTGTTTTATTTGTACATTAATAAGTTTGTCACTGTCAAAAAATTATGAGGTTTCTTCCGTGCAGTTACAGCATCTGTCATCACTGGTCCTTAACCACTGCGTTCCAGCAGTGTCTGCATGAGGAGTTTCATGCTCATCTAGTACCTCAGGAGAGATTGTAAACAAATAACCTGGGTGATGTATTATGAAAGTTTATCAAAAGACAACTTTTTTTCTTGTCAATTTACCGCCTCTGTATTTTACAAAGAATGTTTCCTCATGTGATGTATATTCCATTGTGGTGGATTGCAGTCATAGTTATGGGGGCCAAGTATTTGGTCAAGAAAAAATTATTCTATACTAACACATAAAAATACTTTTGCATAGAATCATACAGCTTAGGAGTAAAAGTAGAACCCGTTCCCCTCAAGCCGTTTCCATCATTTGATAAATTTATGTCTGATTCCCATATCATTCTTTTATTCTCATCTACAGCCAATAAACTTCCTCCACCTTGATGCTTATCAAAAATACTTCTGCCTTTAAATGATTAGTGACTTTGCTTCCATCTCAAATTGAGAAAGAAAGCTCCAAAAACACTCTGAGAAAGGTTATATCGCAAACAAGTTTTTAAAAGGTTACATATATTACTAAGTGATATTCTCAGAAAATTCATTGGCAGAATTTCTTTTAAAGAGTGCAGAGCATGATATTTCTTAATTTCCTAAATTTAGAGACTGCTACCTACATCCATTCACACCAGAGCCTCTGTGCTTAGAAAGCAGCTGTTATATTGGATTCTTGGCCAGATTTTTTAAATTTGCAATGAATTCTAGTGTTTTATTTAGTTTTAGGGTTACAATTTTGAAAAGAAAGACATTAGAAAAGTAGCTGCATCAACAGATTCAATTTATCTATGGGGAATTACTGGGGTTGAAATCTCCCACAATTTTCTTGGCAACCAGGCTAGTCTTTTCTACTTTCTGACATTTATTTACATTTATATAAAATAGCGGAGTAGAATTGCTCTACTATTTCATCATGGCTGATCCAATTTTCCTCTCAGCCCCAGTCTCCTGCCTTCTCCCACATATCCCTTCATGTCCTGACCAATCAAGAATCTGTCAACCTCTGCCTTAAATATACATAAAGACTTAGCCTCCGCAGGTGCTAGTGGTAAAGAATTTCACAGATTCACCACTCTCTGGCTAAAGAAATCCCTCCTCATCTCCATTCTAAAAGGATGCCCCTCTATTCTGAGGCTGTGTCCTCTGGTCTTAGATCTCCCACCATCAGAAACAACCTCTCCACATCCACCCTGTTAAGGCCTTTCACCATTCAATAGGTTTCAATGAGGTCACCCCTCATTCTTCTGAATTCTAGTGAATACAGGCTGAAACACTCTTCGTATGACAAGCCATTCAATCCTGGAATCATTTTCATGAATCTCCTTTGAACCCTCTCCAGTTTAAGCACATCCTTTCCAAAATACGGGGCCCAAACCTGCTCACAGTACTCCAAGCGAGGCCTCACCAGTGCTTTATGAAGTCTCAACATTACATCTTTGCTTTTATATTCTAGTCCTCTTTAAACGAACGCTACATTGCATTTGCACTCCTTACCGCAGACTCAACCTGCAAATTAACCCTTTGGGAATCCTGCACAAGGACTCCGAAGTCTCTTTGCACCTCAGTTTTTTGTATTTTTTCTCCATTTAGAAAATGCCAACCCTTTCATTTCTTCTACCAAAGTGCATGACCATACACTTCCTGATACTGTATTCCATCTGCCATTTCTTTGCCAATTGTCCTAATCTGTCTAAGACCTTCTATAGCTTCTCTACTTCCTCAAAAATACCTGCCCCTTCACCTACCTTCATATCTTCTGCAAACATTTCAACAAAGCCATCAGTTCTATCATCCAAATCATTGACATATAATTTAAAAAGAATCGGTACCAAATCAGACCCCTATGGAACACCACTAGTCACCGGGAGCCAGCCAGAAAAGGTTCCCTTTATTCCACTTTTTGTCTCCTGCCAATCAGCTACTGATTTATCCATGCTGTAATCTTTCCTGTAATATCACGGGTTCATAGCTTGTTACGCAGCCTCACCTGTGGCATCTTGTCAAAAGCCTTCTGAAAATCCAAGTACTGTACACAACATCAACGAGTCTCCTTTGTCTATCTTGCTTGTTATTTCTTCAAAGAATTCTAACAGATTTGTCAGGCAAGATTTTCCCTTAAGGAAACCATGCTGACTATGGTCTATTTTATCATGTGCCCCCAAATACCCTGAGACCACATTCTTAATAATATCCTGAGAAACTTTTGGTATCCTCTTTAATATTATTGGCTAGCTTGCTTTCATATTCCTTTATCACTTCTTAATGACTTTTTAGTTGGCTTTTGTTGGTATTGGAATGCTTCCCAATTCTCTAACTTCCCACTAATTTTTGCTGTATGATGTGCCTTCTGTTTGGCTTTTATGTTGGCTTTGATGTCTCTGTTAGTCACAGTTGTGTCACTTTGCCTTTAGAATACTTCTTCCTCTTTGGTATGTATATATCCTGTGCCTTCCGAATTGCTTCCAGAAATTCCAGCCATTGCTGCTCTGGCATCATCCCTGCCAGTGTTCTTTTCCAACTGTCTCCTGTTCAAAGCAGGAGCTGGGGTGAAAATAACGATAAGAGCAAGGGACTGGGAAGCAGACAACTGACGTTGATGGCATTGCCTATTAGATTTATATTGGGAAGAGGAGTGGTGTTCATTGAAATTTATAGCCCAACGTTTGTACAATTTGTGTGTTCTTTCTCTCTCTCTGCACATTGGCCTTTGGTCTTCTTTAAAATTGCATTCTTTCAGATTTCTTGCTTTGTGGCTGCCTGTAAGCAATCAAATATCAAATGTTGTATAATTTATACAGACTTTGCTAATAAATGTACTTTGAGTCCTTTGAATCCAATGTGAGAAATGAGACAGCTAGAACCTCTATCAACCTCAATCATAGAAATTCAATGCCTTCAATATCAAATTAGGAAAGCAACAGAAAGAAAACTACAGAAATATCTAAGATTTACCATATCAATCCTTCAATATAAGATGCATATCATTTGCATTAAAACTTATTGACTCATTACACTAATCTAATAAAACATTCTACTAAACAAAACTTTCAAGTTTTTGCTAAATTTTAGTTATGAATTTTGACTGATATAAAGATCTGAAGAATCACATTTAGAATATTCATTCACTCTGGGCACATGAGAATGGAAATGAACACTAACATAAGGATTTAAATTACTGTCAGAGATATTTGCCACAAACACATTAGCACATTTATATGAAATTTCTCTGCAGCTATTTCAATGCATTGTTAACTCAATTTAATTAAATACATTGAGATGGTTACTGAGGTAATTTTATATAAATGCTTAAAATAATGTTGACATTTCAACCTATCTTTTCCTTGAAAATTTGAAGACCAATTATAGCAAACTTAAGTTTACTCATATATTGAAAATAAAGATTATAAATATTAGTAGAGGCTTAACATAGCTCAGACTGTGGCATTTCCACATCACTACAAAATGTCGAAAACATTATTGTAGACTGTAAAGGCAGGGAGTTGGGACCGGAGGCGAGGGCCGAGCTGAATTTGCCCGCAGTGTTGAGGCTGTGAGACTGCTCCCACTACTACCTGCTTCGTGACTGCAGCTTCATGGCGATATGCCCTGCTCTATGATGAACTGAGACGAGGCTTTTGGGCCTACTCCAGCTGCTCTAGGGATTCAGATCTATGGACTCATTTTGGTTCAGATAGCCGTTGCTTGCTTCTTTTGTTTATGTAATTTGTGTTTTTTGCTTTCTCTGTGCATTGTGCGTTGGTCCTTCTCTTTCTGATTGGGTTCTTTCGGGATTCCTGCTTTATGGCTGCCTGTAAGCAGTCAAATCTCAAGGTTGTATAATTTATACATACTTTGATTATAAATGTACTTTGGATCCTTTGAATCCTTGAATCAGATTCAAGAGATTATACTCATGAATTTATGACTTCTTTGCCATCGTATTAAAATATTTAGTTAATATCATCTATTTAAGAGACTTCCATTTGCACAACCTGATCTATGCTTATTTCTGAAGTAATGAGATAATACAATTCACCATAAAAAAAATCTGGTGGGAGCAAAAGATGTTGAAAATGGCAAGGGTGGAACATTGGGGGGGGGAGTGTAACACGGCTAGCAGAGAAGGATTGGCAGGGGTGGGGGTTGGTGCAGGCAGACATACCCAGCCCTGGGACACCAGGCAAGGTCATTTAATTCCAAACAATTGGTATATTGAGCATTACAGACTGTCTCTCTGGTGCCTCCCACTCCCGTACATCTCCCTTCCTCTTTTCCCAACCATGATTCCTTCTCCCTGCCCCCTTCCCACTCTCGGTCCACTATGGAGACCCATATCAGAATCAGCTTTATCATCATTCACATATGTCATAACTTTCTTCTGTGGCAGCAGTGCAGTGCAATACATAAAATTACTATCTCTGCTATCAATATGTGCCTAAGAATTTTGCGCAGTTCTGTGTATTTTCATTATCACCATTTCTTCTGGTTGATTTTTAAAATGTAGTGTTTGTTTCTGAATACTGTGGATTAACTATTGTTCTCTTAGTGGCAACAGCCTATAATTTCATATATATTTCTGTAAAACTAAAATGATGTTTCCAGGAAATTTACATGGAATTTCTGTAGTTTTCGACTTTCTGAGACATGTGGGTATTGTGCTTGGTTATTCTACCATTTCTAACCAGCACCAATAAAGCAGGTTGCCTGAGCTGCATTTCCAAACAAGAAGGACTGAGCTGCTCTGAAATTAGGCCTTGGACCATGTTGAATTAATTGTTCTGGGTAAGCTGCTGAGGTACTTAATTTCGGTCAGCTTGTTGTGGAAACAGTGGAAATAGGGTAAAAGGAATGCTGGGCAAATACATATGTTGCCAACTGTGGCAAGAGTTTTCTCTGGAACTGGGGGCAGTCAGCCATTCAAGCTAAACTAAATCCCAAACATTTGTGTCAGATTGTGACAAACAATTTTTTGATTATCTCTCAGTAATTTTTTAGTTTTTAAAAATAGTTTTGAAGCAGATTTAGTTTGTTTAATCAACTACTTCAAAGTTTTAATACGTCCGTGAGTTGACAATTATTCCACAATACCACTGAAAGGGCAGATTCTCCAAATGGACCCCAGCTCATGAGATCAGGCTATGAGTTCAGCCCTCTTCATTAGACCTAGATATGCACTGGCATGTAGGGAGAGCAAGTGGCAGTTCCCAGGCCAGATATAGTGTAATTTGGCCTGCTGAATATTCTATCAGTTGTGATGTCTCAGCTACAGTAATTACAATTTGAAGTTGTCAGAAATTACACCTCTTTCTTCTGGAAAGGAAGAGGATTTATAATGTAGGAACTTCCAACATGAAGGTTTGCCCATGCTTCGTGAAATGTCAAGATGTTTTTTTAAGGTCGAGATTGCACCCGTGTTATTTTAACCTGACACTGTATCAGCCTTTCTGTCACTTTCTGTCACTTGGATCAGACAGCTGGAGCTGAAGTTTCATAATGCCCAGCAGCTAAACATTAACAATGATTGATCTTGTACAGTAATATTTGAGAAGAATTTTGTAATGTTGATTTATTTCCAATTCCAGTTTAATCTTTTAATGAAAGGTAAGCATTTTTTACAATGCGTTATTACATTATTCCATTTTAGGTTACAATACTAAAGATATTTTTAAAAATTGGTAAATGCACCAGTGATATCCACTATCAATTAAATTTGGTCTTGCCTATTTAATTGCATTTATTATTTGCATCACTGTTTGTTGGCAGCTTGAGATGAAAATGACACTGTGCCCTCAACTGGGTAAATAAACTTATGTCCCAGGTTGAATTCAACTGGCATTAATCAGTGAAGGCGTAATCACCAGGAATATATAATACAACAGGAAATCCATCAGATTTCCTTGTCTTGAGATAAGCTGAACTTTAAAGATTTATTTAAAATGTAATAAACAATTAGTTTTTTCGTAAATGGTGTGCTTGGCCAATTGCTAGCAAGTACTTTTTTCAGGATTAAGTTACATTTGTTGTGTTGTTGACATGGTTAATAAAATCATACCATCATAGAGTTATACAGCATAGAAATGAGCTCTTTGGCCCATAATGTTCATGCTGACATTTCTGCCCATCCACACAAATCCCATTAGCTTGCATAAGGTTTTTATCATCAAAATTCCCCAGACTTTAGTAACTGCTTCGTTCCATGGATTCCTCTCACAGTGACTCCTGATCTTCCAATATGTTTCTTGAAACTCAATCCAGCAAATAATAGTTTTAGAAACATAGAAAACCTACAGCACAATACAGGCCCTTCGGCCAACAATGCTGTGCCGAACATGTCCTTACCTTAGAAATTACATGGGGTTATCCATAGCCCTCTATTTTTCTAAGCTCCATGTATCCATCCAGGAGTCTCTTAAGAGACCCTATCATTTCCACCTCCACCACCGCCACCGGCAGCCCATTCCAGGCACTCACCACTCCCTGTGTAAAAAACTTACCCCTGATATCTCCTCTGACCTACTCCCCAGCACCTTAAAACTATGCCCTCTTGTGCTAGCCATTTCAGCCCTGGGAAAAAGCCTCTGACTATCCACATGATCAATGCCTCTCATCATCTTATACACCTCTATCAGTCACCTCTCATCTTCCGCCGCTCCAAGGAGAAAAGTCCGAGTTCATTCAACCTATTCCCATAAGGCATGCTCCCCAATCCAGGCAACATCTTTGTAAATCTGCTTTGTACCTTTTCTATTGTTTCCACGTCCTATCTATAGTGAGGCGACCAGAACTGAGCACAGTACTCCAAGTGGGGTCTGACCAGGGTCCTATATAGCTGCAACATTACTTCTCAGCTCTTAAACTCAATCCCACGATTGATGAAGGCCAATGCACCAAATGCCTTCTTAACTACAGAGTCAACCTGCATAGCAGCTTTGAGTGTCCTATGGATTCGGACCCCAATGTCCCTCTGATTCTCCACACTGCCAAGAGTCTTGCCATTAATGCTATATTCTGCCGTGATATTTGTCATAACAAAATGAACTACCTCACACTTATCTGGGTTGAACTCCATCTGCCACTTCTCAGCTCAGTCTTGCATTATATCAATGTCCCATTGTAACCTCTGACAGCCCTCCACACTATCCATAAAACCCCCAAACTTTGTGTCATCAGCAAACGTACTAACCCATCCTTCCACTTCCTCAACCAGGTCATTTATAAAAATCACTAAGAGTTGGGGTCCCAGAACAGATCCCTGAGGCACACCACTAGTCATCGATCTCTATGTAGAATATGACCCATCTACAACCACTCTTTGCCTTCTGTGGGCAAGCCAGTTCTGGATCCACAAAGCAATTTCCCCTTGGATCCCATGCCGCTTTACATTCTCAATAAGCCTTGCATGGGCTTCCTTATCAAGTGCCTTGCTGAAATCCATATACACTACATCTACTGCTCTACCTTCATCAATGTATTTAGTCACATCCTCAAAAATTTCAATCAGACTCGTAAGGCACGACCTGCCTTTGACAAAGCCATGCTGCCTATTCCTAATCATATTATACCTCTCCAAATGTTCATAAATCCTGCCTCTCAGGATCTTTTCATCAACTTACCAACCACTGAAGTAAGTTTCACTAGTTTATAATTTCGTGGGCTATCCCTACTCCCTTTCTTGAATAAGGGAAAAACATCCGCAACCCTCCAATCCTCCGGAACCTCTCCTGTCCTCATTAATGATGCAAAGATCATTGCCAGAGGCTCATCAATCTCTTCCCTCGCTTCCCACAGCAGACTGGGGTACATCTCATCCGGTCCCGGCGACTTATCCAACATGATGCTTTTCAAAAGCTCCAGCATATCCTTTTCCTTAGTGAATACTGAAGCAAAGTATTCATTAAGTGCCTCTGCCATCTCCTCTGTTTCCATACATGCTTTTCCACTGTCACACTTGATTGGTCCTATTCTCTCATGTCTTATCCTTTCGCTCTTCACATACTTTTAGAATGCCTTGGGGTTTTCCTTAATCCTGTCTGCCATGGCCCCTTCTGGCTTTCCTAATTTCATTCTTAAGCTCCTTCTCACTAGCCTTATAATCTTCTAGATCTCTATCATTACTTAATTTCTTGAACCTTTCATAAACTCTTTTCTCTTGACTAGATTTACAACAGCCTTTGTACACTACGGTTCCTGTGCCCTACCATCTTTTCCCTGTCTCATTGGAATGTATCTACGCAGAGCCCCACGCAAATATCCCCTGAACACTTGGCACATTTCTTCCGTATGTTTCCCTGAGAACATCTGCTTCCAATTTATGCTTCCAAGTTCCTGCCTGATAGCCTCATATTTCTCCGTACTCCAATTAAACATTTCCCTAGCTTGTCTGTTCTTATCCCTCTGCAATGCTATGGTAAAGGAGATAGAGTTGTGATCACTGTCTTCAAAATGCTCTCCCACTGAGAGACCTGACACCTAACCAGGTTCATTTTCCAATACCAGATCAAGTACAGCCTCTCCTCTTGTAGGCTTATTTAGATATTGTGTCAAGAAACCTTCCTGAACACACCTAACAAACTCCACACCATCTAAACCCCTCACTCTGGAGAGATGCCAATTAATATTTGGGAAATTAAGATCTCCCACCACAGCAACCCTGTTATTATAACTCTTTTCCAGACTCTGTCTCCCCATCTGCTCCTCGATGTCCCTGTTACTATTGGGTGGTCTATGAAAAACACCCAGTAGAGTTATTGACTCCTTCCTATTCCTAACTTCCACCCACAGAGATTCCGAAGACAACCCCTCCATGACTTTCTCCTTTTCTGCAGCCGTGACGTTATCCCTGATCAACAGTGCCACACCCCCACCTCTTTTGCCTCCCTCCCTGCCCTTTCTGAAACATCCTAATGCCTGGCACTTGAAGTAGCCATTCCCGCCCTTGAGCCATCCAAGTCTCTGTAATGGCCACAACATCATAGCTCCAAGTACTGATCCACGCTCTAAGCTCATCCGCTTTATTCATGATACTCCTCGCATTAAAATAGACACATCTCATACCATCGGTCTGGGTGCTTCCCTTCTCTATCACCCTGCCTATCCTCCCTTTTGCACTGTCTCCAAGCTTTCTCTATTTGTGAGCCATCCTCCCTTTCCTCCATTACTTCAGTTCGGTTCCCACCCCCTAGCAATCCTAGTTTAAACTCTCCCCAATAGCCTTTGCAAACTTCCCCGCCAGGATATTGGTCCCCCTCAGATTCAAGTGCAACCCGTCCTTTTTGTACAGGTCACACCTGCCCCAGAAGAGGTCCCAATGATCCAGAAATCTGAATCCCTGCCCCCTGCTCCAATCCTTCAGCCACACATTTATCCTCCACCTCATTCTATTCCTATACTCACTGTCATATGGCACAGGCAGTTATCCCAACATTACTACTTTTGAGTTCCTGCTTCTCAACTTCGTTCCTAACTCCCTGTAGTCTGCTTTCAGGACCTCCTCCCTTTTCCTACCCATGTACCGCGACCTCTGGCTGTTCTTCTTCCCACTTCAAGATATCATGGACGCGATCAGAAACATCCCGGACCCTGGCACCTGGGAGGCAAACTACCATCTGCGTTTCTTTCCTGCGTCCACATAATCGCCTGTCTGACCCCCTAACTATAGAGTCCTCTGGCACTGCTGCCATCCTCTTCCTTTCCCTACCCTTCTGAGCCATAGGACTGGACTCTGCGCCAGAGGCATGACCACTGTTGCTTCCCCCAGGTAGGCTGTCCCCCCCTCCGACAGTACTCAAACAGGAGTACTTATTTGTAGGGGGGACAGCCACTGGGGTACTCTCTAGCATCTGCTTCTTGCCCTTCCCTTTCCTGATTGTCACCCACTTATCTGTCTCCCAAAGCTCCGGAGTGACTACCTGCCTATAGCTCCTCTCTATCACCTCCTCACTCTCCCTGACCGGATGAAGGTCATCGAGCTGCATCTCCAGTTCCCTAACCCGGTCCCTAAGGAGCTGCAGCTCGATGCACCTGGTGCAGATATGGCCGTCCAGGAGACTGGGAGTCTCCAGGACCTCCCACATCTGACACCGAGCACAGAAAACCAGCCTCACACACATACTTCCGGTCTGTATTCTAAACAGATTACCTACTTCACCTCGATGCTGAAATAAATTCAGAAAAATAATGTAAACATGCCTTTAATGCAATATGTAGAGCTAAAACTGTTGAAAACATATATGTAGAAAAGCTAACAAGTAATAGATGTGATAGCATATTTTATAGACCTAAAATAACAATAGTGAAATAATGAGTAATACAGGATGAAGATGAGGCAAAATCTTTCTGTGAATGTTCTTACATATGATAGCAGGAGTGAAAATGAAGGTGTCCAAGAGAACGAGAAATGATTGACACTAATAATTAGAAAGAACTTGTTTCTAAAACAAACTTGAGCCAAAATCAATGCCTGAGAGCATCCACTCTGATGAGTAATCATGGTTGCGAACTTCAATGTTTCCAGGATGAAGCTGGTGGTGTTGGCAATATCTTACACTTTGTCACACATTTTTATCGTGAGGGAGCTCATTGAGGTTCTGTATTCAGGGAGCTTTCTGCATTTCATTCTCAGTGAAACCACCAGCAGGTGGCGAGTGTATGAAGAATGTATTCCCATGGTTGCAATGTTCCATTGAACATGTGCTGTCTGCTTTGGGAGAGGAACATGTCAACTCTTTTTAGTACCAGAGTCAAAAGGAAACCTCCCTGGTATTTTATGCAGAATAATGTCTGTGAGGTTGCCTTCACCTTGCAGAAGTCTCAAATTTCTTCACAATATACAAGGAAGGTTTTGAGCTATGAAATCTCTCAGAGCCATTCTTTGTAACTTATTCTCCCTCACATGCCCAACAACTCCCTGCGATATTATGTGCCCAGTTTGCCTGCCAATCAGCTGGTCTTTCGATATGAAAGGAAACAGGAAGCTGTGTTGATGGAGAATGTGCAGCTGAAGAGTAGGACCGATCAGTTTCAAACCCAGGTGACTCGAGCTATGAAGCAGCAGCTCTCCCTGCTGTGCCATTATGCCACCAGGCTGAGTCTCCACAGCAAACAAGAGAGTGGCTAGCAACAAGGCTGATGACCCCAGTGCACAACCACCTGGAACCTACACGTTATGTGATCCCATTCACCTGCTGAAACAAGGCTGGACCATTCTGAAGGAACTTTGCAATAGTCCAGAGATTGGTTCATGCCTGCCTGCTCGACACTGCTCAACTCTGCAGTATAGGAAACAGCAAGTGTTACCAGCCGTATGATGAATAGCTGAAGAACAAATGTACCTGGAGCAGGAGAAAGAGGAAGAGATGTATTTTCTTACCCATCTAACATCCACATGTAAAAACAATAACAATAAAAAGCATTCTAAGGCAAAGTTGCAAATTAAGCTATATCATATAATATCTAATCTACATTTTCTCAGTATCTAACTTCAGTCAGCAGTTGCCCATTCCATTGGCCCTACTGGTGAACCTTCTTCTTAGTCAGTCCCTCAGTATTAAGTATGACTAGTTCCCACTCCAGTTCTCTAGGTCTGAAGTGACTGATGGGACCACTGTGCAATATACAGAGTTTGCCATAACCTATCCCACGGTCTGTCATGGGAACGTATTACTAAATGAATTGAGGGAAAATTTTCAAGATGTGCTCAAAGCTTACTTGGAAAATTGCAAAATTCCCATCTAATCCTGGGAATCCCTGCTCTGTGACTGGAGAAATTGGAGAGGAAACGTTTAGGATGGTAGGAATAACCTTGAGTGCATGCATTGTCAGCACTGCGAATTTCAGTGTGAACACCAGAAGAAACTCATTGTCTCAAAATTTACACCTTACCAACCATAGGAACATCTGGCCTAACCATGAAAGTGTCCCAAACACACATTGTTTGGGAGTGACCTGCTGTTTGCAGATTGGACCTCTGCTTTGAAAAATAAACTGAATTGATATGATGTGAATCCAGAACAGAGGGCAAAATACAGTGTATCGACTTCCCCTAGAATATTCTTCCAGTCCTCAGCTGTTTCATTTTAAGTTGCATTAATTCCATCTAAAATTGTCTCATTACCATGTTATCAATATTCCCTTGGCATCTTATTCTTTGGTATTTTTCCATAAGACAAAACTGTCTGTCCTCCCTACATAGATAGGTAGATAGATACTTTATTGTTTCCAAAAGGAATTACAGTGTCACAGTAACATTACGAGTGTAGATATAAATATTAGAAGAGAAGGAGAAATAATAAAAAATAAGATACCATAAACAGCCTTACAGTAGGGGGTCATCACTTGCCCGGCTATAGATTGACTCATTATACAGCCCAATGGCTGAGGATAAGAATGTCCTCATATAGCACAATTTGGAGAAGCGCAGTTGTCTTAATCTGTTACTAAAAGTGCTCTCAGGTGGCCTGCAGAGGCTGAGAAACATTGTCCAGAATTGCCAGGATTTTCCATAGGATCCTTTGTTCTATCACAGCCTCCAGTGTGTCCAGTTTCACTCCTATAACAGAGCCAGCCTTTCTAATCAGCTTTTTGATCCTGTAGGCATCTCCTGTGTTGATGCCATTGCTCCAGCACACCACTGCATAAAAGACTGTACTGGCGACAACAGACTGATAAAACATATGAAACAGAGGCCTGCGTACTCCAAAGGACCTCAGTCTCCTCAAGAAGTAGAGGAGACGCTGGCCCTTCTTGCACCCAGCCTCTGCACTGGTGCTCCGCTCAAGTCTGTTATCCAGGTGCAACCTCAGGTACAATTTAGATACAACTAATTGAACTGCCACATGTAGGAAAATTCGAGGTTATTTCTATAACTTGCCATTTCATTGTTTCCTTATGCTGGAAAAGAGTTATTCCAGCTCTGTGGCCAAACATTATTTCTGTTTCCAGCTAATTCTCTCCCCATTGTGTTGCATAGGTAGGTCATCAATGTACACATATTATTCCCCTGTACTGGTTTATTCTAGTACTGTTATGCCTTGTTAAAATAATGAGGACGAGACATCAACACTGTCATTTTACAGAAATAAACTGTACATTGTTATAACAGTTAGCAAGAACCATAAAGTAGAGTTCAAAACACCTGTCAGCCTGAACGTTTCTCATACAGAACCTTCTTTCAAATATTTCTGTGACACTCAATGCCTACCTCTCATGTATAGCATAGCCTTCATGGTTCCAAATCTCAGCAAGATGTTCTTCATAATAAGCAGTTAGGTTGTTTCCACCATCCTTTCAGTGGTATCGTTCAAATTAGCTGAGAGTAACTCTTATTAAATAATGTCACTGTGTGGGAGTTATTTGGCTGATCTTATCCCTACCAACCAGTTCATAATTAAAATACAAACAGATTATCTTGATTTCTTATGAATTAATTTTTGACAAAGCAGCCCCAAATGAAATGTTCAGTTATTTTATTAACTTTCCCGAAGGTATGAGAATATGAGGTGAAGTGTCTGGAAACATAGGCCCTGGCAAATAGCAGGGAGGCCGGAAAAGGGAAAAGTTGACGAGTCCTGAGGGACTGGCAGACAGGAATCTGGAGGTTGTGCCGCATTTTATATTTTGGCAACAGACTTTTTCCCTGACATCCACTCATGTTGACAAGCTGTTACACTGCCAGACTAGAATGCAGTGGATGAGAAGGTCACAACCAATTCTAAAGTCATGGATATGGACAGAAGTGTGAGTGATGTTATGGGTGGATACCCATGACAGGACTGGAGGGACAAATATTGAGGGAAAGGGGAATATCTCAAGTATGCAAAAAAATGGAATATTGGAGGGAAGCTTGCATGCCTGGACCCTCTCCCACTTAGACCACAGATAGTGAAATTAGTGATAATTATCTTTTGGATGGAATTCATCAGACCCTTTTCAACTGCTTGCAGAATTTCATGTGATCCTTTACTGGGCAGATGAATTCTATCAAATAATATTAAAATATACATAGATATCTTGGATGCTGAAATTCTGGGAAAACAAACAGGAGCTGCTAAAAATGCTGGTAGATCAGATTGAATTCATGAAGAATGAAAAGAGGATTAAGGTTTCAGGTTGCTGGTGAGACTGTTATTTAGATGAAAGGTGATTGACCTGAACTTTCAGCATTGTTTGTTTCTCCCTGACAAGAATGTAAGGTGCTGTTTCCAAGACCTTTTGTTCTTAATTCTATATTCTATTCTATAACTCATTCAATTCTCTTAAAAAAGCTAAGTAAGGTCGTTGTTGTTGTGATTACTTACTGAACGATGTCTAAAATTCATTATTATAGTTCATGCACTTCAATCCATTCTTCATCAAATGCAGCATTTAATCCCACTAAATCAGGGGTATGGAACCTGGGATCCAAGGATCCCTTGCTTAATGGCAAAGATCCAGGACAGAAAATAGGTTAGGAACCCCTGCACTACAGAAAGGCTAGAACTATTTTTGGGAAAACATGAAATATCTTATTCTGGGGCAAAGCTGTATTAAGAGAGAGAGAGTGTACAAAACTTCACTGGCCACACATGGTGAATGATTTGCTTTTGATTATCAAAAGTGAGGGAAAATAGCATCCAATCAATACAATACCAGCAAAAAATCAAGAGTAGGCCATGTGACCCTTTCAAGGCTTTTGCATCATTCAATAAGGTCATAGATACACTGATCTCAGTCTTGACTCCGTCTTCCTGTCAGTTCTTATCTCATTGAAAAACTGAAAATCTTTCTCAGCCTTCAATATATTCAATGATTCAGCTTTTACAGCTTGCTGGAGCAGAGAATTCTGAACATACACATCCAACAGAAATAATTTTTTGGACCTGCATTAAAAGGCAGACACTTATTATAAAACTGTTCCCTCTCTTTTCCTTTATTTGTTCATACTTTTGGATCTGAGTGTCACTGGCAAAACCAGTATTCAACTGCCTTTCAAAGGATGATGTTAAGCTGATTTCCTGAACTGCTGCAGTTCTTTTCAAGAAAGACTGAATGTAGTTCTTTTGGTTGGAGATTTCCAAGATATAGATCAAGCAATGTATTTCTAGGTCAGTGTGGTGTTCACTTTGGGGGGGAACCTGTGTCCTCATGTGTCTATTCCCTTGTCACTCTGTCAGACATGTCAATGATTCAAGAGCTGCTGTTGAAGGAGTCGTGGTATGTAGTATTTTGTAGATGGTGTATACTGTGGTCACTGCATGTTTTGTGTAGGGAATGAAGCCTTAGAGTGTGGACAAGGTACCAATCAAATGGACTGCGTTGATCAACACACATCAAAGTTGCTGGTGAACACAGCAGGCCAGGCAGCATCTCTAGGAAGAGGTACAGTCTACGTTTTGGGCCGAGACCCTTCGTCAGGACTAGTGTGTGTTGCTTGAACTTCCAGCATCTGCAGATTTCCTTGGGCCTGCGTTGATGCTTCTTGGTGTTTATCAGAATTTCATTCAGCCGGGCAAATGGAGAATGTTTCATATGACTTGTGCTAATGGTCAGCAGGGACTGAGGGGCCTGTATCCGTGCTGTACTGCTCTGTGACTCTTCCTCTTAATTTACTGTCAGAAAGCCCTTGGATATGAGGACTGAGTCACTCACTGAAGGATGCCCAGATACTGATTTGTGTCCCTGATGTGTGTTTGGTCCAATTGAGTTAGGGATAATATACAAAGGGTGATTGATAATTTCGTGGCCTAAGGCAGAAGGAGTCAATTTTAGAAAACCTAGCACATTCCTTTTTCCTACATTTACACACTTAGTCCAGCAGTCGTGGAGCATATGGATCCCTTCTTTGTAGAAGTCGGCATCTTGGACCTCCAGAAATAGTCCACAGCAGGGGTGATTGATAAGTTCGTGGCCTAAGGTAGAAGGAGATGAGTTATTAACTTCAAACTTTCTACATTTTCACTCAAAGAGTTGAACTGCACGTGCATGTAACGAGAGCTGTATAACTCATCTCCTTCTACCTTAGGCCATGAACCTATCAATCACCCCTGCTGTGGACCACTTCTACAAAGAAGGGATTCGAATGCTCCACGACCGCTGGACTAAGTGTGTAAACGTAGGAGGGGACTATGTTGAAAAATAAATGTGCTAGGTTTCCTAAAATTGACTCTTTCTACCTTAGGCCTCGAACTTATCAATCACCCCTTGTATTTAATAGGATGTTGATCATTGTTTAATTTAGCAATGGTAAAGCCAATGAATATCATAAACAGATTGTTAGATTGGAAACAACAGGAATTCTGCAGATGCTGGAAATTCAAGCAACACACATCAAAGTTGCTGGTGAACGCAGCAGGCCAAGCAGCATCTCTAGGAAGAGGTGCAGTCGACGTTTCAGGCCGAGACCCTTCGTCAGGACTAACTTAAGGAAGAGTGAGTAAGGGATTTGAAAGTTGGAGGGGGAGGGGGAGATCCAAAATGATAGGAGAAGACAGGAGGGGGAGGGATAGAGCCAAGAGCTGGACAGGTGATAGGCAAAATGGATACGAGAGGATCATGGGACAGGAGGTCCGGGAAGAAAGACAAGGAGGGGGGCGGAACCCAGAGGATGGGCAAGGGGTATATTCAGAGGGACAGAGGGAGAAAAAGGAGAGTGAGAGAAAGAATGTGTGCATAAAAATAAGTAACAGATGGGGTACGAGGGGGAGGTGGGGCCTTAGCGGAAGTTAGAGAAGTCGATGTTCATGCCATCAGGTTGGAGGCTACCCAGACGGAATATAAGGTGTTGTTCCTCCAACCTGAGTGTGGCTTCATCTTTACAGTAGAGGAGGCCGTGGATAGACCTGTCAGAATGGGAATGGGATGTGGAATTAAAATGTGTGGCCACTGGGAGATCCTGCTTTCTCTGGCGGACAGAGCGTAGATGTTCAGCAAAGCGGTCACTTCCGCCACCTCCAACGGGATCCCACCACTAAGCACATCTTTCCCTCCCCCCCTCTCTCTGCATTCCTCAGGGATCGCTCCCTACGCAACTCCCTTGTCCATTCGTCCCCCCCATCCCTCCCCACTGATCTCCCTCCTGGCACTTATCCGTGTAAGCGGAACAAGTGCTACACATGCCCTTACACTTCCTCCCTTACCACCATTCAGGGCCCCAAACAGTCCTTCCAGGTGAGGCAACACTTCACCTGTGAGTCGACTGGGGTGATATACTGCATCTGGTGCTCCCAATGTGGCATTTTATATATAGACTGGGAGACCGCTTTGCTGAACATCTACACTCTGTCCGCCAGAGAAAGCAGGATCTCCCAGTGGCCACACATTTTAATTCCACATCCCATTCCCATTCTGACATGTCTATCCACGGCCTCCTCTACTGTAAAGATGAAGCCACACTCAGGTTAGAGGAACAACACCTTATATTCCGTTTGGGTAGCCTCCAACCTGATGGCATGAACATCGACTTCTCTAACTTCCGCTAAGGCCCCACCTCCCCCTCGTACCCCATTTGTTACTTATTTTTATGCACACATTCTTTCTCTCACTCTCCTTTTTCTCCCTCTGTCCCTCTGAATATACCTCTTGCCCATCCTCTGGGTTCCACCCCCCCTTGTCTTTCTTCCCGGACCTCCTGTCCCATGATCATCTCGTATCCCCTTTTGCCTATCACCTGTCCAGCTCTTGGCTCTATCCCTCCCCCTCCTGTCTTCTCCTATCATTTTGGATCTCCCCCTCCCCCTCCAACTTTCAAATCCCTTACTCACTCTTCCTTCAGATAGTCCTGACGAAGGGTTTCGGCCCGAAACGTCGACTGTACCTCTTCCTACAGATGCTGCCTGGCCTGCTGCGTTCACCAGCAACTTTTATGTGTGTTAGATTGGAGATGGTCGGGCCGGTTGGTGGCGCAACGACATCGGCGCCGGATCTGGGTGTGGAGGTTCCCGGGTTCGAAACCAGTCGGGTCCGCCCTGAGTACACTTTCCATCCGTGCCAGGTTGAGTGTCGAGAACGCAACTCGACCTTGTAAAAATAAAGGGAAAATACTGCGGAAGTGTCTGTTTGAGGAGTGGTGCGCCACACAGTCTCTCTCTCTCTCTCTCGCTCCGCACCTTGTAAAAGCCATGAAAAAGACATCATCACGAACGCACAGATGCAAGCACACACACGCAGACGCAGACACAGACGCAGACGCACAAACGCACACGCCAAAAAAAAAGATTGGAGATGGTCATTATCTGTCATTGACTGCAACATGGCACATTTCAGTACATACATATCTGAATGCTGTATAGATCTATGGGAAGTTTAGAGGTTCACAATGGTGCATCTCTTATCTTTGCCTTCACTTTTCTGCAGCTACTTCCTTAAGAATCTAGGATGCAGGCCATCACATCACATTTTGAAGAATTGTCAGTTTCCTTGCTGGCCAGTGGTGTAGTGGCATCTGCACCAGTCTTCAATGTGAGTGATCAGGGTTTGAACCTGGAAGTCTCCTTGCACGCTTTCTATCCATGCTGGGTTGAGTGTCGAGCTAGCAATGTCGTGGTTTCTTGTTTCTCATAAACGACAAGGAGACGTAGAAAACTCGCCAAGACGTTTTAAACTTTAATTTGCAAATCAAAGCTGAGACAATCAGAAAGCTAGTAGCTGACTGTCCATCGAGGCTTGTATACAGCACTTTTTATAGCAATTTCCTATCTTAACTACATTATCATATCCAGTTGGCCTGTGATTACATATCATCAATATATCCGCTCTCAACTTTCCACTATTGTTTTATTCCCCAACTTAATTATGTCCTAGTTTACATTTTAGACCAGGTGTCCTCTCATCCCTAAACACAGTTATTTCTTAATTAGTCTTGTGTTGACATACTGCCACATATTTCATCACCTTACTCGCCACCGTTATCTTTCTACTTGGTTTCATTCTAGTTCGCTTCATGAATTAATAGTGAACAGGTCAAAAGTCATGGCTACATAGTGAATACCTTCTATTGAGCTAGCAGTGGTTACATAGTAAATATAGAAAATACAATGTGTGCATTTGAGTAAATACTGTAATACATAGAAAATACAATGCATGCGTTTACATTTTCCAATATAATCGCCCCTTTGAGATCCACAGGGTCTCATACAGAGAGAGAGAGGACTGAGAGTCTATGCACAAAAGCTCAAATAAAGCCTCGCATTTACTCCCAAATTTGGGTTAAACTATAGTTTCCTGCGCTTAGGACTCAAAGTGTTCTCTCCCTACCTCCCTAGGCCGCTGAGCCAAAAACCCATCCCTTCGTATCTGAGACAGGGAAAAAGACTCAGGAGCCTTCACAGCCTAATCCCCACATATCTCATCTCTCTCCTGTTCGTCTTGCGTGTCTCGTAGACTGTACGAATACATCATCGGTGCTTCCTTCTCTGTAGGGCTTGACCCAACAATTTCCAGGAGCATCGGAAACCGTTTCATTGCAAGCACGCACTACAAGCGACTTGAGGCATGGAAGAAAACAGCTCAGAATGACCACACAGCTTAGCAATACAATACCAATGGTCACTGCAATCTTGGTCAGCCATGCTCCCCATCCTCCTAGTTTACTATTTAACCAGTCAAAGAACTGGTGTCCAAACCCTGCATTTTATTTAACTTCCTTTCTTAGATTTTTCAGTTTATTCATTGGTCTGGTAAATGATCCCTCTGGACTAGTGTTAATCAGTATAAAAGTACAGCACTGTTCCCCAAACATTACACGAACTCAAATAGCCAGTCTAGTACCTGTCTGTTTGTTCCTCTTCACCACTTACCTTGGGTGGCCCACCTGACTGTACCTGCGGGATTGCTCTAGTGCAGTGATTGAGATGATACCAGGTGGAGCGTCCTTCCACTTGAACTGCGGTGGGTGATGCTTTGGTTACTGTAAAGGGCCCTTCCCTTCTGGGTTCGTTCCACTTTCTTCAAAATGCTCGCACGTAGACCTGATCGCCTGGCTTGATTGGTCCTTCCCCTTGATCGATCTCTGGCGCTTTCTGTTTTTCCTGTGCATAATAGACTTATGTATCATAGTTAATTGCCGCATGTATTGTTTTAATTCCAATTCCAATTGTTCCAAACTAGGCCCTTTATATGGTCCTCTCCACTGGGGCACTGGCATGGGCCTTCCGGTTAGCATTTCATGCAGTGTTAGACACGTCATCCGATTAGTCTGCATGCGGTAACTCATTAATGCTAACGGTAGTGCGTCGACCTAATTGAGTTTCGTATCTGCACAGATTTTGTTTAGTTTGGCTTTTAAGGTCCCATTAATTCTTTCCACCATACCCTGCGACTGAGGGTGATACACACATCCAAATCTCTGCTTTATTCTCAGTGCTTGCAGTACTAACTTGACCACTTTTTGGATGAAAGCTGAACCAGTGTCTGAGCTAATTTCTGTTGGTATCCCAAACCTTGGGATCATTTCGTTTGTCAGGAATTTCACCACTGTTCCTGCCCCTTGATCTTTCGAGGGTACTACCTCTACCCACCTGCTGAATCTGTTGATTACTATCAACATGTATCTTTTCCCTCTTACTGTTTTTATTATGTCTACATAGTCAATCACTAGGTGTTTAAATGGCCCTTCAGGCACGGGTATATGACCTATTGGGGTTGTAATTCCTTTCCGAACATTATTCTGCGCGCATACCTCGCAATATGACAATACATGGTCTATTGAAGCCTGTAAATAAGGCGACCAAAATCCATCCTTTTTTAAAAATTTTCCTTATTACTTCCCCCTTTTCACAATGATCTATCCCATGTGCTTCTGAGATCAGGATAGTCAGTAAAGGGGTGGGAGCTACCAGTAGGCCATCTTCCGTGGTCCATAGGTCTTCTGGGTTCTGCTTGCACCCCCCCCTTCGTCTCCACAGTGTTTGTTCTGCCAAAGTTGCCTTTCCCTGTATTTCAATTAAGTCCTCTACCATAGGTTCCGGCTCTAGACTTACCTGGGGTACGATAACAGTGGATGTACACCCAGACGCTTTCCTGGCTGCTTCATCTGCAGCTTGATTTCCCTTTGTTACTGCATCGTTTCCTTTGGACACTAATATCGGCAAAACTATTCCTTTGCTGCCCATCCCTAATCTCACTGGAGCTGTACATTGTGTCAACTGTGTTTTTCCTGAGAACCCTACAGTCTTAATAAATTTTCCTGACATGGGAAGGTGAAGGGCATACTGCGGCTGTACGCAAGTATACGTGGCTCCAGTATCTATCATCACTGGTGTCAGCTGCCCTTCTAACACAACTTGAACAATCGGTTCCTCTTCTGCCTCCCTTGTTATCACTGGGTGGTGTCCCTTCCCACCTGGGTTCTCTGGGCACCCCTAATGTCTTGCATAGGGGTTCACAGGTCCATTCGGCCCTGCGGGGTCTGGTCCTTCCTGCCCATAACCTCTCTGCCCCCCTCCTTGGGATTTCCAGTCCTGTCTGGGCTGCTGTTTAAATTGATCCTGTCCCTGATAGGGTATTTGTGCAAAAGCACCTCCAAAAATGTTTATTATTGGCATGGGGTTTTCTGGGCTCTGTCTTACGGCATGACCGGTCCCTCCATATATTGGCATTTCATTCATTTCAACGGCTGTGCTTAAATCGGTCACTGCTGGCAGCATCTTCTTGCCTTTTTCTTTTTCCTTCTTTTTAAGTTCTTCAAGCTGCATTTGTATCAACTTTCTTTGCACTTCTTCTTGCTGCTCAGTCAACTTTCGTTTGTCTTTTCGATATTTCTTGACCGCATGGACTATGTGGTCCCTGAATTCCTGTGGGGTCATTGTCATCAGTCCAACCACTTCCTCAAGTTTAGACTTAACTTGGGGAGGCATTGCATCCAAAACAGTATTTCGGATCATCACGGTCATGAATGGGTTGCCTTCCACCTCTTGTTCAGTTTCCAGTCTCCACCTTTTCAACTGATTTTCTATATAGGCTGCTGGATTTTCAGTGTCTCCCAGTGCATCCCCTTTCATGGCTTTGGGGTCCATTTTGGGTGGATAGAGCTCCCTGAGGGCCCCCCCATACCCTCTGCCTCACTGTGTCAAATCTGGCCCCATCAATCAGTGTGCTGTCCGCATTCTGTATGCCAGCCACTTCCATCAACTCTTGTAGTTTGGAGGTTCCCATCAGCCTTATCAGCAGCGCCTTTAAATCTCCCATAGCCAACATTTGTCCCGTGGTTTCTTCCTCAAAGGCCCTAATCCACTTCCCTGCACCCTCATGTAGGCTGGGCAGGGTGTTTTTTTAGCCCTTCCAGGTCCTGGGATCCCCAAGGAATATACTGTACTTGTCCCAATCCTTTTACTAACAATGGCATCATTCTCCCTTTCCTTTCCCACATCTCCTGACTCTCCTCCTCGCCTGACTCCCCATCTGTTTCTGAGCACGTTTTTACTGTTTGCCACATGATTCTTTCCGGGGTTTCCTTTCTCCCTTGGCCTCCTCGTGGAGTTCATCCTTTCTGCTTTGAGCTAGCATTTGCTTTGGCCCATGCGAAATCCTCAAACTCTCGTTGGAAATTCAGTCTCCGCTGTAATTCCCTAATCTCTCCCTCTGTTTCTAATATCTGCCTTTTCACTCTCTCTTTTTCCCCTTCAAGGCTCCTGTCTCCTATCCTCTGCCTACACTCTCTCGTACCCTCTCTTTCGCTACTTAACTCTTGCTCTCCCGACAAGTCTCCTTCTGCTCTGGCCTGTTCAGTTCCGTGCCCATATAACAAAGATTTCTCTTCATCCCTTTTCGCTTTTAATTCCTGTAACCTTTTAATCTCTTCTACTATTTCCCTTTTCTCCTGTTCTATCTTTGGCCTGTCTTCTTCTATTACCTTCCGTAGTTCCTCCTGCTCCTTTTCGTGATTCTTTCTTCCCTCCTCGGTATCCCAGACTTTAATTTCTCCATTTAGATCCACTCTTCCTGTTATCATCGGACACTGCTTAAGGGTTTCTTTCTCATAATAGGGAGGAGGTTTTTCTATGTCTTTCAGGTCTGGGTATAGAGCCGAAGCCGGCTCCCTGTTATGCTTTTCCTTTTCTTTATCAGACTGCTTGTTTCGTTTCTCAGTGTCTTTTTCACTTGCTATTAATATACTTCCCATCTTTCTTAACCTTTCTCCCTCCATCCTAAAAAATTTTAACACTTCCATTTCTTGTTCCCTTTTTCCCTCTCTTTTCTTAGATTTATTTTTGGGTTTGTGATTTTTAATTAGCGCTTCCATTTCCTCACATAAGCTTACATCAAATGTTCCTTCTCTTGGCCATTTCGTGACCAGTTCTTTAGTTCTTTTTTCCCATTTTTCTGAAATTTCCACGATCTTACCTTGACACACCGGGAATTTTCTGCTCAATATTTCTACTGCTGTTCCTTTCTCTGTCATGTTGTTCTCTTTTTCCTTTTCCTATTATGGTATTTTTAGAATCTCACGACTTGCCTATTTAATAATATTATTTTTCTAACTCTATTTCTATACCTAGCCTTATGGTTTATCTCACCAGCATCTGAATTATCTATTAAAGTATCATCTCTTATTACGTTCTGCCCTTGCAGACCCCTACTTAGGGCGGTTTCCACAGAACCTTTTCCTTTTACACCTCGCCTATGCAGACCCTTACACTTCTTAAGGCGGTATTCATGAGGATTTTTAATTCTCCTTCCCTGACTGTTCAGACCTTCGTTTTGTGCGAAGCGGTATCCACAGGGACTTACCAACACCACGTGGAATTTTCTTACTTAACTTATTATTACTTTATTCGTACTTACCACCACTGCCGTGCTCTTGATTAATCCTCTGAGCTTCCTTTTATCCCCAATTCTGCCAGACTCTTTGGATTGGAGAGACCCATCGGCAGTGGCTTCACACTTCTGAGTCCCCAGGACCCCCCAAAACCAACAGAATTCTCAGTCCAAATTATCGCAAAAAGCGCTCATCTTTTTTCTTTGGGTGCACCCTTAATTCTGTTAGCCCCGTGAGGGTCCCCAAGGGACCGGGAAGCGTTCCAATCTGCCATTCCCTTCCTCGCGGGTCTCTATCTGATCCTGTTCGTGACGCCAATTTTGTCGTGGTTTCTCGTTTCTCACAAATGACAAGGAGACGCAGAAAACTCGCCAAGACATTTTAAACTTTAATTTGCAAATCAAAGCTGAGACAATCAGAAAGCTAGTAGCTGACTGTCCATCGAGGCTTGTATACAGCATTTTTTATAGCAATTTCCTATCTTAGCTACATTATCATATCCAGTCGGCCTGTGATTACATATCATCAATATATCCACTCTCGACTTTCCACTATTGTTTTATTCCCCAACTTAATTATGTCCTAGTTTACATTTTAGACCAGGTGTCCTCTCATCCCTAAACACAATTATTTCTTAATTAGTCTTGTGTTGACATACTGCCACATATTTCATCACCTTACTCGCCACCGTTATCTTTCTACTTGGTTTCATTCTAGTTCTCTTCATGAATTAATAGTGATTAGATCAAAAGTCATGGCTACATAGTGAATACCTTCTATTGAGCTAGCAGTGGTTACATAGTAAATATAGAAAATACAATGTGTACATTTGAGTAAATACTGAAATACTGTTGAGTAAATACTGTAATACATAGAAAATACAATGTATGTGTTTAAATTTTCCAATAGCAACTCAGCCTCATAAAAGAAATAGACAAAAATGCTAAAGAAACAGCAAGGTCGCCACTTAATGCACCTCAAAGCACGGAGAGGAGCAACAACACCAACTTCCTTCATCTTACTTAGCACTTTATGATGGTTGTAATTGTTTTAAGTTACTTACTTTTCTTTTGAGAATGGATTTTCCACTGTTAGTGAGATCCCAATAATGTGTTCTGTTCTAAACTGAAGAAAATAAAATTTGTGAAATCGGGCAGGAGTAGGCTAACTGATCTCTTGAAAATGCTCCAAAATTCAGTAAGATCATAGCTGATTTGTTTTTGGCAGTTTCCTGTTCTCTCCTTACCTTTTGGCTCCCTTCTCCTTTTCTTTTTGAAACAAGGTTTGTGGTACATTTTCCCAACTCCATTCCCATCTGTTCTATTATTTTCACAGTGCATCTATTTGAATGGGTTCTACACTTCATGCCTACATTTTATGTCTACATAATCAATGCAGTTTTGATTGAGAGTCCCAAATCAGTCCTTTACGAGGAAGAGCTTAACATCTATTTAAATGACATCCAAAATTCCTGTACGTCATTACATCAATTCCAGACTTTTTTTGATATTCTACGTACATATACTGTATATCTGAGGTAATCCGTTGCGAACCAATATTTCTTTTAAACAAACCCTGACATATCTGAAACTAAGCTTTGCAGATCCCATTTGTAGGTCCTACTGCCAAGCTCCAGCCCTATCTGGCTTTCAGCAGTAGGCCTGGCTGAAGTACTGTTTAGCAGCAGAAGGATAGTATCAAGCCTATCCTATTTCCCTCAAACTCTTCCAGTTCCATTAGCATAATCAATGAAACAATATGGTAAATGATTGTATGTCTGAAGCTCACAATATATCCACCACACCTACTGCTTAGGATAATCTCTGTTCAGCCTGTACAATCTTTTTCCTAATATCTCTTGATCCAGTTCAAGTTCAGGTTTATCGCCATGTGACTACAAATACATAACCAAACCAAACAACATTCCTCCAGATCACCAGCATCCACAATACATATTTCACACACAGCATATAAAACAAAATATAACCACAATAAAATGTAGTTCAAAATGCATGTGAAGGTAAACAGTAAAGAGTCCAGTAAACAGTGAACATCTCACTTCCTAGTGACAAAACCTCAGTGGTGGCAGGGTATTCATTAGTATCACAGCTTTGGAGAAGAATCTGTTATCCACTCTGGCGGTCCTAGTCCTGATGCTCTTGTACCTCCTTCCTGATGCAGTGGGTCGAAGAGATTGTGGGATGGGTGGTAGGGATTCTCAACTATTGGATCCTTCGTCTACAGCACTCTGAGTAAAGGTCAGAAATGGCGGTGGGGGCGGGGGTGAAGAAGATCTTGGTGATCTTCTCTGCAGTTTTTACTATCCTTTGTAGGGTCTTGCAGTCCGTTGCCTTGCAGCTTCCGTACCACACAATGATGCAGACAGACAAGTCACAGTCTCGATGATGCTGCTGTAGAAAGTTGTTAAAATGAGAGGGCGGAAGCCTTGCACACCTCAGGTTGTGTAGATGTTGCTGTGCCTTCTTGACTAATTAGGAACTCTGGTTCAGGTTAGATCGTTCATTATGTGTACACCAAGGAACTCAGTGCTCTGCACTCTCTCCATGGCAGCGGCATGGAGAGTGGTCAACCTGCGCCTTCCTGAAGTCCACAATCATCTCTTTTGTCTTGTCCAGCTTGAGATTCAGGTTGTTATTTTCACACCATTTGACAAGCCTCGCTACCTCCTCTCTGCATGCTGACTCTTCATTGTTGCCCGTTAAGCCAACAACGGTTACATCATCAGCGAAGATGCTGATGTGATTTGAGCTGGATCTGGCATGCAGTGTGTCAGCAGTCCAATTTCACAGCCCTGGGGTGTGGGAGTGGGGTGCACCAGGGCACAATGTGATGGAGCTTGAGACGGTGCTTCCAAATTGGACTGACTGTGGTCTCTCCATCAAGAAGTCAAAGATCCGGTTGCAAAGAGGGTTGTTGCGTCCCTGTGAGGACAGTTTACCCTCCAGCCTCTGGGGAATGAGCATGATAAGCGCTGAGCTGAAGTTGATGAACAACATCGTGGCCTATGAGGTATCGTTTTCTAGGTGGAACAGGATGGCGTGGAGGGCCGAAGCTATAGCATCATCAGTGGACTGGTTTGAGCTGTCGAATCAAAAGGGGTAACGAATGAGCATACAGGAGGAAGTTGAAAACCTGG
The DNA here is from genome assembly GCF_963921235.1 of Mobula hypostoma. NCBI lineage: Eukaryota > Metazoa > Chordata > Chondrichthyes > Myliobatiformes > Myliobatidae > Mobula > Mobula hypostoma. The sequence continues at coordinate 55,239,860 of NC_086104.1, read as the reverse complement.
GTGAGTGGTGCCACAACAAAAACCTCTTCCTCAATGTTAGCAAAACAGAGAAGCTGATCAGGAGGGTGAAACCAGAGATCCATGAGCCAGTCCTCATCAGGCAAACAGAGGTGGTGAGAGTCAGCAACTTTAAATTCTTGAGTGTTATCATTTCAGAGGACCTGTCTTGGGCACAGCACATAAGTGTAATTATGAAGAATACAGCACCTCTACTTCCTTTAGGTGACACCTAAAAATTTGACAAACTATGGATGTATGGTGGAGAGTATATTGACTGGCTGCATCACAGCCTGGAATGGAAACATCAATCCCCTTGAATAGAAAATCTGACAAAATGTAATGGATTCAGCCCAGTGCACCAGGGGTAAAAGCCCTCCCCACCATTGAGCACATCTTTACAAAGCATTGTCGCAGGAAAGAAGCATCCATCGTCAGTGAATCCTACCAACCAAGTCATCCTCTCTTCTCATTGCTTCCATCAGGAAGCATCATGGTCTGCATTGGGGTCCCTTTAAATTTACCTTGTTTATGTTATGATCCGGACCGTTGATCCCCTGTTTTCCTGTGTCCCTCGACTTTGGTGATTAGAGGCAATTAACGCTCGGCTGAACCGGTAGTTTATAGTCTCCGGCTTTCAGCCGTTTGGCGCGGGAGCGTCTGCAAAGTCATCAAAGGCACGCTGTGCTGATGTTATCTGGCCGGAACAAGCCTGGTCTGCCAAAGCGTGTGCCGGTAATTCACCCTTCCTCACCGGAGCAACCCTGTCCAGTTACCTTGCCAAAACGAGCCTGCAAAGATTCCTCACCGAGGTGGGTCTGTCAGTAAACCCGCCGGAGGGAATCAAGAACCGCTGTCTACTGTTCCCTGGCTGAGTCGAGAGCTCGCCACTACCCGGAGGCTCCAAGTCAAGTCCTGGCTCCGGCGGCATTCAATTTCCAAGTCAAGTCCTGGTCCTGGCAGCATTCTAGCACCAAGTCAAGTCCTGGCCCTGGCGGCATTCAAGCACCAAGTCAAGTTCTGGCCCTGGTGGCTTCCCAGTTCTGAGTCAAGTCCTGGCCCTGGCGGTCTGTGATTCCTGTCCTACCCCCTTGTCTCAATCCCTCCTCTGCCCCTCTCGCCTCTAGCCCTCATCTGCAGCTCCCGCCTGCACTTCAGTCTAGTTCCATTGCCAGAGCTAGATAGGTACTGTCTGGTGTTCATACGTGTTGGTCTTCTCTTGTCTTGTCCTCGCCTCTGTGGGGTAAGTCAGGCCGTCTTGCCATTGCTCCGCGGGGGGTCATGTTTTGTCTTGTCTGGTTCTCACCTCCGTGGGGTAAGTCAGGCCATCTTGCTGTTGCCCCACGGGGAGTCATGTCTTGTCTTGTCTTGTCCTCGCCTCTGTGGGGGTAAGTCAGGCCGTCTTGCCGTTGCCCCGTGGGGGGTCATGTTCTGTCTTGTCTTGTTCTCACCTCCATGGGCTAAGTTAGGCCGTCTTTCCATTGCCCCGTGGAGGGTCATGAGTCCCAGCCCTATGTCCTGTACCCAAGGAGGGGTCCCGACTCTGTGTTTTGTGTATGTGTCCATGGTTCCATGTACCTGCTCTCCCAAGACCGAGGCTCTGTGTTCCCATGTTCCTCCTCTCCCTAGTCCATGTTATGTCCATGCCTGGTTCTGGGGTCCGAGTCCAAGGCAAGACCCAGGTACTGGGTCCTTGCCCAGTCTCAGGCTTGGAGTCCATACCTTAGCCACTTCATGTCTCCTCTAGTTCTGGGAGCCGATTCCGAGTCCTAGCCCAGACCCTTGGTCCCAGCCTAGTCGTAGTCCTCAGTCCTTGTCCAGTTTGCTACTCATGCTCCTGCCTAGCTCTCCTGATATTGAACAATAAACTAAATTTAATTAACCTCACAAGATGTGTCTTGCATTTGGGTCCACCCTTGCTCCCTATGCCCCTACCATTGTGACAGGAGGAAGGTACAGGAACCTCAGGACTCACAACACCAGGTTCAGGAACAGTTACTGCCCTTCTACCACTGGGGATAACTTTACTCAACTTCACTTGCCCCATCATTGAACTGTTACTTATTATCATTATTACTTCTTTCTTTTTGTATTTGCATATTTTATCATTTTTGCACACTGGTTGTACGCCCAGTCAGTGTGGTCTTTATTGATTCTATTATGGTTATTGGATTTATTGAGTATGCCTGCAAAAAAATTGAATCTCAGGGTTGTACGTGGTGACATACAGTATATGTACTCTGACGATAAATTTACATTGAACTTTGAACTTTTAAAAGGGGGAAAGGGGTTTCCCTTGATGCCACATCATTCAAGATGTCAAATTGTACATAAAAGTCAATCAGCCTATTAGGAAAGGAGGTAGCATTACCGTTGGATGTGCAGTGCAGACTTGTAATTTGTTATGGTTTTTGTATATCTTGCTACAAGCGCCATGGTGTCACAATGGTGTCTGTGAATTTTCTGTGAGTACACTCACCTTTTCTTCCTGATGACAAAGGAGACCATGGCTCTTGCTTACCTTATCTGAAGGTTTATCCCCTGATCCTCTGATTCCTAATAAATGAATAAATAATACATTAATGAGCCTTGGTTTCTGATTGCTATTATAGTGTAATGGTTAATCACAGTAGTATCAATGCACTTTCCTATGTAGCCAGTTACCAATCCCGCATATTCACCAATGTTCACGAGGTGATCAGAGGAAGCTACCTCCCAGAATATGCCCCAGTTTGTGCTTTCAAAACAGTCCTACAGCACTGTGGTGGCACCTTCTGGCAAGGTCCTTACCTTCTTGTAAACCGGTTTGACTTGTTTGACCAGTAGTCTGTATGTGGGGATCAGCAAAACTGCTATGTGGTCTGAGTATCCGAGGTGGGGGGAGCCTTGTAGGCTCTGTGAATGTTGATATAGACCAGGTGTGGTACATTCTCTCCTCTGGTTGCGAATTTGACGTGCTGGTAGATCTTTGGCAGGGCTGTTTTTAAGTTGGCATCTCTCTCTTGCCTTTGTCTCACACACTGGCATCCCAAATAATCGTCGATAGTGTCCAAAATATCTTTGTTGCTGTTCAGTAAGACAAGGGCGAGGAAAAGAGGCATCAGCTAAACAATCTTTACTTAGGATCGGCACAACTCAACTGGCTGCAGGAGCGGGCATGCGAATGTATGAAAAGTCATATGACACGGTACAGACATTTCTTCAAGGTACTCACAATCATATCAATTACAAAAATGTCAAAGAGCAAAGCATAATTGGTAAGTCTAGAAAACCTTGTCATCGGGATTGGGGGGTGTTGAGGGAAGAATATACCTTTTTTGAGGATTCATCCATTAGATATATGAAGTATAAGCAAATTCATGGCTAGAGGGAAGAGAAAGGCAATAGAATTTATTTTGAAATAGTACTGTAAAGATTTGCCATACATTTTTGTGTATTTAATATTTCAGTAATATTGTAAATATATTGTTTGATTAGGCATTCTTGTCTATTTAAATAATTGTAAAAGTAGGTGAATTGCGTACGTCATGACACTACCATGTGATATGTACGCGCTCATTTAAAGTAAAAATGAAGTAGCGGCTCTCTTGTTTTCCTTTCAATTAGTTTTTTTGTTTTGGAGTTACAAAACAAAACAGTGGCAATGAGATATTTTCAAATCTATCCATTAAGGCACAGTGAGATGTTCAAATTTCAAAGAAGTGCAGTGAGAAATGGCTGAGTAAAAAAAAAGTGCAGCGCAAGCTTCTTTTAAGAGGAAAGATAATGAGTAAAAATAAGGCAGAAAATGAATAATTTCATGGGTTCATTAACAGTGAGTAGTGGGTGATATTAATGATCAAAAAGCAAGCAGAAATGGCTAGCTACATTGGAAGGATTGATGTGTTTGGCTACACAAAAGCTGTTGTATATAGAATGACTTGAGCAGTATTTTAAAGAAAATGGAGTAGCCAACAAAAAACGAGTACCCGTTTTGCTAAGTGCATTTGGTAGAAAAGCATACAATTTGCTTCAAAATTTGACTGCTCCAACCAAACCAGGTGAAGTGAGTTTTGCTGATACAGTGAAAATAACACAGAAACATTTGAACTGAAACCGTTGTTGTTAGCGGAATGCTTTAGGTTTCATAAGTGGAATCGAAAGGAAGTGGTGTCCATTTCAGTCGATGCGGCTGAATAAAAGAAGTTGTTTGGGGTTGTCAGTTTGGTAATGGGCTATATGATGCCCAAAATGTTTGCTTTGTTTGTGGAACTTTAGAAGAAACTATTAAAAAACAGCCCCCCAGTTGAAAGACAACTTACATTTAAATTAGCAGTTGAAATAACTGTGTCAATGGAAATAGCAGACAGAGATGCAATTGAGTTGCAGTCAGGAATGAAAGCGAGCATGAACAAAATTACAGCTTCTAGACCAGGGGTTCCCAATCCAGGGGTCATGGATCCTTTGCTTGTCCATATTATAAACAGGTTGGGAACCTCTGATCTAGACGAATGCCAGTCTGGCCAAACAATTTGTGCATCCATTGTGGCATGGGCTCACTTACAGTAGACAAATGTGGGTTTAAAGCTGAAACTTGCAGAAAATGCTTCAAAGTAGGAGACATACAAAGAGGATGTCAGGCAGACAAAAATAAATGGACCACCCAGGGAAGGGAAAAAAAGTAAAAAGTCAAGTTGTAGTTTCAAAATGAGCACTAATTTGCATGTTGTTGATAAAAAATCTGATAATGCTGGGAGTGATGTAGGACTGGCTAGTCTTGAGATCTACAATATAAAGACTAACAATAGACAAGCAAGATGGCTTACACCAGATGTGAAAGGCAAATTAATTTAAATGGAATTGGACACTAGCTTGGCTGTTTGTCTTTTTAAAAATGAATTTGAACGGCATTTCAAAGGTGCAGAACTGAAGTCTGCAAATACCTAACTAAGAGTTTTACTGGAGAAAAGATGGCTCCTGTGGAATGACATTTGTAACAGTGAAATACAGCCACGAACAAGCCACATTGGGCTTGTATGTGGTGAAAACAGGAGGGCCAGCATTGTGGGGATGTGAGTGGCTGAGACAACTACAACTTGATTGGAGCTCCATCCACCATTTGCATGGCTCATTTCCTGTAAAAGAGTCAACTGAAAGCAAATTAATAAAGGTACTGGATGATGCTACAAATGTTCCCATGCTGTACACCATGAACCATTGCCCAACAGAGGGCAAACAGATGTTGGTGTCAACCTCTGTGCCTCTGGTGGGAAAAGGAAGGACAATGTTGCTCAGAGGAGTTGTGAAAGTGATGAAAGCAGTGGTCCAACAATAACAGATTTTGTAGGCAACACATCCGAGAATGCTTCTGGTATGTTAATCAAGCAGCTACTTGCAAAATGTGGCTTAGTTTTAACTTGAAAGAGAGCTCAAGTTGCAAGCATTCAGCTTTTGTGAGTATAAAGAACCAGAATTACTCTACGTGCATTAAGGCTATTGCATAAACTTCAAGTGGGAGACAAAGAAACTGCTTGTAAAACTAGATTCAAAGACCAAAGCCTGGTTTGATGAATCAAATGCCAAAAGGAAAAGGAAAATACCCTAGAATGCACCTTCCCAAGATTAAGATGCACATCCTAGAAAGAAGATAAAGGAAAAGAAAGAGGATGACATTACTACAATGGAATTGGAAGAGGATAAACAAGAACTAATTTCTTGAGAAATTAGCAAATTCAGAGATACCCACAAGAAACTCGAGAAAAAATGGAAGCGAGAGAAAGAAAGGCAAGTAAAAAGGAAAGAAGATATGAGGAGAAAGAATATGTGAGAAAGAGAGGAGGAACGTGAGAAAAAAAGAGTGGGAATGAGACCGTAATAGAGATCATGAAAGAAGCAAGGATCGAAGTAGATCCAGAGGGAAAAGCTGAGAGAAGGAAAAGAAATATGTCCAGAGCTGTCAGAACCACTTCCTGCAGCTTCTACAACAACCACAGAAGAGGCTTCAGAACTTGAGATTGCTTTCACTGCCACAAGTCTCAGCTGCCAAGCAGAGTGATCCCCATGTCAGGAAAGATGTAATCACACAAGAGCAAGAAAGCCTTCACACCAATTAAATCTTTAGGCCTGAAGAGAACAACTTAAAATTCACTATGCTGCGGATGTCTGTATAGTGGTTCTATTATTTAGTATACTGTGTGTAGAGGTTGAGATGCATTCTATATCAAGTTGGAATTTATAGCTAAGCAGGGAGGAGTGTGGTGTTTTTAATATTTCAGTAATATTTGAGTAATACTGTTTGAGTAACATTGTTTGATTAAGCATTCATGTTCATTTAACTAATTCATTCGGGGTTATAAGTAAAAATAAGTGAATTGCATACGACATGATGTTATCACGTGATACATGCGCACCTTGCTTGAAATAGAAACAAGGTATGCGACTATTCTCCCGGCACCCTTGTTTTCCTTTCAATTAGTTTTTATGTTTCGAAGTTACAAAACATAACATAAACATGGCCTTTCTACTTGCTTTGAACCTCTGTAGCCTTATGGGAAGCTGGAGATTTCAGGTCATTGATTCTTGCTTCGAGACAAGCATTCAAAGCTCATTGGGTTCTAACATTCAAGGATATAAAGATTTATTATTATGCTCTACAGCAGAGCATTGCATGTGTAAACATTTATTTTAATCAATCTGCATTCAAGTGCAGAAAGTTAAGCTTCAGTTGTAATTATCTGTCATCCACCCATCAGACACCATTGATAAAATGCAATCAAATAATACTTCATATATCATACTTTGGAATAGCAACTTCAGTTGTCAGTTCAGCATAAACTATGAAGCCATAGGAAACAAAAACAATATTGAAAAGAATATCAAATTTGGAATTTGATTGCACAGTGTATAAACTGGAATGGATAGGTTACCATGTGCAGATTAAGACATTAAATACATAGGAGATGACTGACAGTCAGATTGATAGATCACTGGAGAAAAGCCTGGAAAGAATTTTAAGAAGAGAAATCAAGAGGGCTGAAGGTTAAAGCAGCATTTACATCTTTTTAAAGATGTCCATCCACCAATATCTTATTTCTTTCCTGTGATGAACACATTTCAGTACTCGTTAGTGGTTCTGCATTGTGGCGGGACCAGTCAGGAGAAAGCGGGAGGTGCGGTCAGCCAGTCACACAGGTTTCAATTCAGGCCCATTTGAAATGATGTTTCTTGACCTGTTGCCTGGTATAGAACTGTTTTATGACCTTCCACATCGTCCATTCCTCAACTAACTATGAAATTGCCCGTGTTGACTCCATTTTCAGGATATGCAAATCATACCTGTCATCTTATGTGCTGATTACTTAATTGCCTACAGAATTTCAGAGCTTGGTACTACATTGTATTGTGTATTGCATGCCTGGTATCCTTGGTCTGCTGTTTCTTCCATAGCCATTGGTTCATCCAAGCTATTCTAGTTTTAAGCAAGTCTGAAATGATTTGACTGTCACTCAGCGCTGAAACCACTTTTTTTAGCACTGGCAGAGAATTCATTTTCTGACTGCATGATTAGCTTACGGAGAGCTCAAAGGTTCTGACCTTGGCTGGGTGGGCACCCCTTTTTAAAATATATGGTTTTGGGTGCTTACCTTAATTCTCATCCTTTCCGTATGGATGATGAAAGAGGATAATTTAATAGTCCAATAATTTCATTTACTATCAGAGAAATGTATGCAATACACATCCTGAAATTCTTGTTCTTCACAGATATCCACGAAAACAGAAGAGTGCCCCAAAGAATGAGTGACAGTTCAAATGTTAGAACCCCAACCCCCCCTCAAACTCCCCTTCCCATGTACAAGCAGCAGCAAAGCAACGACCATCCCCAACCCACTCACTTCCACAAAAAAGCATCAGTACCTTCTACCCTCCAAGCAAGCAATAGCAAATTCCCCAAGAAAGACCATGACCTGCAGTACAACAAAATCGAATCATTCATCCTACAACTTGACATGCCACAGGCTTTCTCTCTCTCTCTCTCTCTCTGTCCCCTAATAAAGGGAAAAAGAGGTGTCCCCTTTCACAGTGATAGTGGAAGCAAAACAAAATAGTTTGCTGATTTACGATGATAAAGTCTGCCACTCTGCTTTTTATTCCTGAGTTCTACACATGAATTGGCAACAAACTCCCCACGAATGAGAGAGAGAGTGCGATTCATCAAGTACAGAGCCTCCAACAGCTGATCCACTGCTGCCGATGTTTCACTTTCTCCTGTGATGCCTTAGTTTGTAGCACTCGCATAGAATCGGCCCATCCACGAGGTCATGAAACCTCGGAACCCCGACAGTGCGCTTGTCTTCTAGGCCGCGTGTTTGGGACTTCAAAAAGCGGCTGGTTGTGAGCCCCTGGGCGTGGGGGCTCAGAACGGAAATCTGAGTGTAACTCCAGGTCAGGATCCTCAACAGAACCCTATCCTCACTGAAAAGGGGAAAGAGCGACATCAAAGGGAGAAATTAAGCTGTTTCCGCAGAAGAGATTGAAGGAGTCGCTGTTCAGCGCCATTGTAACTCCGCCCTTAGTTACAGAATGGACAATATCAGCTAATTTTGAGATCATTTTGCCTCATGTTGCCTTTCCTCAACTGGCCACTATTCCATCTACTTTTTAGGCTCTTTGTCTCCATGGGAGGTGTGTATATGGATGAAGCTTCTCCTTGGTTTTACCTGGTGACTGATGTCATGGTATCAGACAGTGCAGCCGGCCTGCATTACGTGTAGGAAACTGGCATGGGACAGCAGTAGAGGCCAGTGTTGGTCAACCATGACCAACTGATTGACACAGCAGGCTTGAGAGCCCTGGTAGTCACTTTCTGCTCCTTGTGTTGCTAGGTTATATCAGAGCAACAGGAAAGGCCCAACTTGCGATTTGGTATCACCCACAGTCTGAGACACAGCAGCAGATCAGCACAAGCTCTGCCTGGTTTAAAATGAGCCTATTTGGTGCTAATTGCTCTCCTTTGGTGAACAAGAACAGTTTCAGTATGGGATACATTTGAAGTATGGAGAGGTGACAATGTAATGACTGTGGTCAGCCTACCTGAGGCACAGTATGCACCAATGGCATGGGGTTAAACGAAACGAGGGTCAGAAGAGATGTGGCACCATGGCACAACCAGTGGTGCTGCTGCCTCACTGCTTGAGTGACCTGAGTAAAAGAGGAAATTGAAAGACTATGGAACATAAACAGGATATACATTGTCCCAATTATAATATCTACAACTGCTATCATCCCAAAGTCACTACGCAATAGCATTAAACATTTAGGGCAACACAGCAATATCTACTGTGTATAAATCTTCGGAAAGCCACAATACTAAACACCACCAGAATAATACCAAAGTTCCCAGCAATTGAGAAATGAATGTGCTTAGCTATGCCCATACCTCAGGTTTTACCAACTTGAGTTGAGAAAAAATATAAAATAATTATAATAATAATAATAATATACTATAATATACACATGGACAATTTGGAATTATATGCTCCTGCATCAGTAAAGCTAAATTGATTAATTCAAATAGTAGAACTACTTTTGAATGATATAAACACAAACTTTGCACTAGATAAATACAGAACATTAAAACATAAGGGAAGGTAGAATAGAGCTAATAGAATACAGAACAGAGCAGCAGAGTACAATACAACTGATTGATGAATAAATATCTGGGATATCTCCAAGCAAAGAAAATAGATCATAGTGTGTGATAAAAGGAAAACTTCTGACTGAATTTCCTTCAAGGCTTAAGAAAATCTGCCAACAGAGCTCAATAGTAAAAATATAACAAAGGCAATAAACACTTCCACTATACTCATATTAATGAATTATTTTGGCATAATATCTTGGTCCAAAACTAATCTGAAAAATAAGAACTGAAATGACAGGTTTTAGAAAACAGTATGTATACTCAGACGTGATTAGGTTAACATTACCTCAGACAGAAGGAGGAAGAGGAATAACAGACATAAAAAATTTACACAACAGTCAGATAAAACTTCTAAGGATAAATTTTCATCAACAAAAACTGGATTCAGCACTGCACACGAGCATATGCAATTCTGATAAGAAGTGCACATGACTAAACTTAAATGAAAGCACAACCCATAAAAATTAAATGATCACTACAGAAGAACAAGTTATCCAATGGAAGAGCATAACCCTCCATGGAAGATGTTGAACAACACACATCAAAGTTGCTGCTGAACGCAGCAGGCCAGGCAGCATTTCTGGGAAGAGGTACAGTCGACGTTTCGGGCCGAGACCCTTCGTCAGGACTAGATGAAGGGTCTCGTCCCGAAATGTTGACTGTACCTCTTCCTAGAGATGCTGCCTGGCCTGCTGCCTTCACCAGCAACTTTGATGTGTGTTGCTTGAATTTCCTGCGTCTGCAGATTTCCTCATGGAAGATGTTGATCTGAGCAGACCAGATGTTGACGAGGAAGCACCGAATGCCTGGCTCAGAGTTGGAGACCTCTTCCCAGAAACAGGAGGGTTCCTTGTGGCAATACAAGACCATGTGGTTAATATTAAAAATTATCAAAAATACATTATAAAAGACCAATAAACTCAGAATGATAAATGCAGAAAATGGAGACAGAGGCGGACTTAAGATGGCGCTAAACAGCGACTCCTTTGTTTGCATCTTCAGAAACAGCTCTATTTCCATCTTTAATATCTTTATTTTTCCCTTTCAGGGTTCTTTTCAAGATCCTGACCTGGAGTTACACGCTGACTTCGGTTCTTTGTGGGAATGGGACCCACTCTCGGGGTTTCAGGACCAGCCGTTGTTCGGCACACCAAGGGGTTGGCCTAAGAGTTGGCCTAGTGTTTGAAAGCCTAAGATCTCGGGGCTCTGGAGACAGGTGGATCGAGGGTCAGTATCTCATTAGGAGACTCGTGTGCCATCGGGGAGGCCAGAAAATCTTTCACTGTGGGCCCGAAGACCCGAGATCTTTGCGCTCTTCGGGCACAAAGCTCATAAAAAGCGACAAAATGGACTTTTTAACATCGTAAACCAACGGGTTGTTGTTATGTCTCCCGCTCACTGTGAAAATGGGGGACACCTCCCTCTCCCTTATTAGGGAGAGAGAGACCCTGTGGGTTGCCGAATGCTAGATGAATTGCGATAGTCTATGGGGTAACTGCAAGGTCTGTGTCTTTGCTATCGCTTAGCTCAAGCTTGTGATTGGTAGCAGGTGCACTTTTTGTTTTGTTGGTGGGGGGCGGGGGAATTATTGTTCGCCACAACTTACACGTGGGAGGGGGGAGCTGGGGGGGGTACTTTGGGGTTCTCACTTTTAACTGCCATTCATTCTTTGGGACCTTTCTCTGTTTTCATGGATGTTTTGCGAAGAAAAAGCGTTTCAGGATATATGTTGTATACATTACTCTGACATTAAATTGTACCTTTGAACCTTTGAACCTTTGAAAATGCAAGAGAAACCAGAAACAATCCAATGCATCATGAGCTCCTGCAGCAGTTTAACTCAATCTGATTACTTACACAGGCTCAATCAAGTAGTAAATGTCATTCATCAAAATCTTACTTTAAAATACAAACTCATAAAAGAAACCATACTTTACTATAAATACAAGCCTGATGCAAGTTTTAGTCATAGTCCCACAAATTATATTACAACTGATTGGTTATTACAGACAGGATAATGCATAATAACTATCCAGATATAATGATACACCATAAACAAGCAAGAACAACTTACTTGATAGTTATAGCCATTCCAAACACCCATAATAGACAGAAATCAATAAGTGAAAAACACCAGAAATTTATGCTAAATCAAAAGAAGAAATTGAAAGGCTATGGATCATGAACAGGGTATGCATTATCCCAATAATATCTACAACTGGTATCATCCCAAAATCATCACACAATAGCATTAAACAATTAGGGCTACACAGCAATATCTATGTAAATCTTCAGAAAGCCACAACATTAAATGCCACTAGAATAATCCGAAGGTTCCTGGCAACTAAGAAATGGGTGTGCCTGGCTATGCTTGAACCTCAGGTTTTAACAGCCTGAGCTGAGAAATGTTTTAAAAAAATAACAACAATAATAATAATAATTATTATTATTGAATTAAAAAAAATAAAACATATTTATTTCTTAAATAAATAAATATCGAGAATATGAGATGAAGAGTCCTTGAAAGTGATTCCATTGGTTGTGGGAACCTTCAAACGATGAGGAAAGTGAAGTTGACTATAATTATGCACTTTGGTTCAACACCCTAATGATTGAAGGATAGTAACTGTTCGTGAACCTGGTGGTCTGGTGTAGGTCCTGAGGCTGCTGTACCTTGTTCCTGATGGCAGCAGCGAGAAGAGATTGTGATCTTAGAGGTGGAGGTCCCTGATGATGGATGCTGCTTCCCTGTGACAACGCTCCATGTAGATGTGCTCAGTGGTGGGGAGGGCTTTACCATGATGGACTGAGCCATTACCACTACTTTCTGTGGGATTTTCCATTCATAGGCTTGGTGCTTCCATACTGGGCTGTGGTTGCTCTCACATGCTGGGCCCAGGACAGGTACTCTAATGTGATAACACCAAAGAACTTAAAGTTGCTGACCCTTTTCACCTCTATTCGCTTGATAAGATTTGGCTCATGGACATCTGGTTTTCTCCTCCTGAAGTCAATATTCAGCTCCTTATTCCTGCTGTTGCTGAGTAAGAGGTTGTTGTTGTGGCACCATTCAGCCAGATTTTTAATCTCCCTTCCATATTCTGATTTGTCACCAGCTTTGATATGACCTACGGCAGTAGTGTTCAGCAAACTTGAATGTAGCATTGGAGCTGTGTTTAGCCACCCAGTCATAAGTGTAAAGTGAGTAGATCAGGGGGCTAAACACGCAATCTTGTGGTGCAGCTGGGCTGATAGAGGTTGTGGAGAAGATGTTGCCAATTTGAACTGACTGGGGTCTGCAGGTGAGGAAATTGAGGATCTAATTGCACAAGGAAGTATTGAGGCCAAGGTCTTGAAGCTTATTGATTAGTTATGAGGGGATGATAGTTTGAATGCCAAACTGTAGTCGATAAAAAGCATCCTGATGTTCCAGGGTTGAGTTGGTTGATTGTCAAATAGTGTTAAATTCGGATAGTTTGTTACTCTTAAATTAGGAGGAAAATATGTCATAAGAATCTGCACTAATATTTGTAGTAATGGCAGTCAAAGAGTTAAAGGCAACCATAATTGAGAAAAGAATAAGAAATGTTTTCAGTTTGAACCAACATTCAGGGGTTGCTACATGCAGGGCTAGTTAATAGTCTGTGAAATTCTCTGAGAATTCAAGGAAGTACAAACAAGAAGATTGATAAGTCTTAGTGAAAGAAGTTTGTCTCCAGAATTGATTGATAACAGTATTCAGAACCAGGAACTGTTTTGAGAAACCACTGGTGCCAATTTAAACTTTATGAAGGAAATATCATTACAACTGGAACAAGACCAGCATAAGATCAAGGAAAATACTCCAGGGAAACAGTTTCTCAGCTTCACTTGAGAGGTAGTAACACATTGAAAAGCTTGCTTACTTTAGTAAGGCCCAAAACATCAGAGACCTAATAACTTATTAAGTGACCAGCTGCTTATTGAAATAAGAAATAGTTGGTCCATTCTATGACATCTCACAGTATCTAGTGGGTCAGCAGCAGGTAGAAGAACCGATGTTACTATGGCACTAAGACACACTGTAACTAGAAGACTAAGTTAGGGAAGAGAAATATCTAAGTAACTGTTTATGTGATCAAGTAAAAATGAGGCCCTTGTATGAACTACCAGAAGCAATCAATTCCAAGACCCTCTGTATCTGACTGGCTGAGTGGCAATAACTAGGATGCTTCATGGAGTGCATTTAATATTTCAGAAATATTTGAGCAATATTGTAAATATATTGTTTGATTAAGCATTCTCTCTTTCTTTTCATAATTCATCATGGGTTGTCAGGTTGCCAGGAAATTATCAGAGAGTTGTTAGTTTAGTGATGGGCTTAATGATGCACTGAATGACCATTTAGTTTGTGGAATCTTGCAAGAAAGCATTCAAAAATGGCTCCTAATTGACATACAACTTATTTTTAAAAAAGAATTGAAATTGCTGTATCAATCGAAACAGCAGCCAGAGAAGCAATTGATTTGCAGTAAGGAATAAAAGCGAGCATGAACAAAAATTGCAATGTCTAAACAGGAAATTGCCTGACCAAGTAAACAGTGTTATATTTGTGACAGGGACTCATATACACCAGACCAACACAGGTCGAAAGGCGAAACTTGAAGATAATGCAGCAAAGTAGGATGCATTCAAAGAGCATGTTGGGCAGAGAAAAATAAATGGACTGCACAGGGAAGAGAAAAACCTAGAGTCTCAATTTGCATTTTCATAAAGAGCACTAAGCTGCATGTGGTTGATAAAAATTTGATAATGATGAGAGTGAAAAAGGCCCAGGTAGCCTTGAAATTTTAATGCGAAAAGTAACAAGAGACAAGTAATAAGGCTTATGACAGAAGTTAACAACAAATTAATTAAAAATGGAATTGGACACTGGCTTTGCTGTTTCAGTCATTCCAGAAAATGTGTTTGCATGTCAGATAATCCAACGAAGAACTTATATTGGAGAAAAGGTAATTCCTGTGGGAATGACATTCGTAACAGTGAAATACAACAACCAACAAGCCACATTGGGCTGGCCTGTGGTAAAGCAGGGGGGCCAGTATGGTGGGGCTGTGATTGGCTGAGATAACTATAACTTGATTGGAGATCCGTATATCATTTGTATGTCGCATCCTCTGCCATACTGTCAACTGAAAGCGAATTAAGAAAGGTTCTGGATGATGCCCCATCAATGTTCAAGGATTTCATTGGAAAACTCAAACATATCAAGGGTAAAATAATGTTAAATGAAAAGACCACACCTAAGTTTTACCAAAGCCCATCTGGTTCTTTATACCACCTGTGATAAAGTAGGCAATGAGTCAAATCACATGAAGGCTGAAGAAATTCTTTACAAGGTTGACTGGAATCCATGGGCAATTCCACTGGTCCCAGTAGCCAAGAAGGATGCATCTTTCAGGATCTGTGGTGATTTTAAGGCCACCATCAATCCAGTACTGGAAGTAGATCAGTACCTTCTCCCCAGGATAGTGGATATCTGTGCAATCCTTTTTGGAGGAAAATACTTCAGTAAAGTGGACTTAGCTAAGGCCTACCTACAGTTGGAGATGGAAGAAGATTTCGAAAGTGTTTCTCACTACAAGCACTTACTAAAGGTTTTATTTCTATAATTGGCTCATTTTTGGAGTAGCATCTACACTTACTCTTTGGCAGAAAACTATGGACTAGGTGCTACAAGGATGCCCAGCCACTCAATGCTAACTTAATGACATCATTGTTACCAGTAAGGATGACGAGGAACATCTCTAAAACCTCAAGACAGTGTTAAAAATATTGGAAGATTATGGGCCCAGAGCATGACGCAACAAGTGTGACTTCTTTAAACCAAGCATCACTTACTGTGGTCACACTACTGATGTGCAAGTATCACGCAAGTGTGCTGAGAAAATTCAAGCAATGCCCCAAGGCCAAAGGACTGCCACAGGTGTGGTTATTTTTTAGGATTTGTCAAATACTATAACAGGTTCCTGTCAGACCTGGCTACTGTTCTCCACCCCTTGAACTCATCACTACAGATCGGGAAAAAATGGCAATGGATAAAGTAGCACGAGGTAGCTTTCTGAAAGGTAAAGGAGATAGTAAACGTTAGACACTGTACTCACACATTATGATCCACACTGTCCAGTAAAGCTTGCTTGAGATGCCTCACATTATGGTATAGGTCCAGTCATGTCACCTACTGTAAGTGATGAAAGTGAACACCCCATAGTCTTTGCATCACATTCCCTTACTGCTGCAGAGAAAAATTACACACAGCTTCCTTGAGTCTGGTTTGGGGTATAAAACGTTTCAATCAGTACTTGTATAGGATAGAGTTAACCCTTATTATTGATCATCAACCACTAGTGCCCATTTTCAACCCACGGAAGGGTGTTTCTTGGAGGACTCCATTACAAGATTGAATTCAACAAGAGGATGACTAATTAGGGAAATGCTGATGGATTGTCCCATTTACACTTGGAAAAGGAAATACCTGAAAAACTTTCAACAGAGGACAATCCTCTTGACATTTTACCAACGCTGAGATGATCTTCGCCTTGATGCGGGGTTGTCTTATGCAGCGATTTAGAGTTGTCGCATCATCTGAGCTGAGAACTAAAGTGCTGGAGAAGCTACAAACAGGTCATCTGGACATGGTCAAAATGAAAGCATAGGCTTGAGGCTTTGTCTGGTGGCCTGGGATGATCAGCAGATTGAGCAGCTTGCCATGCACTGTGCAGGATGCCAATGTGTCCTGAAGATGCCAAGAGCAGCACCTCTCTATCTCTGGGAATGGCCTGCACTGCCCTGGCAAAGGTTTCATGTGGATTTTGTCAGATCATTCATAGGCATAAATTTCTCCGCAGTAGTGGATGCAGCTACAAAGTGGGCAGAAATGTTCCTAATAGGCTTCACTACAACCTTACATGCTGCTGATGTGTTGAGAAGCCTCTTCTCAAGGACAGGTGTTCCAGAACACTTAATGAAAATGGACAATAGTTTTTTTTTTCACAACAGTTTCAGTCATTCCTGAAAATGAATGGAATAAGATACATCACCCAGCTACAAATGGCTTGGCGAAAAGTATGTGCTGTGAGCAACGTCAGCAGAACACACTACTAATGGTAAATGAGAAGCTTGCCAATCTGCTCCTTGCATATCGCAGTGCAACACACTCCACAAACAAAAACTTACCAGCTATACTGTTCTTGAGTTGTCCATTGTGCTCACGCTTGGATCTCCTCATCCCAATGTCAGAAACATTTTGAAGGACAAGCAGCTGGGATAAACCTAGGGCTCCTCAAACACTGAGGTTCGATGCTTCACTCCTGGACAAAAGGTCCTGGCCTACAGCAGTAATCAAAAGTGAATACTTGGAAAAATTTATGACAGAAATGGATCACTCTCCTACACAGTAGAGATTGCATCTGATGTCATCTGGAGATCGTATATCGATCAGTTGAAGCGACCAGAGTCAATTGTCAGAGAAGAAATATGGCCAGAGCTGTCAGAACCACTTCCTGCAGTCCCAGAGTCAACTCTACAACTTCCACGAAGGAGTCTCCAAAACCTGAGATTGTTCCACAGCTCCAAGCCCCACCTGCCAAACAGTGACACCCCGTTGTCAGAAAAGAGTAAGAAATCTTCCACAGCAATTAAATCTTTAGGCCTAAATGCGACAATTTAAAATTTACTCTTCTGTGGATGTCTATATAGTAGTTCTAATATATACTATACTGTGATAGTTTAAATGCATTCTATAGTGGGTTGGAGTTTATAACTAAGCAGGGAACAGCATAGTGTATTTAATATTTCAGTAATATTTGAGCAATATTGTAAATATATTATTTGATTAAGCATTCTTTGTTTATTTGCATAATTCATTATGGGTTATATGTAAAATGTATGTGAATGACATACATTTTCACGCCATCATGTCATATGTGCGCACTTCACTAAAGTAAAACTAAATGTACATGAGATATCCTTGGCTTCAGTTTTTTTCAATTAGTTTTCGAGGTTACAAATCATAACACTACACAATTATTGAAGTGGAAAGTAGAAGTGATACTTTGGTAACGAATAGTCCATCTGCAATGGAATTAAGATGACCTAAATGGTTAGGACTTGGACTGAACTTTCAGTGTGGTACCATCTCACAGGAAGGAGAAAGCTCCTAGAAAAAGGATTACTGTGGAACAGCAGGAGAACCTGGAACTGGAAAAATATACTTAGGGCCAGCACTTGCAAGAAGTATATTTAAAATTATTCAGAATTGATTTACTCCAAAAAAGGTGACACTGAGACATCAATTATATAATTTTTCTTACTAATTTATCAACATTTCCAGATAAAAGAATTAGGGGCAACAGTTAGAGAGATAGCTAAATCTGTTTTAATTAAATTATGTCACAGCATATATGAAATGTTTCCTGAAACACAAGCTGGTGGAACAGAACAATAGTCAGTAAGTCTACCAGAACATGCAGATCACATTTCTTTGACAGCCCAGTGACAGGAATCTCATTAGTTGCTAGTAATATACTGTACATTACTTTTATGGATTGAAAAGACTGTTGATTCATAAAAATGATATCATAGCTCAGAGTTTGCTTAGTAAATTTGGGAGTGAATCATTAGGGCTACAGAATTTGAACACATAACCTTGGTCAGCATGCAAGTACAGTACCAGAAGTGCTAGAAGTATCTTGCCTAAAAGGGATATTCATTGTCATAACTCATCCACTCACAAAAAAAAATATTTTTTTGGAAAAGCGGTTTCTCCGGTATTTTTAGTTCATAACATTGACCATGAGACACAGAAAGTTTGAGAACTTGCTGTGCTGGTGGGCTGAAGAGCACTGAGGAGTGTCCTGAAATGTGAAAGATACCAAACAAAAACAAATTATTGTTCTTCAATGGATAATGAACTTCATATTACAAGGAAGTCACTCTTGATGAAGGGTTTCAATCCAAAATGTCGGCTGCTTATTTCTCTCCATAGATGCTGCCAGCCCTGTTGAGTTCCTCCAGCATTTTGTGTGTTTTTTGTCTGGACTTTCAGCAGCTTTTATATACTACAAGAAAAGTGTCTTCAACAAGAAATCGTCAACACTGTGCCACAGAAAATAGCAGGTTCTTTTTACATCCCATTTCTTTAATATCCAAAGGCCATTAAAACAAATATCAATGTCTAGCCACGCAAGATTCCAAGGCAGAAGGTGAAACACTCAGTCATGAGGAAGGTTGTAAGGTCAGAAAGGGAGGAGAAACAAAGCTATTTAATAAGCCCTTGGTAGGCCATGATATGGCAACCTTTGCAAAGCTATAAAGGATCAAGGGGTGTGCATATATTTTTCAGGTTTACAAGATTGGAGGGGATTGAAAGGACGGGAGAGACTGAAATAATTTGAAAACACGGAGAAGAATTCTAAAGTTCAGGGGTTACTTATCCTATAGTCTTGTAGGTCTAGGTGAAGTGGATATAATTATGACATCCGAAATCTAATTCAGGGTTAAGTCTGATTATGGTTGTAATTGAAAGACAGTATAAGTGAATAACTTTCTACCAGCTGCAGGTTAAATATCCAGTAGGATTTCAGCTGAAATTATTCAAATTTAGTACCTGAACTAGTAGAATAGACTACATCTCTTAAAATAAATAAACTTGCCTTGTAACAGTCCAGTGGTAAATAGCAAAAAGAACTTGACTCTGGAAAACATTGGAGACCTTGTTGAAATGGAGAGAGATATGAGTAAAATATTTCAACACTTTTCTTGAAAGATCTCTAGTGATGCTTTAACTGTAGGACATCAAGCATTCTGGGCCAGCAGAGTTTAATGTCTCTAAAGGTGTTAAAAATCCAAAAAAGTTAAGAAGGTGGGTTTAAGTAGGCATTAACATATGTTGTCATGAGAAACATGGCAGGATGCAGAAGGATGGACAGATTAGGAGAATGGGCAAGAAAGTGTTAAATGAAATACAATGGTGAAAAATGCATTTGGTAGTAGAAATAAATGTGCTGACTATTTTCTAAATGAGGAGAAAATCTAGGAATCTGAGATGCAGACGGACATGGGAGTCCTTGTGCAGAACAGCCTGAAGGTTAACTTGCAGGTCGTGTCGGTGGTGAGGAAGGCAAATGCCACGTTAGGATTCATTTCAAGAGGTCTAGAATACAAGAGCAAGGATGTGATGCTGAGGCTTTATGAGGCACTGGTGAGGCCTCACCTTGAGTATTGTATAAAGTTTTGGGCCCCTCATCTTAGAAAAGATGTGCTAGCATTGGAGAGGGTCCAGAGGACGTTCACTAGGATGATTCCAGGAATGAAAGGTTTATCATAGGAGGAACGTTTGATGGCTTTGGGTCAGTACTTGCTGAAATTCTGAAGGATGAGGGAGGATCTCATTGAAAACTTTCATAAGTTGAAAGGTCTAGACAGAGTAGATGTGGAAAGGATGTCTCCCATGGTGGGAGAGTCTAGAACAAGAGGACACAGCCTCAGGATAGAGGGGGACCCTTTGAAAATAGAGATGCAGAGAAACTTCTTTAGCCAAAGGGTAGTGAATTTCTGGAATTTGATGCCACATCCAGCTGTGGAGGCCAGGTTGTTAGGTGTATTTAAGGCAGAGATTGATAGGTTCTTGATTGGACATGGCATCAAAGGTTACAGGGAGAGGGCCGGAAACTGGAGTTAAAGAGATAAAAGAAAGGATCAGCCACGCTTGAGCGGCGGAGCAGACTCGATGGGGCAGATGGCCTAATTCTGCTCCTATGTCTTATAGTCTTATGGTCCAATGACTGCAAGAAAATAAAGAGACATTAGAGAATACTGTAATGGCATCATCATTTCTTCATAATTCATAACTTTCAACAAGAGTGCACAAGCCAGCCATTTGCAATATTGTGGTAACTTAATTACGTAATAAACTATCAGACTCAGAGTAATACCAATTACCTAAATTGAGCATGATAGAGTTCAGGTTACATGGGATAGCACCAATAAAAGACGACACCACAACTTCAATATGCAATATTACATTTAAAAGATTTAGTCATTTTTGGGGAAGGGTATCACTAACAAGGACACTATTATTCATTTATCCAATCTTGGTGAATCACTACAGTACATTGCATAGAGCATTGCAACACAGTGCAGGCCTGGCGACCTTGTAACCTACTCGAAGATCAATCTGCCCTTCCCTCCCACACAGCCGTCATTTTCCCTTCATCAACATGCCTATCTAAAAGTCTCTTAAATGTCCCTGATGTATCTGCCTCTACTACCACTGCCGGCATTGAACTGCAACTCCTTTTGCAAATGGATCCTTGACTTCCTGACCAATAAATTGCATTCAGTAAGAACAGGCAGCAATGCCTCTGCCATGGATATTCCCAACACTGGTGCACCATGTGACCGCATCCTGAGCTCCCTACTGTACTCCTTGTACATTCATAACTAAATGGCCTGACATGCTCTAACTCCAGCTACATGTTTGCAAATGATATCAACACAGTGGGCCGTATCTCAGACAATGAGCCGCAAAGAGATGAGGAGCCTGGTGACATGGTGTCATACCAACAACCTTTCCCTCAATGTTAACAAAGCAAAGCAGCTGGCCATTGACTTCAGGCGGTGAGAGCACATGATCCTGTTTAAATCAATGCTGCTGACATTGAGAGGGTTGTGAATTCAAGTTCTTAGGGGCGATTATCATCAATAGCCTGTCCTGGTCCAACCACACTGAAGACACAGCTAAGAAAGCCTGCCAGTGCCTGTACTTCCCCAGGAGGATAATCAAATTTGATACACCCTCTGAACCTTGCCAATTTTTTACTGATGAACCATAGAAGGAATGCTATCCAGTGATAATGCAGCTTGGCAAGGCAATTGCTCTGCCTGTGACGTCAAGGTACTGCAGAGAGTTGTCGACTCAGCTCAGCACATCTCGAAAACAAGTCCTTTCCTCCATGGACTTTGTCTACACTTGTCACTGCCCCATAAAGCAGCCAGCATAATTGAAGTTCCCACCCACCTTGGACATTCTCACACCTCTTAGGTTGACTTTGTGGTTAAGAAGGCATATGGTGCACTGGCCTTCATCAACTGTGGGATTTGAGTTCAAGAGCTGAGAGGTAATGTTACAGCTATATAGGATCCTGTTCAAGCCACACTTGGAGAACTGTGCTCAATTCTGGTCACCTCACTACAGGAAGTATGTGGAAACTATAGAAAGGGTGCAGAGGAGATTTACAAGGATGTTGCCTGGATTGGGGAGCATGCCTTATGAGAATAGGTTGAGTGAACTTGACCTTTTCTCCTTGGAGCAACAGAGGATGAGAGGTGACCTGATAGAGGTGTATAAGATGATGAGAGGCATTGATCATGTGGATAGTCAGAGGCTTTTTCCCAGGGCTGAAATGGCTAATGTGAGAGGGCACAGTTTTAAGGTGCTTGGAAGTAGGTACAGAGGAGATGTCAGGGGTAAGATTTTTACACAGAGAGTGGTGAGTGTGTGGAATGGGCTGCCAGCAACGGTTGTCACTTTACTATGGTACATGTGTCAATAATAAACTAATTTAACAATTTAATACTTATTACAATTCACAAGTCCATCTGGTTCGGAGTAGGAGAATCCTATCAGTCCAGCTCCGCTTCACCTGATTCAACTGTACTGCATCTTGACTCTCACGTGCTCAGTTTTCTCAGTTCTTGATCACAAACCTATGTCAATGGAGAACTTACAGGAGCCAGTTAACCTATCAGCATACCTTTGCCAGCTTTGCGGCATGAAAGGACACAGGAGCAAAGACAGGAAACTTCACACAGATCAGCAGATGTTCCTTCTTCAAAGATCTCCAAGAAAATTGGTCAAGCAAGACTTCCCTTTTAAAAAACCTTGTCAACATTACTGGATTTTTCTAAGTGTTCTGACTATTATGTGTTTAATAATCGCTTCTAACATATTTTCAATTACATATTTTAAACCGGCAGGTCTATAATTTCCCACTTTTTGTTTCCCATTTATTTTGAATAAACAAGGCAAATTTCTTACTTTCCAATCTGATGAAGCTTTCTTTAAATGTAGCAAATTTTGGAAAATTAAAGTCAAAACATTAATTATCTCACGAGCCACTTCTTTTAAGACATCCATGACGTCCTAGAGAAATGTTTGCTTAAGCCCCAGCAATTTGCTGAATACCACTGCCTTAGTGAATGTAATGTTCCTGAATTCCTTCCTCCCTTCTATTTTTTTTTGATTTAAAACTAATTACAGGATGTTACTTATATCCTCTGTGGTGCAGACTAATATAATTTAATTCGCCTGCCAAATGATGCTTTCATTTTTAGCTCTCCAGACTCATTTTCTGCACCACCTATGCACACTTTGTGAACTCTTTTTAAATATCTTCAGAAGCTCATACTGATTGTGTTATGTTTCTGGCGAGATTTGCTTTGAATTCTTATTGTTACTTATTATTCAGTCATTCATTGATGTTAATTATGAGGGGTGATTGATGAGTTCGTGGCCTAAGGTAAAAGGAGTCAATTTTAGAAAACCTAGCACATTTATTTTTCCTACATTTACACACTTAGTCCGACAGTTGTGGAGCATACAGATCCCTTCTTTGTAGAAGTCGGTGTCTTGGACCTCCAGAAAGTGGTTCACAGCAGGGGTGATTGATAACTTCGTGGCCTAAAGTAGAAGGAGATGAGAAGAAACTTCAAAGAGTTGAACTGCACGTGCATGTAACGAAAGCTGTATAACTCATCTCCTACGCGACTCCCTTGTCCATTCCTCCACCCCCCCCCCAATCCCTCCCCACCGATCTCCCTCCCGGCACTTATCCTTGTAAGCGGAACAAGTGCTACACATGCCCTTACATTTCCTCCCTCACCACCAGTCAGGGCCCCAGACAGTCCTTCCAGGTGAGGCGACACTTCACCTGTGAGTTGGCTGGGGTGATATACTGCGATCAGTGCTCCCGATGTGGCCTTCTATATATTGGTGAGACCCGACGCAGACTGGGAGATTGTTTTGCTGAACACCTACGCTCTGTCCGACAAGGAAAGCAGGATCTCCCAGTGGCCACACATTTTAATTCCACATCCCATTCCCATTCTGAAATGTCTATCCACGGCCACCTCTACTGTAAGGATGAAGCCACACTCACGTTGGAGGAACAACACTTTATATTCCGTCTGGGTAGTCTCCAACTTGATGGCATGAACGTTGACTTCTCAAACTTCCGCTAATGCCCCACCTCCCCCTCATACCCCATCCGTTATTTATTTATATACACACGTTCTTTCTCTCTCTCTCTCCTTTTTCTCCCTCTGTCCCTCTCACTATACCCCTTGCCCATCCTCTGGGCTTTTCCCTCCCCCTCCCACTTTTCTTTCTCCCTGGGCCTCCTGTCCCATGATCTTTTCATATCCCTTTTGCCAATCAACTGTCCAACTCTTGGCTCCATCCCTTCCCCTCCTATCTTCTCCTATCATTTTGGATCTCTCCCTCCCCCTCCCACTTTCAAGTCTCTTACTAGCTCTTCCTTCAGTTCGTCCTGATGAAGGGTCTCCTCCCGAAACATCAATTGTACCTCTTCTTGGAGCTGCTGCTTGGCCTGCTGCATTCACCAGCAACTTTTATGTGTGTTGGTTGAAATTCCAGCATCTGCAGATTTCCTCCTCTTTCTGTTTTTAACTCACCTCTTTCTATCTTAGGCCACAAACTTATCAATAACCCCTGCTGTGGACCACTTGGATGTTCATGACGCTTTTGTTACGTGCGCGTGTAGTTCAACTCTTTGAGCAATAACGGAGAAAGTTTGAAGTTAATAACTCATCTCCTCCTACCTTAGGCCACAAAAATATCAATCATCCCTGCTGTGGACCACTCCTACAAAGAAGGGATCCGTTTGCTCCACGACCGTTGGACTAGTGTGTACATGTAGGAGGGGACTATGTTGAAAAATAATTGTACTAGGTTTTCTAAAATAGACTCCTTCTATCTTAGGCCACGAACTTATCAATCACCCCTTGTATGTTCAGTCCAGTCTTAGGCTTGCATCTTTGTGTAAATGCATACTTTTTGTTTAAACTTGCTTGTTAGATTTAACTAAATTAGGCACCGATAGAAGGCTCACCCCTTAGAATTAGTATTTATTGTTGGAATGTGCATTTTGAGTGATTTGTTTGTATCTCTGCTGGTATCTCTCAGCCCAGTGCTGTGTCTCTATAATGGAGATCAGATCATATTTAATTCTATTTGTTCTCTTAGTTCATCTATTTTGCATTCAGGTAGAGAGCCTTAAAAGTATTTGTTTTTTTTTCTTTTTTAGTCCCACCCCTCCCTTTCCTGTTGTGCCTGCGCCTATGCGCGAAAGTATTTGTAATATCATTTTTTTTAGCCACCGAGAAGGAGGCTATTTGGTCCTTCTATGCTGGCATGCTAACCTTTCCTGCATGTCCATCAAGATCCTCCCTCCCCCCGCAACCCCATGTCTCCTCTCCCAGTTGCTATTCTCTTGCCACTCATTTACACCAGGGCCAATTTTCCAGAGCCAATTAGCACACCAGAATATCTTTGCGATTTGGGAGGGAAACTAGAGGACCTGAGCAAAACCCATATAGATACATTGAAAATGTTCAAACACCCCACAACAGCACCTGAGATCAGAGTCAGACCCAGGTCACAAAAGCAGCTCAAACTTCTGCACCACTGTGTCTTCCTTTGCCCTTTGATAGTTAATGATTTATTCATAGATTCATACTCTTTATCCCTTCTTGTGACACTCTGTTGATCGTTTCTCATATTAGAGTCTCTTCCTCTGCAGTCTTGTTCCTATTCTTTGATTTACTATATCCTTACAACATTGATCCCTTTCTCCCAGTGTTTCATTTAAAATACCTCCTGCTTCCATAATTATGCAACTGAGTCTCAGCATTTTTCACGTGGAGACTGCCCCAGCAGTACAGCTCCAGCTTTCACCATACAAGTACCAGGGGCCCATGAGTCGAAACCTTTTCTCTCACACAGAAATATGAATCATGCATTCTCTTCTCTAGTCTTACTCATCCTCTGCCGATTTGCACCTGGCTCAGGTAACAAATCAGAGATAATAACCTTTGAGTTTTGCTTCCTAATTTTTTGTTGGTGGGGTATAAATATTCACTTAAATTAGAATCTATGTCAGAAATGACAGAAAACATGTTAAAATTCTGGTCCAGTTCTGACAGCAGTTCTAAGCCTTCTTTGAAGTATCACTTCCCAATTTGCAGAGTAGATGGGGATTTCAAGTAGTGAAATATGTGCAGTTGTCCAGCATAATAAAATCTGCATATGACAATTGATTAATCTGGTATTTCCAATTTGCTGGCTGTAGATGTGCATTATTGTTGCAGTGGAAGCTCAGGCTGTAGTGATCACAGCCCCAAGGAACTTTATCCAAGTAGACTTTAAAGGGATCATGATACTCCTGCAACAGCCTCACAGAAGAGTGACACATGATTGGGTCACATTCATGAACTGTGAGAAAGTGGACATTGGGACAATTAGCAACCCAAGCAATTAAAGATGGAAACTGTACTGGAATGGTGAAGAATTGTGCATTGGTTTATTGACTCATGAGATATGTGCACTGTAGCCAGCACAACAGGTGGGTGACACTCAGGACAATTGTTTCATCCTGGATGATACTTGGAAGGAAACAATTGAAATTGCAGGTGCTGGAATCTCAAACAAAAGCAGAAACACTGGAAGAACTTGTCCAGCTAATCAGCTTCTGTGGACGAAGAAACCAGCTGATGTTTTGGATCAATGACTCTTCCTCAGGGCCGGCTGAGTCCTGTTAATCAGTCAAGTAGGAGATACTTCTTCTTAAACCCTCTAGATGTTGAAAAGGCCTTTCAGAGTCAAGATAAGAATCCCCAGTTGTGGAACAGTTCACCTCTTACCTGCATTTGCAGCCACATTAATTGTTTGGCTCAAATCAGTCTCTGTTATCCCATGATGTTGATAGTAAGGAATTCAGCAATGGTAATACTCTTGAATTTCAGTATGAAGTGGTTAAATTACCTCTTGTTGGAAATAGCAATTGCCTAACACTTGTCTGGTGCCGATGTAACTTGCAAGCAACAGCAGAAGTCTGAATATTGTCCAGGTTTTGTTACATGAGTACAGACTCTCCCTCATTACCGAGTATTGGTGATGTCTTGAGGGTTATGAGTGGAACTGAACCTGATACATTGTTCCATAACACAAAAGGTTCTGCAGATGCTGAAAATCGAGAGTGACACACACAAAATGACAGAGGAACTCAGCAGCTCAGGCAGCATCTATGGAAATGATAAATAATCAACGTTTGGGCCTAGACTCTTCTTCAGGACTGCAATCAGAATTAGAATCAGGTTTAATATCACTGGTATATGTCATGAAATTTGTTAACTTTGTGGCAGCAGTACAATGCAATACATAATAATAAAAAAAAACTGAATGAGAGTTGGTATATGTATTAAAGAAGCAGTGCAAGATATAGAAATTTTTAAAAAAGCAGTGAGGTAGTGCTCATGGGTTCAATGTCTATTCAGAAGTCAGATGGCAGAGGGGAGGAAGCTGTTCCTGAATCACTGAGTGTGTGCCTTCAGGCTTCTGTACCTCCTTCCCGATGGTAGCAATGAGAAGAGCGTGTGTCCTGGCTAATGGGGTCCTTAATGATGTATGCACCTTTTTGCAGTACTACTCCTTGAAAGGAAGATGTCAGAATAAAAAAGGTGGGGGGGGCGGGAAGAAGGTCAAGCTAGAAGGTGATAGGAGAAGCTTTGCGTGTGGGAAAGGTAAAGGGCTAGACAAGAAGGAACTTGGTAGAAGAGGAGAATGAACTGGGCAAGAAAGGGAAGAAGGGGTGGTGATAGGCCGATAAGAAGACCTAAGAGGCCAGCGCGTGGGATAGAAGAAGAGGGAAAGGGGAGAGGAACAGAAAAACAAGAAAAAGGTTACCAGAAGGAGAAATCAATGTTCAATCCATGAGGTTTGAGGCTTTGAGGCTACCTGGACGGAATATGAGGTGTTGCTCTTCCACCCTGAGAGTGGCCTTGGTGTGGCAGAAGAGGAGGCCGTGGTCTGACATGTTGGAATAAGAACCAAAATTGTTGTAACTGGGAAATTCCACTTTTGCAAATGAAGCAGAAGTGCTTGACAAAGTGGTCCCCAAATTTACATCGGGTTACACCAGTGCTGAAACAGGATCACCCGATACAATGTTCGACCCCCACAGATTTGCAGGTGAAGTGTTGCCTCACCTGAAAGGACTGTTTGGGACTTTGAATGGAAGGCGTGAATGGGCAGATGTAGCACTTCTACCATTTGCAGCACTAAGTGCCAGGTGGGAGATTAGTGGGGAGGGACAAATGGACAAGGAAATCACAGAGGGAGTGATCCCCGTTGAATGTGGAGAATGGGTGTGAGGTAAAGATGTGTTTGGTAGTAGGATCCTGTTATAGATGAATTAGAGTATGGTGTTCAAGAAGAGGAGAGATAAAGACAGGAGAAGGCGTCATCAGTGCAGGTGGAGAATCCTTGCTGAAGAAATGGGCTCAGAGGTGGAGCTGATGGAAGGACAGCATGGTATCTTGGCAGGTGTGGAACTTACTGAGGTGTGGAAAAAGGTAAGGCACTTGCTGAGGACAGAACATTCTGCCTTAGACAGGGAAACATTGGAGAGCGATGGTGAAGACTTCAGTACTAGAGCTGGCATCAGAGGCAGGAGGAGTGTTGGTGGTGTCAGAGAAGAAGGGAGAGTTAGTGTGTTCAGAGAAGGTAGGGTGGGAGGAATGGAGGCTCTGAGGACCCAAAGCAAGATGGGGGAGCCTGAGAGACCCAGGGCTGGGAGTAGTGTTGGGGGAAGGGAGCCCAGGGACCCAGTGGCAGTGAGAAAGTGTTATGTTAGATCTGTTTAAACGTACCGTGGGTTAACAGTAAAGAATCATATTCTGGAAGAATTAGAGCACTTTTATTTACAGTAATAAACAAACATGATTTAACCCAGCCTCGTGCTGGAACATTCTGGCAATCCCGTGCATGCTCATTGCTCTGTCCAATCATGTACAGGCACATCATTGCACGTGATGTCACCACATCTTCCTTTCCTTAAGAAGAAAAACAATTAACAACGTTAATCAAAACACATTTATAACAGATAACTGAAACTCTGAAGTTGGCTCTTTCTTAAAGCCTTTGTGATTCTTTCCTAATACCGCTCCCTCCTCTGTTTGGACCATGTATGATCTGGTCTGTGTCCATGTGTTCATTTTATCTTATATCCTCACTTTGTCTCCTTGTCCTTCAGACAAACGTCTCCTTAGACCAGTCAATTTACGTTCCACTTCCATTTGTAATGAAATAGGAATTTTCTTTTCTTCATCTAATTCATTCATTAACTGTGTAATATCTTTTTTATGCTGAGACTTCATCATTTCAATAATACTTCTCAATTCTTCCACTTGTGCTTTCACTTCTCCCTTATACTGTGCCCACTGTGAGCGTTCTTGCTCTAGACGGTGATGAAACTGAATCTCATATTCTCTCAGTGTCTCTTTCATTATTGCTTGCATTGAAGCAACCTCCTCCTGCCATTGCTTTTTCACATCATCAGTTGCCTCCTGTTTGGTCGTCTCAGACACTGCAGCTACTGCTTTTATACCTGCAGTCAAGTTACATCATCTTCTGCCGACTGTAATGCAACATTCTGTCACTTCAGCTCTGTGTCACTATCCAAGACAAAAATTCATTTCACCAATTAAGTCTTTCACAGGCAGGTAAACCCAGAATTGACTGTATTTTTTTTTGGCATGACCACAAATGAAAGCATATGCACAATATTTTTGTGTGATACCTTTGACACGCATGTTCCTTTAACTGGAATGTCTGCACCCGAATACCCAGTCACTTTTATATTTATCTGATGTAACTTTGGTCTTGGCTTTAAAGCATTAAACTCAGATTTTGCAAGAACATTTACTTGCGCTCCAGTATCAAGTTTAAACAGAATACTGTTTTGGTTCACTTGCAACGGAATAGTCCAGTCATTCTTACTTTGTTTATTTTCACAAAGCACATCTATATAAATTTTCTCGCGTTCGCCTTCAAGCACAGCATTTACTTCTTTCTTTTTCTTTGCTTTCTTTCTACTTTTACAACAGTGTGAAAATTGATTAATCTTACTGCAGCCATTGCAAATTTTGCCATATGCGGGACACTGATTTGGACGATGCTCCCGCGCACAGCAATCACATGACTTTTCTCTTTCCAATGCCGTCTTGCTCTCTGTCGGTTTCGTCGATGTATTATTATATTTCTTGATATATTTGCGCTTATTTACAGCATTTACATTGCAGTTTTCGACAAAAAGCTCTTCAGCCTGCAACGTCACGGTCTTAGAAGCTTTGCAAAGCGCCAAAGCTTTTTCAAAATTTAAACCTTGCTCTCTTAACAGCCTTTCTCTCAGAACATTATCTCGGATGACACAAACAAGTCTATCTTTAATGAGAGAGTCCATGAGCAATCCCAACTCACATGTCCTACTACGCTTTCTAAACTCAGTAACATACTGATCAATTCTTTCAGCAGCTCTCTGCGCACATGTGAAGAACTTATGTTGCTCATACGTTAAATTACACTTAGGTATACAAAGTACAGTACTTCAAATCTGTCCATCCTAGACTTTAAATTGAAATTATCTCCATCTTCAAAGGCAAAGTTATTATATACCTCTACTGCGTCATTCCCGATTACATGGAGCAAAAGCGCAGCTTTGGTTTTTTCCGATTTTTCTTCATCGCTGATAAGTACAGCTCAAACTGTTGCTTGAATATTCTCCAATTCTCAGCTACATTGTCAGTCAGCTGAAGTTTTGGTGGGGGTTGTAAACCTTCCATTTTACTGTTTACAGTTTGAACTTTTTTCTCCTTTTCTTTTTTTTTAGATTATCTTCGATTCTCGATTCTCCCGTATTATTCTTCCAGAACCACTTCTGACACCATGTTATGTTACTTCTGTTTAAGTATACTGTGGGTTAACAATAAAGAATCATATTCCAGAAGAACTGGAGAACTTCTATCTATAGTAATAAACAAACATGTCTTAACCCAGCCACGTGCTGGAACATTCTGGCAATCCCGCGCATGCTCAGTGCTCTGTCCAATCATGTACTGGCACATCATTGCACGTGATATCACCACAGAAAGGACTGGAGGTGGATATTGCTGAGGTCAGATCTGCAGCTGGAGCTGGAGGAGCTGGGGCCAAAGAAGAAAATCTCTGTCCCCCAGCAACCACCTGCTGGTCTAACCTACTGCTGGGAATATCATTTATACGGCTGACACCGCAAATTGGAGGACTTGTTTTATAAGAATTAATTGGAAAGGCTGGGACTGTTTCCCCTTGAGTGTAGGAGGCTGAGTGGGTAATTTTATGGAAGGCTATAAAATCATGAGGAGATTAGATTAGATTAGATTGTGAGGACACTCAGTCCTCGTTTATTGTCATTTAGAAATGCATGCGTTAAGAAATGATACAATGTTCCTCCAGTATGACATCACAGAAACACAGGACAGACCAAGACTAAAACTGACAAAAACCACATAATTATAACATATATTTACAACAGTGCAAAGCAATACCGTAATTTGATAAAGAGTAGACCATGGGCATGGTAAAAAAAAGTCTCGAAGACCCAATAGCCCATCATCTCACACAGACGGTAGAAGGGAGAAACTCTACTTGCTATGAACCTCCAGCACCGCAAACTTGCCGATGCAGCACCCTAGAAGCACCTGACCACAGCCGACTCTGAGTCTATCCGAAAACTTCGAGCCTCCGACCAGCCCTCCGACACCGAGCACCGAGCACCATCTCTGCCGAGCACTTCGACCCCGCCCCAGCTGCTGAGCAACAAGCAAAGCTGAGAACTCAGGGCCTTCCCCTCCGGAGATTCTGGATCACACAGTAGCAGCGGCAGTGAAACAGGCATTTCAAAAGTTTCACTAGATGTTCCTCTGTGCTCTCACTTCTGCCTCCATCAAATCAGGATTGTGCACGACACCTTACTTGACAGGTAACAGATATTCATCACCGGCGTGGCCGCTGCGTGCTGCGTCGCGCTGCCATCTTCTCCTCTTCTCATCATCTTTTTACCAGGGTAGAGAAGTCTAAAACTAGACAGTGTAAGTTTAGGGTGAGAGAGGAAAGATTTAAATGGGACCTGAGGAGTAAATTTTTCACATAGATGTAGGTGGGTATAGGGTAGATGCAGGAAAAAGTACATTGCATAAAAGACATTTGGATTGTACATAGAAAGGAAAGCTTTAGAGGGATCTGAGCAAAATGGGACTAGCTTAGATAGCCACCTTGGTTGCAAAGAACAATCTGGGCCCAAAGGCATGTTTCCATGCTGTCCAACTCTGTGACATTGTGACTAAAACAAAGAAACTGGGCAAGTCTCACTGTTGTCATGCTGACCAAATATGTTTCCTGGCTCTTGTCATACACACCCTTGACACCCAGTGAATGAAACTGCCTGTGACTTAGATAAAATTTCACATTTGCTGATTGTGCCCTTAAAGCCACGTGGTTCCATTTGTAAACAACTTATTCTCTTGGAAGTGCAGTATCCTGGACTCTCTGGGTGTGCACTCCTTTACATTGTAGTGAAGGGATACTCCCTCTAGAGCGCAGCATTGTCCATATTTTAAGAATTATGGGGTCTCCGCTCTTGCCTGTGACAGCACAGCAGGAGATGGAAGAAGAGACAGAGGAGAAGTGTGGGAGCACTACAAAACTAGGTCAATGAATTTCTAAACTTATACAGCTAGCAATTCTCTATCCAAGCAGAAGATGCTTTTTTTCTCACCTTCAGAGATTCATCACTTGCCTGAGGAAGTAACGGGCAGCAAACATTACCAAACTCTTTGCCTGTGAAAACCTGCATTAAAGAAAAGATGAAGGGCGTCTGTGACCTTGATTGGCATAGGCAGAATGGTCTAGAGTGGCTCAGTGGCTGAAGTTCCACCTGACACTGTCTCCTTGGAGATCCCCATAGCTCCATGGGGCTTCTTTCTTTGAGACATAGACAGATGAAGTACGTTCTTTCAAACTCTTGGTCTCCAGGTCAATGCCCATTTCAATGGGCCCTGTTTGTTCCTCCCTTTTACGTTGCTGGGCTAACAGGATGACCCCCCCCCCCCGAGGACCCACTTTCAAGGTGTCATGTGTGAAGCCAAGCAGAGCTGCAGAACGGATGCTGTTAATGAGAGAGAGATAACAAGAGACAAGGGAGAGCCATTCAAAATGCTAATAAGAGAGAAGAGAGAGATAACGAGAGCGAGACACATAATTCAGTATGTTGGTGTTTGCCACAGACAGTTTGCTCTGAACCTGAACTGTTCATTAACAATCCTGCTGAGACAATAGGAAGTGTGAAGTTTGATGGACAGGTGATACCCCATCACGGGGAGGATAAAATAGCGGGTTTGCTAAGGCACAGACACACATGCCACAAGACCCTGGAAAGAGCATTGTGCCCCACAAGTTGGTGGGAGTTTGGAGGACCGATTCGCAGAAATCAGTCAGAGGCTCACTGGGTGTAAAGGTACGATCGGTGGGAACCTGTTGTGTGTCCGCCCTTGCCTGGATGCCGGGTTCACCACGGAAGAACGATTGCATCCGGAATGGAGGGGTCACAGTCGGTGACCACAATGGGATCAGAAGGCATCGAAAGGTTTGCCTGAAACCTCAACTGTATATCTCACTCTCCCTCTCTCCCTCTCTCCAACGGTACAACAACAGCGATTACTTTGAACTACACTAGACTGAACAGAACTCTGCTTCACCTTAAGGCTGATCATTTTACCCCTAGACTGTGATAGAGCTTGGTTGATTCCTATTACCCTGTTTCTGTGTATATGTGTATACTATCATTGCTAACCTGTTACATTTATATCCTTGCAGTTAGTGTACTGTATTACTTATTTTCTTATTTAAAAAGCTTTATTAGTTTCTAGTAATCACAGACTCCAACGAGTGTTCCATTTCTGCTGGTTTGACAACCCAGTTACGGGGTACGTAACATAAGTGGGGGCTCGTCGTCCGGGATTTTGAACGCCAAAATTGAGACTGGTTAAATTGATTGGGTTAAATTCCCAAATAAAAGAAGGGCAAACAGCAGAAATGGAGATTGAGGAATCTCTAAAGGCGCCAACCTTGGAGACATTAGAGGATGCCAAGAAATCAGAATTGGCGACTGTTGCAAAATGGTTGAATCTTTTGAAGGGGAAGCAGACAATGAGGAGAGCAGAGATGCACAGAGCCATCGCTGAGTATTATGTATCTAAAGATGTGTTTCCCCACGGGGAGCTGGAGGTGGTGTCTATGAGCAAACCTGGTGGGGAGGCGGTGCAGTTGCAGATGGAAAAATTAAGGCTCGAGCATGAATTCTGAGTGAAGCAGCTAGAGCAAGAAGAGAGAGAGAAGCAGAAGGAAAGGGAAGAGAGAGAGAGAGAAGCAGCTAGAAAGGGAAGAGAGAGAAAAGCAGCTAGAAAGGGAAGGGAGAGAGAAGCAGAAGGAAAGGGAGTTTCAGCTGGAGAAGTTGAGGATAACGCTAGAGGGAGGCCAATTGCTGGACCAAGGTGGAGGGTTCAAGGTGACACGGGAGGTTAGGTTGGTTCCCCCATTTGAGGAGGCCAATGTTGATAGGCACTTCCTACATTTCAAAAAAGTCACTACAAGTAAGGACTGGCTGAGGGATAAGTGGGCTATTTTACTCTAGAGCGTGCCTAAGGGGAAGGCTCAACAAACTTACTCAGCTTTGTCAGCAGAAGATGCACAGAGGTATGATGTGGTAAAAGAGGCTATACTCAGGATTTATGAGTTGGTACCAGAAGCATACCGGTAAAGGTTCCGGAATGTGAGGAAGCAGTGGGGCCGCATGTATTTAGAGTTTGCCCTTGAGATGCAAATGTATTGTGAGCGTTGGTGCGCCTCGAAAGGGCTCACTGGGGATTATGACAAACTGCTACAGCTAATACTGATTGAGCAATTTAAAGGTTGTATCCCTGAAGGTATGAGGCCCTATCTAGATGGGAAAGAGGCAGAAACCTTAGCCGCAATGCTAAGTTAGTGGATGAGCACGCGTTAACACACAAAGCAAAGTTTGCCCCGAGTAAGAGCTACCAGAAGGGTAGTCGAGAGGGCGGAGAAAGTCTGCCGGCAAAGCCAGAAAGTAAGCCGGGGACTAGTGAGAAGGATAAGGAAGACAGGAAGCAGTATGGTAGGAAGTCTCCTGGTTTCGTATGCTATAATTGTGGGAAAGCTGGTCACATTGCGTCCAGGTGTTTTGCCCCAAAGAAGGAGACAGGGAAAGGAAAAACGACTACTCCGACTGCCTGTATTGAGCCAGCAAACAAACCGCTAGGGTAGAAGAGGTCTGATAGAGTTCAGGAAGGGCACGAGAAGTTTACTTCAGCCGGATTGGTGTCGGTGAAGGAGGGGTCAATCCCAGTTCTAGTACGGATCTGGAGAGACACTGGGGCTTGTCAGTCATTGATCTCAAGGATGGTGTTAGAATTTAGTGCAGAGACCGAGATTGGGGAGGTCAGTGTGATAAAAGGCATTGGGAAAGGGACTAAAGCAGTCCCTTTGCGGCAGATATACCTGAAAAGTGACTTGGTATCTGGACCGGTCACGATAGGGGTGTGGTCCGAATTATCGATGGAAGACATGGAGGTCTTACTCGGTAACGACCTTGCAGGTGGAGATGTGTACCCAGCAGTAAAACTGACGAGCAAGCCTGCCAGGACTGAGGACCCGCCCATGGATTCGCAGGTTTATCCCACTTGCGCAGTAACTCGACGCATGTCGAGACAGGCTGCCGAAGCGAATGTGGATTTAGTCATAGTCATAGTCATACTTTATTAATCCCGGGGGAAACTGATTTTCGTTACAGTTGCTCCATGAGCAATAAATAGTTAAATAGTAATACGTAAATTATGCCAGTAAATTATGAAATAAGTCCAGGACCAGCCTATTGGCTCAGGATGTCTGACCCTCCAAGGGAGGAGTTGTAAAGTTTGATGGCCACAGGCAGGAATGACTTCCTATGATGCTCTGTGTTGCATCTTGGTGGAATGAGTCTCTGGCTGAATATACTCCTGTGCCCACCCAGTACATTATGTAGTGGATGGGAGACATTGACCTAGATGGCATGCAACTTGGACAGCATCCTCTTTTCAGACACCACCGTGAGAGAGTCCAGTTCCATCCCCACAACATCACTGGCCTTACGAATGAGTTTATTAATTCTGTTGGTGTCTGCCACCCTCAGCCTGCTGTCCCAGCACACAACAGCAAACATGATAGCACTGGCCACCACAGACTTGTAGAACATCCGGCAGATGTTAAAGGACCTCAGTCTCCTCAGTAAATAGAGACGGCTCTGACCCTTCTTGTAGACAGCCTCAGTGTTCTTTGACCAGTCCAGTTTATTGTCAATTCGTATCCCCAGGTATTTGTAATTCTCCACCATGTCCACACTGACCCCCTGGATGGAAACAGGGGTCATCGGTACCTTAGCTGAGATGTTTTTACCAGCCTTGTACCAGGAGGGGTTAGAAAGTGAGAAGAAGAAGCATAGTGGAGCGGAAGGAAGTGAGGGATTGAGGTAGATTTATCATTAGCGAGGAAGGAATTTATACAGGCACAGGAACGAGACAAGGAGCTGATGATTTTGACGGAGACAGCTCTCTCCGAAGCAGAAATAAAAAGGGAACCAGTGGGCTATTATGTGAAGGAGGGAGTACTGATGAGGAAGTGGAGACCAAGTACCGTGCCCACAGATGAGGAGTGGGGGGTGGTACACCAGGTGGTAGTGCCAAAAATTTATAGGGACGAGATTTTTAGCCTGGCCCACAAGATACCCCTCGGTGGACATTTTGGGGTGAGGAAAACAGTCGATAGAATTATGAAAGAGTTGTACTGGCCGAACATGAGGAAGGATATTATTGAATATTGTAGGCGGTGTCATACCTGTCAGGTGGTAGGTAAGCTGAACCAGGTCTTGCCTAAAGCGCCCCTTCGACTGATACCCGCTTTCGGGGAACCTTTTTCTCGAGTAATTGTGGATTTTGTCGGTCCCCTGCCCAGAACTGCGAGTGGGCGAGAGTATGTGATGACTATGATGTGTGCCGCCACCAGGTTTCCGGAGGCGGTGCCCCTGGCAAGCGTCAAGGCTCTCGCAGTGGTAAAGGCGCTTGTGAAATTTTTCACTACGGTGGGGCTGCCCAGGGAAATCCAGTCAGATCAGGGGAGTGTCTTCACATCTCACACATTCCGACGGATGTTGGATGAGATGGAAGCAAAGCAGATTTTGGCCTCCGTGTACCACCCGGAGTCCCAAGGGGTGTTGGAAAGATTCCACGCAACATTAAAGACCATGATTAAAACTTATTGTCAAGAGAATGCCAGAGACTGGAATGATGCCTTGCCTCTCTTTTTATTTGCTGTAAGGGACACGGTTCAGGAGTCATTGGGGTTCAGCCCATTCGAGCTCGTCTTCGGTCATAGGCCCAGAGGACCTCTGACCTTACTGAAAGAGCAACGGTCCAGCCCGACAGTACAAGTCAATGTGATTGATTATGTTTTAAAATTTCGTGAGAGGCTTAAAAGGATCTGTGACCTTGCCAAAGAAAATCTACGAGACTCCCAAACAAAAATGAAATAGTGGTATGATAGATGAGCCCGAGAGCAAGTGTTTCAAGTGGGTGATAGGGTCTTAGTTCTGTTTCCAGTGGTAACCAAGCCCCTCCAGGCGAGACTCCACAGTCCGTACAAAGTGATTTAAAAGATAGACTCTGAGTTATGTTATTGAAATGCCGGACAGATGTAAGCCAACACAATTAGTTCATATCAATATGCTAAAAGCTTACCACAATGAGAAAGCAGATCTAGTTGGTGCTATCACAAAAATAAATGAGGCTGTGGTGCCAAATGATAAGGGGAAAACCCGTCTTGAAAAGATAAACATGGTGCCGACCAGATTGGAGAACTCTATTGTTTTGGCCAACTTTGCTGATAAGCTCTCTCACTGAACCCCTGAACAGAGCAAGCCGCTGATAAAGCTAATTAACTGGCATGCAGATGTATGTCCGGATGTCCCGTGGCAATGCAAGAGGACGGTACATGATGTCATTGTTACGTCAGATCAGCCTATTAAGCAACACCCCTATAGGATGAACTTGGAGAAGGGCAAGCTAGTGGAGAAAGAAATTGAACACATGCTAGCCACAGATATTATTAGGCCATCCAAATCGGAATGGGTGTCCCCCTGTGTGGTTGTCCGGAAAGTCGATGGGAGCATATGATTCTGCACAGATTACAGAAAAGTGAATGCCATCACAAAAACTGATGCATACCCCATCCCAAGGGTAGACAATTGCATCGATAAAGTGGGGAGAGCTAAGTACATCACAAACATCGATTTGTTAAAAGGGTACTGGTGCGTTCCTTTAACCGACCGGGCTAGAGAAATCTCAGCATTTGTCACTCCATCCGGGTTATACGAGTATAATGTTTTATGTTTTGGCATGAAGAACACCCCAGGGACAATTCAGTGATAAAAGGGTTAAAGAACGCAGGAGCGTATATTGATGATTTGGTGGTCTGGAGTGACACGTGGGATGAGCACATTGTGATAGTAGAAAAACTGTTTAAACGGCTGTCTGAAGCCAACCTGACAGTGAACCTCGCGAAAAGTGAGTTCGGCCACGCTAAGGTCACTTATCTGGGGTGTGTGGTAGGATAGGGGCAGCTGGCACCAATGCAGGCTAAGGTGCAGGCTATCTCTGAAGTTCCCATCCCGACGGACAAGAGGGCCCTGAGAAGGTTTTTGGGGATGGTGGGGTACTCTCGGAAGTTTTGTAAAAACTTCGCGGATATTACCCTCCCTCTTACTAAGCTCTTGCCGAAGAATGAGAAGTTTGTGTGGAACGACCTTTGTCAACAAGCCTTCAAGAGTCTGAAGGCGATACTGTGTCACCACCCTGTATTGAATGCCCCTGACTTTTCAAAATACTTCTACTTAGCAACAGATGCTAGTGACGAAGCAGCCGGGGCGGTGCTGTTGCAGACAGACAAGGAGGGAATTGAACACCCAGGGACTTATTTTTCTAAAAAGTTTAATTCCATCAGAGAAACTATTCCACTGTGGAAAAGGAATTACTGGCAATCATTTTGGCATTACAACATTTTGAGGTTTATATTTGTCCGGCACGGAAACCACTGATAGTTTACACTGATCACAATCCATTAATGTTTTTGACCACAATGAAGGATAAAAACAAACATTTGTTAAGTTGGAGTCTGATATTACAGGAATTTGATATAAAGATAAAACATGTAAAAGGAACTGACAATGTGATTGCTGATTGTCTGTCCAGGTGTTAAAATTTAAAGTTCTCTGTATTAGCCGAATAGCTGATGACTACCTGTATATTAGTGTGCATTTTGTAACGTGCATTCATGCCCGTAATTTTTACCCCTGGTAAAAATTCTTTTAAGGGTGGGGGTGTCATGTGTGAAGCCAAGCAGAGCTGCAGAACGGATGCTGTTAATGAGAGGGAAATAACAAGAGACAAGGGAGAGCCATTCAAAATGCTAATAAGAAAGAAGAGAGAGATAATGAGAGAGAGACACATAATTCAATATGTTGGCGTCTGCCACAGACAGTTTGCTCTGAACCTGAACTGTTCATTAACAATCCTGCTGAGACAATAGGAAGTGTGAAGTGATGGACAGGTGATACCCCATCAGGGGGAGGATAAAATAGCAGGTTTGCTAAGGCACACACATGCCACGAGACCCTGGAAAGAGCATTGTGCCCCACAAGTTGGTGGGAGTTTGGAGGACTGATTCGCGGAAATCGGACAGAGGCTCACAGGATGTAAAGGTACGACCGGTAGGAACCTGTTGTGTGTCCGCCCTTGCCTGGGTGCCGGCTTCACTACGGAAGAACGATTGCATCTGGAACGGAGGGGTCACAGTCGATGACTGCAATGGGATCAGAAGGCATCGAGAGGTTTGCCTGAAACCTCAACTGTATCTCTCTCTCTCTCTCTCTCTCTCTCTCTCTCTCCAATAGTACAACAACAGCGATTACTTCGAACTACACTAGACTGAACAGAACTCTGCTTCACCTTAAGACTGATCATTTTACCCCTAGACTGCGATAGAGCTTAGTTGATTCCTATTACCCTGTTTCTGTGTATATGTGTATACTATCATTGCTAACTTGTTACATTTATATCCTTGCGGTTAGTGTACTGTATTACTTATTTTCTTAATAAAAAAACTTTATCAGTTTCTAGTAATCACAAACTCCAACGAGTGTTCCATTTCTGCTGGTTTGACAACCCAGTTACAGGGTACATAACAACAGCAAAAGGGATCACTTGGATCTCAGTCACGTCTCCTCCAACAAATCCTTCAAGAGTGTTTCATCAAATCAACCATCCTCCTGTTCAGCCACCACCAAATCTGCAGGTTAACGATAATGCTTTAAAATGGAGGGATTCAAGGCAGCTTTCCTGTGCATGTTTCACACACACTGTGAACAAAATTGACAAGGCCCGGGTTGGTAAGACTAGCATCAAATCAACATTTCAAAAAGACTGATGTCATCAGCTGCCTACTTTACATATTATCTCCACGAGTTTATGGCCCATAATCTATTGTCCTGTCCAAATTACTAAGTAGCGGGAGTTGTTCTCATGAAGGGTGCTCATGATTCACACATGAAATTTGATGTAAACCAATGTCAGGAGAACTGAATGAAAGAACAAGGGAGGCCAAGTTCAGAGTCTTTTTTCTTTCCTTGACTCTTTGATAGAAATAATACATCGTACTGGCTCTCTGCTTCAGGGTTGAGCTGTTTCTTTAATCGCCAGTGTGTCTGCACTACGCAAGTGGAGCTCTCTGCATCAACTTCTCTCTTCCTCCAATTTATCTTTTCCAGACCACTCACAATGAGTTGAGCTAAGTGGATTGATGAGCCTGCTGTTGGCTTAAGTCAGATGGTGTGCCTATGCAGATTGACAATCAAATCTAATTTAAAACAATGGTACATGGAGGTCACTTATACAAACCTTGCTGATGAAACGAGTTAATATAAAAACATGTACTGTGAAGTTGCCCCACTATGTCACCTCATAACATAACAGAGTTTATGCCTTGTCAGTGACTGGATTTCCAAATGGTTTGCTTTACTGACTCAATAGATAATTCAGCTGTACCCAAAGTAGATGAAGAGGAAGAAAGAAAGATTAAAATCATACTCTGACCCTTGATTCAGAGCTTAATCATTGTAGCTCTTAATCATTTAGAGCTTAATCATTATGGGAAATGACCTACTGCAGGAAACCTAAAACCAAAATGGTTAACATGAAGGGCTCCAGGCTGCATATTCAGCAGAAGTTCATTGTACATGGTAATTAATAACCTATTCTAACTCTACTTCATGCTGAGTGGAAGTCAAGCTCAGCCTGAGTTTCTGTCAGTTGACAGAGAAGACATTTTACTGTGCATGAAAGTCATACACATGTCCAATATAAGACTTTAATTATATCCATCAGAATTTATCTGCATGTATTCAGCAATTTTTGAGTGATAACAGAAGATTCAGTGAAACCTGCTTTGTTGATTCGCTGCCCAATGTATTTCCAGTCATCATGCATCATCAACTTCTTTCTCCTATATGGATTTAATTTGAATGTGGAGAGATTTTATTGCTTTGTCAATTTATCTTTATTCAAAAGTTTGGAAAGCAACCATGTCTAGATATTCCAAGAGATATTAATTCCCAAGGCCAAAGCTTTAATCTGATTTATGCAAAGGCCAGGTGAGTAAATTTAAATTGGTCATAGGTGATGATTGTCATTTTCTGAAATTAACCTCTAAGTCTAACCATTTCCTTTTACAGACTATAGTGTCATAGATTCACAGAACACTTTGAAAGACCCTTCAGCCCATCTAGTGCTTGCTGAATTATCAATCTACGTAGTCCAATCGACCTGTACCTGGACCATAGCCCTTCATACCACTACCCTCCATGTACCTATCCAAATTTATCTCAAATGTTGAAATCACCCCTGCATACACCACTTGTGTGGCAGCTCATTCCACACACTGACCACTCTCTGAGTGAAGAAGCTCCCCTTCAAGTTTCCTTTAAACACTTCACCCCTCACCCTTAACCTTCTAGTCTCACCGAACCTCTGTGGAAAAAGCCTGCTTGCATCTATCTATCTACTATTCCCTCCATAATGTTGTAAAACCTCTATCATTAATTTCTCCAGGTTCTCAACCTTATTTGCCACATCCATGACTACCTTCCGTTCACTCACGCTCTGTGACCTGTGCCTGTTATTATACCTTCATTTTCAGGATTTTGTTATCCTAGAGATCTGTAATTTCAAGTTTCTTCCCCTAGGTGTATTGGAGAGCCCTTCCTCTTAGTTTGCTAGATTTTGGAGCACGATAGGGGGTTTAAGCTATTGGTGGGTAAGGTGGTGGCCCGTCTTGAGATTTTGACCCAGCAACACTGAAAGAACACTATTGACTTTCTAAGTCAAGTTTGGATGAAATCTTGGAACCGGTAATGCTCCCAAGTACAGGCAACATAATTGATAGTAGATGAGGGAAGAGGACATTGATTAAATGTTATGGACTGGGAGGGTTCCAGAAGTTGCCAGCTGACAGAAAATGGCCATCTCTTTTATACTTACACTTACATCCATCACACCATCAATGAAGGAAAGTAGAATATAAAATCATTCGGATGCACCAGGCTGAGGAACTGGCTGAGCTGAGAATCACATGACCTCAGTATGACTATCTCTGAGAGTTGCCTGGGGCGGAGATAGAATTTTATGGGGTGGCGATCAATAACAATTGTCCATCGAACAACTATTTTTTGATGTTTTAATGAAGGCACCCAAAGTTAAATTTCTCCCCATCTGTCCATTGTCAGAGATTAGAATTAAGTGAGTTGCCCTTGGCAGGAAATTGATCTGGCCAAGAAGTTCTTCAAAGTGAATAGAGTTGGTAATAAGTCCAAGGTGTTTCTATTTCACGACAGACTTTTCATTGACATAGTTCCTAAAATGGGAGATTATTATGGTGGGAAGTGAATTTCCCTTCATAGCCATTAAAGCCATTTCGACATGGAAGATAAAACTGGAACAATGTGACAGCACAGATGTGGTGGGCACAGTAAATATTTTTGTCAGGAAATTATGCTTTTAATACTAATATTCTTAAATAAAAATAT
This sequence comes from Mobula hypostoma, assembly GCF_963921235.1. Taxonomy (NCBI): domain Eukaryota; kingdom Metazoa; phylum Chordata; class Chondrichthyes; order Myliobatiformes; family Myliobatidae; genus Mobula; species Mobula hypostoma. The sequence continues at coordinate 55,196,792 of NC_086104.1, read as the reverse complement.
ACTTCAATAAATGCTACCCACACACTCAGAAATTGAGTTCCACAACACTGAAATGTATTTCTAATCCCTGTAGCAAGAGTCATAGAGTCATAGAAAAGTGCAACACAGAAACAGGCCCTTTGGCCCATCTAGTCCATGCTGAACCATTAAATTGCCTACTCCTATTGACCTGCACCAGGACCATAGCCCTCCATACCGCTCCCATCTATGTACCTATCCAAACTTCTCTTAAAAGTTGAAATTGACCTTACATGAGTCACTTGTACTGGCAGCTTGTACCACACTCTCACAACCACCTGAGTGAAGAAATTTTCCTTCATGTTTCCCTTAAACTTTTCACCTTTCACCCTTAACCCATGACCACTAGTTATAGTCCCACCCAACCACAGTGAAAAGAGCCTGCTTAGATTTACCCTATCTATACCCCTCATAATATACCCCAAGATCAGATACTTCTATGCTTGTTCACAGGACGGTTGTTTTGGGGGAGTGGGAAAGAATTTTACTTCAAAACAAAATTGGAAACTTGCATTTTGGGATTTTGTTCACCTTTATCAGATTTAGAAAGGGAAATGATATCAATTGTTACAAGACTGCATATGTTGTCCTTGCTCACACTTAATGCACTTTCTGAAGAAGGATTTGTTGCTCAGCTATTGCTTTTCTCCTCACTATTTGTAAGATCAACCATAGCCTCCAATCTGATGGCATGAACATTGACTTCTCAAACTTCCGCTAATGTCCCACCTCCCCCTCGTACCCCACCCGTTATCTATTTATTTATTTATTTATTTATATACATACATTCTTTCTCTCTCTCTCCTTTTTCTCCCTCTGTCCCTCTCACTATACCCCTCGCCCATCCTCTGGGCTTCCCCCCTCCCCCTTTGCTTTCTCCCTAGGCCTTCTATCCCATGATCCTCTCATATCCCTTTTGCCTATCACCTGTCCAGCTCTTGGCTCCATCCCTCCCCCTCCTGTCTTCTCCTATCATTTTGGATCTCCCCCTCCCCCTCCCACTTTCAAATCTCTTACTAGCTCTTCCTTCAGTTAGTCCTGACGAAGGATCTCGGCCCGAAACGTCGACTGTACCTCTTCCTGGAGATGCTGCCTGGTCTGCTGCGATCACCAGTCTTGGCGAAGGGTCTTGGCCTGAAACGTCGACTGTATCTCTTCCTAGAGACGCTGCCTGGCCTGCTGCGTTCACCAGCAACTTTGATGTATGTTGCTTGAATTTCCAGCACCTGCAGAATTCCTGTTGTTTGCGTTTATCAGCAGGTGTTGTTCCAGGAATAGACAGGATCACTTTAGCTGTCACAGTGGCTAGAGGGTTAATGTTCATTATCTGGCATAATGCCTGCCATTCCCATGTAGTTTTTGTACAAATTCATTAATACTGAATGTGTGGGATTTCCTTTGTTCACTGTGTTTACTGACATCAACATTGTATCTGTGGATTCTAGTTCATAACAAGTTCTTTGATGGGCTCTAATAGATCATGTTAATAAATTTGCTTGAATTCTGAGCAGCTGAAGAGTCATAGTCATAGTCATACTTTATTAATCCTGGGGGAAATTGAAAAAGTATGACTATGACTATGACTATGACTATGACTCTTCAGCTGCTCAGAGTTCAAGCAAATTCATTAACATGATCTATTAGAGCCCATCAAAGAACTTGTTACAAACTAGAATCCACTGATACAACGTTGATGTCAGTAAACACAAAGGAATTAGCGTGTACATGAAGCACACACTCGTGTATACGAGTGTGAGTGTATCTTTAAGAATTGTGTGTTTCATGCAGCACGATGTTGATGTATTGTTCTACCTGTCACAGCTCCTCAGTTTGAGAAAGACTGTCTTCAGAAGAGGATGTCTATAGTTAGTAGTGTCTGTTCAGAGTGATAATTATTGCAGCAACACATAGCAAGCTGCAGTCAGTATGGTGATTATATTTACAACGCTGCTACATGCAGTGAAGAGAGAAATTCTCACCCAGTGAGTTTTTATCTGCAGCTTGGCTATGATAGCACTCTGCCACAGGTGGAGTATTAGGATCAGAGTTTCCACCATTGAACTTTCCACAGATATCAGCAGTGCCCAGGAGACCTACCATCCCTTGAAATTAAAGATTGGAAAATCCTGGACACGGTGACCTTCGTAACCCAATTACTGACATATACCCTGAGTGTATTTAATAACATCTTCAGAGTGTAACAGCCATCATAGTTTAAACAAAGAAAGATGGAGACAAATGATTCATTTTACATCTATTAAAAGGCAAAGTTGTGGTAGCTAGAAGCTTCCTATTATTTTTTTAAGAGAAGCTTGAGGCAAGGATCTATATTAAAGTCAAAAAGATCTGTTTGTCATTACACTGCTAATATTTAACATTCCATTTTCCACTTGTTTAAATTAAATCCTCACTATGACGTTTACAGTAAATTAATTAAGATTTCAACTTAGCCCAGCAGATCTATTTAAAATTAAGAATTTAATCCATTATATATGAAGATGCCAGTACAATCTTAATCAGAAACAAAAACAGACTAATGGACTAAAACAAATTCCCTGCAAGTCATTCCAGTTGAACATTTCAGCCAAGGTTGGTTAAAGCTTAGTTGGAGACTTTCATTGGGTATGATCACACAATGGTTGAGTTCATCTAAACAGTGTCCAAGTGTGTGGATAATTGATCCAGAGATGCAAGTCTGAGTTCCATGTTGTGGGGGGGGGGGGGGAAGAATTTAAATTCAAGTAACAAACCTAGAATAAACAACCCATGTCAGTAATAGTACCCATGAAACTAACACTACTTCTAGAAAATAATTTGGTTCCTGATCTGCCCAATCTGCCTTAAGTGTGAACCCAGATGCACTAATGAAGCTGATTGTTAACTGCCTTTCCAGTGCAGAAGCAATAGGATTGAAAATAAGTGCAGACATTGCTAAAAAAATCCTAATCTGCAAACAAACAAATATAAAAGATATCAAAGAATGAGTCAAAGGAATTTAAAAAAAAGCCTCCAGTACTGATAGATTATGAAAACTGATTTGAGATTGCCTGTGTTTGTACTAAAGCATTACAGACTGTTTAAGTCAGTCATGCAAGAACTTTATATCAGTTTTAAATTCTGAAATCAAAACAAAAAAAAATTCCCTCAGTTACTAAAGAGCAACAAAGCATGATTCCACAGTTACACTACCTTTCATATCTTTTTAAAGCACAATAATAGGAGGATCAGAAACAGATGCCTCTAATCTACAGGGATCAAACAAAAACATTTTTCCTCATCCATGACTGATAACAATGCCGATACTGTCAAAACAAACATATTCCCCATTTTTCCAATTAAATCAATGCTTTCAGATGAAATATAAAGTCATGCTAGATTACTGCAATAAAACATCTTTGAATAACATGGTTTGATGGTGGATCCACATTCACAATCGAATTGTCCTCAAAACAGCCCAAAATTCAGATTTATTTGGATTGAAATATTCTGCATACATTGCATTATACTTACTCAGAAACAAAGCACTATTTTGGTGAATATTGAATTTCTATCACCCTTTTATAGATATAAAACAGAACAAACTCACTAGTCATTAACAGAGGCTAATGAAGAGAATGGAAAGGGGGATTTCTGGCCAGGAAATTGGATAAGAAATTTCTCAAGTATTCTGGAAGATATAAATGTCTTAATTTTTTGGGGAATTTTCTGTTCTGGAGCTAGCCGAATTGGTAGGCTGAGTGAAGAGGGGGATGCATGTATGTCAACTCAAAGAAATCAGAAGCAGAGATAGAAATGTTGACTGGGCTAGACAAGGTCAAGAGGAGCATTACAAATTTTTAATCAAAATCAGAATCAGGTTTATTATCACCGGCATGTGTCTGGAAATTTGCCAACTTGGCAATTTACAAGGAGCTTTGCAGATTCATAGGATAGTTGGAGATGAAGACAGACAATGAAGGTTGAATTTGGATGCACAAGGATATGGAGTGTTGGATATTAGGAGGTTAGTCGTGGGATTTCGAATTAGCAGGTGGTCTGATATTGCAGATGGACGGAAGCCTTGATAATTGCGGTAGGAGTTTCAGAGATCACTGCTAAAATATTGAAAGGTGAAGGGGAGAAAGAGTTTACGGGGGTAACATGGTAAGATGTTATAGAGGATGAAGAATCAGAGATTGTATGAATTAAGTGGGAAAATATTGTTGGGAGTCAGGTAGTGAACGGGTAAATTGGTTTGTGACTATTGGGATAGGGATTCAGAGAGTGAAGGGGTAAATCCGGTTGTGACTGTTGGGATGGGGATTCAGAGCGTGAAGGGTAAATTGGTTTGTGACTGTTGGGATAGGGATTCAGAGAGTGAAGGGGTAAATCGGGTTGTGACTGTTGGGATAGGGATTCAGAGAGTGAATGTATAAATTGGTTTGTGATTGTTGGGATAAGGAGTCAGGGAGTGAAGGGGCAAACTGAAAATGAAAAAAAAGATAGATGCTGGATATCTGAAATAAGTACAGAAAAAACTGAAGCCGATCAATGGCTCAGTCAGGCAGCATTTGTAGAAAGAGGACCAGAGTTAATGCTTCAGGTTAATGAGTTTGTGGGGGGGGGGAAGCTATGAGGAAATTTCGAGTATATCCATTGGTCCTCAGACATATTAGGTCTTACATAACTTTCCTGTTTCCTTTTACTTGTTACGATTTATGAAGGTGAACTCTATGTGAAAAATACGGAGGATAAAATGGAGGTAGGAGGGCCCTTTGAAAGATGTGACTGAGGCATGGATTGATTCAGATTCACATTCCTTTGTTCATCAAAACACACAGAGAAAGGGCATATTGGGGCCAGCCAACAAGTGTCGCACACATTCCGGTGCCAACATAGCTTGCTAACAGTGTTGAGCAGAACAACAAAAGCAACAACAACTGCAACAGAACAACAGCAATAAAACAAACAACAACAGCAAGACAAACTCCTTTCCTCCCTCTCACCTACCCACTCACTCACTCACATACACAGACAAGTCTCCAATCTCTGACATGCTGCCTCCTGGTCCATAACCTTCAGCCCCTTGCCAGGACTTGCAGACTCACAGATATTGGGCCTTTCGTACATGCCTACTCAGGGGCTTTGACTATTAGGTCTCAGCTTCTGGATTTGCTATATTTGGTCTTTGACTTTCAGTATTGACCCCAACTCTTGCAGATCATAGGACTTTGAATGTTGGGCCTTGAACGCCTAACCTGACTTCCCTCATCCCTGTTCCTTAATCCTAACCCGTCTCCCAACACCCTGCAGTGCTCCATAAACCATCTTTACAAACGTAAAGATCAATTAAGTCATAGCCATGATCTCTATTGACTTCTCTTTGTGTCATCCTGATTGGCTGATTGGTTGCCAGTTTTGTCAACACAGCCCCAATATCAACTAAAGTGGGAGTAATAGGACAAAATTTGAAATTTTAGGAATTTTACTCCATACCTAGTCAAACTCCTCTAGTCCACATAAATTTTGAAAGTTTTTGAACAAAATGCTTTCCTTAAGTAACTCTGAATACAAATTTCTTTTTAGTGGTGCAGAATTCTAACTCACATTTAAGTTTCAAAGACAGGTTTTAACTCATAAAGGTGAGGTTGGATTTTGGCCATTTCAGTAAGGAAAGGAAACTCTCGGATATGTCTTGCAGCTGAATAGCTTTGTTTCATTTAGGAGTGTCCATAAATCCTGATGCTGAGGGCTGATTTCAAGTTGTTACTGCAGGTCAGAGGTGCAAATGGTGCACACAGAGACTGCTAGTCAGGATCTGTGACATCAAGAGGAAAGCAAAATTATCTTGATGTCAGTCTGAAACTCCTCTGCATAAGATCCCCAAGAATGCTTAAGCGGTTGTAATTGAAGGATTGACTCCAGTTTCAGTGTTAGTTGAAATATTCAACCTATCAGGGTTGTAGGCAGTGTCAAAGTAACTGTCATCACCGACAATAAAATAAAATACTTGGACCCAAAACACACACACTCTTATGATACAAGTATTCTTTTTATTTTATTTGTGCGCAAGGAGAACAGCATGGACCATTGTCACCCACACTGTTCTAAAGTCTGAATAGAAAACTGCTATCTTTCTACAGATTTGGCTCCCAGAGAGGCTGAATGTCTTCTACGTCCGGTTTGATGTGCAGAGCAGAGTGCTGGTGAGGAAGGCACCCCTCCCCCCAGGGGAGCAGACACTCCATCTGGCTGAAGCTGAGGTGAAGAAGACCGTGGCCAGAGTTAACCCACGCAAAGCTGTGGGGCCCGATAATACACCAGGTCGGGTTCTGAAAGACTGCACAGCCCAGCTGATGAAAGTGCTGATGGATATATTCAACATCTCTCTGGAACAATCCATTGTCCCCTCAGTTTTCAAGGCAGAAACCATCATTCCAGTGCCAAAGAAGGTGACAGTAACCTGCCTAAATTACTATCTTCTGGTGGCATTAACATCGCCCATTATGAAATGCTTTGAGCGGCTGCTCATGGCCTTTCTGCTAGTTATATTGGATCCTTTCCAGTTCGGTTATCGTTCAAATCGATCCACTGATTTTACAATAGTCTCTGCCCTCCACTCCGTCCCGTCCCACCTGGAAAATGGGGTCTCATATGACAGACTGCCATTTATAGACTTCAGTTCCGCTTTCAATACTATCATACCCCAGAAACTGGTGAGGAAACACCTCAACACCTTCCTCTGCAACTGGATGCTGGACTTTTTTAACAGAAAGGGCACAGTCAGTCCTTGTGGGCAGCAATGTCTCTGGTCCCATTGAGCACTGGCACTCCCCAAGACCGTGTGCTCAGCCCACTGCTGTTCACACTGCCGACGTATGATTGCTTCGCGGGATTCAGTTCAAACTGTGGCATCAAGCTTGCAGATTGGCCTCAGCAAGAGTGATGGCATGATAGAGAATAGAGAGGAAGTGGTGCAGCTGGTGGGATTGGTGTCAGAAGGACAACCTAAGCCTGAGCATGTAGAAGTCAAATTAAATCATTGTGGACTTCAGGAAGGTGCAGACAAATGCGTCTGCGAATACATGGCTCCTCCGTAAAGAGAGTTAAGTGCTCCAAGTTCCTGGGAGTTCACATCATGGATGACCTTACTTGGTCATTTAGTATCACCTCTCTGAACAAGAAGGCACAACAGTGTCTTCACCTCCTAAGGAGACTGAGGCAAGCAAGGCTCCTTCCCCCACCCCCCCATCTTAACTGTGTTTTACACATTTACAATGTGCACCATTGAGAGTGTTCTGACAAGTTGTATCTCCATCTGGTATGACAGCAGCAGAGCATCAGACCAGAAGTCCTTACAAAGGACTGTGAGAACAGCTGAAAGGATCATAGGGGTCTCCCTACCATCCATTGGAGACACTTATCAGGGGTGCTGCATACATAGTATTATCAAGGATCCCACCTATCCATCCAGCATCCTCTTTAACTTTCTACCATCAGGCCGGAGACTCCGATGCATAAAAATAAGAACAGTCAAAATGAGGAACAGTTTCTTCCCTCAGGCCATTAGGCTTCTGAACTCCCTGTCGCATCATATTTGAATGTCACTGGTTAGTTTGTTCCAGTACAATATTTAATATTAATGCACTTTAGTTTGTTATTTATGTGTGATTCATCTGTAGATTTTATCCATACCTTCATAAGTTATCGTGTGTTATGTGTACTATTTACTGTGCTTTATATCCTGGTTTGGAGAAACATCTTGTTTCTATATACGTTACATGGTTCTATACATTATATACATGTATATAGTTAAATGACAATATACTTGACGTAACTTGACTTATGAATTAAGGATATGGATTATCATACATTGTACATGTTTGAATTGTTACTCAGAAAATCGATCAACATTCACAACAGAGGAGTTAGAATTAAAGAAAACTTCAAGTGATATTTTGAAACTTGTAAAGACAATAGAGCTTTAGTTGTTGGGTATGTTTCACATCCATCTGTTATCTTGTCTGTCTCCAGCACCCCTATTGTCTAAAGCTCCATTTTAGGAAGACCTTTTTTGAAAAGTCTCACTTGTCTTGCTTAAGTATACACTGTCACAGTCAACCCAAACTGTCTCATCTGTAGTAAGCAGAGGTGCTTCTGGTGGTCTCACCTCAAAGGACACACTTGACTAGAATAGCCCTAGGCCATCCTTGACTTACGGCAACTTCCACAGCAGCGTACCCAATATACCTTCCAGCTGGCTGCTTCTTTCACTTTTCATTTCCTACTGAATGCTGTTGCAGTCTGCTTGGACTCCTCTCCCCATTACTTGCCTGACCTTGCCTCTCCCATCCTAGACTGACCATCAACCATCTATTTGATACCTTCCAAGGGTTGGTCAACTCTTCTTCTGGTCTATGCTCTATCATCATCTACGCAATATCCTCATCCCTCCACGCCATTCACTGGACTACATCCTTACAGTCAGTGGCCATTTTGTTAGGTACCTCCTGTACCTAATAAAGTGGCCGTTGAGTATTTGGTTATGGTCTTCTGCTGCTGTAGCCCATCTACCTCAAGATATGACATGTTGTGCATTCAGAGTTCTTCTGCAAACTACAGTTGTAATTTGATTTACTGTCACCTTGAACCTGTTTGGCCATTCTCCTCTGACCTCCCTTGTTAACAAGGCATTTTTGCCCATGTACTGCTGCTCCCTGAATGTTTCTTTTTTGTATTTTTGCACAATTCTCTGTAAACTCTAGAGACGTTTGTACATAAAAATGCTCTGAGATCAGCAGTTTCTGAGATACTCAAACCACCCTGTCTGGTATTAACAATCACTCCACTGTCAAAGTCACTTAGGTCATGTTTCTTCCCCATTCTGATGTTTGGTCTGAACAACAATTGAACTTTGTGACGATGTCTGCATGCTTTTATTCATTGAGTGGCTGCCATATGATTAGCTGTTTAGATATTTGCATTAATAGGTAGGTATACAGGTGTACCTAATAAAGTGGCCCCTGAGTGTATTTGTTCATTGTCCCCAGTTCATCTGTTCAATCATTGCAGTCTGACATTTTCCAAATATCCACCAGATAAATATTTAATGTAACTGGTAGAAGATTTTGAAAGAAGAAGTGTAATATTTTCTTCTATATCAGCAGATGGTAGAGATCTGCAATTCACTGCCTGAAAGGGTAGTAGAGGCAGAAACCCATTACATTTAAAGAGGGCAAAGAAATGCACTCGAATGGCTGTATTCTGTAAGTCATTGAGCTGATGCTGAAAGATGGGGTTAGGCTGGTCAGCTCTTTCTCAAATGGACACCTTCTGTGCTGTGCATTTTTCTATGATTCCAGAAACCCATGATTGAAGTCAGCTGCTGCACGTTGCCACAGTAGCAGAGGGTTTTGGAACAAATGCCTGTCTGTTTAAAAGCATCATAGGATCTACAGGGGTTGCTCGTGATGTGTTCATTGTACGGCAATTCTTTGTCTTGTTGCTGTTTCAGAAGGCCATCCCTTGATGTGTAGTGATCATGTTTTACTTTTAACTCAGTGAGAAACTGATTGTGTACTGGCAACCAACAATTTTTGATCAATCGAAAAAATAATCAGCCTGGAGGTGCAGCAGATTGACTGCCTCATCACGGTGTGGGGGTGGAGGGTCAGCAAGTTCTTCCTCTTTATAAGCAGCCGCTTGTAATCATGGATAAGTTTCTTCAGCTCTAGTTTTGTGTGTTGTGGTTCAGCTCATCATTATGGGAACTATATAATTCTAATGATGGGGCAGGAAGAGACTGAAAAACTGGGCAGCTAGGTGATTTATGAGGTGGTCTGATCCTTCTGCAGGGCTTCTGTGTGATCCCACTGTGTAGCTCATGGTTCACAATTCGTCTCCAAAAATTTCCAGGAGTGAGTGGAGAAGTTAATTTTTTTCAAGGAGGTTTTGGGAACATACTAGAATCTTTTCCTCTGTCCACCTTGTTCATCTCTTCCTGTGATAGACTTTGATGGCAGTTGTTTGCTTCCAGCTGCCTGAGCACATGGCCTGCCTGATGTATCTGATGGAGTATAACCTATGCCTCGGTATAGGGGATGTTGGCCTGAGAGGTGATACTGACAATGATTTGCTCATTCTTTCAGTAAATTTGGAGGGTTTTGCACAGATACTTGCATTGAGATGCCTATTGCCGGGCTCAGAAGGGAGGGAAGGGATCATTGCTGTCCCATAGACCATGCCAGGTCTAAGGTTTTGTTGTTTAAATATCCTTTCCCCAGGCTGAGCTGGCTTATTAAAGGCAATGTTGGGATTTCGTCAGATATCTACTTTTGTTACAGAATGACTTCTGAGAAATGCATTTTCTCAGAGTTTCACTGATTCTTTATGATCTCTGTGGCGAGCACGTTGTTGAAAGAATGGTTGCATGCAGTTGTTTGATTGCCACATTTGTACCCTTAGATCTGCACATTGGGTTTTAGTTGTTGGAATGGACAGCACCTCTTCCAACACTTACATGTGTTGGATTTTATTCACACTGCGTACAGATGTTTGCTGATCCTGTCCCCTTTTTTTTCCCTCTTGGTTATTGGATTGCCATAATCAAATGCAATTGCTTCACCTTGCTTGGTGCTCTCTGCAAATGTGACCGATTTTTATTGAGCTTCTGAATCCAAGTCTTTGTAAATTGGATTCATTTAGAAAGAATTGCTGGGGCAGCAGACAACTATGTTAAAGGAAATGAGGCAAGGGAGTGTGATTACCAGCTTGTACATGCTGTGAAATATTAGCATAGTGCATCAGTCAGGTAATGCTATTAGAAGCTGTTTGAATCCATAGTAATTCTGTTGTGAAGACTGCTGCAATAATCACTATTGACATGAGGTCAAGCTGACCACAGGAGTTTTGTTTTGAGTACAAATGTTCTCTAGTAGTACCTCAGATGTCTGGTCATATGAAGATGAAAACAACTATAGTAGCATGCAAAAGTTTGGGCACCCCGGTCAAAATTTCTGTTACTGTGAATAGTTAAGTGAGTAGAAGATGAACTGATCTCCAAAAGTCATAAAGTTAAAGATGAAACATTCTTTTCAACATTTTAAGCAAGATTAGTGTATTATTTTTGTCTTGTACAATTTTAGAGTGAAAGAAAGGAAAGGAGCACCATGCAAAAGTTTAGGCACCCCAAGAGATTTGAGCTCTCAGGTAACTTTTACCAAGGTCTCAGACCTTAAATAGCTTGTTAGGGTTATGGCTTGTTCACAATCATCGTTAGGAAAGGCCAGGTGACGCAAATTTCAGAGCTTTATGAATACCCTGACTCTTCAAACCTTGTCCGAACAATCAGCAGCCATGGGCTCCTGTAAGCAGCTGCCTAGCACTCTGAAAATTAAAATAAATGATGTCCACAAAGCAGGAGAAGGCTATAAGAAGATAGCAAAGCATTTTCAGGTAGCCGTTTCCTCAGTTAGTAATGTAATTAAGAAATGGCAGTTAACAGAAACGGTGGAGGTCAAGCTGAGGTCTGGAAGACCAAGAAAACTTTCCGAGAGAACTGCTCGTAAGATTGCTAGAAAAACAAATCAAAACCCCCGTTTAACTGCAAAAGACCTTCAGGAAGATGTAGCAGATTCTGGAGTGGTGGTGCACTGTTCTACTATGCAGCGACACCTGCACAAATATGACCGTCATGGAATAGTCATCAGGAGAAAACCTTTCCTGCATCCTCACCACAAAATTCAGCATGAGAAGTTTGCAAAGTAGCATCTAAACAAACCTGATACATTTTGGAAACAAGTCCTGTGGACTGACGGTTAAAATAGAACCTTTTGGCGGCAATGAGCAAAGGTGTGTTTGAGAAAAAAGGGTGCAGAATTTCATAAAAAGAACACCTCTCCAACTGTTAAGCACGGGGTGGATCGATCATGCTTTGGGCTTGTGTTGCAGCCAGTGGCACGGGGAACCTTTCACTGGTAGAGGGAAGAATGAATTCAATTAAATACCAACAAATTCTGGAAGCAAACATCACACCGTCTGTAAAAAAGCTGAAGATGAAAAGAGGATGGCTTCTACAACAGGATAATGACCCTAAACACATCTCAAAATCCACAATGAACTACCTCAAGACGTGCAAGCTGAAGGTTTTGCCATGGCCCTCACAGTCCCCTGACCTACCATCATCGAAAATCTGTGGATAGACCTCAAAAGAGTAGTGCATGCAAGATGGCCCAAGAATCTCATAGAACTAAAAGCCTTTTGCAAGGAAGAATGGGTGAAAATCCCACAAACAAGAATTGAAAGACTCTTAGCTGGCTACAGAAAACATTTACAAGCTGTGATACTTGCCAAAGGGGGTGTTACTAAGTACTGACCATGCAGGGTGCCCAAACTTTTGCTTCGGGCCCTTTTTCCTTTTTTGTTATTTTGAAACTGTAAAAGATTGAAGTAAAGAAGTAACCTTGCTTAAAATACTAAAGAAATGTGTCATCTTTAACTTCATGCCTTTTGGAAATCAGGTCATCATTTACTCAGTTAGCTATTCACAGTAACAGAAATTTTGACCGGGGTGCCCAAACTTTTGCATGCCACTTTATATCTGAATGACTTATGAATGTACTTGAATAGGAAGAATGCATCATTTCCTCATTCCACACTTGAATTGTTTCCTGAAACATGGCCTGACAGGATCCTTAATCTTGTCGCATGCTATGAATATCTGTATGAAAGAAGGACATATTTCTGTTGTAAATTATGCAACCGTGACATGGTAGGAAAGACAAAGGTCTATTAAAAAACTGTTTTGAGGTGCCAGGATCCATGAAAATGAAAAGCATTTTGTGTGACCTTCATCAATATGAAGTTATTTAAATTTATTACCACAAATGGTATGCAGCCAGTCTGCTTTGGTAACTTCAGTGACAGAGACTATGTTTCTGATCAGATGCTTACAGGCTTGAATAGTAGTCTTGACTGTCATTGAAATTTGGGCTGCCTACAATGATAACGCTTAATAAGTCATCTGCATTAAATGATAACTGAGTAACTGAGACTTTGATCTCATGGGACAATGGAAAAAGCCTGGTGGTTTTATCTTGGCCTAAAGCTCAGTTGTGGAACGTAAGGGGGCATAGAAGAAATCTGAAGAAAATTAGCTCAAAGATCATTGCAATTTTGAAATTTAGGCAGAGTGTCTGATAATGATGGAATACATCAAAGGGCAAACTTAAAATAAGAATCATCATTACAAATTGTAGAAAGGATTATTGATCCAGGAAGGTGCGACCAACACTTGCAACTGAGTTCTGAGTAGTTCTGAGGGTGTATTTAGCAAGAATGCTCCAGCACTGCAGATGCAAATGGCTAATTTAATGCTGCCATTGGCAATGTATGTGCCCTTTGTCTGTTTAAGTTTTAAACAATATTCACAGCATGTTTTCACTTATTTCAGTAAGAAAGGTAAAATGAATCTTAACATAATGATTGAGGTTAACAGCACAACAAAACTGAATACATTCATTGGTTTGTGTGTGAATTAATTTTTAGTTTTTCAGTTTATCACAGTTGATGGCAAATTTCTGGGACGTTGATACTTTTTTTGCTGGCATAATGGCAAGAGTGCAGCCTGAAGGGGACGTTTTAGTCTAAGTGTCCCGTGTAATTGACTACCTGCAAAATTAGTTTTGGTATTTCTTAAACAAACTACATCTTTCCTAAGCACAGTCCAGTTTCTAGCACAGTCCTGGCTTTGAATTATGACTCCTTGTTCACAAAATGGCAAATGGAATTTACATTGTGATGAGAATGGTTTGCAACCAGGCCAATGAGAAAGATAGCATTGTTTGCAGGTGAGGCTTCAGATGGTCTATTCCAGAAGATTCAGGTGAGAATGCAAGCGTCACCTGCCTTAGAGGAAGGCTAATGAAGAAATGATGAGGTAGGACAGTGGCGTTGTCTACATGGAGTTTAGTAAAGTATCTGGCAAGGTTTCTCATGGTAGGTTAGTGAGGAAGATTTTCATGGAATCCATGGTGACTGGGAAATTGGATCCAAAATTGGCATGAAGATAGAAGACAGATGGTAGTTTAGAGATGTGCTTTTCTGACTAGAGATCTATGGCAAATAATATTCCACAAGGATTAGTGCTAGTTCCTCTTTTGTTTGCATTATAATTAATGAATTGGACAGAAATGGATAATTAGTAAGTTTACAGATGACCAAAATCTTGGTGGAGTTGTGGATGGTGAGGAAAGTTATTAAAGAATATCATAGGAAATAGATTGGTTGGAAATTAGGGCAGAGAAATGGTAGATGGAGTTTAATCCAACTAATATGAACTATTGCATTTTGGGGGGCCAATTGCAAGAGGAAAGCACACAGTAAATGACGGGACACATTGAAAATACAAGAGGCACCAGATGGAGCAAAAAATAAAGTGTTAGAAGAACTCAGCTGGCTAAGGCAGCATCTGTGGAGGCAAAGCAATGGTTATTACTTCAGGACTGAGTGTGGAAGGAATATAGCCACTATAGAGATATGAAGGGGAAGGGAAGGGAATGGAGTGGCAGTTGGAATCAGAGAAGGGAGGGATAATGGAGATAGAACCATGGAGAGAATGGAGAGGGGATAGCAAAGGGAGAAGAAAGCAGATGGATAGGTATAGATCATGAACATATGGAACCTGGTTTCTATGGGGGGTGGGAGGGGGGAGCATAATGAGTCTAATTAATGAAGTGGAAGAGAACAAAGGGCAAGAGAAGTTGGATCTACTGGAAGGACCAGAAAGACACAAATGTCAAATACAATGTGGCATAGATTTAAGGTGAAGGAGGAAAGTTTACACGATGTGTGAGGCTAGTTGTGTTTTTGCATTGAAAGTGATTGGTGCTTTGAATATGCTACTATGGACGGCGGTAGAAGCAGATATGATAACAATATTTAAGAACTGTTTAGATATGCAAGTGAACAGGCACAAAACAATGAGATATAGACTAAATACATGCAGATGGAATTAGTTTAAATTGTTATCATGGTCAGCTCAGTCATTATAGGTTGAAAGACATGTTCCTGTGCTGTACTGTGCTATGTTCTATGTTCTTATGTGAATGTGAGTCTAAAGTCCTTTTGTTCTCTGTCATCATCCAACCACTAGAGGGAGATGAAAACAATGCCAGCAGCAAAGACCAGATTTCGTCATTGAATGAATGAACCTGTGTACATAAAATACAATTGAACAATTCTGCAACAAAACTCTATAACTGACATGTCTTTAACTACAAATTCAATTAATCTTGTGGTGTTTTAGTTTGTTGCAAATGTTTCAGCTGAATATGTACAGGAAAATCACCATCATATTGTAATCTCTTTCATGCATGTGTCTCTTCATAACATAGTTTGAGTAGCAAGAGAGGAAATTTCCAAAATATCATCATTTGAATACTACAGCTCCAAATGTCAGGTGATTTTGATAGTACATCATTACACAGCTATCACCCAGACAGACCAAAAATGAAACTGACCCAAACAACAGGAATTCTGCAGATGCTGGAAATTCAAGCAACACGCATAATAGTTGCTGGTGAACGCAGCAGGCCAGGCAGCATCTCTAGGAACAGGTGCAGTCGACGTTTCAGGCCAAGACCCTTCATCAAGGTCTCGGCCTGAAACGTCGACTGCACCTCTTCCTAGAGATGCTGCTTGGCCTGCTGCGTTCACCAGCAACTTTTATGTATGAAACTGACCCAGTGCATTTAATGACACACCCTGATAACCACCATCCTGATACAACATTGCAAAGAGATACAGGATCATCTACCTCAAAATAGAAGTCATGAATCTGTCACCCCTTTGTTCAATGGGTTTCACCAAGTCCCAACGGAGTTTAACATGACAGCCTACATGCAGACATCTGATGTGCATGTATGGGGGTGAAGAACATCAGAAGTGTACTCAGAGACAAAAAGTATTTGCTTCAATTTCACTTTCTGTCATCTTCCCCATCTGCATTGTTCTGCCACCTAACATGCTGTTTACATCCCATCAGAGAAACTGCTAATTTAGCTTTGGTGAAACTACTTGCTGTGTCCACTACTCTGGGTAATCCTGTCTAAAGAAGATCAGTCTTAACTCGGAAAATCTTGTTTGAACTAATTAGAACATAGAACAGTATCCTCACAAGAACAGGCCCTTCATCCCAATATGTTGTGCTGAACTAATTAAACTAACAATGAAACACCTAACTAGTTTCACAAGGTCTACATCCTGCATTGCTTACCTAGTCCTCTCCCTACCTAAGAGCTTCTTAAACACCTTTACTGTATTTGCCTCCACTATAACCCCTGGCAGTGCATTACAGTTACCCACCACTCTCTGTAACAAAATCATGTTCTGCACATGTCCTTTGAACTTGCACCCCACACCTCCCCCCACAATCTCAAGTGCTTGTCCTGTAGTAATAGACATTTCTATCCAGGGGAAAAAGATTCCAGTTGTCTACTCTATCTATGCCTCTCGTAATTATAAACCTATCAAGTTTCCCCTCAGCATCTGCCACTCCAGAGAAAACAACTGAAGCTGTCCAATCTCTCCTCATTGCACACACCCTCTAATACAGTCAGCATCTTGGTAAATCTCTTCTGCATCCTCTCCAAAGCCTCCACATCCTTCCTATTATGAGGTGACCAGAATTAAATATGTATAATACTCCAGATACAACCCAATCAGAGTTTTATAATATCTTGACTCTTGAACTTGATGCCTTGACTAGTAAAGGCTTGGAATAAAATGGACAATCTTGAAATTTAGCTACAGATTGGCAAATATGACGTTGTGGCCATCTCTGAAACTTGGCTAAAGGATGGCTGCCATTGGGAGCTGAACGTCTAAGGATATATGGTATTTCGGAAAGATAGGTTAGTAGTCAGAGGGGGTGGTGTGGCTCTGTGTATAAGAAATAATATTAAATCATTGGAAAGAGATGACATAGGATTGGAAGGTGTAGGGTCTTTATGGGTTGAGTTAAGAAATGGCAAGGGTAAAAGGACCCTAATGGCAGTTGTCTACAGGCCTCCAAACAGTACCAGGATGTGGATTACAAATTACAGCAGGAGATAAAAAAAAGGCGTGTCAGAAAGGCAATGTCATGATAATTGTTGGGGATTTTAACATGAAAGTGAATTGGGAAAAGCAGTTCAGTACTAGACCTCAAGAGGGAGAAACTGTATAATGTCTAAAGGATAGCTTTTTAGAGCAGCTTGTTGTTCAGCCCACTAGGGGATCGGCTGTGCTGTACTGAGATGATAAGAGAGCTTAAGGTTAAGGAACCCTTAGGGAACAATGATCACAATACGATCGAGGTTACACTGAAATTTGAGAGGGAATAAATTAAATCCAATGTGTTAGTATTTCAGAGGAATAAAGGAAATTACAATGGCATGAGAGGGGAACTGGCCGAGGTTGACTGGAAAGGGACATTTGCAGGAAAGACAGCAGAGCAGCAATGTCTGGAGTTTCAGTGAAAATGGAGGAAGTGCAAGACAGATATATTCCAAATAAGAAGAATTTTTCAAAGGGAAGAAGGACAATACCATGGCTAACAAGTGAAGTCAGAGCCAAAGTAAAAGCAAAAGAGAGGGCATACAAGGAAGCCAGAGCTAGCGGGAAGATAGAGGACTGGGGAGCTTTTAAAAACTTGCAGAAGGAAACTAAGAAAGTCATTCGGAAGGAAAAGATGAATTATGAGAGGAAGCTGGTGGCTAATATCAAAGAAGGTACTCAAAGCTTTCTTAAGTATATAAAGGGTAAAAGAAAGTCAAGGGTTGATATAGAACCAATACAAAATAATACTGAAGATATTGTAATGACAGATGCAGAGATGGCAGAGGAACTGAATATGTATTTTGCATCAGTCCTCACAGTGGAAGACGTCTGCAGTTTACTGGATATTCAAAAGTGTCAGGGAAGTGAAGGTTGTGCAGTGAAAATTACGACTGAGAAGGTGCTCAGAAAGCTTAATGGTCTGAGGTTGAATAAATCTCCTGGACCTGATGGAATGCACCCTCGGGTTCTGAAGGAAGCACCTGGAGAGATTGCGGAGGCATTAACGATGATCTTTCAAGAATAAATAGATTCTGGCATTGTACTGGATGACTAGAAAATTGCAAATATTACTCCGCTATTTAAGAAGGGTGGGAGGCAGCAGAAAGGAAACTATGGACCTGCTAGCCTGACATCAGTGGTTGGGAAGTTGTTGGAATCGATTATTAGGGATGAGATTACAGAGTATCTGGAGGCACATGACAAGATAGGCCAAAGCCAGCATAGTTTCCTGAAAGGAAAATCCTGCTTGACAAACCTACTGCAATTCTTTGAGGAAATTACAAGCAGGATAGACAAAGGAGATGCAGTAGACTTGGTGTACTTGGATTTTCAGAAGGCCTTTGACAAGGTGCTGCACATGAGGATGCTTAGCAAGATAAGAGCTGATGGAATTATATGGAAGTTACTAGCGTGGGTGGAGCATTGGCTGGTTGGCAGAAAACAGAGAGTGGGAATAAAGGGATTCTATTCTGGTTGGTGGCTGGTTGCCGGTTACCATTGAAATTCCACAGGGGCCGGTTTTGGGACCGCTGCTTTTTACGATGTATGTCAGTGATTTGGACTACAGTATTAATGGATTTGTGGCTAAATTTGCTCATGATACAAAGATAGGTGGAGGAGCTGGTCGTGTTGAGGAAACAGAGAGCCTGTAGAGAGATTTAGATAGCTTAAGGGAATGGGCAAAGAAGTGGCAAATGAAATACAATGTTGGGAAGTGTGTGGTCATGCACTTTGGTGGAAGAAATAAACAGGCAGACTATTATTTAGATGGGGAAAGAATTCAAAATGCAGAGATGCAAAGGGACTTGGGAGTCCTTGTGTAAGATACCCTAAAGTTTATTCTCCAGGTTGAACCGGTGGTGAAGAAGGCGAATGTAATGTTGGCATTCATTTCTAGAGGTACAGAGTATAAGAGTAGGGATGTGATTTTGAGACTCTATAAGTAACTAGTGAGACCACATTTGGAGTATTGTGTGCAGTTTTTGGGCTCCTTATTTTAGAAAGGATATACTGACATTGGAGAGGGTTCAGAGAAGATTCACAAGAATGATTCCAGGAATGAGAGGGTTACTGAATGAGGAATGTCTTGCAGCTCTTGGGCTGTATTCCCTGGAGTTTAGGAGAATGAGAGGGGATCTCATAGAAACATTTCGAATGTTAAAAGGCCTGAACAGATTAGATATGGCAAAGTTATTTCCCATGGTAGGGGATTCTAGAACAAGAGGGCATGACTTCAGGGCTGGTGGACATCCATTTAGAACAGAGATGTAGAGAAATTACTTTAGTCAGAGGGTGGTGAATCTGTGGAATTTGTTGTCACGAGCGGCTGTGGAGGCCAAGTCATTGGGTGTATTTAAGGTCAGAGATTGAGAGTTTCTTGATTAGCCAAGGCATCAAAGGGTATGGGGTGAAAGCAGGGGAGTGGGGATGACTGGAAGAATTGAATTATCCCATGATTGAATGGCGGAGTAGACTCAATGGGCCGAATAGCCTACTTCTGCTCCTATATTGTATGGTCTTATGGTCTTATAGCATGTCATACACCTTCTTTACTACTCTATTAACTTGTGCAGCCACTTTCAGGGAGCTATGAACTTCAATGCCAAGTTCATCAATGCTATTAAGAGTCTTGCCATTAACTGTGCACTGCACCTTTACACTTGATGTACCTAGGATGTGTATCTACTACTTTCATGTTCATGTTTTCCATGAAAAGGGCCTGCAATATTCACATTAATTCAGCCAGGGTTGAAATGGTTTTGACACAATTTCCCTTCTTTCAGTGTAGTTTTAATCCTTAGATATTTCAGGCCACCAAACAAAGCACTGGAAAGTTGCTAATAGGAGGAATACCTGGAGGTCCTTCATGCAACTGCTTCAAAGTAACTATTTTTCTTTGTACTGGATTCACAAGAACAACACCATTCTGTATGCTTAACCCAGGTTGTTTTTGTCGTAACAAGGAACCATCTTCACATTTTCACTCTAACTGTGCTGGATTTGTTCATACAACCATAACAGAATGGTGTCATGTTTGATCACAGTAGCAAGTTGTTAGTTAGGTTTTGACTTCTATACAGTATTCCTGTCTTAACCCAACCTCACCCAGTACTGAAATCTCGCAACTGGTAGATGGCTTAACATGTCGACATTATGATTGTTGCAAAATAAAATCCATTGATACTGTCTGTCTGCACTCTAACTGACAGCATCTAGATTCACCAAAATATTGGCTTATGGCTTATAAAGTTCCACAATGTAAAGGCAAATTTGTCTCTAGATGACATCTTACCTTTCCTTGCTTCATTGTTGATATATATACATACATATATACATCTCCACTTTCTATCAACCCCTGAATGGATGCCTCACAGATCAGCTACAATGGCTCACTGTATTGGAATGAAGAAGTACCTGTAACCTCAGCAACAAATAATTTAACTCTTGTTTTCTTCTTTCTTTGTCCACTTCCCTGGTCTCCCATGATGTACTGTAGCAACTCAAGAAGAGTCAAAATCTATTTAAGGCTGGTAGAAGGCATCATTGTCATTGCCCTTCAACTCTGACAAACTTTGCAGATTAGTTGCATCTAACATTACATAACATGATTCTCAACTTCGTGGAGTCCTTCAGCTTCTGCCCTGACACCAAATTATCACAAAACGCACGCAGGCTTCTCAAATGTCAAACAACTCTTTTTTAACTGTGCGTTCTGGCACTGACTTTCAAGTCACTAAGGTGTCATCTGAAAGCTTATGACACATGGCAGATCTTATATCAAATCATCCAATGTCCTCTAGAAGATATACAAAATGTTGCTATCCCAGATGAAAGATTAGTATATTGGTACAGTCCAAGATATGCAATATTTCTGAATATTGATTTGTCCAACTAATTCAATTGCCCCAGTTGTGTTATGACCAGTCAATCAGTCAATGTAGTTGTATCTACATTCCTACACCTGAATCTAGTCACAAGGATGGAAGGTTGTTCTGTTGCAGATGATATTGTAGAAGGGAAATGGGGGACATCCTGGTAAACAAATAATGGAAGGAGTTGTGATGGTCTTCACTACTGAAATAACCGATGCAATCTAATTAAGAATCTCAGCTAGTTCACTGTTTGCTCAGTGCTTTGCCAGCTTTTTTCTTCATAATGTAAGATACAGGTCAAGCTTTAAAAAACAAATGTGTATCATCATCCTTCAAGTAAAGATTGGGTTCCAATTTTAACTCGAAACAGTGCTCGGTACTTGGTAAGTGCAGCTGATATGGACAGTTACTTCTTGTCGCTGATCTCTTTTCAACCTAGCTTTATCTTTATTGTCAGTTCTGATTTATCAAGTATGAAATAAAATAAAAAATGTTGGAAACACTCAGCAGATCTGACAACATTATAGAAAGAGTTATCCTTTCAGGTTGAAGACACTTCTTTGCATCCTGGACCTTGAACTATCAGGACAGGAGCTTGTTTCACTCCTGCTATGTCTCACTCTGACATCACATATCACTATTGCCCTGTTTGTTTTCCCAGTAATGAGAGATAACAGAAATCTGCTTGAGATTCTGAATAACGTCTGGCCAATGTTGCTTAAATTCCTGCTAATATATCACTGATGCTGCAGTATTAGTGCCAAATCGACGCTCTTCCCTTCATGATCAGAATCAGAATCAGGTTTGATATCACTGTTCTATATTGTGAAATGTTTTTGTTGTTTTGCACCAGCAGTACATTGCAATGCAAAATAAACAAAATATATAAATTACAGTAAGAAATATATTTAACAATTAAATTAAATAAAAGTAGTTTGTCCATTCAGAAATCTGATGGCGGTGGGGAAGTAGCCGTTCCTAAAGTATTGAGTGTGTACCTTGTAAAGAGGTTGTTGATGCTAGTGGCCATGATAGGGCTGGCTGAGTTTGCCAATATTCTGCAGCTTATTCCGATCCTGTGCAGTTACCCCTCCATACCAGACGGTGAAATACTGACATATGGAATTACTCCATCAAATCCATCCTCAACTAGTTCATGTACACAAAACCCTTTATATTTCTTACCATCTCACACCATCCTACTTGGTTGCTTGATCTTGTTTTGGTTTCATGCAAACTATTAACGGATGTCCCTTGACAATGCAATCTTGGTATGCAAACCCCAGCTGCAGGAACTCCCATGTTGTCACAATGATAACATCTCCCCTTCACGCTGTTCATCCTTTTCTCCTAGTCATGCAATAGAGCTTTTCCATCTACCCCACACCTTATAAACAATAAGCATTAGCTCGATGATGAGGCAATGCTATGCTTACATCAGTATTATTTGAATGGTTATGCAATAATAATTGTCTGCTTGAAATTCAGTTTCCCCTCTGAACAGAATCCATTGAATCTACACACCTGGAACTGTGCAAACCATGTAATCCCACATCATTCCTCTAAATTTGAACTATACTTATGATCAGCAATTAGCTGAGATTTGCCTTATACTTCTGGTGTTGCACTGAAGGGCTGTGGACTGGACACTTATGCTATTGAGTTAATTGAATCATATCTTCAAGTGATATGTTTCCAACTTATGCTGGAGCCAGTATAGATTTTAATCAACTGGAATCGCTTACAGTTACAGATACATATAACGAGCTTCTGCAATGGCATCTGCAACTAAAAGTCTTTCTTCATTTCACATGCTTTGATCCCACTGCTGAAAAAGAACCTGTTGTGACTACCTTGCTGTGTACTTGGTCATAACGTAGTTTGATGTGAGCTCAGGCAGGAAAATCAAAAATGATCTCAATAAACTATGCTGCTTCACAGTCGCAGTGAAAAAAACCCCACAAAACTCACACATACATAATTCTGTAACAATTCTGATTAGTCTTCTATTAAACTTTCTGCTGCCAACCAGCATTATTCATCAATTAAAACATAAATAAACAATACTCATATTTCTATAGTTTAACACGAGCTTTTCCATGCAAAGTCATCTTATTTTCTTTTATCATTGGAGGAACTGCCAATACAATTAAATGTCTTTAAGTATCACTACCCCAAATAAGCCATTGCTAATTCTAAAATAAGCTTGAGCAAGTGGAATACATTTCATGTCTAGTGTAGAACAGAGTTGACATTTGGCAGTAAGGAAGCAATGTGCCTGTGAGCTTGTATTTGTTTAAGCTGGTCTGATATTCTTACTGATGCATAAATGTATGATAATTTGTTCCTCATTCAGTGTTAGGAATGAGAATTGCATCCTGATTTCCTTGGCAAATATGGTAGTGCAAGATATTCAGAATATTTTCTTATAATTACGGGTTAATAAGACCATAAGATAAAATTAAAACTGTATTCAATTTTAGGAAGACTAAACCTACACATATTTTCTGTTTGATTCCCCAATGGATTTAAGAGGAAGCTCATCACTCAAACTATTTCATAGAATGGAAGGATTTTATCGAAGTCAGTATAAATTATAAAATTTGCAATTAACCTTTCTTAGATTCTTTGATAATAAATAACATTAACCCTTCATTAAGAAGCTGACTTTAAAAAAATATAGGAGTTTGATGTTAAATCTACTGAGCAATTATTTTTGGTGAGACAAGCATTACTTGTAATGAGTAATTATTTGTTCCTGAATGAAGAGACATTTTAGGGAAGCCTGTATGACATGGTTTGTTTTGTTGTGTGCAGTTACATGTCATCAGAAATGATGTTCCTTTTATTCTACTCTATGCTGTATAGTTAACTTACTATCTGCAAGACAAGTAGGCATTGAAGGCAGCTATAGATAGAACGAGACAGTGGGTGGACAAATTGCATGTTATCTTCAGCACAGAGAAAGCCAAATCAATATTGTTGTTCTGAAGCTATTCAGAAATATTGATCACGATGTTGTCCCAGTGCTTCTTCTTTCAGAGTGCCTAACTTCTTCAATTAGTAACATTCAGCATCTTGGCTTAGTAATCACATCCAAATTCTGCTTTATTAAGCAAGTAGCACAGAGAATTTGGAGAAGTTTCTAGAAGATTAAGCTCCAATCTGCTTATCGACACTGTTAACTTTAGTGTTTTATAAAGTATGCACTTGCTTGAGTAGCAGTTCAATTCTCGTCTCAGACTTCGATGAAAATCTAACTAAATGAGATGGTTCATTTCATGCCAGAATACAAGATCACACAGGTAAAGCCTGATTGTCAATCCACTCTTGTGCTGAAAATCCATGGGTTTGATCTAGGTGGAAAATCATGCCTAACTTAGCTGTACAAACAGTGCATTTCCATCCAGCCTGAGAAGCATGAATTCCCATTTGGTATTGAATGTCAGACAAGCAACATGACAAACCAAATGCAGTGGAAGCACACAGACATACTGCATTAACTCCGAATCTTTCTGATGGATCAGTGAATTAATCCGGTGTATAAGTGAAAAATACAGACATAGGGTGATGAGAAATGAGTTACACAGGCGAAGGTTAAGCCTCTGCCTTATGTTAACCATTAGAGGAACTGAGGTGGAGAGGGCCAGCAAATTTAAATTCCTAGGTGTTATCATTTTGAAGGACCTGCCTGGGCCTTCTTTACTCCCTGTATACCCATGACTGTGTCACCACCCACAGCTCAAATCTGCTAATTAAATTTGCTGATGACATTACACTGATTGGCCTAATCTCAAATAATAATGAGGCAGCCTACAGAGAAGAAGTCATCACCCTGACACAGTGGTGTCAAGATAACAATCTCTCCCTCAATGTCGCTAAAACAAAGTAGCTGGTTGTGGGCTACAGGAGGAATGGAGACAGGTTAACCCCTATAGACATCAATGGATCTGGGGCTGAGAAGGTGAACAGCTTTAAGTTCCTCGGCATAAACATCAATGAGGATCACACGTGGTCTATACATACCGGCTGTGTGGTGAAAAAGGCACAACAGCGCCTCTTTCACCTCAGATGGTTGAAGAAGTTTGGTATGGGCCCCAAAATCCTAAGAACTTTCTATAGGGGCACAATTGAGAGCATCCTGACCAGCTGCATCACTGCCTGATATGGGAACTGTACTTCTCTCAACCGCAGCACTCTGCAGAGAGTGGTGCGGACAGCCCTGTGCATCTGTAGATGTGAATTTCCCACTATTCAGGACATTTACAAAGACAGATGTGTAAAAAGGGCCCAGAGGATCATTGGGGACCCAAGTCACCCCAACCACAAACTGTTCCAGCTGCTACCAGCCAGGAAAGGGTACCAGAGCATAAAAGCCAGGACCAACAGGCTCCGGGACAGCTTCTTCCACCAGGCCATCAGACTGATTAAATCATGCTGACACAATTGTATTTCTATGTTATATTAACTCTTCATAGTTAGCCATCTTGTTACTGTCCTGTTGTACATACTAATTATTATAAATTACTATAAATTGCACATTGTATATTTAGACGGAGATGTAACGTAAAGATTTTTACTCCTCATGTATATGAGGGATGTAAGTAATAAAGTCAATTCAATTCAATTCATGTGCAATTGTGAGGAAAATATGGCAGCACCTTTATTTTCTTAGGAGCCTGCAAATACTCGGCGTGACATCCAAAATTATGACAATCTTCTGAAAATGTGTAGAGGAGAGTATGTTGACTGGCTATATCATAGCCTGGTATGGAAACATTAATGCACTTGAATGGAAAATCCTACAAAAGTAGTGGATATGGCCCTGTCCATCATGGATAAAGTCCACCCCACCATTGAGCACATCCACATGAAACACTGTTGCAGGAAAGCAGCATCCATCATCAGGGACCCCCACCACTCAGGTCACTGTTTGACCCAGGTCAATGAGGTCTCCCCTCATACTTCTGAATTCTAGTGAATACAGGTCCAGAGACATCAAACACTCTTCATATGACAAGCCATTCAATCCTGACATCATTTTCATGAATCCTTCTTTGAATACTCACCGGTTTCAGCATATCCTTTCAAGATAAGGAGCCCAAACCTGCTCACAATACTCTAAGTGAGGCCTTACTGGTATATTATAACATTGCAACATTAAAAATTTGTTTTTATATTCTAGTTTTTTTGAAATGAATGCTAACATTGCATTTGCCTTCCTCAACACAGACTCAGCCTACAAATTACCCTTTAGGGAATCCTGCGCAAGGACTCCCAAGTCCCTTTGCTCCTCAGATTTTTGTATTGTCTCTCCTTTTAGAATATAGCCAACCCCTTCATTTCTTCTACCAAAGTGCATGGCCCTACACTTCCTGACACTGTATTCTATCTGCCATTTCTTTGCCCATACTCCTAATCTGTCTAAGTCCTCTGTAGCCTCTCTACTTCCCCTCCACCTACCTTCATATCATATACAAACTTAGCAACAAAGCCATCAACTCCATCTTCCAAGTCATTAACATATAATGTAAAAAAGAATGGGTCCCAATACAGACCCTTGTCGAACACCACTAGTCACTGGCAGCCAACCAGAAAAGGCTCTCTTTATTCCCACTCTTTACCTCCTGCCAATCAGTCATTTCTTTATCCGTGTTAGAATCTTTCTTGTATTACCAAGGGCTTGTAGGTTGTTTAGCAGCCTCATGTTTGGCACCTTGTCAAAGGCCTTCTGAAAATCCAAGTTCACAACATCAACCGATTCTCCTTCATCTATTCTGCTTGTTATTTCTTCAGAGAATTCCAACAGATTTGTCTGGCAAGATTTTCCCTTGAGGAAACCATGCTGACTACGGTCTATTTTATCATGTGCCTCCAAATATCCCTGGACCTCATTCTTAATAATTGTTTTCAACTTCTTTCCAAACACTGAGGTCAGACTATCTGATCTATAGTTTCATTTCTTTTCTGTCTCTCCCTTCTTGAAGAGTGGAGTGACATTTGCAATTTTCTAGTCTTTGGGAACAATTCCAGAATCTAGTGATTCTTGTAAGCTCATTGTTAATGCCTCCACAATCTCTTCAGCCACCTCTCTCAGAACCCTGGGGTGTGACCATCAGGTCCAAATGACTTATCTACCTTCAGATCTTTCAGTTTTACAAGCACTTTCTCTCTTCACACACTTCATGACCCCTGACACCTGGAACTTCCACCATACTGCTACTGTCTTCCATAGTGAAGACTGATGCAAAATACTTATTCTCTTTGTCTGTCATTTTGTTGTCTCCCATTATTACCACTCCAGTATTATTTTCCAGTGGTCTGATATCCACTCTCATTTTTCTTTTACACTTCCTTTATCTGAAGAAACTTTTGGCATCCTCTTTAATATTATTGCCTAGCTGGCTTTTGTATTCCATTTTTACCTTTTTAGTGACATTTTTAGTTGCCTTCTGTTGGTTTTTAAAAGCTTCCCAATCTTCTAACTTCTCCACTAATTTTTGCTCTATTATATGCCTTTGCTTTGGAGTTTATGTTGGCTCTGACTTCTCTTGTTAGCCATGGTTGTGTCATCTTTCCTTTAGAATACTTCTTCCTCTTTGGGATGTATATATCCTCTGCCTTCCGAATTGATTCCAGAAATTCCAGCCTTTGTTGCTCTGCCATCATTCTTGCCAGTGTTCTTTCCCTATCAATTCTGACCAACTCCTCTTGCATGCCTCTGTAATTCCCTTTGCTCCACTTAATACTGATACGTTTGACTTTAGCTTCTCCTTCTTAAATTTCAAGGTGAATTCAATTATATTATGATCATTTTCCCTGAAGGTTCTTTTACCTTAAGCTCTCTAATCAGTTCCAGTTCATTGAACATTACACAATCCACATTAACTGATCCCCTCGTGGGCTCAACCACAAGCTGCTCTAAAAAACCATCTCGTAGGTACTCTAGAAATTCCCCCTCCTGTAATCCAGCACCAACCTGGTTTTTCCCATCTATAACGTTGAAATTCCCCAGGGCTATTGTAACATTGCCATTTTACCAAGCATTTTCTATCTCAGTTGTAATTTGTTTGGGGGTCTGCATACAAATCCCATCAGGGTCTTTTTATCCTTGCAGTTCCTTAGCTCTATCCACAATGATTTAACACCTTCCAACCCAATGTCATCTCCTTCTAATGATTTGATTTCATTTTTTACAAACCGAGGAATGCCACCCCCTCTGCCTTTCTGCCTGTCCTTTTGATACAAAGTGTATTCTTGGACATTAAGTTACCAGGTATAAATTTTCAGCCATGATTCAGTGATGCCTACAATATCACACATACCAATCTGCAACTGTGCTTCAGGTTCATCTATCTTATTTTATAGACCGTGTGAATTCAAAACCAATTTCTGTCCTGTATTCACTCATTTTGATTTTATCTGCCTTTTACGTTGCAACTCATCCTACTGACCGCAATTTTGCCCCATCAACAGCCTCTCCTCAGTACACATTGCCTCTGTTTGTAGATCAGTTACCTCATCTTCAGCACTATTATCTGCCTTTCCTACAATACCTCTTCCATTGAACTACATGCAGTTCAGGACACTAGTTGCACTATGCTCAACATTTTGATTTCTAACTGATCTGAGGTCCTATCAACATCTACCTCTACAACCTCTCCACTGACTGTTCTTGCACTCTGGTTCCCATCCCCATGCAAGTTTAAACCCCACTGTGTAACATTAACAAACCTTCCTGCTAGGATATTAGTCCCTCTCCAGTTCTGCTGCAAGCTATCCCTTTTGTAAAGGTTCCACCTTCCCTGGAAGAGAGCCCAATGATCCAAAAATCTTGTGCCCTCCCTCCTACACCAACTCCTTAGCCATATATTAAACTGTATAATCTTCCTAGATCTGCCCTCACTAGCATGTAGTATGGGTAGTAATCCTGAGATCACAACCCTGGAGGTCCTGCCCTTTAAGTTAGCACCTAAGACTCTTACACCATACACCTGAGGGGTGTATAGGACATCAGGGAGGGGTAGCACCTCTGATGGGGGAACATGCCACGTCCTTTTCAAGGTGGTTAGTCCACCTTTGGTCCCCACCTGGCACTCAGCTCTCACCTGTGGCTCCTCGTAGCTGTTTGCTTGCGACAGCGGCCACACCCCGGGCAACGGCTTCGACAAGCCGGCTAAACTAGGTGAGGGTAGCCGACGGGTCTCAAACCCTTGGTGAGATAGGGAGTTGTCTATCCCAGCATGTGAAGGCAGACTCCGGTGGATTGAGTGGACGAGACCAATGGAAGGTCCAACAGTCAAGAAGGCGGTCTCTGCAAGCATCGTGGAATGTGTAGACCAGGACAAGACACAGAAGACGTCCTGGTCATCCACTGCGCCTAGTCCCATCTCCAGCCGTCTCGACTCTGTCTTGCCACTGGATCCAGATGGGAATTGGGAAGAGAGAGTGAGGCTGACGCTGCGCAACTCTCCCTCACTTAAATCCAAATCAAGTGCTAGTCTCGACACCATCTGCTGGCTGGTGGCGCAGTGACATCAGTGCCGGACTCCAGGAGCGAAGGTTCCTGAGTTCTAATCCAGTCGAGCCACTCCCAGGCATGCTTTCCATCCGTGCCGGTTGAGTGTCAAGCTAGCAACTCGACCTCATTAAAAAAAAAGTACAAATGGTGTCGAGGTCTTCATTGATAACGATGGACGAACCTTATAAGACTCTGAACTCTCTATGAAGAACCACGTCACGCATCCTACCCAAGACTTTGGTACCTACATGGACCATGTCTTCTGGCTGTTCACCTTCCAACTTAAGAATGCCGAGGACTTGATCTGAGGTATCCCAGACTCTGGCACCATGGAGGCAACATACCATCTGGCAATCTTGTTCTCGCCCACAGAACATCCTGTCTGTTCCCCTTACTAACAAGTCCCCTATCACCACAGCATGCCTCTTATTCCCCCTTCCCTTCTGAGTCACAGAGCCAGACTCAGTGTCAGAAACCCGAACACTGGGACTCTGTTAGGTCCTCCTCCTCCGACAGTATCCCAAGTGATATACATATTGTTGAGGGGGTTTCCACTGGGCTTCTGTGTAGTTACCTTCCCTTGGGGAAGAAAGGGAGGAGAAGAAAAGGAGAGGAGGGTAAAGACTATCTTAGGCCATCGGGCCCTCATGGACTGAGGTGGGATGTGAAATATGAAGAGGCCTTTCAGTCGCTGAAGGAGCTGTTAACCCAGGCGCCTGTGCTGGCTTTTGCGGACCCCTGATTGCCATATGTACTGCACATGGATGCCAGTCGAGAGGGTTTAGGCAGCATCCTGTATCAGGATCAGGGCACTGGGTTGAGACCCATTGCATTTGTCAGCCGGAGTCTGTTGCCCTCCGAGAGAAAACGATCCCAACCACAAGTTGGAGTTTCTGGCATTGAAATGGCCTGTGGTGGATAAGCTAAGTGACTGCCTCTATGGTGCCAAGTTTGAGGTGAGGACGGACAACAATCCCCTAACTTATACCCTGACCTTGGCGAAATTGAATGTCACGGGTCATCGGTGGTTTGCAGCATTATCTGCCTACGATTTCAGCCTGAAGTACTGGCTGCGAAGTAGGCACATTGATGCTGATGCTCAGTAACTCATAGATGAGCCCACTCTCGAAATCCCGTCCCTGATCACTATGTATCCACCTGGGAAGGCCATATGGATAATTACCTGCACTAAGACCCCAGGTCTCCAGTGCACTGAAGGGCATCAACGGTAAATGCATCAAATACTGGTTGTAAAATGAATGGTACAGTAAAGTGACCTGTGATCCTGTGTCAAGTATGGCTCCAACATAAATACCCTCTATCTGTAGCAATACGCTGGAGCTTGGCCCCACTAAGCTTTCAGGAATAGGGTTTTTTGCTTTAGGGTGTTCCTTGATATATTGTTGGAAATATGTCCCTTCCCGATACGCCAGGCCTTCTCCTCACTGGGTCTCTTAAGTTTTCTCAACGACTCTCTCTGCTTAGGTACCTGGGGGCTCACTCTCTGAGGGGTTTCCTGTCACTCACACTCCAGCCTGAAGTGTCCCTCTTCACCACAGTTATACCAGACAGTACCGGCCGCTCCCCTTCTCGCGTGACACCGGCTGCTAGCAGCCCTCTGCATAGTCCGACCTCTTATCAGTTCCATCATATGGGGGGGGATCATACCCACTGATAACAACTGGGACATCTCAGTTCTCAACTCTACCACAATCTCCTCTCCCACTCCCCGGGTCAGGCAGTCTGTGGTCACTTCATCACAGGGGACCACTGTCGAGGACTGTACCCTGCTGACAGAGGCCTCCTCCTCTCGTACTTCTGTGATCAGCTCTACAAACAAGGGATTGGGGGGCACAACTTACGAGACAGTCGGAGACCCCAAGCGGTCAGGTTACAGGACTGGGTGCCCTTCGCTATCTGGTCCTTTCTTAACTGATCCATCTCAGCCACCTCCACGCTGCAAGCAATTTAGCTGCCTCTCTAGCTGAAAGATGTGGGCAGAAAGCTTCTCCCCTTCTCCTGATGTATGTTCTGAAACTCCGCCATGAGCTCCATTGAGCTTCCTGTCATGCCAAATGCATTTTTGCCAGTGCTCCCATGTAATCAACACCTTGGCTAGGAGCACCCGGACTTCACGGCTCTCACAACATCAGCAGCCTGCCCACTCAAACTTTCAACCAATCGCTGTTGTTTTACGTCATCAGAGCACTGCCACTCATCTAACAATTGAGAAGTCTGCTACGCCCAAATCTCATACTCCTCTTCCCCTTTAGGGGTGGGCTTCGTTCCTGAGAATAGGTGAGGCCTACCATAGCTGGGACTTTGGCCCTGGGTATTTTTCCATTTATTCGCCAGAGAGGTAAGGGCAGATCCTAACTCTGAATTCTCACTCTTCCCTGGGGGACAGGGATTCATTAGGTATTCAAAATCAGACTACTTCTTCCGCTCGCTATGCAGAAATGAGAGAATCATGTCTTTGAAGTCTCCGCCTCCAGCCATGGGAAGCTGGACTTGTGACTTGGACCGCTCCACTACATTCTCTTCCTCCCCGACAGTATGGACAGGCCATGGCCCCACCTCACCCGGGGCACCGATAGTACTGGGCAGTTCCACTGCCGTTACATCAGTGCTAGTCTGCAGTAAAAGGAGGTTTGTGCCCATTATTTTATCAAACCTCTGCCCCACAATCATAACTTCACTGACAACTTTAACAGTACTTAGCAAGCGAATTAACAATTCATCTGGAGTTCGAATATCTACCCCACTCAACATGCATGTATTAGTTACCAGTAACCCCATGGATGCACTCCACCACGGCAGCATCCATACTTGTACAGATTTAGATTATGAGAACAATCAGTCCTCTTTTATTGTCATTTAGAAATGCACACATGCATTAATAAATGATACAATGTTTCTCCGGAGTGATATCACAGAAAACAGGACAAACCAAAGACTAACACTGACAGAACCACATAATTATAACATATAGTTACAGCAGCACAAAGCAATACCATAATTTGATGAAGAACAAACCATGGGCACAGTAAAGAAAGTCTCAAAAGTCCCTGAGTCGATCGACTCCTGAGTCCCTGATAGCAGGCGGCAAAAGGGAGAAACTCCCTGCCATAAACCTCCAGGCACCATCAACTTGCAGATGCCTTGGAAGCAGCCGACCACAGCCGACTCTGAGATTTAGCAGACGACATTTAAACACACAACCCACTGGTTCAATGCTCAGGGCAGTCACACAGCCTCCAACAAAATCAATCCCAGACGAGCACCAGCAGGGTTAGTCTAGGGGAAGACAGTCTCTGGCCCCACCAAACTTGTGAAATCTCATTTGTGTGGATGCTGCATGATGTGTTACCCTGTTACAAATCAGTACCACAAAATATCAGACAGTACACCATATGCAATTAAACGATTCAGCTTTATAATTCTTAATTTGACTATAGCGTTAGTAAAGAAAACAAAAAGAAAAAGGGCCCTTTTTAACGAAACAGTCTAATGTGCACATTGGAGCTCACGGTTTTCCCGTCTGCTAGTTCTCCATTGATCTCCCCCAGGGCGTTGTTAAGTCCCAGCCCCATTCCAAGTCCACTCCGTCCTGCAGTCTCTGACCTCTCCGTTCCTGCATCTTCTCTCTCTGTCTTCCGCCGAACAAAAGACCGCGAATCCCTCGGTCTCAGGCACACAAGAAAGAAAAGACTCCCCTCATTGGCCAGTGCACATTCCAAAACCCCCGTTATCTCTAGTCATAACCCAAACACTGCTGCTACAGAGAAACCATTACACTAGCAGCGAAACCTTTCCCAGGGCGTTACAGATACCATGCCAAATGCCTGCAAGCTCCTAAGGGAGTAAAGCTGCACCTGTGCTTTCTTTGTAATTGCACTTACTTTGCATACTGGGCCCAGACAGGTCCTCCAAAATAATAACGCCTAAGAATTGAAGATTGCTGACTTTCTCCACCTCTGATGCTCCAATGAAGACTGGCTCAGGTATGTCTGGTTTCCTTCTCCTCAAGTCTATTATCAGCTCCTTGGTCTTGCTGACATTGAGTAAAGAGGTTGTTGTTATGACACCACTTATAACACATATGACACATGATATTCCACCCAAGCATCATCCTCACGATCTTAATAATGAGAGATTTTCATTGAATTTTAAGGAGAGGTGACAAAGTTACCTTAATGTTGAATTTGGCCATGGCCTGGCATAACCTTTCACTAATCCACCCCAAGTCTGACTCTCATACAGTGGTTGCTGAGTACAGATTTTGAAGATTACACAGGAAGTTGCAAATGGACTGTACGTTATGCAGTAAACAATTCTTACTTTAACCTTGAAGAAAATATCATTGTTGAAGTAGCTGACGTTAGTTGCCTAGGACACTGCTTTGAAAATTTCCTGCAGAGATGTGCTGAAGCTTTTTCTACCTGATGTACCAAACTTTTTCTTAAGTTGGAGTTGACTTCAATCATAGATGAGCTGTAATCTAGTGTATCTAACCCAGGAGCTCAGCAACCTCCTGGGCAAAGCCATCCTTCACGGTAAACACTGAAAGGAAGTGATTGTTAGTGACTCCAGTCATGCTTTCTATATACAGTGTTAGATCTGTTTAATTATTCCTACCGCTCTGCTGCCAACCTTTTTGCCTCTTTAATAAGCACCAGTAAACCTTTGGTTTCCCTTCCTGTTAATTATCAATCTATTCTTGTACAAGTGCTTTAGTCATGTTTTTCCTC
The DNA here is from genome assembly GCF_963921235.1 of Mobula hypostoma. Lineage (NCBI taxonomy): Eukaryota > Metazoa > Chordata > Chondrichthyes > Myliobatiformes > Myliobatidae > Mobula > Mobula hypostoma. The sequence continues at coordinate 55,162,554 of NC_086104.1, read as the reverse complement.
TTTATCTGATTGGTGTGTTCAATTACTGTACAAAGGCTTCATACAGTCATTTCTGTATACTGAAGGAAGTTCAATTATGGAAGATTTTTAATACATTACATTCTGATGCCATAAAAACATATGCAAATAAATGAGAAGTCAGTGCATACTGCCATCGATGTACATCAAAGACCACATAAAGTGCCCAGTCTACTTGCAAGCTCATCTTTGCATCGAGGAAGGAATTGGAAACTACTGGGGAAACCCATGTCATCACCTGAAAATTGCGTATGTTTTCTGAACCCAAGGTTGGGATTGAATTTGAGTTGCTGGAGCAACGTGCCCACAGCACTATCTGATGTACCACACTTCTCCCACACAGGTTGATTTGACCGATTTAGAGATACAACATGGTAACAGGCCCCAGTGGCCCATGAACACACACTACCCAGTTACACCCATATGATCAATTAACCTACTAACCGGAATGTCGCGTAATGTGGGTGGAAGCCCGAGTATCTGGAGGACACCCACGTACACAATTCTTACAGAAAGCGGCAGAAATTAAACCCAGACCACTGGCGCTGAAATAGCTTTATGCTCCTGTGCTCCCCTTGCTTTGCCACATATGCAGCTTTGTTTCAGGGTAAGGACAGCATATGTCAGTTTGCATTTTTTGGGGTGGAGTACATGGTGTGACTTTATTCTTTCACCATATTTGTGTTGAACTTACTGTGGCAATTTGAATTGATTGCTGGGATGAAACAGCTTTGCCTTCAATTTGTGCTCTGGACTCACAATTTGGAATAGACAATAAAGCTGCAATTGAATTACAGGCACAGTGCTCTCAGAAAGAGCACAATGACTCTCTGTAGTGACTGATAGCAATGTTGTTGAATTCTGATGAATGCACAAGGAGTGTTTTAAAAATATGCTTGTATCATGTATCAGAATTTGAATGAACACAAAATTAATGTCAACTATTTGCAAATTGTTGTAGTGATTGATTTCAGAATACAATTCACAAAGGAATACTTAAAATGCATGTACTTTTATAAAAAATGATTTACCATCTGACAGAAATTCAGCAAATGATTGACTGGATTCAATATCAAGCACCAGATAATGGGAAACCTTTTGTCTTCGATCTTGTATTTAAAATTTGTGTTTGAGCCTGAAATTCTATATAATTCAAATAAACAAATTGTGTTCTGGCATAATACAATTCTCAGTGAATGAATATTTCATTATAAGGGGCCAGTTTACTTAGAACTTTCACAGTGATTAAGTTAATGGCTGTTAAAGATTTGCATCTGAGTACACAAAGGAACCTTTGGAAAAGTTGAATGTTGTAGACAGCATAAAGTCAGGAGTGTCAATTTTAATTTTTTCCTCTGTAAATGATTTTTTCCCCAGATAAACCAACATATTACTATTTTCTTAAAAAATGAATAGATACTAATATATTTAGATTGGTTTTAGTACCTAATGTTTATCTCATGTAATATCCAGAAAAAATGTTTAGATATGGACATTTACATCAAAAGCAGAAAGTAATAAGGTTGTACTGCACATTTGGGTTTTGGATCCATCAGCAGCAGAGCTTAAACCAGTTTGTGGATTGGAATCTTAGTATGATAGAGTACAAAAGAGGTGATTTTGCCTAACTTGCTGCTGCCAATTACTGGTGAGGTTATCCAATTAGTCCTTTCCCCTGCTTTTTCCCATTGCCCTGTAATTCCACTGCATAAATACCATTCAATTTACTACCATATTTCAATAGAGCACACCGAATCACAATAATTCAACATATGAATTTTTTTAAATCTTTTGTCATTTCTGGTTTCTTTGACAATTTCCTCAGCAGCAAGTCCTCTGGTTAAAGGCTAGTATGGCAGCTGACACCTAACCAGAGTTTTGTACTCCCAGAGTTTTCTCTACTCCTACACCCCAGTTAAAATTGCAGTATTGAGTCTTTTATTGCTTCTTTTTATTATTCTTACTGAAATGTCATTCCACATAATTCTACTAAATTTCACCTGACCTGTATCCTCCCATGTCTTCTGTATGTCCCCGAGGTATATTCCCAGCCTCCTCTAGTTAAAATTGAGTGATGTAATCAATAGGCATGGAACAGTGCACCCTGATGCCCTTCCCATAATTTTGGGGAACTTTAACCAGGCAGGTTTCAAATAATTATCACCAACGTATCACTGTGGAACCAGAAGAACCAACACACTACCATCAGGAGCACTTACCATGGCATCGCACACCCACACTTTGGAAAGTCTGATAGGCTGGCTGTAATTCTACTCCCTAAGTATAGGCAGAGACTGAAGACCACAGAACCATTAGAGAGGATCAAGAAGATATGGTCAAGGGAGTGCAGGAGCACTTGCAGGACTGTTTTGAGTTGATGAACTGGACTGTATTCAGTGATTCACCTTCGAGTCTGAATGAATACACCACAGTTGTCACTGACTTCATTAAAACCTGTGTGGATGAGAGTGTGCCTATGAGAACATACTATACATAGCCAAATCAAGAGCTGTGGATGAACGAGGAGATGCGTACTCTACTGAGAGCTAGATCTATGGCATTCAAGTCTGGTGATCCAGGGCTATACAAGAAGACTGATGAAGGGCTATCTCAAGAGCATAATAACAATTCTGATTGAAGTTAGAGGTGGAATTGGATGCACGTCAACTCTGACAGGATTTGCAGATCATTGCTTCCTATAAAGCAAAACCTAATATCATGAATGGCAGTGATGCTTCATTCCCAGATGAGCTCAATGCCTTTTATGCACATTTTGAAAGGGTGAATAAAACTACAGCTACGAAGATACCCGCAGCCTCTGGTGACCCTGTGATCTCTGCATCAGAGGACAACATCAGAATGTCTTTCAAGAGGGTCTAGCATCGCAAGGTGACAGGTCCTGATGAAGTATCTGGTAGGATTTTGAAAATATGTGCCAACTAGCTGGTGGGTGTGTTCAAAGACATTTTCAATCTCTCAGTGCTGCAGTCAAAAGTTCCCTCCTGCTTCAAAAGGGCAACAATCACACCAGTGCCCAAGAAGAGCAGGGGGAGCTCTCTTTCTTTTCTTTTCAAATCTTTTTATTGTTATATTATACAAAAGAAATAACACAAGTACATTGAAGTTACAACACTTACAATGTCTCAAAGAAAAAAAACATGATCTTAAAGACTGAAAAATAATTTGTGATAATAAAAAAATGTTACTAAGCAGAAAAAGTGGGAAAAAAACCCATTAGGTGTACAACCCCAGGCCATGCGTCATACAAAAAGCTTCTAAAAATAAACATCAAACCGCCAGCAAGAAAGAAGAATATACCAAAAAAATTACAATTAGATCGTGGAGAAAATCTATCAATTAGCTCAAATGATAATAACGAGCAAATGAGCCCCATCTTTTCTCAAAATCAAATAAAGGTTCAAAGGTTCAATTTCTAATTTTCTCCAAACTAAGACATAGCATCACTTGTGAGAACCATTGTGACAAAGTGGGAGCTGATGTATCCTTCCACTTCAACAAAATGGCCCTCCTAGCTATCAATGTTACAAATGCAATAACATGTTGGTCAGACACAGAAATACCATGAATATTTTGAGGAATTATTCCAAAAAGCACAGTTAATTTATTAGGTTGTAGATTAATTTAAGTGCTTTAGAAATTGTTGAAAAAACTGACTTCCAGAACTGTTCCAATATAGAACAAGACCAAAACATATGTGTCAGTATAGCTATCTCAGTTTTATATCAATCACAATAATTATCAACATTAGAAAATATTTTAGAAAGTCTCTCCTTCGTCAAATGGTAATGATGTATAATTTTAAATTGAATTAGTGAATGACTAGTACAAATCGAAGAAGAGTTAACCAACTTCAAAATCCGCATCCAATCCTCCATCATAAAAGTCAAATTGAGTTCTTTTTCCCAATCCTGTTTAATCTTAGATAAAGGACGCTTATCCCACTGTAATAATAAATTATAATTCTTCTAATAGAACCCTTCGTCGAAGGGTTCATACTCATAATAGTATCTAACAGGTCAGTCTCCAATATATAAGGAAAATTACTTAAATATTTTTCTAAGAAATGTCAAACTTGAAGGTATTGCAAGAAGTGTGAGTATGAAAGAGAATATTTATCAATTAATTGTTCAAAAGACATCAATCTATCTTCTTTAAATAAATCCAAAAAAGAATTAATACCTTCATTTTTCCAAAGTAAAAATATTGGATCACTCAAAGAAGGCTTAAAAAAGTAATTTCAATAAATTAAACCGCAAAGTGTAAATTTTTTAAGTTTAAAAAAATTACAGAACTGGAGCCAAATTTGTAAAGAATGCTTAATCACAGGGTATAGGTTTAAATTAGCAACTTTAGCTAATTGTATAGGTAAAGCAACTCCCCATAATGAGGTTGAATAAAACTGTTTCACAGCTTTCAGTTCCAGGTCTACCCAAATTGGCCGATCACTCTTATCAACCCAATATAACCAAAAGGACATGTATCGCACATTAACAGCCCAATAATACATTCTTAGATTAGACAAAGCAAGACCTCCATCCTTTTTCTACTTTCGTAAGTGACATTTACTAATTCTTGGTCTTTTATTATACCAAATAAAAGATAAAATAATAGAATCAATCTGATCAAAAAACTTCCTAGCCAAAAAAACAGGGATATTCTGAAATAAATATAAAAATTTTGGTAAGATCATCATTTTAACTACTTGAATACGACCAACAAGTAAAAAGGTAAGTGGACTCCATCTACTAAATAAATACTTCATAGCGTCTACTAAGGGAACAAAACTGGCTTTATAAAGATCCTTATATTTTTAATCATAACACCAAAATATCTAAAAGAATCCGTAACTTTAAAAGGAGTATTATCATATATAGAGACAGAATCATTTACAGGAAACAATTCACTTTTACTGAAATTTATCTTATATCCTGAAAAATCTCCAAATTCATTGAATAATATTAGCAAGGCAGGAATAGATTCATCAGGATTAGATATATAAACCAATAAATTGTCAGCATAAAGAGAGATCTTATGCATGGTCTTATTCACAAAAATCCCATGGATATTTTTAGCTTCATGAAGAGCAATAGCAAGGTGTTCTAATATTAAATTAAACAACAAAGGACTTAATGGACAACCTTGCCTTGTCCCCCATGAAAGTTGAAAAAAAGGAGACTTACAGTAATTAGTGACAACAGTAGCAATAGGAGCTTTATATATCATTTTAATCTAATTATTAAAATTAGTACCAAAGCCAAATTTCTTTAAAACATTAAATAAATATTTCCATTCGACTCGATCGAACGCTTTTCCTGCCTCCAAGGATACAACACATTGCGGAGTTTTAAAAGAGGACAAATATATAATATTAAATAGTCTCCGTACATTTGGAAAGGAATTTATAAAGCCTGTTAGATCTTTAAAAATAATTTTACCCAAAATATTCTCCAACCGATTGGCCATTATCTTTGACAGAATCTTAGCATCGACATTCAGTAGTGAAATAGTATGAGGCACAATCAGCAGGATCTTTAACCTTTTTAAGAATTAAAGCCACATAAAAAGTAAAGGGTAAGTCATCTTTCACAAAAGAATCCTTAAACATTTCCAACATATACGGAGAAAACAACTTTCCAAATTTTTTATAAAAATTTTTTTATAAAATTCTACAGGATAACCATCAAGTCCCGGGGCCTCACCAGATTGCACATTGAAAGAATTGCTTTATGAATTTCGGCTTCAGTAATTTGGGTATCAAGCGTTTTTTGATCCTCAACAGAAATTTTAGGAAAACAATATTTCGTAAAAGAGCATTCATTTCAGAAGAATTTATTGGACATTGAGATTTATAAAGTTCAGTATAAAAATCTTGAAAAATGTTATTAATTTCTTCATATTCCTGAGCCAAGGTACCATCTTTCCTATGAATTTTCAAAATTTGCCTTTTGGCTCCAGCCATTTTTAATTAGGATGCGAGCAGTTTATTATTTTTATCTCCAAACATATAAAATTGGCTCTTTAATTTAAGCAAATAGCCTTCAATGGGATGAGTTAATAATAGGTTATATTGTGATTGAAATTCCACCCTTTGTTTGAATGAATCAATATTAGCGGAAATTGCATAAATATTATCTAAATCTTTAATTTGTTTTAAAATTCTATCTAATTCTGCTTTGGTCTGTTTTTTAAGTTTAGCTGAATGAGAAATAATCTGACCACGAAAATATGCTTTAAATGTATCCCATATAATTAATTTGGACGTATCCCCTATATCATTAAAAAGAAAAAAACTTTTATCTGAGTTTCAATGAAACTAATAAAGTCAGAATTTTGCAATAATGCCTGAGACATGCGCCATGGTGGACGGGCAAGGATAACATCATCAAATTCAAAAGACAGACTCAAAGGCGCATGATCAGATTTAGCAATAGCGTCATATTCACAATTTTTAACACTAGGCAAAAAGAGGGGATATATTATAATATAATCAATCCTCGAATATTTTTATAGACATATGCGAAGAAGGAATATTCTCTGTTATCGGGATGCAGATACCTCCACAATTCAATCAACTCAAAATCGATCAAAAAGGAGTTAATAAATGACATGGAACAATTTGGAAGTCGCTGATTGATTGAGCTCCTGTCAATCATAGGATTTAAACAGCAGTTAAAATCTCTGCCCATTATCAGCATATATTCATTTAAATCAGGCAGTAAAGCAAATACCTTTTTTAAAAAAAGAAGGATCATCTAAATCAGGACCATACAAATTGACCAAGACAACTTTTCTATCGCTCCTTTAACAATTAAAAATCTACCATGAGAATCTGATTCAATATCCTCTTGAATAAATATATTAGATTTAATAAAGATAGACACGCCTTTTGTTTTACTCTGAGAAGTAGAGTGGAATTGCAAGTCTCTTCACCATCCAAAAACTCTACTTTGATCTCCCGCCTTGATATGTGTCTCCTGAGCAAAAATTATATCAGGTTGGAATCGATTAATAATTTTAAAAGTCTTTTTTCATTTAATAGGATGATTCCAACCACGTACATTCCAACTTATTGTATTAATCTGTTTAAGTACCATACTATAATTTAATTCTACTTTATACATGCGCAGAGCACATACCAATATGGGATGATCAAAAATGGCGGCGATGAAGAATACAACCACATAAAAACACGCATGCTCCGGAACCACCCAACGGGAAAATAATCCTAACTCTAAACCCACCCACCCGTACCTGAAAGCCAGAAAAAGGCAAGTGATCTACAATAGAGTTCAAAGCCACTGACCGTTCTGTCTGTATTTTCTTTCCCTCCCCCCAGTTAGTAAAAAAGTAGACTGACCTTGTAAAAAAGACGATAAAGTCTCAGCAAAGAAAGGTATTTACATTCCATCATCTAATAAACAAGAAAGAACAAAAATAATGTTATCTCTTAGAGAGAAAAACCAGTGCCATCTTTAAGTTTAATACTAATTCCTTAAAAAAAATTAATTCAATTATAAGACACTATAATGAAACAGAAAAAAAGTTAATAACATATTTGACCCAGCTGATTTTTCAAAAATACTAATTAATAATATCATAAGTAATTAAACCCTCCCAAATATATATATATATATATTTGGGTGAGCTCTATTATCGACTAACACAGTCATACTCAAATCTATAGGGATGAAATGCTTTGAGAGGTTGGTTATGGCTAGAATCAACTCCTGCCTCCTCAATTTGCCTATCGCCACAATAGGTCTACAAAGGATGTGATCTCATTGACTTTTCATGTGGCCTTGGATCTCCTGATCAAGACTAATAATTATGTCATGCTGCTGTTTATTGACTACAGCTCAACGTTTAACATATTCATTCCTACAGTTCCAATCAAAAAAAGCCTTACGTCACCTGTACAATCCAAACACCTATGTTAGGATGCTGTTCATTGACTATAGTTCATTGTTTAACACCATTATTCCTACAGTCCTGATTGATTAAGCTACTGAACCTGGGCCTCTGTACTTCTCTCTACAATTGGATCCTCGACTTCCTAACCAGGAGACCACAATCCGTGGTTTTTGGTGATAATATCTCCTCCTTGCTTATGATCAACAATGGCGCACCTCAGGGATGTGTGGTTAGCGACTGCTCTACTCTCTCTATACCCATGACTGTGTGGTTAGACATAGCTCAAACGCCATCTGTAAATTTGCTGACAATAGGACCATTGTTGGTAGAATCTCAGATGGAAACGAAAGGGCTACTGTAAGGGTCGAAAGAAGTTATATATAACATCCTGGTTCAGATATTTATTGCTTTGCTGTAGGTTTTTCATTTTAGCAGTTCTGTAAGAGCAGATTGTTCTGCTTTCAGCTTGTTTGGGTTTGAGCTGTGATGAGAGGTTTTGTTGTTCAACTTAGGAATGTGGTGTCAGCCAATCACGATGGTAGAATTGGGAGTAGGTACTAGAGAACGTTAGGTGGAGAGGTCTTTGTTGGCGGGAGCTGAGAAAAGACAGGAGAGAAGATAGTGGAGGATGCTGCTCCTTTGTGCAGATGAATGGTTCAAGGAGGGAAGACCAATACACCCATGGGAGAGCCTACTTGTAAAAGGTGGATTTTGAGTGACCTTTGGAAGGTAGATGTGTGCTTTCGTGCAGACTGAGAGTCCAGTGCATGAGCTACAGACAAGTTCAAGATTTAAACGCCACCATGCACATGTGACTGTTTAAGTATAATGGGCCCTTTTTGTTTTTTTTCCTTTTTTCCTTTAATAACTGTTTGCTTAAATTAACATTCTTAAATATACTTCTGATTAATTGTATGCAAGGTACGGTCTGTTATTTCTTGCCATTAGGTGACTACTGAGGGCAGTAAATCACATAGCATTCACACAAACCAGGGTTTGGGTGGACGAGACATCCCAACCTCACGGATTTAGCGAGACCGAAGTCATATACACCTGGGACGTATGAAGCCTGAGAAAGGTGGGTTTCTCGTTACAGAATCCAGTGACTGTTAGCTAGGGCTAATGAGCCACATTCCAAAGACACCCAGTAAAAGGGGGCTTCATACAGAAAGTTGTAGAATTAGAGCAGCTTGGATTTAGACTCTTTAGTATCCAAGACATCCTAAAGAAGTGGTGCCACAGAAAGGTGGCATCCATTATTACGGACCCCCCTCATCCAGGACATGCCCTCTTCTCATTGAAGGGAGGTACAGGAGCCTGAAGGCACACACTCAGCAATTCTCCTCTGCCATCCAATTTCTAAATGGACATTGAACTCATGAACAGGACTTCACTCCCTTTCAATATTATTTGTTTTTGTACTATTTTTAATTTAACTATTCAACAGAAACATAGAAACATAGAAAACCTACAGCACAATATAGGCCCTTCGGCCCGCAAAGCTGTGTCAAACATATCCTTACCTTAGAAATTACTGAGGGTTACACCTAGCCCTCTATTTTTCTAAGCTCCATGTACCTATCCAGGAGCTTCTCAAACGATCCTATCTTATCTGCCTCCACCACCTTCGCTGGCAGCCCATTCCATGCACTCACCACTCTCTGCGTAAAAACTTACCCCTGATATCTCCTCTGTACCTACTTCCAAGCACCTTAAAATGTGTTTTCTCATGTTAGCCACTTCAGCCCTGGGAAAAAGCCTCTGACTATCCACACGATCAATGCCTCTCATCATCTTTTTCACCTCTATCAGGTCACCCTTCATCCTCCATCGCTGCAAGGTGAAAAGGCCAAGTTCAACCTATTCAACCTATTCTCATACAGCATGCTCCCCAATCCAGGCAACACCCTTGTAAATCTCCTCTGCACCCTTTCTATGGTTTCCACATCCTTCCTGCAGTGAACTGACCAGAACTGAGCACAGAACTCCAAATGGGGCCTTGACCAGGGTCCTATATAGCTGCAACATTAACTCTCAGCTCCTAAGCTCAATCCCATGATCGATGAAGATCAAAGCACCATATGCCTTCTTAACCACAGAGTCAACCTGCGCAGCAGCTTTGAGTGTCCTATGGACTCGGACCCCAAGATCCCTCTGATCCCCCACACTGCCAAGAGTCTTACCATTAATACTATATTCTGCCATTATATTTGACCTACCAAAATGAACCACCTCACACTTCCTTGGGTTGAACTCCATCTGCCACTTCTCAGCCCAGTTTTGCATCCTATCAATGTCCCACTGTAACCTCTGACAGCCCTCCACACTATCCACAACACCCCCAACCTTTGTGTCATCAGTAAACTTACTAACCCATCCCTCCACTTCCTCATCCAGGTCATTTATAAAAATCATGAATAGTATGGTTCCCAGAACAGATCCGTGAGGCACACCACTGGTCACTGACCTCCGTGCAGAATATGACCCGTCTACAACCACTCTTTGCCTCTTTGGCTTGAGTTCTGGATCCACAAATCAATGTCCCCTTGGATCCCATGCCTCCTTACTTTCTCAATATGCCTGGCATGGGGTACCTTATCAAATGCCTTGCTGAAGTCCATATTCTCTCATGTACACTACATCTACTCTTCTACCTTCATCAATGTGTTTATTCACATCCTCAAAAAATGTAATCAGGCTCATAAGGCATGACCTGCCTTTCACAAAGCCACGCTGACTATTCCTAATCGTATTATGCCTCTGCAAATGTTCATCAATCTTGCCTCTCAGGATCTTCTCCATCAACTTACCAACCACTGAAGTAAGACTCATTGGTCTATAATCTCCTTCTTCTCCATCTTGTTTTACAGCGGTTGGCACCCAACTTAATGGTGCATTACCGCCACCTTCAGCTCCAGAGTGTGCAATAGACTTACATTCTAAATCCCTTCACCCAATCACACACACACACACACATACCCTAACCTACACTTTATCCACCCATAATTGGCCATCCTAGTACCCTATTCCTGCTTATCCATCATATCCTATAAAAAACCCCTGTACCCCTTAAGAAAGCTAAAAATACCCTGACCTTTGCTCTACTGGTCTATAATTTCCTGGGCTATCTCTACTCCCTTTCTTGAATAAGGGAACAACATCTGCAGTCCTCCAATCCTCCGGAACCTCTTCCATCCCCATTGATGCTGCAAAGGTCATTGCCAGAGGCTCAGCAATCTCCTCCCTCGCCTCCCACTGTAGCCTGGAGTACATCTTCAGTTTCTGTTTATAAGCCGGGAGGAGGAGTATGGCCTGATGGTCCGATTTTCCGGAGTGAGGTTGTGGGACGGAACGGTAGGCATCCTTGACTGCCGTGTAGCAGTGGTCAAGTATATTCGGGCCTTTAGTGGGGCAGGCGACATTTTGGTATAACTTTGGCAGCGCCTTTCTGAGGTTGGCCTGGTTAAAGTCCCCGGCTGTAATGAGCAAAGCCTCCGGATACCTGGTCTCAAGTTCACTGATGTTGGCATACAGTATGTTCAGAGAACACTCCACATCTGCGTGGGGGGGAATGTAGACCGATGTCAGTATGACTGAGGTGAATTCCTTTGGCAGATAGTAGGGACGACACTTCACTGACAGGTGTTCCAGGTCCGGGCTGCAGGAGCTTGTCAGTGCCACTGTGTCCGAGCACTACGCAGTGTTGATCAGTAGGCAGACACCACCTCCCCTCGTCTTGCCCAAAGACGCTGTGCGGTCCATCGGATGGATCGAAAATCCTTCTGGTCCGATGGCACAGTCGGGGGTGGCAGGGGAGAGCCAGTTCTCAGTGAAACAGAATACACAGCAGTTCTGCATCTCCCTGCAGTAGGTGAGTCTCCCTTTAAGATCATCCACCTTGACCTCTATGGCTTGCACATTAGCTAGTAGGATGGTGGGCATAGGGACCCCGAAGCCCCTCAGCTTCAATCTGACCAGCAGCCCAGCTCTTTTCCCACGCTTCCTCTGTAAATAGTGCAACTTTCCAGATTTCCATTGATGCAGTGTGTTGTTGTCAGCTCTTTGAATTTGATGGATGCATCCCACGGGGATCGATCGGCGGGTCGCGTCGTCCGACGCTCAGGGTCGGGCCGAGTAACGGGGGAAGCTCCACTGCCACTTCCAGCTACTAGGGACCCGGGCTGTCGATTGGGTCGGGCCCCAAAGCCGACACTTAATCCCGGATGGCCGGGCTCCTGCCTGAGACAAGTCCTTAAGCCGAGTCACGGTTGCGGAAGCCTCCGCTGCAGCTGAGTCTCGGGCTCGATTTCTGAGGTTGGCGGCAGAGGCCTCACTTCCGGCAGCTGTGGATAGCCACCAACGGAGCTTTATGGTGGTCGCTCCAGGGAAGCGTCTGGGGCACCTTGAGGTCTCCACCGTCACTTCTATGTGGTTGTCTGCTCCGGAGAGGTGCAGGTCAGAATGGGCCGTGTCTCCAAGCGCTCCAGCACAGTAGCAGACCGTGGGTCTCCAGGAACGTGGTGGGCCTCGCTGGTCGGGTCCAGGTGTGGTCCGGAGTTTAAGAAGCAATTCTGGTGCGGTGGTCTCCAGCTGGGTCAGTAGCCTCGCTAGGGTTTTGTTGATCTTGATCTTGCTAGATTGGAGGTTTAGAAGGGTTTCTCGGGTATAGGATAGTGGAGAGGGCAGTTTGCTCGGGAGAGCATGCGCAAAGTCGCCAGTCACCGGCGCCATCTTTCTTTCATATATATATATATGAAACTCAATATATAAGTTTGCTGATGACACAACAATTGTAGGCCGTACCTCAGGTAATGATGAGTTTGTGTACAGAGAGGAAATTAAGAACCTGGTGGCATGGTGCGAAGACAATAACCTATCCCTCAACGTCAGCAAGACGAAGGAATTGGTTGTTGACTTCAGAAGGAGTAGCGGACCGCACAACCCAATTTACATCGGTGGTGCGCAAGTGGAACAGGTCAAAAGCTTTAAGTTCCTCGAGGTCAATATCACAAATGACCTGACTTGATCCAACCAAGCAGAGTTCACTGCCAAGGCCCACCAGCGCCCTTACTTCCTGAGAAAACTAAAGAAATTTGTCCTGTCCCCTAAAACCCTCACTAACTTTCATAGATGCACCGTAGAAAGCATTCCTCTAGGGTGCATCACAACCTGGTATGGAAGTTGTCCTGTCCAAGACCGAAAGAAGCTGCAGAAGATCGTGAGCACGGCACAGCACATCACACAAACCAATCTTCCGTCCTTGGACTCACTTTACACCGCATGCTATCAGAGCAGTGCTGCCAGGATAATCAAGGACACAACCCACCCAGCCAACACAGTTTTCGTACCTCTTCCCTCTGGGAGAAGGCTCAGGAGCTTGAAACCTCGTACGGCCAGATTTGGGAACAGCTTCTTTCCAACTGTGATAAGATTGCTGAACGGATCCTGACCATGATCTGGGCTGTACCCTCCAAATATCCAGACCTGCCTCTCGGTTTTTTTGCACTACCTTACTTCCCATTTTTCTATTTTCTATTTATGATTTCTAATTTAAATTTTTAATATTTACTAATTTTTACTATTTTTAATATTTAATATTTGTAATCCAGGGAGCCGGAAGCGCAGAATCAAATATTGCTGTGATGATTGTACATTCTAGTGTCAATTGTTTGGTGACAATAAAGTATAAAGTAAAGTATAAAGTATAAACTATCTTGTCCGGTCCCGGTGACTTATCCAACTTCATGCTTTCCAAAAGCTCCAGCATATCCTCTTTCTTAATATCCAAATGCTCAAGCTTTCCAGTCTGCTGTAAGTCATTCCTACAATCACCAAGATCCAAATATAACATACATATATAGTTACTGTAATTAGTTATTTTTTTCTGCATTATCAAGTATTGCATTGTACGGCTGCCACAGAGTCAATAAATTTCACAACATATGCCAGTGATATTAAACCTGATTCTGATTCTGATTCTGGAAAAAAAAACTTCCAAACCTGGGCCTCTGTGGGTCCCTTTGCAACTGGAGCATTGTTGCTGGAGTTTGTCCATACAGTGGCTGGGGATCAACATTCAGCTGTTCCATCAATGACGTTCCATCAGTCAGACAGAACTAGGAGTCACAAAACAAATAGAAAATGTAAATGCTGAAAATTTGAAATAAAAGGAGCTGTTGGTATTCAGCAGGTTCAGTGGAGAAAGGAACAGAAGTAACACTTAAAATCAATCGCTTTTATCAGAACCGGAAAGATAGAGATCAAACAAGTGTTGTTTTAAATAAGCAGAGAGACTGAGCAAAGGGAATGTCTGTGCTATGGTGGAGGCCATGAGAGACTGAGCCACAGAAGATGGATAATCGCGGCTATCCTCCGGAAGGGAGGTAAGTGGAAGGAAATAAATGAAGAAGGAAAACAAAATAATGCTGGAAGTGAGAGAGTGAAAACATTTCAGATGCTGGACATCAGAAATAAAAGTGAATGTGCTGGAAATCAGCAGAAAACCAGGCAACATCTGTTTACAAAGTTATATTTTGCAGCAAATGTAGCTGTTCCTCCAGTCAAACTTACAATCTCTACCACCAAGAAAGACAAAGGCAGCAAGCACATGAGAACATCACTTCTTTCAAGTGTTTCTCATCTCGGATTCTACCACCACCCCTAAACTGCATTCAGTCATGGTTTTCAAATACATCACCTCTCAATTATTTTTCTCAATGCCTAATAGAATATCATAGAAACATACATAGAAACATAGAAACATAGAAAATAGGTGCAGGAGTAGGCCATTCGGCCCTTCAAGCCTGCACCGCCATTTATTATGATCATGGCTGATCATCCAACTCAGAACCCCGCCCCAGCCTTCCCTCCATACCCCCTGATCCCCGTAGCCACAAGGGCCATATCTAACTCCCTCTTAAATATAGCCAATGAACTGGCCTCTACTGTTTCCTGTGGCAGAGAATTCCACAGATTCACCACATATCAGGTATAAAGGAGTGACATAATCTCCAAATTGTGGATATACTGTATATCACCTATCCTTCATAATCACTAAATCAAAATTTTTATAGTCCTTATCCAAAAACATTGTGTGACTACAGATTGCAGGGGATGAAGAAGTCTGCTCACCACCAGTTTTTCAAGGGCAGTTAGGGTTGGGTAATAAATGTTAAGCCAACAAATGCCCAAACCCAACCAAAGAATAAAAAGAGTACAAAGTAATAGGTAAATCAAGATAAATTTATTATCAAAGTACATATATGTCTTCATATGCTACCTTGAGAAGTATTTTCTTATGGGGATTCACAGTAGTACAAAGAATAACAAAATGAAAAGCTGTCCACAACAAGGCAAACAACCAATGTGCAAAAGACAACAAACTGTGCAAATACAAAAGGAAAGAGAAACAAACAGAACAAATAATAATAATAATAATAATAATAAATAAATAAACAATAAATATTGAGACCATGAGATGAAGAGTCATTGAAGGTGAGTCCATAGTTTGTGGGAACAATTCAGTGCTGGGGTGAATGAAGTCGAGTGAAGTTATCCCCCTCTCAGTAGTTCAAGAGCCTGATATTTGAGGGATAGTAACTATTCCTGAACCTGGTGGTGTGTGTCTTGAGGCTCTTGTACCTTCTTCCTGATGGCAACAGTGAGAAGAGAGCATAGCCTGGATGGTGAGAGTCCTTGATGATCAATGCCGTTTTCCTGCAACAGAACTCATTGAGTATGTGCTCAATGATAAGGACAGCTTTACCGGTGATGGACAGGACTGTGTTGGCTTTTCCATTCAAGGACATTGGTGCTCTCATACCTATCTGTGATGCAACCAGTCAGTATACTCCCCACTGCACATTTATAGAAGTTTGTCAAAGTTTTAGATGACCTGCTAAAATTTTGCAAAGTTCTAAGATGAGAAAATCTGCAGGTGCTGGAAATTCAAGCAACACACATAAAATATGCTGGTGAACGCAGCATGCCAGGCAGCATCTATAGGAAAAGGTACAGTCGACATTTCGGGCTGAGACCCTTCGTCAGGACTCTTCCTCCTCTTCGTCCTGACAAAGGGTCTCGGCCTGAAATATCAACTGTACCTCTTCCTATAGATGCTACCTGGCCTGCTGTGTTCACCAGCATTTTTTATGTGTGTTGCAAAGTTCTAAGAACTTGGTTATTAAGAATGCTAACAGTATTTAATATATAGTATCGCATAGTCTGAATGGGGAATGTCCTGATTTGCTGAGTTCAACATTAGAAATTAGTGGAGTGCTGGCCAGGCCCCTAAGCTTCCTTTGATACAAGGGATAGAGTGCATATGATTTCCTGGATGATTTTACACCAGTCTGTTTAGCATCCGTGTTGGGAAAGCTTTAAAAGCAATATTGTGGAAGAAAATTAATGGACAATCATGGGGAGTCAGCAAGGATATGTTATGATGTATTTAATTTTACTTTGCTTGGTTGAGTTATTTGATGAAGTAACTAACAGGGTGGAAGAATGCAGTACCATTGATATTGCACATGTTAATAAACAGGCTTACTGGAAAAATGGAACCCCAAGAGATAAAAGAGGCAATCAGTGCCCACAGAGACATAAAGTGGCTGTAGAATAGAAAACACAGAGTTGCAGTGTACCGTGGTTTATCATACCAGAGAGAGTATGAAATGCAACTCCCCAAGGCTTACTGCTAGAATCAGTGCTACTTTGGCATACCTTGAGGAATGAGATTTGGGATTACAGAGTGATTTTGGTATTTGCAGATGACACAACTGTTGAAAGTAATAAACAATGACGAGGAAAGTACAAAACCATCTGCATGCTAGCGGCAGAAATATAAGCAGCTGCAAGTCAGTTCATTAAAACGATAGGTCATAAATAAGGAGTGACATATAAACTTCATGCCAGAAATCCAAAGTGACAGCAGATGGTGGTGGTACAAGGTTGTTTCATGGGTTGGAGATCTGCGGCTGGTGGTGTACCTCAAGGGGTCGGTGCTGGGTTATTGTTTGTCATCTAACTCAATGATTTGAATGAGAATGTAAAAGGTATGCTCAGTAAGTTTGCAGATGACACTCAAATGTGTGATATCATCAAAGGTCATCAAAAATTACTGGGTGGATCTTGATCAGCTGAGCAAGTGGGGTGAAGAATGGTAGAGTTTAATTCTGATAAGAGTGGGTGTTGCGTTTCAGAAGGTCAAATCCAGGTAGAATTTTCTCAGTGAATGGTAGGACCCTGAAGAGTGATGTAGAATAGAAGGACTTTGGAGTTCAGCTGGCCTACATCAATCAGGCCATAGAATCTGGGAGGTTTTGTTGTGGTTATACAAGGTGCTAGTGAGGCTGCACTGGAGAATTGTGCAGCATTTTGGTCACCCTGTTACAGGAAAATGTAATTAAATTGGAAAGAGTGAAAGCACTTAGCTGGGACTTGATAGGCAACATTTTACTTAGACAGAGGACATCATGTATGTGGAATGAAAGGAAGTGGGTGTGGCAAATAAAAGAAAAACTTTTAGAAGACAGTTCAACGTGTATATGGAGATGGAAGATTATGGGCTTAATCTGGGCAAATGGGAATAGTTTAGATGAACATCTTGACTGGTATAGATCATTTGGGCAGGAGGGCCAGTTTCTGTCTGTATAATTCACTGAAAAGCACATTAGAGCAGTGTAGTGTGGAGGTGGGGTGGAGGGGGGGATGCATGACATCAAGTTGCCACCTGTGAGAGAACTAGCTTCATTCATGAAAATACACACAAGGTCCATTCTTCTCTAAGGAACAGATGGGAGAAGTTGAGGACTCTGTGGATTTCAGGGAAGGTTATTACAAGAAGGAATTGTATCAAGGGAAGAGTCAGGTGCAAGAAAAAGAGCAACACTAAGAGAAGAGGCAACTTTGAGAGAAGGGACATGAGGGAAGAGAAACAGAAGGAAGAAGTCTTGGAGAGAACCATAGAAGGGACGGACATTAGGGGCTGATTAAGAGCTCTTTAAATGTCTGCATTAAAGGTTGGATTCAATTGATCACAAGAGTACTCACCAATCAATGCCTCAAATGCTTCAACAGTGGACGAGAAAAGTATTCTCACTTGTAAATAATACTTAAATAGCCTTGAACTCTGCATGATACTTTTGAGTTGATATGAGTAATCTGTAGTTTTGTTAGACACCAATTGTAGAATGTGTAAAGTCTGCAGCAATTTAGAAAACATGCAAGTACATTACTATTGTGCAAATTGTTGAAGATAGCAAGGAATGTAACTAAGTGATAAATAAAGTATATTTTGGATGCTGGCTGTCATATACATAGACACTGGGTTAGAAGTAGCAAGTTACAGCATAGAACGTGGAACAGCACAGCACAAAAACAGGCCCTTCAGCACACAATATTGTGCTGAACTAATTAAACTAGTAATCAATTTACCAACTAAACTAATCTCTTCTGCCGATACAGCCATTGTAGGTAGAATTTCAGGTGGTGACGAGAGGGCGTACAGGAGTGAGATATGCCAACTAGTGGAATGGTGCCGCAGAAACAACCTGTCATTCAACGTCAGTAAGACGGAAGAGCTGATTGTGGACTTCAGGAAGGGTAGGAGGAAGGGGATCAGAAGTGGAGAGAGTGAGCAATTTCAAGTTCCTGGGCGTCAAGATCTCTGAGGATCTAACCTGGTCCCAACATATCAAGCAACATACATCAAAGTTGCTGGTGAACGCAGCAGGCCAGGCAGCATCTATAGGAAGAGGCGCAGTCGACGTTTCAGGCCGAGACCCTTTGTCAGGACTAACTGAAGGAAGAGTGAGTAAGGGATTTGAAAGCTGGAGGGGGAGGGGGAGATGCATCTCCCCCTCCCCCTCCAGCTTTCAAATCCCTTACTCACTCTTCCTTCAGTTAGTCCTGACGAAGGGTCTCGGCCTGAAACGTCGACTGCGCCTCTTCCTATAGATGCTGCCTGGCCTGCTGCGTTCACCAGCAACTTTGATGTATGTTGCTTGAATTTCCAGCATCTGCAGAATTCCTGTTGTTTGCGTCCCAACATATCAATGTAGTTATAAAGAAGGCAAGACAGCGGCTATACTTCATTAGGAGTTTGAAGAGATTTGGCATGTCAACAAATATGCTCAAGAACTTCTATAGATGTACCGTGGAGAGCATTTTGATAGGCTACAACACTGTCTGGTATGGAGGGGCGGGGGGGGGGGCGCTACTGCACAGGACTGAAAGAAGCTGCGGAAGGTTGCAAATTTAGTCAGCTCCATTTTGGGTACTAGCCTACAAAGTACCCAGGACATCTTCAGGGAGCAGTGTCTCCGAAAGGCAACATCCATTATTAAGAACTTTTCATGGTCCATCGCCTCCCTCAACATCCACCGTTCTTTTACCTTGCCATTCTTGCCCTTCCTTCTTACGGGAACATACTTGTCCTGTACTCTGTGTGGTTGGTCTTAAAACACACTTCACATGTCGGAAGTGGACTCGTCAAAAGACAGCTGTTCCCAATTAACTCTCCCTAGTTCTTGCTCAATGCTCTCATAATTTGTCCTGCTCCAATTTAATACTCTCCCGGAAGATCCATGCTTATCATCATCTATAGCTTATTCACACCACCAGTCAACCAGAAAAAGCTCATTTTATTCCCAGTCTTTGACTCCTGTCAATCAGCTTCTGCTTTATCCATGCTAGAATCTTTCCTGTAAAATCATGGGCTCATAACTTGTTATACAGGCTCTTGTATGGCGCCTTGTCAAAGTCCTTCTGAGGATCCAAGTACACAACATCCACCGATTCTCCTTTGTCTACCTTACTTGTTATTTCTTCTAAGAATTCCAACAGATTTGTCAGGCAAGCTTTTTGCTGAAGGAAACCATGCTGTCTTTGGCCTATGTTATCATGTGCTTCCAAGCACCCTGAAACCACATCCTTAAAAATTGACTCCAACATCTTCCCAAGCACTGAGGTCAGACTAACTGGCCTATAATTTCCTTCATTCCTGCCTCTCTCTCTTATTGAAGAGTGGAGTGACATTTACAATTTTCTAGTCCTATGGAACCATGCCAGAATATGTTGTTTCTTGAAAGATCATTACTAATGCTTCCAGAATCTCTTCAGCCATTTCTTTCAGCACCCTGGTGTGTAGACCATCTGGTCCAGGTGACTTATCCATCTTCAGACCTTTCAGTTTCCCAGTCACTCCTTTTCCCTAGTAATGGTAACTTCACTCACTTCTGCCCATTGATACTCTCGAGCTTCTGGCTTATTGCCAGCGTCTTCCACAGTGAAAACTAATGCAAAATACTTACTCAGTTTATATGCCATTTTCTTGTCCCCCATTACTATTACTCCAGCATCATTTTCCAATGGCACCATATCTGCTCCCACCTCTCTTTTACTCTTTATATATCTGAAAAATGATGACTGAATGTTTTCGCATAGTTGTAGCCAGTAGTCATTTGCACAGCGTCTGGCTGTTACCTGGGCCTTGCTTCTTGCTGTCCTTAGCGATTGCAGTGTTGCCTGGGTGGGGTGGCATTTGTGCTCTAGTAGTGCAACACGCTTCACCTTGATGACAAGGGCGAGCTTACCTGAGCTCACTTAAAACCAGTCTTGTGTCTTGCCCCATTTCTTCCCAAAGGCCTTGAGTGCAGTGTTGTGGATAGTGTCCCTGAGAGAATCCCATCTCTGCTGAGCATCTCCTTCTGGTGGGTCTGCAAGGAGAGCATCCTCCAGTGACTTGATGAACTCCGCAGCTTTGTCTGGGTGTTGTGTCTTACTGGCATCGATACGCTGCTTGCCTGGAGGCTTGGCGCAATGCATCTTCTTCAGCCGAAGTCTGATCTTGCAGCAAAGCAGAGAGTGATCCGTGTCACAGTTGGCACTCTGAAAGGAGCGAGTCATGAACACGTTTCTCAGGTAACGGCGTCTTGTGATTATCAGGTCTAGCTGGTGCCAGTGTTTGGAGCAGGAATGCCGCCAAGACACTTTGTGCTGAGCTTTGATCTGGAAGTAGGTGTTGTGACACACAATTTGTGGAGCATACAAAACTCGAGCAGTCGTTGCCCGTTGTCATTCATGCTACCAATCCCATACCGCCCCAGGCAGCTTGGCCAGGAGTCGTGGTCGGAGCCCACTTTGGCGTTGAAGTCGCCAAGTGGCAGCAACTGTTCCTGACTTGGGATCTCCTGTATCATCATTGAGAGCTGGTGGTAGAACTTGTCCTTTGTGTTTTGTGTAGAGTAGAGGGTTGGGTACATAGACGCTGACAAGGTTGACAGGCCCGTCAGATGTGTGGAGTCGAAGTGAGAAAATCCACTCTGTCCCTTTCTCGCGAGGATCTACCATCTTCAGCAGCGGGTTCTTCATGGCAGAGCTGACACCATGTTCTCTGGTCTTGTCTGAGCCCTTCCCCTGCCAGCAGGTATAGTCTCTTTCGTGTAGGGATCGTCCCTGCGAAGCCTTCGAACTTGTGAGCAGAGACGACCTGTTCAAAATCCTCGCCAGGATTGGTTGTCCCCCGAGGCTCCTCAGGATAGTTCAGTCACTCCACACAGACATGAATGGCGTTGTTCAGTTTGACGGGCCTTCTTCAGAGGCCTTCAACATCCGCAGCGGTGTGAAGCAGGGCTGTGTGTTTGCCCCCACCCTGTTTGGCATCTTCTTTGCAGTTATGCTGAAGCATGCCTTTGGAACATCAACTGATGGTGTCTACCTCCACACCAGATCGGATAGGAGTCTGTTCAGTCTGTCCCGGCCAAGGGCAAAAACCAAGGTTCGTGAAGCACTCATCAGGGGCATGTTGTCTGCAGACGACGCGGCACTGGCAACACACTCTGAAGAGCAACTGCAATGCCTCATGGACAGCTTCTCAAGAGCCTGCCAGGACTTCAGCTTGACCATCAGCCTGAAGAAAACCAATGTGTTGGGCTAAGGCATTGAGCACCCCCCTACCATTACCATCAACAGCTACGAGCTGAAGGTAGTTCACAAGTTTACATATCTTGGCTCCACCATCACGGACAGCCTCTCCCTAGACCCTGAGATCAACAGATGGATCGGATGAGCAGCCTCAACATTCGCCAGGCTGACAAAGAGAGTCTGGGGGAACAGAAAGCTGACGACACACACCAAAGTTGCAGACTACAGGGCCTGCGTCCTCAGCACACTGCTTTACGGCAGTGAGACCTGGAGCTTCTACTACAGACAAGAGCGGCGTCTCAACGCCTTCTACCTTCGCAGCCTGAGATGCATCCTGGACATCACATGGACTGACTGAGTCACCAACATTGAGGTCCTGGCCCACGCCCAGATACCCAGCCTCTTCACCCTGCTCCAACAACGCCATCTCCGCTGGCTGGGCCACATGCACTGCATGTCAGACGGGAGGATCCTGAAAAACCTGCTGTATGGGGAACTGGCCTCTGGCAAGAGAGCACAAGGGCGGATCCATCTTCGTTTCAAAGATATTTGCAAAAGAGACATGAAGTCACTGAAAATGAAGGTCGAGAGGTGGGAGGACATCACAAGCGATCGCTCTCACTGGAGGCTGGAACTACGCAGAGGTCTAAAAAGAGGAGAAGAGAAGCTGAGGCTTGCTGCTGAAGAAAAGCACTCATCGGAAAAACAGCACCAAGATAACACTGCCTTCAAGTGCAGTTGATGCAGCCGAGACTGTCACTCCCGTGTGGGCCTCTACAGCCACAACAGATGCTTCTCTAACACTGACTGAAGAAAGACTTTCCAGGCACAGATCCATGGTCTCACGAGACTAACGGATGCCATCAATGACCAATGATCTGAAAAAACATTTGGTGTCTTCTTTTGTATTTTTTGGTTTGCTTATTTTCATATTTAATCTTTTATCTCATTATGGCATTTGTAGTTCCTTTCCGTTGGTTTTTAAAACTTCCCAATAATTTTTGCTCTATCATATTCCCACTCTTTTGCTTTTATGTTGGTTTTGACTTCCCTTGTCAGCTATGGTTGTGTCATCATTGAAAACCCCATGACTATAGCAACACTGCCATTTTGACATGCATTTTCTATCGCTTGTTGTAATTTGTAGCCCTCGTCTTTGCTGCTTTTGGAGGTCGGTATATATGGTAATTTTCACCATGTTCATTTTACACTTGCAGTTTCTTAGCTCTACCCACAACAATTCTACACCTTCTGATCTTATGTCACCTCTTTCTAAGTTTTTGATTTCATTTTTTACCAACAGAATGAACCCTTTGTTCCCTGCCTATCCTTTCAATACAATGTGTATCCCTGGACGTTAAGCTCCCAGATATAATCTTCTTTCAGCCGTAACTCAGTGAAGCCCATATCATTCCTGCCAATCTCCAACTGTATACAAGATTATCTACCTTATGTCGTATACTGAATGTGCACATGATTATTGTTTATTTTCTATGTTCCCCAACAGTTTTCAATTTATTGCAACACTCACAACACGCTGGAGAAACTCAGCAGGTCGGGCAGCATCCGTGGAAAAGATCAGTCGACGTTTTGGGCCGGAACCCTTCGTCAGGACTGTAGAGGGAAGGGGATGCTATGGGACTTGCTGAGTTTCTCCAGCATGTTGTGAGTGTTGCTTTGACCCCAGCATCTGCAGATTATTTTGTGTTTTCAATTTATTGCAAGTGGTTGAAAGAAAGTTGTTTTGATGTGACACTGTATGGAAGGTGAGTGGTTGATGAATTTAACTTGCAAGCATTGACACTTCAAGTGAGTTTATGGTATTACATAAATATCATTATTGAATACACAGTGTATTCTCTCATCTCTATCAATCAACCACTATAATACCATGCTACCTGTTGGCATTGACACATAAACTGCTGAACCATTAACTTTCAGACTACAGAAAACTAACTGTAAAATGTACTGAATTCAGAGTGCAACTACTTAGCTTTTAGCGGTGGAAACGTTGAAAGAGCAGATGACGGCTGTCACCAATGTCAGGCAGTCTTCATTGTGTACATATGATTCCACTCTTGACATGGTGATTGCATCTTCGGTTTAAGTACCAGCCACCAGAGAATAGCTGAAGAGTGTTGCCTCAGGAGGCTGAGGTCTAGCTGGTAGAGGATGACAAGACTCTGCTATCTTCTTCAGAACAACTTTCTGACAAGATTGTCATCATTTGACACTGTCAGTAGTCTCCGGACTTATTTATTTATATTTCTCTCTTCTTTCAGACTAGAGTTTAGGATATTTGCACTGCCTACCTGCTCGCTGCACATGGATACAAATGAGGTCCATTATTAACTACTCAGCACATTTGCCATTGATAGACAAAGCAACATCAAAAATGCCTAATTCTAAATGGACTTAATTCTAAATGCCTTACACAGGACCTTTTATACACCTGTGTAGATATTGGTCAATATGAACTGAAAGCATTCTGTATGTCTGTTTCATGTTTACCAAACAGATTGACGTAGATGAGTGCCTAGTTCTGGACCACTTTCTTCATCAATGCTCAGTTCATTTACAAGTAATTAAATGGTAAGTCAGGATTCCTTGGGGCTCAAGACTAATCTGTACAGCCACAATTTGTGTTTAGTATGGACAACAGATTTTAAAAAAAGGGATGATTAAAAGGCATGCAGATGGGAGTTTGGAATCTGTCCACGGATGAAGAGATGCATTATATTGCAACCCCTGGAGACTTAAGAGTCATTGCCATCTGCTGCATACTGTATGACTTGTCTCTGCACCATGAAAAAGTAGAATCTCAAAGGCAAGTCACAACAGAAGGATAATGTTTACAGTAAAACTGGTTACTAGAGCAATATGTAATGCAGTCTAGCTTGCAAAATGCTAAGATCTAAAGACACATTACAAACAACATTTGCTGCTATACTTTTTCCATGCACAATATAACCAGTGTTTATACCAAATACCACTTTCTGTTTCTTCACATAAGACCATATAAATTACCACGACACTGTTAATAATTGATCCAGTAACCATTTACCTAAATCATTAGTGATTGAGCTTTGCCTGCTGTGGAAACTTAAATTATTGTGTACTCAAATTACTGCCCTATATATTCCAGTCATTTAAAAAGTTATGACTTTAAACTGAAAGTTTATTTGTTCCATAGAAATACTTTATTCACAATATAAACAGACAATACAACCAGAGCATGTCTTTCTCTACATTCACTGTATCATTAATTAAGTGCATTTTCTTACAATGAATCAAAGACACTAAGCTTTCTTCTTCAACAATTCATCTGTGAAGCCTTTGAAATGTTACACTAGGCCTGTTTCTTCAGTGTCCGGTGGTGGCAAGCCTCTAGACAGTGGTCCTTCTCCCCAAAGCTTCTGAGGTTGCCCACAAATATTCAGTGAGTTTAATATTGTGTATTTCCTTATTTGACATGAGGTGTTCTCTATTGCCCTGAGGACCTGTGACATCCATCAACAGTGGTGTCATCAAGTTGATCTAAGAATTCTAGCGAACAACAAATCAGGAGTGAAAATCTCTAATTTTTATAAAATTTTAAATGTTTTGTGGATTGTGAAATAAAGAATTTGAAAGTGCATACGGGATTAAGGTGGAAGCAATAACACCATGGTCTGATTCTTTGTGATTAATGATAAAGAATACTAGTGGTTTTTATCATCATTACAACTGCAAATTTGGACCATTACTTTTACAAAGCGTTTCTGTATTGGAAGAATTTTGCTGCTGTCTGACGCAAGGTTTCCATGGCAGCCTGCTGTGACGTTTGATCTTCCAATGATGTACTTGGATGGCTCTGTATCCATGTCAGCTATATCTGGTGCTGTTTTGACAGCCTGACCCTGCTCTATCCTGGGCTCATGTATTGTCACCTCAGCAGGGATCCTGATAGGCCAGATGTCACATTGTTTTGAGTGGCAGCACACCCATCTGTGGCTATGCCCACCCTGCTGAGCACATCCACTGAAGCTCATGAGATTAAAGGGCTAGTGGCCATGAGGCTAAAACATTAGCTAAAGGAAAGAAAACAGCACCATTGTGTTTCGGACAAGAAAAACATCATAAGTGTTGTAGCTCAAAGATGAACGTTCGTTAAGATACCTGATTAATAACCTGACACTTAATCTGCAGGACATATTTTCAAAGTATGCAAATGAAACAAATTAGGGAAATATAGTAAACTTTGAGACTTAATGGTGAATGGCGATAGTGGGCCAGTTGTGAAAGTGAATGGCCTTGCTCTAGCCGCAGTTAACTCTAGCTGTCAGGGCCAGCTCATACTGGTTGCAAGTCTGATCAGTTTTCAGACTGACCTTGTATCTGAGCAGACACAGTGAAGTGAAGTAATTTACGCTCTGGGTGACATTTATCTGAGTGCTTGGTTTTGCCTTATGCTCTTCCACTTTCTGTGGTTTTTGCAAGTGGTTCTGTGCAACATACAAACAGGACAGGGAAGAGTGGACCTTCCAACAGACCTGATGGGGAAGGGATGTTTTTCCCACTCATTGATTTGGACCGCACTGCTGATGTCTGTGTAGAGCAATTGGCTTTATTTCTTGATTCCCCCACCAAAACCCATCATAGACAAGTGCAATATTCTGTCAAAGGCCTTCTCCTGGTCCAAGAAAGACATGGAGGTGTTCATGCCTACCCTTCACTGTGCCCTGCACCAAGGGATGGCATGCCTGATATTGTCCTACTGGGTAAAACAGCACAGGTTGGTCTGGGTGGATCAGTTGTCCTGGAGCAGACAATCTCACTGGTGATGACCTGACAGGTGGTGACCTTTGACAGGATCTGGTAGTCCACATTCAAAAGTGAGATGAGTTGCCAACTCCTGATGCCCATTTTCTCTCCCTTCTGCTGAATGGATCAGGATGATAATGCTCTTCATCATGGAAGCTGACATATTGCCAGCTGGAAACATGGTGCTGTATGGTGCTGCTATCCAGTCCCACACAATTCAGTTGGTAAACCATTGTTTTACTGAGCTCCAGGACATGGCTGTTGGCCCCTTGAGGGGCAGTAACTAGTCATTCCCAACCGCTGTTGCTTAAGACCTTTGTGATAGAGTACAGGAAGTTCTGGGAGGCTTTGTTCTCTGTGACCTTTCTGTTATATATCCTGATACAGAAGGACTTATAGATTCTTAATATGTCTGTCTGTGATGATATTATTGAGCTGTCCTCTTCCTTAATACTCTGCATCAGGTGTGAGTGTAGATGGAAGATAGCCGTTATGAAGTGGTGAGAGGCAGGGGTGAGACAGAGGCTGGCTGTTGATAGGTAGAACCAGATGAGAGAGTGGGTGGGCTAGGTGGGGGGGGTGATATTGGCAATAATGAATAGATGGAGTCAAGTGGGGAGGGTGATGGAGAGTATTGGGAAGGAGACTGATTGGCCGGCTGGTGGCACAATGACATTGGTGCCGGACTTGGGAGCGGAGGTTCCCGGGTTCGAAACCAGTCGGGTCTGCTCCTGAGTACTCTTTCCATCTGTGCCGGGTTAAGTGTCGAGATTGCAACTCGACCTCGTAAAATAAAAAAAAGGGAAAAATACTGCGAAAATGTCTGTGTGAGGAGTGGCTCTCCTCACACAGTCTCTCTCTCGCTCTGTGCCTTGTAAAAGCCATGAAAAAGACATCATCACGGACGCACGCATGGACGCGCAGACTCGCACGCACGCAGGCACACGCCAAAGAAAAAAGAGAAGGAGACTGATACAGAAACATAGAAAACCTACAGAACAATACAGGCCCTTCGGCCCACAAAGTTGTGCCGAGCATGTCCCTACCTTAGAAATTACTAGGGTTACCCATAGCCCTCTATTTTTCTAAGCTCCATGTACCTATCCAAAAGTCTCTTAAAAGACCCTATCGTATCCGCCTCCACCACAGTTGCCGGCAGCCCATTCCACGCACTCACCACCCTGCGTAAAAAACTTACCCCTGACATCTTCTCTGTACCTACTCCCAAGCACCCTAAACCTGTGCCCTCTTGTGGCAGCCATTTCAGCCCTGGGGAAAAAGCCTCTGACTATCCACACGATTAATGCCTCTCATCAACTTATACACCTCTATCAGGTCACCTCTCATCCTCCGTCGCTCCAGGGAGAAAAGGCCGAGTTCACTCAACCTGTCTTCATAAGGCATGCTCCCCAATCCAGGTAACATCCTTGTAAATCTCCTTGATATGTATGGAAGCAGAGACGAGAATGAGTATGGGGGACTTTTTGTGGAGAAGAGAGAAAAATAAGAGGAAATTCGATCATGGTGGTTAAAACCATAGTGGATTTTTACAGTGTAAGTAATGGGAGGTTCTTGCAGTGGCAGATAACTACACACAGTGGATACAGATTAAGGTAACTCTGAAACGAAGTAACATGAGGAGAAAAATATTCTGGTTATGATTTAGAATCTGAGATGAAAGGTGATGAAAATATATTTAATAAGTATTCGAATAAGGAATAATGCAATGCTATGGAGATAAAACGGGGCAGTCAGAATAATTTGGTAAGCTCTTTCTAACTGCTGACACAAATGGGTAAGAGGCAAGGAAAAACAAAGAACGGAGCCAGACCCTATAGAAGATTGGGATGTCAGCAGTAGGAGCCTCAGATCTGGGCTCGAGCCAAGCATTCTTCAATAATTGCATGGGAATCTGCTTTTTTTTAATGCAAAATGCAAAAACTTAAACAAGGATAGTGTTTTTCTTTTTGTGCTATATCATTTGATGATTCTTTTCACAGGAGCACTACAATGATGAGCCAAAGGACTAGTGGCTTTCTGCCTCAAGGCTGTCTTTAAGGGGGAGGATAATAATACACAAGCATCCAAATCAATTGCCCTTACCTTAGTGTAGAAGGTTAGTTTATTAATCTTCACACTAAGGACACTTCTCACCATGCTGCCTGGCACTATAATCATGCTAACAGACTCAGTACAAGTCTGGCTGCTCAGATCCATAAAGTGCTGAGGATCATCATCCCCAGCAGAACTATGCACAACACAATCTGTAACCTGATGACATTATCACTCACAATAACTGCTGGCTTTGCCAGCAAAGCCCAGATCCCAGACATGAAAAAAAAACTGTTACAATCAAGCCAGGGATAAATGCTGCAAAGGGTTTGCTGGGAGAAGCACCAGGCATTACCAGAATGATGTGATGGCATTCCAGTGAATACTCAGTACAGGATTGCATACGTGCTAAACACCAAGAAAAAACAGCATAGAACAGAATAAGCTCAGAGAACTCAGAAATAGTGGAGACGTAAGAGACTTCAGATTCGGAATCTGGGAAACAAACAATCTGCTTGAGAACCTTAGTGGGTTGAGGAGATAATTCAGCTGGACAGGAGTTGTTGACAGGACTTAATGCAGGGTTTCAACCTGAAACATTGATGATTCCTCTCTCCCACGGATGCGGCTTAACATACCGAGTTCCTCCAGCGGGTTATTGCTTCAGTTTCCAGCATCTGCACTCACTTTTGCTTACACTAAAGGCCAGTTTGTGTTTTGCTCGTACTACATCTCCAGGCTACAACACAGCCTTGGTCCAAACATGGATCAAT
This sequence comes from Mobula hypostoma, assembly GCF_963921235.1. Lineage (NCBI taxonomy): Eukaryota > Metazoa > Chordata > Chondrichthyes > Myliobatiformes > Myliobatidae > Mobula > Mobula hypostoma. The sequence continues at coordinate 55,133,053 of NC_086104.1, read as the reverse complement.
AAGCTGAATTTGAGAGGTGAGGTGAGAGTGACCGTCCTTGACATCAAGACAGCATTTGACAGAGTGTAGTACCATGGAATCCTGACAGAATTGATGTCACTGGGCATCAAAGTGAAAACATTGCATTAGTTGGAGTCAATGGGAGATGGTTGTGAGTGTGAGAGATCAATCATCCCAGCCCAGAATAAAATGTAGGAGAACATCAGGGTAGTTTCTTAAGACCAACCATCTTCAGCTGCTTCATCCAATGCTATTCTTCCATTAAGTCAGAAGTGGGCATGTTTGCTGATGATTGCACAATGTTTAATTCTATTTGCTACTCCTCAGCAATCGACCAGACCACATGTGCCTCCAGCGAGACCTATTCCACATTTGGGTGTGAGTTGATAAACTTTGAGCAACTGGGCAAAGACCATCTCCAACAAAAGAGTGCCCAACCATCTATATCTGATGTTCAATGGCACTACCATCTCTAGGTGCTCTACCATCAATACCTTGGGTGTCAGCATTGAGTGGAAACTCAAATGCAAAGCCATAGGAATGCTACGACCACAGAATCTTTAACCTTGGCAAACCAGGTGACATGAAGGTTGCTTTATCCAGCCCTGCATCAGGCTTTTATTTGACTAATACAGAAATAATTTGGGAATGTTGTGATTGGGCCTGTTGTGGGCAATTGCTGGCAATTCTAGAGGATGGAAATTTTTCACTATGATGCTTCTCAGTCTTATTAAATACCTGCAGCTCAGTTGGTAGACCTGATAAATAGACGGGAAACTTCTGTGAGCAGTCCTCTTAACTCCTGCAGGCTCGCCTTCTGCTGTTGCTGCTCTCTCTTCTCCATTCATTTCAACAACTTTAGACCATAACTCCACAAAATATAGGAGCAAAATTAGGCCATTTGGTTTATCGAGCCTGCTGCTCCGTTTCATCATGGCTGATCCAAAATTTCCTCTCAGTTCCAGTATCCTGCCTTCTCCCCATATCCCTTCATTCCCTGATCAATCGAGAATTTATCAACCTCTGCCTTAAATATACATATGGACTTGGCCTCCACAGTTGACTATGGCAAAGAATTCACAGATTCACCACTCTCTGGCTAAAGAACTTCCTCCTCATCTTCGTTCTAAAAGGATGCCGCTCAATTCTGAGCCTGTGTCAACTGGTCTAAGACAATCCCACCATAGGAAACATCCTCTCCACATCCACTCTAACAAGGACTTTCACCATTTTACATGAGGTTTCAATGAGGTCACCCCTCATTCTTTATTTTCAACATCTCCATTCAATATATTTATCCCCACAATTCCTCCTTTTTCCCCTGGTTCACGTGCATAACAGGGAAAGTGTGCATGCTTACTAAATACTTACATAGCACAAATGAACAGAATTCAACAATCTCCCATTTTTTATGTATATGAAAAAAATAAATTAAAATGAAATTTAAAGACAATTCAAATGTCCATTAGGATATGAGATTTGGTTCTAACCCTTGATGTTAATACAATTCTTAAATGTCTTCACTAAGTGCCTTTAACTGCACAAGAGCTGGTCCTCCCTTCTTTGTGAGACAGAAAGCTTGTTGTTCCTTGGTAGTTGACCATAGCACGTGATGAATTTTCTGTGCTTGGACAAGTTCTTTGATGCAGCTTATCTCTAGATGAAGCTTTTTCTCTGTAACTGACTTGATGGATTTGATGGCATCAACCAAAGAGCAGTTGTCTGTTCATAAGTTATTTATAGACTGGGTCACCATGGAAAAGCTCAGAATGGAGTGTGACAAAGATAAACAGCATTGTCGATACATTCCAATATTGCAAAGGTTTCTCCTGCCAGTGTACTCTGTACAACTCTTTGGACCCTTTCTAATTGCCAGCAGAGAGATGAAAATCTTCCTTCTTCTCCCATCAGTACAATAAAATGTCCCCCTTAAGTAACTCCTTCGGGAAGATTTCCAAGTGAGGCGTCACTGAAGGCAACGAGCCACAAGGAGGTATGTTTTCCAAGCTGTTGAAACTTCAAGACTACTTTTTCAGATTGAATTCTGTGCACTATCTAGTTTGCCTCATGTAAAGTTTCCACTGTGGTATTTTTTTTGTGCTGGATGCCAAGTTGCAGGCATCAAACAAGATGTCAGGTCTGCTCTGCCTTGCCGTCTAGAACCTGACTTCTCTTTGACCTAATTTGTCAGCTTCAGCTTCATATATGAATGCATCCATTGTGTGACATGTGAGGATTCCATGTGGATTGTCTGAAGATTCTTGATGTAGCTTTCTTGGTGCAGTTGTACTGTTTTGTCAACAGCAAGGATGTCCATCCTTACAGAGCAGAATCTGTCGTGTTCCTCACACCCAACCTGAAAGGCAGACTTTAGCTGAAGGATAACTGAGGTAACAAAGTTTTGTGAGCCTCCCCATATGAAGTCATACATGGTGAGCAAGTACTCCAATCACATGACATCCTGAATCTTGCCAGTAAAAAACAGTTGGATCCACTTGTGACATCTTTCCACCTGTCTTCAACATTACTTCCTTGACCTTTTTGTATCAGTAGAGTGATGCATCTGCTAGACCATACACACACTTTTTCCACAGTGTTCCTTCACTTCTGGCTTCAGGCGGTGGGGGGGGGGGGGGCGTGGTTTAATGTAAATGTCACATGACAGCTCCATTCCCTGTAAGAATGCAGATTTTATGTCCGTGCAAAGGCGTTGCCAATGCTTTTGACACATCACTGAGAGAAGTAGTGAGACAGACTCTGATGCACATGTTGGTGAGTCTTTTCTGAGTTTGCTTATGTTCAGTTCCTTAAAACCTCTAGTCACCAGGCATGCTTTTGGTATAATTTTTGTTGGGGTTTCTTTCATGGTGCACACCCATCTTCTGGACACTGTCTTTTGGCCAATATCTCTGGCTTCCTCAAACACTCCATTATTTCTCCAGCTACCGATTACATCCTGTTTTGCAGATTCAAATGACTCCTCTTTAGTTACTAGAACAACTTCATCTTCATCTTGACATTTTGCAGATGATCCAGCCTGATCTATACTTGATTCAATATGAAGTCTGTCTACACGTGACATGTTAACTGACCCTGCGGCACCAGTAATCATGACTCGTTCTAGGTAATTCAAGTCTTACCAACTTCTGATTCTCCCAGTGGCTTTGCCTGCTCATCCTAAAACTTCTGCCTTGTATGAGATGCCAGTATCTTGGTCCACAAATCTCACTGTTTGTCCTGTTCTAAGACTGAAACTTCCATGTTGTCTTTGCACGTGATGATTTCTGTTCAGGCAATTCTGTTGAGTCCCCAACTGCACTCCCTTCAACGCTGTCTGTGCCACTGTTGAGCAACTCTACTGAGTCCCAAACTGCACTCTCCTCATCCCTGTCTGCGCTATGTGACAGTGTACCAGGTAAGTACTTTACATTTTTTGTGTCATTCTCCATGGAATTCTGATGGGCTTCAGTTTGTGCTTTATGTAGTCTGGAAAGATGCACCCTCACACACAGTATGTACCTCCGTGTCTCACAAATACTATGACTCCATCCTGACCAATTCTGTACAGTCTGCTCTTTTGCAATACACTTTCTCCACTTTGTCAGTTGTATGACAGAACTTTGAGCTCTCTCTGAACACCTTGCTTCAGTGAAAGCCCTCCTTGATGCATGCAGTGCTGAAATTTGTTCCCCAACCCACTCACTCCTTGTAGTGCCCTCTTGAGCAGGTGGTCTGTCAACCAGTATTGAGGAAGGTTTGGATTCTGATATGGGTTATTGCCATGTACATTGTGCATGGTATTCTTTGCCATAAGGGTCCAGTCCAGGGCTGAGTTCCAATCACAGCCATTGCTCTTCTTTACCTTCAGCATTATTTCAGTAAGCTTTTGATTGTATCACTCCAGAAGTCCATTACTCCAGGGACTGTATGCTGCTGTTGTCTTTGTTTCAATGTTAAAGTTCTCTGCTATATCTCTGAATTCATCATTATTAAATTCACCACCATTATCATTAAATACTTTATGAGGTGGGCCAAGCACATTTATCCAGGAATAGATGATGTTTTTTAACTATCTCTGGGGGTCTCTTTGTATTTACGATGCTACCAGCACTGAAACCTGTGAACTCATCAATGATATGGAGATACCACACTCCTTGCTCCAGTTCATGTAGGTCTATGGCTACTGTTGCTTTGTATTCAGGTTCTAGTGGTAGATCAACCACAGGCTTGAGTTTGGACTTGGGCTTTCCAAACTTTTGGCATGTCTCACAGCTGTCAATGATCTACTTTAAAATGGAAAAATAATCTGCATCTTTGTTTCCTGAACTCCTGAGCAGTTTCTGAAATCTATCAATGGAAGCATGTCCAAACTGCTTAAGAAGTTTGAGCTGCACTTTGCCTTTCTCAACTATGGTCATAGTTTCTGTGACAGTTAGTACTTCATTCTCATATTGGTTCTCAGTAGTGTCTTTATCTATAATGTTCACACAGTAATGTCAGAGCTGGTGTGCTCAAGAGGCACTGGCTGTTGAAACATTGTTGATTGGTCATTCTCCAAATCAAGTAATGATCCTGCTTTCTTTAGGGAGGCTTTACTCAAGAGTAATGGAATGTTCACTGGTACCACCTCTGTTTCAATGTAACAATTTGTCTGTCTTTTTTGCAGGAGGTTTTACTCTTGTGGTGTAATGCATGATCTTTCCATCTCCAAATTCAAAAGCTTTGTTACTAGGTGTATCTGCGTTCACCGGTTTCTGCACTTCATTCTGGTTTAGTTCACTTATATAGCTTTCAAACCATTTTTTCCACACACTGTGCACGTGCATGCTGTATCGATAACGGTAGATCCTGGAGATTCTATCATCAAAATCTCTGCCTCAGACATCTCTGCTTTAGTAAGTGATTCCTCACAAACAATGTGATATGGCACTCTTCTACATCTTCAGATTTGTTATTTTCTTCAGTTAGCCTAACTTGTTCAGTTCTGTGCCGACAGTTTCTTGCTCAGTGGTAAATACTTCGACATACTGCACATTTCGATCTCTCCTACCATATTTGTTTATTGGATTTGTGCCAGGTAATGGTACCCTTGCCTGGACCCTCTAGGATCTACACTTGCTATACTCTCATTTTTGCTCAGTGAAGTATGCCATTTCCTGGCTCAAACTAATTCCGACTGTTGTCTTTGCGGCCTTTTCTCCAAAAATCCTCTTTAGTGCTGATTTCATAGATGCAAGTATAAGTTCTGTACATGCAGTTAACACTAGCTGTCCGTTCTTTATGTCCAGACATGTAGTATCTAACAATTTAAAAGCTACTACTGCATCAGGAAGTTCCATTTTGTATTTACACATGTGACTGCTCTTCTGTTCAAAATAATATAATCAGCCATATTTTAGAATTATCTTTGTAAATTTTGTTGAAGTCTGAATGTGCCTCATAAATCTGATACTTCTCTTCCTTCAAAAAACAGAGTCAAGTGTATTTATTAGCGTATTCATACCATCATCGTGGTTCAAGTCTTCTACCGAAATTCCCATTGCAGTCTCCTCACTCTTCCTGAAATCAACAGCACAACTGCAAAGGGAAATATTTCTCTTGCCTACCCATATTGCATGGGATGCAATGCAACAATATGCTATGTTCCCTTTAGCAAAGCGCAGACACAAAATATCAGTAAAAATTAAAAGTCGACAAGAAATACATTGATGGTACATTTCACAATTGTCCAAATCTGATATTTGAAAATCCATTCAATATTGGTCAAAGTATAATAAGAACAACTCTTAACATCAATACTAATTGAAATCCCAGACCTTAGTTTGTAGGTGCACATGATTTCCTCTTAAATGGCAATATTTTGCTTAATTTCCAAATTAGCTACTGGACTTGCACTATAATAGAGTCATAGAAAGGTGCAGCACCAAAACAGGCCCCTCAGCCAATCTATTCTATGCCAAGTCATTTAATCTGCCTACTCCCATTGACCTGCACCAGCACCATTGCCCTTCATATTCCATGTACCTATCCAGACTTCTCTTAAACATTGAAATTTAGCTTGTATGCACCACTTGTGCAGGAAACTTGTTTCACATTCTCATGACCTTCCGAGTGAAGAAGTTTCCCCTCATGTTCCCTTTAAACCTTTCACCTTTCACCCTTAACCCTTCACTCCTAGATGTAGTCCCACCGAACCTCAGTGGAAAAAGCCTGAAAATACTCTATATTTAATGTATTACCATCTTCGCAAAAACTATTTGCAAATCTTTTCCAGCAGATGATGGTGCCACTTGTCTAAAATAAAGTTGAGCTGGGAAAAATCACTAAGAAATTAATCAGTTTATGACTGCTTATGCTGCACAAATTGTACAGTTATACGTAGAGTTGATCACTAAGCAATTATTCCAGGGTCACCTCATGCCCATCAGGGTATTCATCTTTGACATAATTACGTATGATTAATCGTAGTATGTCCATCATTGTGCAGCCTGTGTAGTGACATTGGGCTACTTGTAGCATGCAAACTTAAAGGGCAGATCGTCGAGTCAGGATACACTCGGAACAAGAGATTGCTGAGTCTTTCATCCCCACCTTTCTCCTCGGCAGAAGAACCGTCTTTTTGTAATGGACAACATGTTTTGTTTGATACTCCTCCCGGCAGTCACGACTCATCATATTGTTCCCTATGGCAACTGCAGGGGTTTACTTTAACACATGATTGTAATTGCTGTTTTTGAAGTATTTTTGCCTAATTTCATCTGATCTTACAATCAATTCGATGTTATAACTAAATGTAGTGTATGTTGAGAACACCAAAGGGTGAAATTCAATTTCTAGACAAAGGTTTCTCATTAAAGCATATCAACTCTACCAGACAACCGGAAGCTTTTTTTTTCTGTATTGCCATTATAGTTATTGAAACACATTGCATCTTGAATTACTTGTTAATCACAACAAGTGTGTATTGACAATAAGATTATAAAAATTTAAAAAGAAAATCAATGGCCACAGCAGTGAATGGTATTAGAATATAAAACTTTACCATTTTATTTTACCAGTGGTTACATTATATGTAATTGACTGCCATGACGGCTAAATTCAACTCCACAGCTAATTTTAAGGGAATGCAAACAAAAGTAAATTTACATAAGCTTTTCGCAAACCTGAGGAAGCTATACATTCTATTTTACTCTGAGGGCCTATTTCAAATTTAATTTAATGAGAATAGACTGTGAAGAAGAGCTATGTCATCAGCCTATATAAATACATGTGAGTGCCAAGACACCAAGTCAGTGCAAACATATTTGGGCTTGTGAAGAAGCCTTGGGGAAGCACCTACTGGAATGAATTTTGATTAGAATCACATTCCTAATGTTTTTTTTCCTCGCTGCCTGACGGAGCCAACAGAAGTAATTGTATGTAATTATAGGAATGAAGGAAATATATATTTTGACAGAATGTGATTGTTCATTATTTTATCTGGAGAAATAACTTGAGCATAATAATGATCATCCATGAATTCATTGGTAGCTTCTGCAAATTGGGTGAGCAGTTAACATGATGCTATTACACCCTGGGACATTGGATATTGGCATTCGATCCTGACATCTTCTGTAAAGAGTTTGAATGTCCTCCCTGTGGAATGCATAGGATTCTTTCGGGTGCTCTAGTTTACCCCATTAGCCAAAGACATACTAGTTAGTAGGTTAATTGGTTATTGTAATTGTCCCGTGATTAGGCTAGGGTTGAATCACAGGTTGCTAGCAGTATGGCTCAAAGGGCTGGAGGGGCATATTCTGCATTTTATCTGTAAATACTGTAAATAAATAAACGTGACTGAATCTACTAAAGACTTTGGTTTGATTTGATTCATACTTATTAATCATGCAATGTTATAATCAAAGCAAAAAATTATCTTTCTGAGTATCTAATGCTATGAGAAGTTTGTGTACTAGATCCAATAGGTTAGATGGAGTGATCTACCCCCCAACCTTGAGGCAGATCATTATACGTGGGATGGCTGCAAGGTGGTCTCAGTCAATAACCCACTGTAACTTTGGCAAAGAATTTGACCTTGGTCCAAAGAAAGGCATAAATACAACAGGAAATTCTTGTCAAAATCCATCCCCTTAATATCAAGATGTAAGTTTATGAGAAAAGCTGCAAAGGCAGTAAGTCCACAGAACACATGATAGTCAGTGCGGTATTGAACTATCTTGGAAATTTTTAGTTTAGAGCATTGCATCACTAATAGATATGGATTAAGCTGACCAGGAATAGAGGATGATTTGCAGCTGACTCAGCACTGGAAGTGGGGCCACACTCCTCAACTACACACAATAAATCTGGAAATGAATACAGAAAATAAGCTAGTTACATTTCCTGGTGATACAGAATGGAAGACGAGAGCTGTAAGAGCAGAACAAATGGTTTTTGGACAGATTAGAATGTAAAGAGAGTAAAATTTGCTTTGAATACAATGAGCAGAACGTAATAAGCACTCTGAATATGGGGTAAATGATGGATTAATGAATGTCATACAGGAATGGGATTTGTGAATATGGGTAGATGGTTAAATGAAAATATTGCATACCATAAAGTACTTGTAAATAAGACAAACAAGTTACAGTTGTTCAAAATGACAATACATAGAAACATAGAAAAAACATAGAAAATAGGTACAGGAGTAGGCCATTCGGCCCTTCGAGCCTGCACCGCCATTCAGTATGATCATGGCTGATCATCTAACTCAGAACCCTGTACCAGCCTTCCCTCTATACTCCCTGATCCCTTTAGCCACAAGGGCCATATCTAACTCCCTCTTAAATATAGACAATGAACTGGCCTCAACTGTTTCCTGTGGCAGAGAATTCCACAGATTCACCACTCTCTGTGTGAAGAAGTTTTTCCTCATTTTGGTCCTAAAAGGCTTCCCCTTTATCGTCAAACTGTGACCCCTCATTCTGGACTTTTCCAACATCGGGAACAATCTTCCTGCATCTAGCCTGTCCAGTTCCTTTAGGATTTTATACGTTTCAGTAAGATCCCCCCTCAGTCTTCTAAATTCCAACGAGTATAAGCCTAGTCGATCCAGTCTTTCATCATATGAAAGTCCTGCCATCCCAGGAATCAATCTGGTGAACCTTCTTTGTACTCCCTCTATGGCAAGGATGTCTTTCCTCAGATTAGGGGACCAAAACTGCACACAATATTACTCAAAAGTACTGACTGCAAACCTGATGGAAACATCTTAACTTACATTCCCATATGATTCTGAGTTGTTTGAGACCTGTTTTACCACTGAGCTCTTCAAGATATAAAAGTTGTTTCCTCAGTGAATACAGTGCATTGACATTAAAAGAATGCACACATAATTCCCAGGAGCTGATAGTGGTATTTTAAGCAGCATTGATATAATATATTCTCGTTGAGATTACAAAAAATTCTAATCACTGTATTGCGCTAGGGATGCTTGTGGCTTTGGCATGACTAAATAAAGTATGGCTATGACTATGACTATGACTAGACAGAAAGGTACTGAACTAATGTGATAATTAGATAACCAAGTTGTAGCAGCACTCTAACGTAATTGGGATATTTGTGCTGAAGAAAGAAAAGTTTTCAGAATTCCAATAAGTAGTTTGATAAACTCAGTATCCTGTGACCAGGGAAACAGAAATAATCTCAGGATAGGAAAGTTGGAGACTTTGAACAGTAGAAGTTATAGCTACTGGTCTTGACAATTTGAAATGTTTCACACTTCACTAGTTATTCAATTCTTTAAGGTTTGCTTTCAGCAGCTCTCATGGAATGCATTTCAGATCATAGCAATTGGCTACTTAAAACAAAACTCTTCATTTCTTCTCTGGTTCTCTCACTACTTACCTTGTATCATCCAAATTCTAATTGAACTCACCTTCTGGACATGTTAGAAGCTATGTTACAATTTACAATATCTGTAGCCCTGAATTTCCTTGTCCTAGAAAGCTTTTTAGCAAAGAAGCACACTTCAGATATCGAGTGCTCTATAATCAATTATTTTTCCGATGTAATCACATTGATGAGCCATGAGATGAGATGGGAATGAGATGAGCCATTCACCTGCATTCACAGATTCCAGTCCTGTACCACATGCTTTGTATACAAGTGCTTTCTCATTCTCATCTTTGTATCTGACACACAGTTTAACAGCTGTCTATTCCAATCTCTCCAAAAAATACATTTGTTCTCTGTCTCTGTCGCATGGTCTGATGAGCATGAACACATAATCTGCTTTAGTGATAATGGCTGAGGGGAAAAGATTGGCCGAGACATCAGGAAAGCTTTGTAGCTGTGCTGTAAGTTAAACCTCTGAATTTTTTTGCATCCCCTTGTGACAGTAGTCATGGCTTTGGTTAAGAAGTTGCACCTCTGAGAATGCTCATTAGAGTTTGATTACAGATAGGTGAGAAGAGGTTTGGTGATTTAGAGATAAGGAAACAAGTGAGACAGCTGAAGGAGGATCCTGCAGGAAAGACTGAATAGTCCCAACAAAAGCAAACAGCACGATAGAACAGTGGATAACATACTCACTACAACATTTAAAGAATTAAGAATAGAACTTCTGTGACACTCACAACATGCTGGAGGAACTCAGCAGGTCGGGCGGCATCCATGGAAAAGATCGGTCGACGTTTCGGGCCGGAACCCTACGTCAGGACTGCAGGGGGAAGGGGCAGAGGCCCTATAAGGAAGGTGGGGGGAGGGTGGGAAGGAGAAGGCCCTTACGGTTTGTTATTTTGCTGTCTGTTATTACAATTATCATTACTGCTAAATCATCTCAGCTGCTCTGCTTTTGTGTCAAGACTCTTCTACATTTCCTGACAGGAAGAGTGAACTGTTGACTGAACCAGCAGAGGTATGCTCACCTAAAGGAAGCTGTCTACTAACACAAGCACATGATCCAGAGGCAGCAAGAAACCATTGATCATCTGTCCAGCACTCTCATCCAACTCCCCACCTCAGTGCAGCAACCCTGTGCTAGTCAGCCTTCTCCCTCTGAGCTCCGGATTTCTCTGCTGAACACTTTGATGGATCTCCAACTCGATGCCCCACTTCGTGCCCCAGTGTGTCTTACACGTTGAGCTCCAGTCACCTCTACTCTATGGACTAGGCTGAGATCACCTACCTCATCTTTCTCTTGACTGGATGAACTCTGCCCTGGGTCACCCCTAACTGGGACAGTAAAGTCATGATTTCCAACAAATATGAGGATTTCATTGCTGAGATACGCTGGGTTTTTGACCATGTGGGAAGTAGAAGGGAGGCAGTGGATCTGACACTTTGCCTGCATCAAGGCTCATGCTTTATACTTGACGACACCATGGAATTCAGGACCTTCGTGATGGGGTGCAGCTGGAATGCAGAAGTGTTGCTTCTCAGAACACTTGAAAGATGAGCTTTTGACCCGGGAGTTGCCCACCAACCTCACAAGCCATATCACTCTGGTTCTCCATATTGACAAGTGTCTTATGGAATGATCCTTCAGATCATCAGCCAGACCCCCAGTTCCATTCCCGGAACAACGTCAGGCTGTAGGACCCTCATCACCAATGCCTCCAGAACTCATGCAGTTAGGGAGAGCTCCCTTAACCTCTCAAGAGGGCGAGTGTCAGTGGAAAAACAACTTACAGTATGTGCCCACTGCAAAGCAGCTGGTCATCAATGCATCAAATGCCCACTGCTTCTGGGAAATGGAGTCTCCAGGTGAGAGGAGGGGCCACCTATCTGACAAGCTCTTCCTGGCTCCTTACTTCCACACCATAGCCCATCTCACTCCCTCTGTCCTCCCCCGCACTCTGTCGGTTCTACGTGCACAGGTGCCTTTGCTGGATCCCGCTGCAGCGAACAATGTTCTGGAACGGACTCTGTGTGCGCAGCTTGTCCTCCCTACTGAACCTCTCTCTCACCCCTTCAATATCATGGTGGATGTCCCTTGGGGTCTGGGATAGTCAGAGAGTGCACACCGTCTGTGGACATGCGCATTGGAGAGTGCTGCGTGTTGATCCAATTCCTCGTGACTCACTCAATACTCCTCTTATCGTGGGTTACTCCTGGATCTCCAGTCACGTTCCTCACTTCACTTCATCATCTATGTCATGGCTGAGTTGGAGACTCACCTGCCTGCAACCTCAGTTGACTTCCCTCCATAAATTGTGGAGACAGGGGAAACCCTCAGTCTCACCAAACTCCCACAAGAATATCAAGACCTAGCCATTGCCTTCAGTAAAAGGGATGTCAGTACCCCGCTGCCTCACACAGAACACATGACTGAACGATTGACCTTCTTCCAGGCACCACCTGTCTTCAGGACCGTCTCTTCTACCCCGCTCCTCCTGAGACACAAACCAAGAATGACTACATCACTGAGGCATTATATCATGGCTTCATTCACCCAACTCCCTAGCTAGTGCAGGATTCTTCTTTGTCAAAAAGAAGGATGCCGGTTTTTGTCCCTGAAATTATTACCATGGACTCAACAAAATCACCATTAAGAACTGCTAACCTCTCCCCTTGACGGATAGCACATTTGAAACACTCTGCGGGGCCCAAGTCTTCAATGGATCCATGGAGTGTGTACAGCCTGATCCACGTCTGCCAGGGAATGAGTAAAAGACAGCGTTCATAACACCCAGTGGTGACTACAAATACTTGGTGGTATCTTTCAGACTATCCAAGGTTTTCTAAGCATTCATAATGAAAGATCAGAATTCCAAGGGGTCTTGGGAGTTCTCATGCAGGATTTGTGGGCGAGTCTAGGACCAAAGGGCACAGATTCAAAATAGAAGGACGTCCCTTTAGAACAGAGATGAGAAGGAATTTCTTTATACAGATGACAGTGAATCTGTGAAATTCATCATCACAGATGTCTATAGAGGATAAATCATTGGGTATATTTAAAGTAGAGATTGATGAGTTCTTCATTAGTAAGGTTACAGGGAGAAGGCAGGAGAACAGGGTTGAGAGAGAAAAGATACCAGCCATGATGGAATGGTGGAGCAGACTCAATGGGCTTGACGGCCTAATTCTGCTCTATGTTTGGCTTTATTAATGAGATCCTCTGAGACAAGCTACACAGGTATGCGCTTGTTTGCCTCGATGACGTCCTCATCTTCTCCAAGAATCCCCAAGAACTTATGGATACAATAGGGTCTTTTAAGAGCCTCTTGGACAGATACATGGAGCTTAGAAAAATAGAGGGCTATGTGCTAGGAAATTCTAAGCAGTCTCTAGAGTAGGTTACATGGTCAGCACAACATTGTGGGGTGAAGGGCCTGTAATGTGCTGTAAATTTCTATGTTCTATGTTCTATGTTGTACCTCATCTGTTCAGTCCTTCAGTATCTCTTCAAAAACCATGTGTCTTGCAGGTTAGGAAAATACCAGTTTCACACCCCAGGTATTTCCTTCCTGGGTTTCGTCCTTTCACCTGAAGGATAACCATGGACCCAGAGAAAGGGCACTGTGCTATTGAGTGCCCCAGCCGCGCACCCTCAAATAGCTGCAGCTGCAGTTCAACCCCAGCTGAATGCAGATTAACCTTCAGCCCATCATTTCCATCCTCGCTCTGATCATCAGATCTGCCAAGCAGCACAGAGTGAGCTTACTCTGGCCAACACATACATGTATATGCTGGTGGCTGACACACTCACGTGGGCCCACTACCCACTCCTCTCTGGCCATTCAAGTGAAACACCACTTCTGGATTTTCTGTTACGTTGGTTTGTCACTGCTTGCGCTCAATGTGCCCGGACCTATTCCTCCAACCAGTCGGCCTCTGGGCTCCAGCAGCTCCCACTCCCATGTCCTACATCACCGTGGATTTCATCACGGGATTGCCACATTCCGATGGGGCCACGGTGATCACGACAGTGGGGGACCGGTTCCTCAAGGCGTCCAGCTCCATTGCTCTCCCGATACTTCCCTTGGGACATTATGTCGGACTGGAGTCCACAGTTTATCTCCTGCTTCTGGCAGGCCTTCTGCTCCATCCTCCGCACCTCAGTGAGCTTGTCCTCTGGCTATCATCTGCAGACTAACGGTCAGTCAGTCAGCAAGAGGAGAAGATTCTGAGATGTTTTGCCACCTCTTGCCCTTCCACATGGAAGAAAAATCTGCTCGGGGCCGAACTCGCCCAAAATCCGCACACCTCCTCTGACATGGGTATGTTACCCTTTGAAAAGGTCCATAGTAGCCAACCCCTGTTGTTCCTTGCAGAGGAGTCGTGGTTCGCCACTGCTGGAATGCTTGGAGGAAGGCATGGAGGGACATCCTAACTACCAAAGGCGCTTACTGTTGTTGGTACCCAACCAGACCACTCCAGCCTGAGGACCATGTCTTGCTGTTCGCCTGAGACAGGGCTTTGTGCACCAGTTCCTGCAATCTCCCATCCTGATTTATTGGTCCCTTCCAGATCAACATCATATCAATCCAGTCCTTTATCATTTCCTGTGCGCCACTGTCCCTCAGGCTCACACCTACATTCCATGTGTCCTGCCTCAAGGTGGAAGGTGATCCAGTGTATGTGGTTCGTTGTTTGCTGTGGACAGAATCTGCTGTACCTGGTTGACTGGGAAGGATATGGCCCACAGGAGAGGTCTTGGCCGCCAGACAGTTGCATGGATCCATAGCTCATCAATGAGTTCCACTGGACCTATTAGGATTGTTCTGGGCCACTGGCGGCTGGCCATGGTATGAGGAGGGGGGGTGCAGCCAAGTCTGCTCGTGCTGAGACCTCCCAGCATGCATATGCAGGCACCTCCCAGTCTCCACCCACTAATTCCAGACTCATCAGCTGCAGCCTGTACAACCCCAATTCTCTTTTACAGTCCTTGTTCACTTTTCAAACCAGCCAGACACAATTAGTTGCTCCTAGCTTTCACTCTCTCTGCCTAAAGTTTACCTTGTTGCCTGTAGTGTTTAGTTTCTGTTCTCTCTTGGCTTGTGGCCCCTCGGGGCTTGTTATTTTGCTGTCTATTATTAAAGCTATCATTACTGCTAAATCATCTCTGCTGCTCTGCATTTGTGTCGAGCTTCTTCTGTTTCCTGACAGATCCATACCCTGCCATTCTCTGCATATTCATAAAACTGTAAGACTTGGGTGCAGAATTAGGCCACTCTGCCCATCGAGTCTGCTTTGCCATTCCATCACGGCTGGTTTCTTACCCCATCTCAACCCATTCCCTTGCCCTCTGCCTGTAACCTTTGACATCTTGACTAATAAAGAACCTATCAACCTCTGCTTGGCCTCCATGGCCAACTGTGGCAATAAATTCCACAGATTCACTACACTTTGGCTAATGAAATTCCTCCTCATTTCTGTTCTGAATGAATGTCCCTCTATTCAGAAGTTGTGCCCACTAGTCCTATACTCCTCCACTATAGGAAATGACCTCTCCATATCCACTCTAATGAGGCCTTATAATATTTGATAGGTTTCAATAAGGTCCCATAAACTCCAGCCCAAAGGCATCAAAAGCATCTCATCCATTAACCCTTTTATTTCCAGAATCATTTTCGTGAACTCTCTGGACCCTCTCCAATGCCAGCACATCCTTTTTTAGATAAGTGGCGTCTGACTAATGCCTTATAAAGTCTCAGGCATTACATCCTTGCTTTTATATTCTAGACCTCTCCAAGTGAATGTTAGCATTGCATTTGCCTCCTTTACCACTGATTTAAACTGTAAGTTAACCTTTAAGGAATCTTGCATGAGGACTCCCAAGCACTGTTCGCTCTAAGCTGTATGAGTGTGTAGCCACGCAGTAACTGAAAAGCTCCCATGCACATAGCTTTTGTTGCCATGAAGCTGGAATTTTTGAAATATATTCTCAATATAATGTGCTGTGCAGTTTTCAAGCCATGTAAATATTTCCTGCAGAGCAATGGTTGGTCCGTACAGCTGTTAAAAAAATGGAGGAAATGAGATGAATAGATAGATAGACAGGTACTTTATTGATCCCAAAGGAAATTACAGTTTCACAGTAGCAATACAAGTGCACAGATATATAAATATACAAATATTAGAAGAGAAATAAGAAAGAGTAAAAAATAAGTTACTTGAAACAGTCTAACAGGGGGGGATCATCACTTGCTTGGCTATAGGTTGACTCATTATTGAGCCTAATGACCTCCTGTAGCATTCTTTGGTGCAGCACAGTTGTCTTTGTCTGTTACTAAATGTTCTCCTCAGTTCAGCCAACGTGGCATGCAGAGGGTGAGAAACATTGTTCAGAATTGCCAGGGTTTTCTGTAGGGTTCTTTGTTCTACCATAAATTGTGTCCTTTTTGACTCCTGTAACAGACAGCCTTTCTAATCAGTTTATTGAGCCTATTGGCATCACCCGTGCCATTGCCCCCAGCACACCACCGCATAGAAGATTGTAGTGGTGACAACAGACAGGCAGAACATGTGAAGGGGAGGTCTGCATACTCCAAACAACCTCAGTCTCCTTAGGAAATAGAGGTAACTCTGGCCCATCTTGTACACAGCCTCTGTGTTAGTGTTCCGCTCATATCTGCCATCCAGGTGCACCCCCAGTGACTTGTAGGTCCTCGTCACATCCACATCCTCACCTTAAATAGTAACAGGGAGCAGTGCAGGCTTAGTCTTCCTAAAGTCCATCCCCATCTCCTTTCTCTTGCTGATGTTGAGCTGCAAATGATTCAGCTTGCATCATTTGACAAAGTCCTCCTTAACAGCCATATATTCATCCTCCCGATCTCCCTTTATACATCCAACTGTTGCTGAGTCATCAGAGGTGACATGACTCAGTGTTGTATCTACAGTCCGAGATATACAGAGAAATGGGAAGGGAGCGAATACAATCCCCTGTGGGGCCCTAGTGCTGCTTATGGCCATGTCTAATACATAGCTATGAAGCCGCCCAGACTGTGGCCTGCCAGTTAAGTAGTCCATTATCCAGGATACAATGGAAGTACCAGCCTGTATTGAACGAAGCACTGAGCCAAAACTCCCCACTCTAACATTGGTCCACTCCCACAATGACCACTCTACTTAGATCTAATTACTTTGTATCAGAGCTTGCCAAGTGCCTAATTACAGTTCTTGGGAACTGTAGTGCACAGTGTGTCCTGACTGCTCCTGCTCACTGCTTTTGAACTTTCTCTCTCACTACTCAATCCGACATATCTTTGGGAACTGTGGCACACAGAATATAAATCCACAAGTACAGTATATATTCATGTATATTCTAACTACCTCTTATATCTGATTCCACTATAACACCTGGAAAACCCTTGGAGGCATCTACTACTTGCTATATAAAAAAAACTTATCCCACATATAATTAAATTTTCTGTTTCTCACCATAAATGTATGTCCTCTAGCACTTGGCATTTCTACAATGGAAAAAGGATTCTGACTGTGTACGTTGTCTATAACTCCTAAATTTAAAAAAAGTATGGTAAGAACGCTATATTATTTCTTGGTAAAGTTGATGTCTGTTTTAAATCACTGGAGATTGGTCCAACCTAACGCTGGATCAGGCAGGCATTTTTCCATTCCATGCTCTGAGCACACTCCAAGTTTCAATATGTGTGGATCACACAGAAAGAACTAGCCTTGCAAAGTCAACTTCTCAAATGTCAGAGGCCACAATATTTTCAAAGGGGATGGTTCCAGCAACAGATCTGACTTTAAATAACTCAATTAAATTGGAAGATTGCCTGTAATATATCCCAAGTGCATGCAGATAACCATGAGGTGTCTAAAGTGCTGTCAGATGTGTCGTGGTGTGAAGACTATATCCAAATCTTCGCTCTTTACTGTTGATCGACATATGTTGATATTTAATTCATTACATTCATGGAATGTCAGAGCATAAAGGCTACATGCTTAAGCCTCTGCTTTACTCCCTATACACACACGACTGCATAGCTAACCACAGCTTCAATGCCATTTGCAAATTTACGGACAGCTCTACTGTTGTTTGACAAATCACAGGTGGCGATGAGTCAACTTACAGGAATGAGATAGGACATCCAACCTCAAAAACAATCTCGTGTTCAATGTCAGCAAAAATAAAGAGTTCGTTGTTGACTTGAGCAAGAGGAATGAGGCATCCATACGGCAGTTTTCATTGGGACATCAGCAGTGGAGAGATTCAGCAGCTTTACAGCCTAGACCTTTAACATATTGAATGACCCGTCCAGGGCCCAGCACATGATGCAAGTGAGTTTACTTTCTTCGGAGGTTAAGGAGGTTTGGCCTGTCATCAAACACTCTAACAAACTTCTACATTTGTACTGTTGAAAGTATCCTGACTGGTTGCATCAGCCTGACACAACTAAATGAATGTGCAGGCACATAAGAGGCTTCAGAGAGTAGTGAACTCTGCCCAATACATCAAAGGCACACCTCTTCCCACCAATGGTGGTATCTAAGGGTCTTGGCCCAAAACGTTGACTGATTGTTCCCCTCTATGGATGCTGCTGGACTTGCTGAGTTCTTACAGCATTTTGTATGGGTTGCCCAAGATACCCAGCATTTGTAGATAGTTTTGTGTTTATGATTTACAAGAGGTGTTGCCTCAAGGAGGCAATATCTATCATCAAGGATCCCAGCTTTTCACAGCTACCATTGGGAGGCAGGTACAGAAATCTGAAATTGTACAACACCAGCTTCAAGAAAAACTATTTCCTTTCAACCATTTGGTTCTTGAACCAACTGGCAAAACCCAAATCAGTGCAGATTAACTAGCGAAGAAAAATAATTTCAATGTATATTGTACATATTTCTCTGACGTTAAACGTACCTAATGAAACCAGTTTGACCGCTTTCCATAAAAATAGACCTATTATGTTTCTTGTAAAAATTGCGTATAATTTATATTTTGTTAGGAACACTCCTCTGGTTTTACTGTGAGGAAAGGCATGATTTGAAACCTGAGATAATCAATGGGGATCGCTCTCAACCTTGTTTTCCTTGAATAACAGCACTCCTACTGTTCAATAATCTATTCACCTCCTCCATAAGAGTACCCAGTGATTGGCCTCCATAACTTGTGGCAACGAATTTCACAGATTCACCACCCTCTGGCGAAAGAAATTCCTCTTTATCTCTGTTCTTCTATTCTGAGGCTGTGCCCTCTGATTCTAGACTCACCCACTATAGGAAACATTCTCTCCATATCCACTACATCTAACCTTTCAATATTTGGTAAGTTTCAGTGAAATTCCCCTTCATTCTTCTAAACTCCAGCTAGTACAGGCCCAGAACCATCAAACTCTCCTCATAAGTTAACTCTTTGATTCCCAGGGTAATTCTTGTGAGCCTCCTCTAGACCCTTTCCGTCATCATTAGACACTGGATAGGTGCTGGAGGGATCGAGGATGGCTCATGTTGTCTCTTCATTTAAGAAGGGCTGCAATGAAAAACCTGGGAACTCTAGAGCAGCAAGTCTAACATCTGTGATAGGTATATTACTGGAGAGGCTCTGAGGGACCAGATATGTGTTCGTCCATCGTCAACGTTGATGAGGACCTCAACACCATTATGATGTCTCGAGACTAGTGTGTGATTTGGATTTAAGTGAGGGAGAGTTGTGCAGCTTCAGCCTCACTCTCTCTTCCCAATTCCCATCTGGATCCAGCTGCAAGACAGAGTCGAGACGGCTGGAGATGGGACTAGGCGCAGTGGATGACCAGGACATCTTCTGTGTCTTGTCCTGCTCTACACATTCCATGACGCTTGCAGAGACTGTCATTGACTGTTGGACCTTCCATTGGTCTCGTCCACTCAATCCACTGGAGTCTGTCTTCACATGCTGAGGAAGATAACTCCTTATCTCACTGAGGTATACATATATACTGAGGACCAGACATACATGCATTTGGAAAGCCAAGGATCGATTGGGGATTATCAGCATGGCTTTGTCATCATGCCTCATAAGTTTGACTGAGTTTTTAGAAGAAGCAACCAAAGAATTGGAGAATGGCAGGACAGTATGGAATTCAGTAAGGTATTTGATGAGGTTCTGCATAGTAGACTATTATGAAAAGTTAGATTGATGGGATGCAGGGAGAGCTAACTATTTGGATACACAATTGGCTTGATGATAAGAAGCAGTGGATGATGATTGAAAATCATTTTCCAGACAGGAGGCTCATGACTACTGGCATGCCTCATTGAGTCTGTGCTATGCTAACTGTTATGTACCTTGTTATGTATTAATGATTTGGATGACAATATGCAAGGCATGGTTACTAAGTTTACAATAACACTAAATGGGTGGTGTCAGTGACAATGAAGATAACTATGAAAAATTACATTGGGATCTTGATCAGCTGGATAAGTGAGCCAAGGAATGTCAAGTGGAATTTAACTCGGATACACGCATGGTGTTACATTTTGTGAAGACACATCAGGGTAGGATATTCACAGTCAATGGCTGGGTTGTGTGGTAAAACAGAGCAATCTAGGAATAGAAGTACATGGTTCCCTAAAAGTGGCATCACAGACAGGATGATGAAGTATTTTGGTACACTGGTCTTTATTAGTCAGGGTATTGAGTATAAAAGCTGGGATGGAAAGGGGGCAGAAAAGGTTTACAAGGATGTTGTAAGGAATCACAGAGTACAGAAAGATGGCGCCAGTAACTGGTGACTTCGCGCGTGCTCTCCCGAGCAAACTGCCCTCTCCACTATCCTATACCCGAGAAACCCTTCTAAACCTCCAATCTAGCAAGATCAACATAGAAACATAGAAACATAGAAAATAGGCGCAGGAGTAGGCCATTCATCCCTTCGAGCCTGCACCGCCATTTATTATGATCATGGCTGATCATCCAACTCAGAACCCTGCACCAGCCTTCCCTCCATACCCCCTGATCCCCGTAGCCACAAGGGCCATATCTAACTACCTCAAAGATCAACAACACCCTAACGAAGCTACTGACCCAGCTGGAGACCACCGCACCAGAATTGCTTCTTAAACTCCGGACCGCACCTGGACCCGACCAGCAAGGCCCACCACGTTCCCGGAAACCCGCGGTTTGCTACCGTGCTGGAGCACTTGGAGACACGGCCCATTCCGACCAGCACCTCTCTGGAGCAGACGGAGCAAAAGTGACGGAGGAGACCTCAAGGTGCCCCAGACGTTTCCCTGGAGTGACCACTGTAAAGCCCTGTTGGTAGCTATCCACAGCTGCCGGAAGTGAGGCCTCTGCCACCGAACTCGGAAATCTAGCCCGAGGCTCGGCTGGAGCGGAGGCCTCCAGAACTGTGACTCGGCTTAAGGACTTGTTTCAGCCAGGACCCCAGCCATCCAGGATTAAGTGTTGGCTTTGGGGCCCGACCCAATCGATAGCCCGGGCCCTCGACAGCTGGAAGTGGCAGCGGAGCCTCTCCCGTCACTCGGCCGGACCCAGAGCGCCCGACGACGCGACCAGCCGATCGATCCCCGCGGGACGCATCCACCAACCTCAAAGAGCTACCAACAACACACTGCATCGATGGAAACCTGGAAAGATGCACTATTTACTGAGGAAGCATGGGAAAAGAGCTGGGCTGCTGGTCAGATTGAAGCTGAGGGGCTTCAGGGTCCCTATGCCCACCATCCTACTAGCTAATGTGCAACCCACAGAGAACAAGGTGGATGATCTTAAACAGAGACTCACCTATTGCAGGGAGATGCAGAACTGCTGTGTATTCTGTTTCACTGAGATCTGGCTCTCCCCTGCCACACCCGACTGTGCGATCTGATCGGAGGGATTTTCGATCCATCGGATGGACCGCACGGCGTCTTCGGGCAAGACAAGGGGAGTGGTGTCTGCCTAGTGACAAACACTGTGTGGTGCTCGGACACAGTGGCACTGACAAGCCCCTGCAGCCCAGACCTGGAACACCTGTCGGTGAAGTGTCGTCCCTACTATCTGCCACTGGAATTCACCTCAGTCATACTGACAGTGGTCTATATTCCCCCCCAGGCGGACGTGGAGTGTGCTCTGAATATACTGTATGCCAACATCAGTGAACTTGAGGCCAGGTATCCAGAGGCTTTGCTCATTACAGCCAGGGACTTTAACCAGGCCAACCTCAGAAAGGCGCTGCCAAATTTATACCAACATGTCTCCTGCCCCACTAGTAGCAGACCGCATGACTCAATTTACATCGGTGGTGCGCAAGTGGAACAGGTCAAAAGCTTTAAGTTCCTCGGGGTCAATATCACAAATGATCTGACTTGGTCCAACCAAGCAGAGCTCACTGCCAAGAAGGCCCACCAGTGCCTTTACTTCCTGAGAAAACTAAAGAAATTTGGCCTGTCCCCTAAAACCCTCACTAATTTTTATAGATGCACTGTAGAAAGCATTCTCTAGGGTGCATCACAACCTGGTATGGAAGTTGTCTTGTCCAAGACCAAAAGAAGCTGCAGAAAATCGTGAACACGGTGCAGCACATCACACAAACCAATCTTCCGTCCTTGCACTCACTTTACACCGCACGCTGTTGTAGCAGTGCTGCCAGGATAATAAAGGACAAGACCCACACAGCTAACACACTTTTCATCCCTCTTCCCTCTGGGAGAAGGCTCAGGAGCTTGAAGACTCATACGGCCAGATCTGGGAACAGCTTCTTTCCAACTGTGATAAGACTGCTGAACCGGATCCTGACCCGGATCTGGGCTGTACCCTCCAAATATCCAGACCGGCCTCTCGGTTTTTTTTGCACTACCTTACTTTCCATTTTTCTATTTTCTATTTATGACTTATAATTTAAATTTTTAATATTTACTAATTTTTAATATTTAATATTTGTAATCCAGGGAGCGGGAAGCGCAGAATCAAATATCGCTGTGATGATTGTACCTTCTAGTATCAATTGTTTGGTGACAATGAAGTATAAAGTATACATTTATTCAGCCTAATTCATTTATTCCAAGTGGATACTTTTCTGAGGTGGCCCCAATTGCCTGCATTTGACCCATATCCCTCTAAACCTTTCCTATTCATAAACTTGTCCAAGTATCTTTTAGTTGCAATCTTACCTGCCTCAACTACTTTCACTGGCAGCTTACTCTATGTACTCATCATCATCTGTGCGAAAAAGTTGTCCCTCATGTCCCCTGCAAATCTTGCTTCTTGAGTGATCTAGGACTTTAATCACAAAAGTGCAGCAGAATGAGTGGTTGATCTTACAGAGGTGTATAAAATTATGAAAGACAGTTAGGATGACACAGTCTTTTTCACAGGGACTGGGAATCAAGAACTAGAGGGCAAGAAGGGAGAGTTTTAATAGGAGTACGAGGTGGTCTGTATATGGATGAGCTGCTAGAAGGAAGGATTGATGTAGGTAAATTAACACAATTTAAAAAGCATTTGACAGGTACTGTACATGGATAGGAAAGGTTTAGAAGATATGGGACAAATGTGGCAATTGGGACTAGCTTCGGTGGGCATTCAGTTGGCATGGACCAATTGGGCTCAAGGGCCTTTTTCCATGCTAGATGAATCTGTGACTCCGTAAAAAAAGTAGAACGATAGGGAAGGGTAATCTGACATCGACTGTTGCATCTCTCAATGTCATGAAGGTACTTTACAAATCAAGTAAGGAATTTTAGTCCTTAAGCATTTATTAAAATTCCCTGGTCAGTACTTCCGTACAGTAATTCAATAATCCAACCCATAAAAACACAGACAGGGAGGAAAAGATGTGAGTCCTATCACAGTGAATTATGTTTGGCCATTTCTGTAATTCCTTCGTGTTATGTACAAATTGCCTCCAATGCAATCATTGGCTATTCTTCACTAATGTGATTGTGAAGTGTTTTAAGATATCCCAAGGTCATAAAAATGCCATAAGATGCCTTCGTTTTCTGTGGTATTTTAAAGCAGTAGGAAGGTAAGCAGTCAAGTCTCAATACATATACTGTACAGTGAGTCTGACTTGGAGGAAAGCACTGTGTAAATAGCCGGGTGCGAAAAGTGCATTGCTCTATATTAGCAGCCAATTGTTTTGCATTGTGGTAAGGTGTAAAGGATTCTGGAAATTACTGAGGCTACATCCACACTACTCCGGATAATTTTGAAAACAAAGCTTTTTCTCTTCGTTTTGACCCTCCGTTCACACTAAAGCGGCGTTTTCATCCCCCGAAAACGGAGATTTTCAGAAACAGTCTCCAGAGTGAATAAATCTGAAAACGTCTAATATCCGTTGTATGTACGGGGTAGACGGAGAGATTTAAAAACGCTGTCATGTCAACACAACAACAATGCTTTTTCTGCTTCTGCTTGGTACTGTGCAAGCACTGCCGAACGGCTGTTATAACGCGCAGTCGGTGTGAACGGTGTGAGAGTTAAATTGTAAAGTGAGCTTTTTTGACTATTTAAAAACGCTGTTATGACGTGCCGGAACAGATGGCGGCAGTGCGGCAGTTCATTGTTTTCTTGAACACAACCCCCCACATAACCTAACAATTTCAGAACAAATGGCAATGAGACTGAATCCAGAAGAGTTAGAAATGTACTCACCAAATACTTTGACCCATAGCTTACTGAATACATAAGTATAATCACTTTGTCCTGTTTTCTGTCCTTGCTTGTAAGGACAGAAAACACCCTCCGCCACCTCCAGCTTAAATTCCATGCGGAATATTTTGGAGGATCAAGAACCCAGAACCAAGGTGGTTTACCTATTTATGCAAGCACTTCTCTGACAAAAGATGTGTAACAGCCTAATGGAACATTGTATGGAAATACAAGATAAGACTGATGCAGACATGTTTTTATACATTTAACAAGGTGCTTTATTAATGCAACAGAGTTAGTCAGTTTTTCCAATGTTCGTCGTCAGCCGGGTCATACTGTCCGTGATCTCCCTGTCGGTTCCCTCCATACGCTCCAGTATTTGCTTTTATTTAGTTTTACGTCCTCCTGCGCGAGAGCCAAGAGCAATTCCTTTTAATTTTTTCCACTCCGTAACTGGACAAACGCGCACCAAGTATACCGTTTTCTCTTCGCTTGTTTTCTGTGTGTCCTGTGCACGCCCAGTAGGAGGAGATTCACCCAAATATCCGTCTAATGTGGACGGAGATATTTTGAAAAATGCTTAGTATGGACGCCAGTCGTTCTTACTCAAAACCGACGTTTTCAAAATTATCTGGCGTAGTGTGGACGTAGTCTCAGAGGCAATGAATACTGTATACCCACACATGAATGGAGTTCTTGCCCACCACCTCTCTTTCTGTTTCTCACCTCATTCATGTCCATGTTCCTGGTGCCTCTCTTATCACTAGCCCCTGAACCTCAACACATATGGGCCACATCCCCAGTCCCCTGACTCCTTCCACCTAACCACACTAATCCTTGATCCCCTATTCTAACAATACACCCAAAACGTGTCAGATCCTATATCTGCTAGCACACCTAACCACACAACCTGTCTCTATCTCTGGACATGCAGCAACTAAGTGTGTGCTCCTTGTGTGTGAATGTTAATATCTATGCAGTAGCACTTGGTCTTCAGTCATTTTGACCCTCTTCCCACTGTTTCAACTCCTTACACTATGAAGCCCATGCTGGTAGTTGATGTTTAACGGCTATTCAATGGTTAAAAAAAAACACACTCAACCAACTTCCAAGTAATACAATGAGTTTGGGGCTCAGAATATCAGGGTTCATGTAGATAATCCTAACAGAATGAACACCACTCTACTATCAGAACTCAGAAAACAAATGTTCAGAAATAATCAGGAATACTGCAAGTAGATGATGTTGATATTAAGGGAGAGGAGGTGTTGGAGTTGTTAAAATACATTAGGATGGATAAGTCCCCGGGGCCTGACAGAATATTCCCCAGGCTGCTCCACCAGGCGAGGGAAGAGATTGCTGAGCCTCTGGCTAGGATCTTTATGTCCTCGTTGTCCACGGGAATGGTACCGGAGGATTGGAGGGAGGCGAATGTTGTCCCTTTGTTCAAAAACGGTAGTAGGGATGGTCCGGGTAATTATAGACCAGTGAGCTTTACGTCTGTGGTGGGAAAGCTGTTGGAAAAGATTCTTAGAGATAGGATCTATGGGCATTTAGAGAATCATGATCTGATCAGGGACTGTCAGCATGGCGTTGTGAAGGGCAAATTGTGTCTAACAAGCCTGATAGAGTTCTTTGAGGAGGTGACCAGGCATATAGATGAGGGTAGTGCAGTGGATGTGATCTATATGGATTTTAGTAAGGCATTTGACAAGGTTCCACATGGTAGGCTTATTCAGAAAGTCAGAAGGCATGGGATTCAGGGAAGTTTGGCCAGGTGGATTCAGAATTGGTTTGCCTGCAGAAGGAAGAGGGTGGTGGTGGAGGGAGTACATTCAGATTGGAGGATTGTGACTAGTGCTGTCCCACAAGGATCTGTTCTGGGACCTCTACTTTCCGTGATTTTTATTAACAACCTGGATGTGGGGGTAGAAGGGTGGGTTGGCAAGTTTGCAGACGACACAAAAGTTGGTGGTGTTGTAGATAGTGTAGAGGATTGTCAAAGATTGCAGAGAGACATTGATAGGATGCAGAAGTGGGCTGAGAAGTGGCAGATGGAGTTCAACCCAGTGAAGTGTGAGGTGGTACACTTTGGAAGGACAAACTCCAAGGCAAAGTAAATGGCAGGATACTTGGTAGTGTGGAGGAGCAGAGGAATCTGGGGGTAAATGTCTATAGATCCCTGAAAGTTGTCTCACAGGTGGATAGGGTAGTTAAGAAAACTTATGGGGTATTAGCTTTCATAAGTCGTGGGATAGAGTTTAAGAGTCATGATGTAATGATGCAGCTCTATAAAACTCTGGTTAGGCCACACTTGGAGTATTGTGTCCAATTCTGGTCGCCTCACTATAGGAAGGATGTGGAAGCATTGGAAAGGGTACCGAGGAGATTTACCAGGTTGCTGCCTGGTTTAGAGAGTATGCATTATGATCAGAGATTAAGGGAGCTAGGGCTTTACTCTTTGGAGAGAAGGAGGATGAGAGGAGACATGATAGAGGTGTACAAGATATTAAGAGGAATAGATGGAGTGGATAGCCAGCACCTCTTCCCCACGGCACCACTGCTCAATACAAGAGGACATGGCTTTAAGGTAAGGGGTGGGAAGTTCAACGGGGATATTAGAGGAAGGTATTTTACTCAGAAAGTGGTTGGTGCGTGGAATGCTCTGCCTGAGTCAGTGGTGGAGGCAGATTCACTCGTGAAGTTTAAGAGACTACTAGACAGGTATATGGAGGAATTTAAGGTCAGGGCTTATATGGGAGGCAGGGTTTGAGGGTTGGCACAATATTGTGGGCCGAAGGGCCTGTATTGTGCTGTACTATTCTATGTTCTATGTTCGATGAATATATTCAGCTTTTGGTTATTGCCTATACAGATTGCCATTCCTAAAACATGCATTAAAGTCAAAGTCAAAGTGAATTTATTATCATATGCACAGGTACAGTGGAAAACTTATCTGTAGCAACATCACAAACACGTAGCATCATATCATCGACAGCCTGTCCTGGTCTAACCATGTAGGCACCACGCCTGGCCATGAAAACTCACCAGTGCCTCTACTACTCAAAAGTCTAAAGAAACACGGCACATCTGCTTTGGCCTTTACCAATGTTTATCAATGCACCATAGAAAGCACCCTATGGCAGTTTCTTTGTATGTAACTGCAAGGAACTGCAGAGAGTTCTGGACGCAACTCAGCACTCCATGGAAACCAGCCTTCCCTTCCTGGACGCTGTACACACTTCCGACTGCCTCAGTAAAGCAGCTAGCTTAATCAAAAACCCCACCCACCCTCTTCTCCCCACTCCTATCAGGCAGAAGATACAAAAGCCTGGAAGCGTGAGATTCAAATTTATTATTACTGGCAGGAGGCACGGGATCCAAGGATACTTGATTATATGGATACAGAATGAACTTGCCCGTAGAAGGCAGAAGGTGGTAGCAGATGGAGATAATTCTGCCTGAAGTTTGGTGACTGGGGTGTTCTGCAGGGATCTGTTCCGAGAAGCCTTGACTTTGTGATTTTTGTAAATGGCTTGGAAGAGGAGGTAGAAGTGTCGGTTGGTAAGTTTGCAGATGGCATGAAGGTTGGTGGAGATGTGGATAGTGTGGAGGATTGTTATAGGTTGCAAGAGGACATTGAGAGGATGCAGAGCTGGGCTGAGGAGTGGCTGATTCAGTTCAATCCAGAAGTACTTAATTTTGGAAGGTCAAATTTGAAGGCAGAGAATAGGGTTAATAGCAGGTTTCTTGGTAGTGTGGAGGAATATTGGAGTGCATGTCCATAGATCCTTCAAAGTTGTCACAGGTGTTGATAGGCTTATTAAGAAGGCGTATGGTGTGTTGGCCTTCAATATTTGGGGGATTGAGTTCTAGAGCCATAAGGCCATAAGACCACAAGATATACAAGCAGAAGTGGCCATTCAGCCCATCAAGTCTGCTCTGCCATTCAGTCATGGGCTGATCGAATTCTTCCAGTCATCTCCACTCCCCTGCCTTCTCCCCATACCCTTTGATGCCCTGGCTAATCAAAAACCTATCTATCTCTGCCTTAAATGGACCAATCACTTGGCCTCCACAGCCATCCATGGCAACAAATTTCACAGATTTACCACCCTCTGACTAAAGTAATTTCCCTGCATCTCTGATCTAAATGGACGTCCTTCAATCTTGAAGTCGTGCCCTCTTGTCCTAGACTTCCTTACCATGGGAAATAACTTTTCCATATCTAATCTGTTCAGGTCTTCTACATGTGGAATGTTTCTATGAGATCCCCCGTCATTCTCCTGAACTCCAGGGAATACAACCCAAGAGCAGCCAGATATTCCTCATACCCTTTCATTCTTGGAATCATTCTCGTGAATCTTCTCAGAACGCTCTCCAAAGTCAATATATTCTTTCTAAAATAAGGAGCTAAGGAGCCCAAAACTACACACAATACTCCAAGTGTGGTCTCATGAGTGGCTTATAGAGCCTCAACATCACATCCCTGCCCTTCTATTCTATACTTCTATAAATGAATGCCAACATTGCATTCACCTTCTTCACCACCGACTCAACCTGGAGGTTAACCTTTAGGGTATCCTGCACAAGGACTCCCAAGTCCCTTTGCATCTCTGCATTTTGAATTTTCTCCCCATCTAAGTAATAGTCTGCCCATTTATTTCTTCCACTAAACTGCATGACCATACAGTTTCCAACATTGTATTTCATTTGCCCATTCCCCTAAACTATCTAAATCTCTCTATAGACTCTTTGTTTCCTCAACACGACCAGTTCCTCCACCTATCTTTGTATCATTGGCAAATTTAGCCACAAATCCATTAATCCCACCATCCAAATCATTGACATACATCGTAAAAAGCAGCAGTCCCAACACCGACCACTATGGAACTCCACTGGTAACTGGCAGCCAGCTACAATAGGATTCCTTTATTCCCACTCTCCCTTTTTGCCCACCAGCCAATGCTCCACCCATACCGGTAACTTCCCTGTAATTCCATGGGCTCCTGTCTTGCTAAGCAGCCTCATGTGCGGCGCCTTGTCAAAGGCCTTCTGAAAATAGAAGCTTAGAAAAATAGAGGGCTATATGTAACCGTAGGGAATTTTTAAAGTAACTATATGTTCGGCACAGCATTTTGAGCTGAAGGGCCTGAATTGTGCTGTAGGTTTTCTAATTTTCTAAGTTTCTAAAATGCAAGTACACCACATCTATTGCAACTCCTTTGTCTACCCTGTAATTTCCTCAGAAAATTGAAGTAGGTTAGTCAGGGAGGATTTTCCTTTCAGGAAACCATGCTTATTTTGGTTTATCTTGTCATGTGCCTCCAGTTACTCTGTAACCTCATCCCTAATAATCGATTCCAACAACTTCCCAACCACTGATGTCAGGCTAACAGGTCTATAGTTCCCTTTCTGCTGCCTCCCACCCTTCTTAAATAGAAGAGTAACATTTACATGACCATGCAAATATAACAAGAGTAACAAGATCATGAGACATAGGAGCAGAATTAGGCCATTCAGTCCATCGAGTCTACTCCGCCATTCCATCATGGCTGATCACGGATCCCACTGAAATTCATACACCTGCCTTCTTGCCATATCTTTTGATGCCCTGACCAATGAGGAAATGATCAACGTCTACTTTAAATACACCCATAGATTTGGCTTCCACTGCAGTCTGTGGCACAGCATTTCACACAGTCACTACTGTCTGGTTAAGAAAGTTCCTCCTTTCCTCTGTTCTAACAGGTCACCCCTCAGTTTTGACACTGTGCCCTCTGGAGCTGGATACCCCCACCATAGGAAACATCCTCTCCACATCCACCTTATCTGGTCCTTTCAAGGTTTGGTAGGTTTCAATGAGATCCCTCCACATTCTTCTAAATTCCAGTAAATAAAGGCCCAAAGCTGCCATACGCTCCTCATATGTTAACCCCGTTCGTTCCCAGAATCATCCTTGTGAGCCTCCTCTGGATTCCCTCTAATGACAGCATATCCATTCTGAGATAAGGGGCCCAAAACTGTTGACAATACTCCGAGTGCGCCCTTACCAGCGTCTTATAAAGGGTCAGCATTATAGAAACATAGATAGAAAATAGGTGCAGGAGTAGGCCATTCGGCCCTTCGAGCCTGCACTGCCATTTATTATGATCATGGCTGATCATCCAACTCAGAACCCCGCCCCAGCCTTCCCTCCATACCCCCTGATCCCCGTAGCCACAAGGGCCATATCTAACTCCCTCTTAAATATAGCCAATGAACTGGCCTCAACTGTTTCCTGTGGCAGAGAATTCCACAGACTCACCACTCTCTGTGTGAAGAAGTTTTTCCTAATCTCGGTCCTAAAAGGCTTCCCCTTTACCCTCAAACTGTGACCCCTTGTTCTGGACTTCCCCAACATCGGGAACAATCTTCCTGCATCTAGCCTGTCCAATCCCTTTAGGATTTTATATGTTTCAATCAGATCCCCCCTCAATCTTCTAAATTCCAATGAGTACAAGCCCAGTTCATCCAGTCTTTCTTCATATGAAAGTCCTGCCATCCCAGGACTCAATCTGGTGAACTCCTTGCTTTTATATTCTATTCCCCTTGAAATAAATGCCAACTTTGCATTTGCCTTCTTTACCACAGACTCAACTTGTAAATGAACCTTCTGGGAGTCTTGTATGAGGACTTCTAAGTCCCTTTGCACCTCTGATGTTTGAATTTACTCCCCATTTAATTAATAGTCTGTACTATTGTTCATTTTACCAAAATGCATTATCATACATTTCCCAACACTGTATTCCATCTGCCACTTTTTTGCCTATTTTTCCAATTTGTCTAAGTCCTGCTGCAATTGCATTGCTTCCTAAGCACTACCTGCCCCTCCACCTGTCTTCGTATCATCCGCAAACTCTGCCACAAAGCAATCAATTCCATTATCTAAGTCACTGACAAACAATGTGAAAAGCAGCAGTCCCAATACTGACCCTTGAGGAACATCACTAGTCACTGGCAGACAACCAGAAATACTGACCCCTGAGAATATCATTAGTCACTGGCAGCCAACTGGAAAAGGTTACCACTTGCTGCCTCCTGTCTGTCAACCATTCCGCTACCTATGCCAGTGTTTTTTCTGTAATGTCATAGGATTTTATCTTGTTAAGCAGCCTCATGTGTAGCACCTTATCAAATGATTTTTGGAAATCCAAGTAAATGACATCCATTGCTGCTCTTTTGTCCACCCCACTAGTTACTTCCTTGAAGAATAGATTTATCAGGCAAGATTTCTCTTTTCAGAAACCATGCTTTGACTTATTTTATCATTGGTCTCTAAGTACCCCAAAACCTCATCCTTAATAATAGAGACACCAACACTTTCCCAACCACTGAAGTTAGACTAACTGGCCTATAATTTCCTTTCCTTCGCTTTCCTCCCTTCTTAAAGGATGGCATGACATCTATAATCTTCCAGTCCTCTGGGACCATGCCATCATCAAGTGATTCTTGAAAGATCATGACCAATGCATCTCTTATCTCTTCAGCAGCCTTTCTGCAGCCGTGAGGTAATGTTACAGCTCTATAAAGCCGTGGTTAGACCACACTAAGAAGATCGTGTTCAGTCATGGACACCTCATTATAGGAAGGATGTGAAAACTTTAGGAGATTTACCAGGATGCTGCCCAGACTAGTGGGCTTGCCTTAATTATAATAGGTTGAGTGAGCTAGTGTTTCTCTCTCTGGATCGAAGGAGGATGAGATTTGACTTAATAGAAGTCTACAAGATGATAAGACACATAGATAGAGTGGACAGCCAGAGACTTTGTCCTTGCTGGGCAGAAATGTAGCATAATTTTATGGTGATTGGGAGAAAGCGGGTGGGTTCGTTCAGATGTAAGTTCTTTACACAGAGAGTGCTGTAAGCTTAGAATGCACTGTCAGGGGGGTGGTCGAGGCAGATATATCAGGGGCATTCAAGGCACATGGATGATATAAAAATGGAGGGTTATATATGAAGGAATGTTTGGATTGAACTTAGCGTTGGTTAAAATGTTGGAAAAACATCATGGGCAGAAGGGCTGCCCTGTGCGATGTTCTATGTTGCATGTATTATATTTTATCTTTTTATATTACATAAAAATGTTTCTTGCTCTCTTTTTGCACTTTATAATGTAATTAATATATAGAAACATAGAAAGCCTGCAGCACAATACAGGCTGTGCCGAACATGTCCTTACCTTAGAAATTACTTAGGGCTATCCATAGCCCCCTATTTTTCTGAGCTCCATGTATCCTTCCAGGAGTCTCTTAAAAGACCCTATTGCATCCACCTCCACCACCATCACCACTAGCCCATTCCACGCACTCACCACTCTGCATAAAAAACTTACTCCTGACATCTCCTCTGTATCTTCTTCCAAGCACCTTAAAACTGTGCTCTCACGTGCTAGCTATTTCAGCCCTGGGAAAAAGCCTCTGACTATCCATACGATCAATGCTTCTCAACATCTTATACACTTCCATCAGGTCACCTCTCATCCTCTGTTGCTCCAAGGAGAAAAGTCTGAGTTCACTCAACCTATTCTCATAAGGCATGCTCCTCAATCCAGGTAACATCCTTGTAAATCTTCTCTGCACCCTTTCTATGGTTTCCACATCCTACCTATAGTGAGGTGAACAAAACTGAGCACAGTACTCCAAGTGGGGTCTGACCAGTGTCCTATATACAGTAGCTGCAACATTACCTCTCGGCTCCTAAACTCAATGCCAAAGTTGATGGGGGCCAATACACCGTATACCTTCTTAACCACAGAGTCAACCTGCGCAGCAGCTTTGAGTGTCCTATGGACTCGGACCCAAAGCTCCCTCTGATCCTCCACACTGCCAAGAGTCTTACCATTAATACTATATTCTGTCATCTCTGCTTATCCCTTCTTTGTCCTTAATCCCTACCAGGTCATACTGCTCCTGAACTCTGGTCTTTAAGCAACTCCAACATGTCAGACATGGAATTGTCCGACAGCATCTGTTCAATTAGCTCCTGTCTCATCCTGTTATAATTTGTTATAGTATATGTACAGTATATTTTTTATTGTAATTTATAGTTTTTTTTATTATTATGTATTGCAATGTACTGCTGCCACAAAACAATAAATTTTGCAACATATACCAGTGATATTAAGCCTGATTCTGATTCTGAAAGTTGTTTTACAGCAGCAATACAGAGCAAATGCACAAAAATTATGATAAAATACAAAATTAATATACAGTGCAAAAATGGATAATGAGGTAATGTTATGGACCATTCAGGAATCTGATAGCTGATAGGAAGAAGCTGTTTTTAAACCATTGAGTGTGGGTCTGCAGGCTCCTGTATCTCCTTCCTGATGGTAGTAACAAAAATAGGGCATGTCATGCATGGTGAGGGTCCTAAATAATGGATGTCAGCTTCTTGAAGCATCTCCTCTTGAGAATGTCCTCAAAGGGTGGGAAGATTGTGCCCAGGATGGGGCTGGCTGAGTCTCCAATGCTCTGTAGACTTTTGTGATCTTGTGCATGGGAGCCTCCGTACCAGGTTGTGATGCAATCAGTCAGAATACTCTCCACCATAAATCTATGGAAAGTTGCGAGTCTTTCGTAACATACCAAATCTTAAGCTCCTAATGAATTAAAGCCACTGGTGCAGCTTCTTCTTGATTACATCAATGTTTTGGGCCACTAAGCTCAGGGCCAGCTTCTATCCTGCTGTTAATAAGACTATTGAATGTTTTGTTAGTATGATAAGATGTATTCATGACCACACAATCTACCTGCACTGAGCTTTCTCTTTAAGTAGAGCATTTTACTCTGCACTCTCGAATCGTTTTAACTTTTACTACCTCAATGTACTATTGTAATGTATTGATCTGTACGAATGGTATGCAGAACAATTTTCTTTACTGTAACTTGGTACATGTGGCAGTAATGAACTGATTTATTAATTTACCAGTTTAACAATTGATGCACTAAGGTATACATTCTAGTGATTGACCAGGCTATCCTTCCCTGAGTGCACTCCTACTGGTGGCTACGAGGAATTATTATTAAGGTAACCCTTATCTTCACATGGACAATTTTAATTAAAGGTTTCCTTTTGGTTAAGATAAAATTTTGCACAGTCCTCCATATGCTTAGCTCTTTTAGTTCTGTCAGATATGCATGTCAACTGCTTAAGGTACTTTTTAAAATTACAAAGTTATAATTCTGAATTACATTCCAAACAATCAGACATAATTTCATGATTTACATTGAGATTACACTTTTGAGTTCAATTTCAAGTGGGAAAACAACTTCCATAGAATTATAAATTCATGATGTGGTATATTCAATGTAAATTCATATGTGGTATGACATGCCCTATTCAAGGTGGGAGATAAAATCTTTAAAATCTTCCTGGCACCTGCTCTCTGTTAATACATACAAAACTTCAACACAGCAGTAATTGAAGTGCTTTTACTGCAGGCTAGTTTTCAAAGCTACTGTATTAATGGTTGCTAATTGCTTGGAGCTTACTTGTTTATTGCAATTTAAGTATTATAGTTTGTTGGACACAGGCAAAAACCAAAGGGGGCACTGAGATATCTTTCCCTCCCATTCTTTCTCTCTGTTCTCACAGCTTGTACAGTCTTTGTTCCCTTAGGGCATGCAGAAGTAGTAAATGTTTTGTCAATTCCTGTGTTTGTGCATCACAAATTATTTTCACTGTATGGCCGGCTGTGTAGTTGCCCAGCCCCGTTAATATGGATATAACTAGGTATTCATATTTTGCTTGAGTGCTGTGGCCAGGAAATGAGGATCTAAATGACACCACTGCACTTTCATAGTTCAAGCCACAACCGCAATATTGAAAGGGGCATCAGTACAAGGAATGCAGGTGGTGTGCAGGTAGGTAAATTGTGATATAATGCCAATGCTGCCAAATTAGAGCTCATATTTGCAGCTGGGATCATGTGTAACCTGGTATAACTGAAAACACAATCGGCAACAGGAAGGACATTCCATCTAGTGTTGTTTAAGGGTGCTAAGCAACTGCTTGCCAAATGGTTACTAATTGATTTACGAGTTGTTATTTTGATTCAAATAATCTTTGGCTCCTCTATAAAACTGCAAACCACAGGGAATCGAGTAAAATGATATGAAAGGGTTTGCCTTACTTCAAGGTTTCTGCAATAATAATTTGCTCCTGTCTCTGGAGCATTAGTAGGCATTCCTATTGTACAGAGAGAATGAGCAGATGGCACACAGAGCAGAACAAGCTGGTATAAGATGGAGACAGTAGAATGACAGAAGGTCTGTTAACTGGAGGCCATATCATCCAGGGTCTTCAGGGAGAAATTCCTTTATGCGAATCTCTGCATGATGTTATGTACTTCATCAAGAACACCACCAGTTTTAGCCACAATTGTAATGTCAGAATATGTGAAATTGATGTTTCCTAAAGCTACTAAGGTCACCATGGCAACAAATATTCATATCTGTGGTCCTTAGGCTGGATCTGAAGATTTCAGCTGTACATCAGAGCTTTTTGTTGCTTTAGGCTGGTCACAGATGCTCCCCTTTCCAAGGCAGTTGAATATGTTCTCCCTTGTTGCAAAGTAAGCATATGCCTTGGTCCATGGTGTAGGGTGTCACTGACTGCACGCATGTGTCACCTCATACGTGACACCTGCCAGATCAGAAGTATATCATAGCCAGATGTGATTGCATTCCCTCAATGTCTATCTGCTGGCTGATAATAAGGAGAACAAGGTGAATGACCAGGCAGCCAAAATGATACTTTAAAAAAAATTCTGTACCATCTAAGATTGAGCTCTAATAGGGAAGCAAATGGGGATGTTGCTAAACACAGGGCCCTTGATACAGATGTGCTGGCAGCATAAACATGGGAAACACAGATATAATGAATGTCACATGATCACATCGATTTACTATGTTTGTACTCAAATAATAATTCCACTGTCTGGAACATAGCCAAAACTAACATTCTAAAGCAAATTTTCTAACTGTTGATTCCCAGATGTGAATTACTTACTATCGTTGTATCGTATGACTTTGTTTCTTTTAGATCAATGAATCACTTTAGCACTACGTATGACCTGTTGTCTGCTCATGCACATTGATCTGTTGTCTACGCATGCATATTGCTCTCTCTGTCTCTCTCTCTCTTCCCCCCTTGCTGCAATGTGAATACACCAGTTAATGCCATCACCCGTGTGCATGCTATTTTTTAATCGATATGTAGTTGCACAGACACAATAAGTTGGCAACAGAACGAACCTGAATGTCAGAAAATATCAAGAAGTGCACCAACAGTTATGGGATGAAACAGCAAGTGGAAAGAGTTAAACAGTACGAAGGCCATCATGAATGATAACGAAGGGATGTGTGCGAAACTGCCTGCATAGTGCATGGTGAAAGACACAATAGCAAATAACATGGTGATGACGTCAATCGGAAAAGCTGATGAATTTGATAGTGCTAATAAAGACAGGGAGTTATATATTGAGAGTGTAGAACTGTATTGTAACGCGAACAACGTGGAGGAAGAAAGCCCCCATGTTTCTGAGCTTAATGTGTCCTAGAATGTACAGTTTCTTACACAACTTTGTAACTTCTGAAAAGCCAGCAACCAAGACGTTAGAAATTGTTAAAATTTTACAAAATCACCTGAGTCCTAAACTGCTGGTAATAGCTAAGAGATTTAGATTTTACAAAAGGAACCAGTCAAAGGATGAAAGCATTTCTGAATACAATGCAGAACTGTGCAGACTTTCCCAGTACTGTGACTTTAGAGTTAAACTTTCTGATGTATGAAGGGACAGGACTGTATGTGGTATGCAAAGTCAAAGGACTCAAATGAGGCTACTGTCAGAAAGAGACCTAACCTTAGAATGGGCTTTGACCATTGCAATATTGTTACAGGCTGCAGCAAAGTATGAGGCAGAGCTACAGAAAAAGGGGCTAGAATGCGAAATGCACAAAATGTCCTTGAATGGTGCAAAAAGCCAAAAATGTTATCAATGTGGCAAATCCTCCCATGATGCAAATGACTGTTGGTTCAAAGAAAAAATTTGCAGAAAGAGTGTGCAAGACAGACAAAAACACAACCAAAGCAAAAAAAAAACACATTGAAACGTTTCAAACACAAAATAAAGCAAATGTATAAAGCTACCAAAGGTGAAACAGAATGAGTCAACATAGAGTCTGACAAAGGTGAGCTGTCACGCTTAGAACTGCATAGTATTACTGAAACAGATCACAAAATCATATGGATCACAATACATTTGTCTGGTGTAAAAATAAAAATGGAGTTGGATACAGGGTCAGATTTGTCTGTAATTTCAGAGGGTGACAACAACAGATTGTTTTCTAAGATACCATTAAAGAAGACCTCAGTGATGCTAAAGACCTACACAGTTGAAAAACTGTCTTCCAAAAGTGGTTTACAAGTAGATGATGTGTGTAACATGAATGTAAGGAAAGACAAGCCAATGATTGGGTATAGTTGCAGACAGAGCAAAGAGTTAAGTTGTACCACAGAGGAATAATTCAAAAGGGCGAAGAATGCAGGGCTGAAGGTGCTGTATTTAAATGCATGTAGCATTCAGAACAAGGTGGATAAACTCGTGGCACAATTAGAGATTGGTCGGTATGACATTGTGGGCATCACTGAGTTGTGGCTGAAAGAAGGCAAAAGTTGGGAGCTTAACATCAAAGGATATACTTTGTATTGAAAGGACAGGGCAGGGAGGCATAGACAGTGGTGCGTCTCTGTTGGTAAGAGATGGAATTACACCTTTAGAAAGAGGTGACATAAGGTCAGAGAATGTTGAATCTTTGTGGATGGAGTTAAGAAATTGCAAGAGTTAAAAAAATCATTATGGGAATCATATATAGGTCTCCAAATAGTAGCCAAGATGTGGGGTTGAGATTGCAAAGGGAGCTGGAAATGGCATGTAATATGTATAATGACACAATTATACTGGGGATTTTAATATGCAAGGGGACTGGGAAAATGATGAGCGCAGAATGCAACTATGCACAGATCAACTGAGAGGCCCTTAGTTTAGTATAAGGAATAAAGAAGTTCCACCATTATCTCTACAGACAAAAGTTTATGCTAGTGACAGATCACAGCAGTTTGTGTTCACTTTCAATCCCAGGAAGGGAATGCCAGTGATGACTGTTACCCGATTGCAATGTTAGGCAATATTCCTAGGAGCCCACTCTTATGACATAGAGTTCAAGGGCACCAAACAACACAGCAACCCTGATGGTTTGTCATGATTTCCATTGTTGCCAACTGAAGAAGAGAAGTCTTCATAGTGTGACCCAGCAAAAGTGGTCCACACCACATTGGTGGGCCAGTTGCCAGTAACAAATTCAGAAATACAAAGGGAAACAAGGAATGACCCGACATTGTCAAACGTCTATGAAATCACGATGCAAGGATGGCCAGCTCATGGCAACCCTATGTTTCCAGAGCTCTCAGTGAGATGAGACCAACTGTCGGTATGTCAAAGAACGCTGATGTGTGGGTCTTGTGTTGTGGTTACCTCTAAACTGTGCACCAGAGTCTTAGAGAAAATATTCATGAAAGACACCTGAATACAGTCAAAATGAAGAGTCTCATATGGAGCTATGTGTGGAGGCTGGGAATAGATAAACAGATTGAAGACTTCGCCAAAAACTGTTCAGGATGACAAAAAGTTCGAAATGCACCCCTACAGGTACCATTACGCCAGTGGCCATGGCAAACAGTACATATTGACTTTGCTCGACCGTTCATGGACTTCATGTATCTGATTACTGTGGATGCTCATTTGAAGTGGCTGGAGGTTATAACAATGAAATCAACCACCTCAACAAAGATTGTCTCTGCTCTGAGGACTACCTTTGCCAGAAACAGCTTACCAGAACAAATTGTGAGTGACAATGGACCACAATACATGTCAGAAGAATTCAGACTGTTCATGAAAAAATGACATCAGACATTTCAAGTCAGCTCTAAATGGGTTAGCTGAAAGGTTTACCCAAACATTCAGAAAGACCATTAAAGTGATGGACATGGAGAACAATTTTCTACAGCACAAGGTGGACAGCTTCATTTTTGTGTATCAAGACTCCGTTCATGTGACATTAATCAAACATCTGCAAAGGCTGTTCAGGAGTAGGAATCTGAAATCTCACACAGACCTCCTGAAACCAGATCTGCATGGGGAGGTGGGGGGTGGGAGAAGTGCAGAATAAACAGTTCAGCTGGTTGCCAAGTGAATCAGCAAGGAGCTTTGAGATTCTACACAAGTCCTAGCGCGGGATTACTGAGAGGACAAATGGACACCTGGTAGGATAGCTACACGAATTGGACCACTGATGAGATCAGGCGTGGTAATGTCTTGTGGACCAGATACTGGATGCTCAACCAAAGAACACACCTGAGTCGACTGCATCCAATGAGATAACACATTACAGCCATTGGACTTACCTCTCAGTGCTGATCATGTCACTGACAGCAACGTGACACTGGCAAATGAGAACATTGTCTTAGAGAAGACACCTACCAAACCTGATGCCAATCTACAGCTCCAGAAGTGCTACAAGAATATTTTTGTTGACAAGACACCTGCTAAACCTGATACCACTCCACAGGTCCAGGGGCACTATCCCGAAAGAAACAGAGGGCCACCCAGAAGACTGAACCTTTAGAACTGTGAAGTTAGTTATGGACTGTTATTGTGAAAGCATGTTCATTTGAACATGGTTTGTGAAAGGGAAATTTAATGTTTTGTACAGTTTTATATTACATTAAAAGGGGAGGAAGTGTAATATATGAATCTATTTCTTTTAGAGCAATGACTTCCTTTAGCACTACGTATGATCTGTTGTCTGTGCATGCATTTTTCTTTCTCTCTCCTGCTGCAATGTGAATTCACCAGTTAAACCCATCTCCGGTGTGTGTGCTTTTATATAAATTGATATATAGTTGCTCAGACACAACAATCGTCAGTCTCTCAGTGTTTGTTTCCTACGTGTCTACCTCTCTATGATGCCATCTGCACTGCATCCTAAACATTCGCTGTTCAGGCTAATAATTGCCTATTTTATTTAAAAATGCATCTTGATTTCCTCTATATAAACATCTCAAACTGTACAAATAGTAATTTTCCAAAATACACTGTCAATAATCCATTTCTCAGAGTTCCAGATAGAACGGAGTAGATAATTATGAAAAATGAGGCTTTTTTTCCACACAGGATCCCCTAACCTTCAAACATCCCTTGTAGCACTACTCAATCTCACCTCCATTTCATTGATGAGATTACCCTGACAGTAAAAAGCCTGTGTAAGGTGTGCGAATATTAAATCATTTCCAAATTCTCCTTAAAAGAGTATTCATTTCAAATATTATAATTGTCCCAATTGTTTAAAGTAACAATAACACTCTATAATTTTCAGCTGACTATTCTTTATTTAGGAAAAGAAATGTCAAATAAATTTGCCAATAATTAAAACTCTACGATTGCTGAAAATAATAAACTGATTCCTGTCCAATCAGTTAGACATTATGGTTTGTTTGGAAAAAGGTCCAGATCAAAATGTGCCTCATTCTCTGAAAAACATCTCAGAATACAGAGATTTTTGTGCTGTCGTGCTGAGCTGAATGTTATATCTTCAGCTGCCAGTACTATTCTTTATTTCTGTATGTTTCCTTATTAGCTAGGTAATCTTCTAAGTCGATAGTATTATCTCAGAGAATGCAAATAGATTTGAAAATTTTAACCAATGTTACAGAAATGCCTAAGACTACCAATTGACTCATTAGTGGCCAGGGAAGATTTTAAACACCAACAGGGACGTTGATGTCAGCTCATTAAGCATATTGGAGCCAGAGGTCACTAAAACATTGTGCCGTAAGGAGTCAATTACTGGAAATAAGCTAACTTAAATGTGATTAGAATATGAGGTAACAGAAGTGAAATGAGTGCTATTTACGAAATTTATTATGAAA
This sequence comes from Mobula hypostoma, assembly GCF_963921235.1. NCBI lineage: Eukaryota > Metazoa > Chordata > Chondrichthyes > Myliobatiformes > Myliobatidae > Mobula > Mobula hypostoma. The sequence goes on along the minus strand of NC_086104.1, from coordinate 55,091,498 downwards.
ATGATTGCCAACACATGTGATGCCACTGACAATATATACAGAATATTTACAAAGCTAATACAAATTTTTGATTTAAAATGCCTAGCTCATATAAACCTTTCACCACCCGCCGTGAAACAAGGAAACCATCCCTATTAATGTCAACTGCCTGATTTTTCTAAATTTCTCTACCATCGTCTTCTCTTTTGAATTACATTTTAAAACAAAGCTTTCAGATGTTTTTGTGTCTCCACAATTTCACTGTAGTGCTAGGTACATCAAAAAAGTAGTACTGTAGTGCATTTTCAAAGCAAAACATTCAACCTATAGAGTTTACAGTATATCACTAATCTTCCATCTCTTCTCAGTGTTTCAGCCATTCTAACACTTTCAGAGAGCCACATGACTCTCCTGTACAACAGGATTACACATTGCTCACATTTGTAGACAGGTAGAATACAATATACCAATTCCTATAGATATACTATAGTCATATTTCCCTTGGTATTTGTATATGTACTTTGCTTTAATATTTCCACGATACATTTTATTACATTAAAGACTACATAAACTAATGTCTTGATCTTGTTGCTAAAATTTTAAGGCTTTCATTTTGTCTCGTACAAAAAGTACAGTGCAGGATATGTGTTTTTCTCACACCATATTATTGTCTGAAAATGTGTTGTGGATTTTGTAAATAAGTATAGGGTGTGTACTTTGGAAAAAGCACAATAAGATAATTATGATGCAAAAATAGCAAAACAACAAATTCCATTACATATTTCAGTGATAACAAATTTAATTCTCATTCTAACTCTGAGTGGCACAGCTGAAACGGTATAATTTTATATTGTTGCCATAACTCAGATGCAGTAGTCATGCTAGATGGAATAATCTGGTTACTATAGACTGCTGTATTTATTTATAATGGTACTTATAGGGATGAGAATGGAACCCTATCAGTCTTCACTTAATATATCTATTATGTATTGAATCAAGTCATACCATATACTGTCTACTGATTCATTGTAAACATACAACGTGTTTATGAATTGTCCCCATGAGACTGAAATAATTGAATAAATCTTTATTAAATATCAATGGAAGAGGACCTAATCCTATTTATAAGTACTCAGCTTATAAAGTGCAGTGCAACTTGAACCCTAATGGAACCTGAGGTGCTCAGAGTTTCGTGATTTCAGCAGCTCCTTTGCAACCAATGTGAGGGATAAATGCTACCTTCACCACATCCTGAAAAACACAACACTTCTTTCTTCAAGAAAATTATTGGGTTCCAGAGATTTGTCTGTTTACTATACCTTGCCATTAGTTTCTCCGTGACCACATTTATGTTTATGCTAAACCCACTAAGTTCTTCAATTGGCTACTCACATTGTGTATTTTTCTTTACTTTGAAAATAGCACTCATTACACACATAGGCCACTTTCATTTTATTTATCAATGTCTTACCTTGTCTCAGCTATAATAGCTCCATATTCCCCTTTAGTATTCTTTCTCTGTCTATATTTCAGCGTAAATATTTTCTATCAGCTTTGGATTTCAGTGTTTTTTTCACATCCCCGCTTTTACAAACCCTATTATATTTTTTGGATTAGAAGGGGTACAATCTATCAGGAGGATATAACAACAGCAGCAGTAGCCCCACAACTGGCTTTGTCATACAGGAGTGCAGGTCAAAGTCTAGATGAGAAATAGTGATAATAGACTCCGTTTTTCTAACGGGTGTAGATACGCACCTTTGGAAAATTTCTATAGGTGCATGATGGAGAACATTCTGACTGGTTATATCTCATCATGATATGGAGCCTCCAATGCACAGGATCATAAAGGGCTGCAGACAGTTGTAGACTCAGCTAGTTCCATTACAGATGCAACACTCACCAGCATCAAAGACATCTTTAAGAGGCATTGCCTGAAGAAAGCAGCATCCATCATTGAAGATCTTCACCATCTAAAACGTGCTCTCTTTGTATTGCTACCATTAGAGAGGAGGCATAGGAGGCTGTTGACCCACACACGATATTTTAAGAACACTTCGTTCTCTTCACCATCAGATTCTGAACCCATGAGCACTACCTCATTATTTGTCTTTTTTTGAAAATAACTCGGATAATGTGTAGGTCGGATGGTTGATGGTTGGGTTGACTGTACCTCCACTTGTAGAAGTTGAGAACAGGAGGGGGTGAAAGAAATCAGCCCTGGGGAAAGCCCACACTTATATACGTTGGATCAGATAAGTAGGAGCCCAACCTTACATACTGCTTCGTTCCTGTTAGGAAGTTCGTAATCCAGTGACAGAAACTGTAGGGTAGCTGGGTTAGCAACTCTGAATCAAAAGGGTTGAAGATGGAGCTAAATTCCACAAACAAAATTCTCACACAGGTGTTGGGGAGTCCATGTGTTGAAGAATGGAATGAAGGCACAAATTAACTGCATCCTCATCTGAGCATTCTGTGTTCTATTATATGTACTCTTTTATTGTTTCTTATAGGCTCTCCCAATACGCTATACAGTATTTCTACTTTAAATTAAATGTTTGTAACCTCTTCGTTTGAACGTCAACCTGTTTCTTTTCCCATAAATTGATCATGGGTATTATAATAGCAGGTATTCATGTTGTTGGGCTCAACTTGACAACTGGGACACAAGGAAAATATCCTGCTTTCACTGACACACATTCTCTTTATAAAATGAATCATAAAAGATTTCACAGCTTTGCAGCTTTGATGATGCATTGATTGATTTCATTATTCTCCTTCCCTTCTGTTCTGGTGTCCAAAATATATTTATCATGTGCAGGTACATTTAAATGAGCTGATCTCATCCAAAACACTTTGACAAGGTTAGAATAGGAACCGCTCATAAACATTGCATTGTGATAGAGAATTTAACAACCGTAGAATGAAACAGCAAAGAAGGATACTACTCAGTCCATAATACCAGCTCTTTCAAGCAGTATTTAATAGGTTTAACTCTCTCTAAGAGAGTTAAACTTCTCAAATATAATTCTTTCTTCAGATATTGATCTAACTTCATGTTGAAATTTTGAAACTGCTTCCACCACTCTTTCAGCATTGCATTCTGGATATTAGTAACATTGCTGCAATTTTTACAATTCTTTATATGTTACTTTTGCCAATTATCGTACTTCTGTGATCTCCTTTTACTGGCCTTTCTTCTCATTCACTCAACTAAAATTTTTATGACTTCCAAATGAACTCTGTAGGATTTTCTCATTGAGTCCATAAAGCTCAGTTCCAATAAACTATCAGAGAATGTGATGACTCTAGTCAGAGATACAAAAGTCTTCAGTTTCACGTTTTAAAACAAAAACAAAATATGGTATACAATTTTTATTTAATTGAGGAATTAAGTGAACTAAGCACACGAGATTCTGCAGACGCTGGAAATCTTGAGAAACATACAAATTGCTGGAGAAACTTGGTAAGTCAGGCAACATCTGTGGCGGGAGATAAACAGTCAATATTTCAGGCAAAGACCCTTCACCAGGACTGGAAAAGAAGGGGGCAGAGACCAAAATAATAAGCTGAGTGGTTGGTGTGGGGAAGGAGTACAAGCTTGCCGTGATTGGCAAAAGCAGGTGAGGAGGAGGTGTATGGGTGGGAACGGTGGAAATTAGAAGATTTAAATCTCCAGTGGTCCAGTCAGTGTTGGGAGCAGAGCACTTTGAACAGTTTACTCACAGGCGGCAAAGCTAGTATAAAAGGAGAGTTTCACCTGCGTTATACATTCCAGAGGTCCAATTAGCATTAGGAGCAGTGCACTTCGAATTAAATAAAAGTAAAGAAGGGGCAAGTGGAGCGGCCATTGTCAGGGCAGCCATTGTTGGGAGTAAGCCAGCAGTAAGAGTAGGACCATCAGGCTTTGACCCCAGAGGCTTCGACAAGAAGAAGCTGAGGCCAAAGACACAGGTTAGAAGAACTGGCCTTGGTTGCCCATTGTACAGAACAGGCAGGATGGCTGTTAAAGCAGTGGAATGCTCCTCCTGTAGGTTGTAGGAATTCATGGAACCTGATAGTCTCCCTGATGACTAAACCTGTGCGAAGTGCAGCCAACTCCAGATCATGAGCAATGGATAGATATGACTTCTGAGCAGGTGGTTTCACCAGAGTGCAGAATTTGGGGAATAGATGGGTGAACACCAACAAAGGTAAAGGGAGAAGGAAGTCATTGCAGGGTTTATCCTGTGGCCAATTCCCTCAGCAACAGGTATACATACCTCTTTGTATACTGTTGAGGGGGATGATCTATCTGGGCAAGGCAGCAGCAGCCAGAACAATAGGATCGTGGTCAGCTCTGAGCCGCAGAAGGGTAGGGCAAAGTCAGGCAGAGCAATAGTCATTGTGGCCAAAAAGTTCTATTTTAATTTAATCAGTCCACAGAACTTGTTTCCAAAATGCATCAGGCTTGTTTAGACGTTCCTTTGAACCTTTTGAATAGAACTTTTGGCCGCAATGAGCAAAGGTATGTTTGGAGAAAAAAGGGTGCAGAATTTCATGAAAAGAACCCCTCTCCAACTGTTAAGCACAGGGGTAGATCGATCATGCTTTGGGCTTGTGTTGCAGCCAGTGGCACAGGGAACATTTACTGGTAGAGGGAAGAATGAATTCAATTAAATACCAGCAAATTCTGGAAGCAAACATCACACTGTCTGTAAAAAAGCTGGAGAATAAAGAAGATGATTTCTACAACAGGATAATGAACTTAAACACACCTCAAAATCCACAATGGACTACCTCAAGAGGTGCAAGCTGAAGGTTTTGCCATAGCCCTCACAGTCCCCTGACCTAAACATCATTGAAAATCTGTGGATAGACCTCAAAAGAGCAGTGCATGCAAGACGGCCCAAGAATCCCACAGAACTAGAAGCCTTATCCAAGGAAGAATGGGCAAAAACCCCCAAACAAGACTTGAAAGACTCTTAGCTGGCTACAAAAAGCATTTACAAGCTGTGATACTTGCCAAAGGGGGTGTTACTAAGTTCTGCCATGCAGGTGCCCAAACTTCTGCTTCGGGGCTTTTTCCTTTTTTGTTATTTTGAAACTGTAAAAGATGGAAATAGAAAAGTTTTCTTGCTTAAAATATTAAAGAAATGAGTCATATTTAACTTTATGCCTTTTGGAAATCAGTTCATCTTTCACTCGCTTAGCTATTCACAGTAACAGAAATTTTGACCGGGGTGCCCAAACTTTTGCATGACTCTGTAGAGGAGGTCACACTGGGAGCACCAGACACAGGAGGTCACACTGATAGACACATAGTCAAAATATCGCCTCACTTGGAAGGACTGTTAGGATCCTAAATGGTGATGAGGGAGGAAGTGTAGGGACAGGTTTAGCACTTGTCCTGCTTATAGGGGTAAGTGGTAGGAGGGAAACAGAGAGGAGGGATGTGTTGTCAAGGGAATCACATAGTGTGATCCCTACAAGAAACGGAGAGTGGCAGAAGGGAAAGATGAGCTTTGTGGTGGGATCCCACTGTAGATGGCAGAGGATACTGAGAAAGAAGTACTGGATGTGGAAGTTTGCCGGCTGGTAGGTAAAGTCAAAAGGAACCCCATCCCACTTATGATTGCGGGAAGGTGGGGTGAGAGCTGATGTGTGGGAAATGGAGAAGTTGCGGGTGAAGGCAACATCGATGGTGGTGGAAGGGAAATCCTGTTCTTTGAAGAAAGACATCTCAGATTAGTTTGGAAATCCTCATTCTGAGAACAGATATGGAGGAGACTGAGGGACTGAGAAAAGGGAATAGAACTTTTTACAAGTGAATGGATGGGAAGATAGCTGTGAGAGTCAGTAGGCTTAGAAAAGTTGTTAGAAGACAGTCCATCTCCGGCGACAAAGCCAACCTGATGTTACGTTCAACATACATCAAAGTTGCTGGTGAACGCAGCAGGCCAAGCAGCATCTGTAGGAAGAGGTGCAGTCAACGTTTCAGGCCGAGACCCTTCGTCAGGACTAACTGAAGGAAGAGTGAGTAAGGGATTTGAAAGTTGGAGGGGGAGGGGGAGATCCAAAATGATAGGAGAAGACAGGAGGGGGAGGGATAGAGCCGAGAGCTGGACAGGTGATAGGCAAAAGGGGATACGAGAGGATCATGGGACAGGAGGTCCGGGAAGAAAGACAAGGGGGGGGGGGAACCCAGAGGATGGGCAAGAGGTATATTCAGAGGGACAGAGGGAGAAAAAAGAGAGTGAGAGAAAGAACGTGTGCATAAAAATAAGTAACAGATGGGGTACGAGGGGGAGGTGGGGCACTAGCGGAAGTTAGAGAAGTCGATGTTCATGCCATCAGGTTGGAGGCTACCCAGACGGAATATAAGGTGTTGTTCCTCCAACCTGAGTGTGGCTTCGTCTTTACAGTAGAGGAGACCGTGGATAGACATGTCAGAATGGGAATGGGATGTGGAATTAAAATGTGTGGCCACTGGGAGATCCTGCTTTCTCTGGCGGACAGAGCGTAGATGTTCAGCAAAGCGGTCTCCCAGTCTGCGTCGGGTCTCGCCAATATATAAAAGGCCACATCGGGAGCACCGGATGCAGTATATCACCCCAGTCGACTCACAGGTGAAGTGATGCCTCACCTGGAAGGACTGTTTGGGGCCCTGAATGGTGGTAAGGGAGGAAGTGTAAGAGCATGTGTAGCACTTGTTCCGCTTACACGGATAAGTGCCAGGAGGGAGATCAGTGGGGAGGGGTGGGGGGGACGAATGGACAAGGGAGTCGCGTAGGGAGCAATCCCTGCAGAATGCAAAGGGGGGGGGAGGGAAAGATGTGCTTAGTAGTGGGATCCCGTTGGAGGTGGCGGAAGTTACGGAGAATAATATGTTGGACCCGGAGGCTGGTGGGGTGGTAGGTGAGGACCAGGGGAACCCTATTCCTAGTGGGGTGGTGGGAGGATGGAGTGAGAGCAGATGTATGTGAAATGGGGGAGATGCGTTTAAGAGCAGAGTTGATAGTGGAGGAAGGGAAGCCCCTTTCTTTAAAAAAGGAAGACATCTCCCTCGTCCTAGAATGAAAAGCCTCATCCTGAGAGCAGATGCGGCAGAGACGGAGGAATTGCGAGAAGGGGATGGCGTTTTTGCATGAGACAGGGTGAGAAGAGGAATAGTCCAGATAGCTGTGAGAGTCAGTAGGCATTATAGTAGACATCTGTGGATAAGCTGTCTCCAGAGACAGAGACAGAAAGATCTAGAAAGGGGAGGGAGGTGTCGGAAATGGACCAGGTAAACTTGAGGGCAGGGTGAAAGTTGGAGGCAAAGTTAATAAAGTCAACGAGCTCAGCATGCGTGCAGGAAGCAGCACCAATGCATTGATGTAGCAGCATTTCAGTGGAGTAAGGGAAATCACAGTGGTATGAGAGAGGTGTTGGCTAAAGTAAATTGGAAAGAGATGCTGGCAGGAATAACAGCAGAGCAGCAATGGTGTGAGTTACTGGGAAAAATGAGGAAGGAGCAAGTTAGAAATACTTAAACAAAGAAGTACTCAAATGACAAAATAGTGTTACCATGGCTGACAAGGCAAGTCAAAGCTAATGTAAAAGCAAAGGAGAGGGCAGGGCATACAGCAAATCAAAAGTTAGTGGAAAGATAGAGGATTGGGAAACGTTTAAAAATCTACAGAGATCAACTAAAAAAATCATTAGGAGGGAAAGATGAAATATAAAAGCAAGCTAGCAAACAATATCAAAGTGGATAGTAAAAGTTTTTTCAAGTGCGTAAAAAATAAAAGCGAGATGAGAGTGGATTTATGACTGCTTGAAAATGAGGCCAGAGAAATAATAGTGGAGGACAAGGAGATGGCAGATGAACTAAATGGGAGGGAGGAGAAGATGGCGGCGCGACACAGTGCGCGTGGCTGTTCCGAATGATATCAATTATATGTTAACTAGGGGGCCGTGCACAATCTGGATTTGATGGAGACAGCTGTGAGAAGCATGGAGGAACACCTGGAGTAAACACCTGAAGTAACTTCTGAAATGCCTGCTTCGCTGCCGCTGCTACTGCGCGATCGAGAATCTCCGGAGACGAAGGCCCCAAATCCTCGGCTTTGCCTATTGCCTGTTGCTGGGGCCAGGGTCGAAGCGCTCGGCAGAGATGGTGGTTGGTGCTCGGTATCGGAGAGCTGGTTGGAGGCTCGGAGTTTTCGGTCGGACTGTGGTCGGATGCTTCCAGTATGTTGTATCGGCAAGTTGGCGGCACTGGAGGTTTACCGTCTGTGTGAGATGACGGGACTTTCGAGAGACTTTTAGACTTTTACTGTGCCATGGTCTGTTCTTATCAAATTAAGGTATTGTTTTGCACTGTTGTAACTATATGTTATAATTATGTGGTTTTTGTTAGTTTTTAAGTCAGTTTGTCATGTGTTTTCGTGATACCATTCTGGAAAAACATTGTATCATTTCTTAATGCATGCATTACTAAATGACAATAAAAGAGGACTGCGTGTTCTCGTAATCTAAAAAAAATGTGTATTTTGCATCAGTCTTCACTGTGGAAGACGCCAGATGTTGTAGTGTGTGAAGGAAGAGAAGTGGGTACAGATACTATTACAAGAGGGAAGGTGCTGAAAAAGCTGAAAGACCTAAAAGTACATAAGTCACCCTAGGGTTCTGAAACGGGTAGCAGTAGAGAATATGGAGGCATTAGAAATGATCTTTCAAGAACCATTGGACTCCGGCATGTCTCTGGAGGACGAAAAAAATCGCAAATGTTACTCCACTCTTTAAGAAAGGAGGAAGGCAACAGAAAGGAAAATATAAACCAATTAGCCTGACCTCAATGATTAGGAAGATGTTGGAGTCAATTGTCAAGGATGGGGTTATGCAGCACTTGGCGACACAGGACAAGATAGGAGAAAGTCAGCATGGTTTCCTTAAGGAGATTACAAGTAGGATAGACAAAGAGGATGCAGTGGATGTTGTATATTTGGACTTTCAGAATGCCTTTGACAACGTGCCACACATAAGGCTACATACAAAGTTAAGAGTCCATGGTATTACAAGAAATTTACTGGCATGGTTAGAGCATTGGCTGATTGGTAGGAGGCAGTGACTGGGAATAAAAAGGATTCTTTTCCGGTTGGTTGACAGTGACTAGTGGTGTTCCGCAGGGGTCGGTGTTGGGACTGCTTCTTTTTATGCTGTATATAAATAATTTAGATGATGGAACAGATGGCTTTGTTGCCAAGTTTGCAGATAATATGGAGATTGGTGGTGGGGTAGTTAGTGTTGAGGAAACAGGTAGGCTGCAGAAGGACTTAGACAGATTAGGGGAATGCGCAAATGAAACACAATGTTGGAAAATGCATGGATATGAACCTTAGTAGTATAAATAAATATACATACTATCTTCTAAATGGGGGGAAATCCAAAAATCAGGGATGCAAAGTGACTTGGGAGTCCTTGTGCAGAACACCTTAAAATTTAACTTGCAGGTTGAGTCAGTGGTGAGGAAGGCAAATACAATGTTAGCATTAATTTCAAGAGGTCTAGAATACAAGAGCAGGGATGTGATACTGAGGCTTTATAAGACACTGGTGAGGCCTCACCTTGATTATTGTGAACAGTTTTGGGATCCTCATCTAAGAAAAGATGTGCTAGCTTTGGAGAGCGTTCAGAGGAGGTTGACAAGGATTATTTCGGGAATGAAAGGGTTATCATATGAGGAGTATTTGATGGCTCTGGGTCTGTACTCGCTGGAACTTAGAAGGATGACAGGGGATCTCATTGAAACATTTTGACTGTTGAAAGGCCTAGACAGAGTAGATGTGGAAAGGATGTTTCTCGTGGTGGGAGAGTCTAGGACAAGAGGACACAGCCTCAGGACAGAGGGACATCCATTTAAAACAGAGATGCGGAGAAATTCCTTTAGCCAGAGGGTGGTGAAATGGGGAATTTGTTACCACAGGTAGCTGTGGAGACCAGATCATTGGGTGTATTTAAGGTAGCGATTGATTGGTTCTTGACTGGATACGGCATCAAAGGTTATGGAAGAAGGCGGGGGAGTGGGGCTGAGGAGGGGAAAAAGGATCAGCAATGACTGAATGGCAGAGCAGGGTCGAAGGGCCAAATGGCCTATTTCTGCTACTATGTCTTATGGTTTTATGGTCTTATATCATTTGCCTTTGTAGCTGAGGTAGCACATTTGCTCATCTGGAACTACTATAAAGCTACTGCCTCATGGTTGCAAGGTGGTTTCAATCCCAACCTCTGGTGCTGTCTGTGGAAATTTTGTATATTGTTTCACGCTATTTCAGAAAGCTCCCACATTCCAAAGAGAGACAGGTTGGTGGGTCAGTTAACATAGTAAACTGCCCTTAGTGTGTAGAAGTGCGGTAGAACCTAGGCAGGGGGAGGGAATGAATGGGAATGTGGAGAGAATACAATATGAATTGTATTGGGTTAAATTAAATTGTGTTTTGACACTTGGGAAACTCATTGGACTGAAGGATCTGTTTCTGTGCTGTATAACTGAGGGAGCTCTATGAACCAGTTACTGCACCTGCATGCCTGCTTTCAGTGACCAGTCTGTCATCATTCAGATAAGATTCTGTCTTTCTCTTTCTCAATCAAAGTGGGATGCATCACAATAATCCTCAATAAACTGCATCTCTAATGCATTTGCCTAATCACCAAACTTGTTTAAATCACATTGAAGCCTTTTTATCATCCTCTCCACAACCCACTTGACTATTTTCATCTACATACTTGAAGGTGTTGCATTTGATTCCTCTTTCCACTCATTAATATAAATTATGAGTAGTTGGAGCCCAAGCACTGATCTCTGTGACACCATAATCACGATGTATCATGTACAAAGAGGTCCATTTATTTCTGCACTCTGCTTTCTGCCTGTTAAGTGATTCTCAATCCATTCCAGTATATTACCTCTAATCCCTTGTGGCCTAATTTTGCATATTCACTTCTTAAGTGGCATCTAATCAAAAGCCATCTAAAACTACAAAGACACTCAAATCCACTAGTTCTCTTATAATTATTCTTCAAATGAAAACCTCAAAAAACTGAATAGATTTGCTATTGTCCCTTTCATAAGCTTATGCTCACATTGTCAAGTTCAGTTAGTGCTTTAAAAGTATTGTGTATTGCACCTTTTTTAATACATTCTAGCATAGTTCCATCTTTGATGTTAAGCTTTCTGGCTGGTAGTTACCTGTATATTTTCTTGTTTTTTAAATAGTTGGTTTATATTTGCCAGTCTTAATGTTTCAGAACTGCTCTGGAGATTAGAGAATTTTGGATGATGACCATCAAGGCTTTGATTATTTCTAGGGCAACTTTCTTTTGTATTATGGGATGTAGAGTATCATGTCCTGGAGATGATTCTGAATCAGAATCAGGTTTATTATCACCAGCATGTGTCGTGAAATTTCTTAACTTTATACTCTAACCTCAACAACTTCCCTAGCAGTTTTCTTTTACTAACACTGATTTTCTTTAGTTTCTCACCCTCTTTGAAGCTGTTTATCCAGGCATATCTGGGAGTTTAATTGTGTCCTCCTTGGTGAAGATCGAACCTAACTACACATTCAAATATTTTGCTATTGATTTGTTCCCAAATATAATTTCCCTAGTTTCTGATATTAGCAACTATGTTTCTCTTCACCAGACTTTTTATTTTCATATATTTATAGAAGCATCCATTGATCTCATTCTTTTGTTTTTTTTAATGTGAACATTGTTCAAATCTGTTAATTATGAATCTCTTCTGCACTTCAGATTCTCAGGCCAATCACACATTCCTTTCTGATTTCACTCTTTTTGTCCTCAATATGTCATACTTTCTGATATTTACCCTCATAAAACTCAAATGTCTCCTTACAGTAGCAATGTACATATTAGTCAATCCATGCTGATATATAGTTATAATATTTAACATCCCTTTCAATTGTTTTATTTGATAAATTTTTAGTACTGTTTACAAAAAAAAACAGTTCCTCTAATCACAATACAACTGAATGTTTTCATTCCCAGTATCATGTTGGTAAATTTCTCCTGAACTTTCATTTATCTTTGATATTCTCACAATTCTTTGCACACAATTGACCAACATGATCTGGTTAGAAAGGAATTTATTAGAGATTTTCTTCATTTTTCATTTCATTTCAGCAGCTGGTATCAAGCAGGCCAATTGCCTGCAACACGTTCCTAACTAGGGAAAATACTACAGAGCAAAGTGACACAGAACTAATTTGCTTTTGTCAAATTCTTGTAAAAATCAGTGACTTGCTTCTTCAGAAGGATAGATTCTTATTTCCCAATGGGTTAATGCATCAATGCACAATACAGCAGTACACATTAAATTAATCAAGAAAATTAATATCAACATATAGACACATTTGAAAAATTATTCCTCAGTCTATTGTATAATCTAATGGCTTTTGACACATAGCATACAAACTGTAAGATGCTTAGCTCTACATAAATGCAAAAATCTACATTTAAATAATATGTATTTCCTAAGTCTATTAAATGCTTTGAAACTTTTTTTGGTCATATATTACCTCCAGAGTAATAGTTAGAATACTATTTTCTCTTCTGGCTTCTGGAGCCTTTTCTGGTTGACCGCTAGTGACTAATGATGTTCTGCAGGAGTCAGTGTTGGGCCACTTCATTTTATGCTATATCTCAATGACTTGGGTGATAAAACTGATAGCTTTGTGGCCAAGTTTGCAGACAATACGAAGATAGGTGGAGGGGCAGCTAGTTTTGAGGAAGCAGGGCGGTTGCAGAAGGATTTAGACAGATTAGAAGACTGGGCAAAGAAGTGGCAAATGGAATACAGTGTCGGGAAGTGTACTGTCTTGCATTTTGGTAGAAGGAACAAAAGCATAGACTATGTTATAATGAGCTGTTAATTCAAAAATTCAAGGTGTATATGGGCTTGGGAGTCATTATAGAGGATTCCCTAAAGGTTAACTTGCAGGCAGAGTTGGTGGTGAGGAAGGCAAGTGCAATGTTAGCCCTAATTTTGCGAGGACTGGAGCATAAAAGCAAGGATGTAATTCGGAGGCTTTATAAGGCACTAGTGAGGCTTCACAGAGTATTATAAGCAGTTTTGCGCCCCTTGTTAAAGTAAGGATGAGCTGATGTTGGAAATGGTTCAAAGGAGATTCACGGGAATAATTGAGGAATGAAAGCACTGTTGTATGAGGAGCATTTGATGACTCTGGACCTGTACTCTTTAGAGTTTAGAAGAATGAGGTCATCCTATTGAAACTTATCAAATATTGAAGGGCCTGGATAGAGTGGATGTGGAGAGGATGTTTCTGATAGTGGGGAAGTCTAGAGTAAAGCACGGCCTCATAGTAGAGAGATGTCCATTTTGAACAGAGGTGAGGAGGTATTTCTTTAGCCAGAGGGTGGTGAATGTGTGGAATTCATTGCCAAAGGCGGCTGTGGAGGCTAGGTCACAGGATGTATTTAAGACGGAGGTTGATAGATTTTTAATTAGTCAGGGCATGAAAAGTTATGAGAACAAGACAGGAGAATAAGGTTGAGAGAGAAAATGGATCAGCCATGATGAAATAGTGGATCAGAGTCGATGAGCTGAATGGCTTAATTCTGCTCCTATCTCTTATGGTCTTATGGTTATAAAATAGTGAAGGAAACTAAATTAACTGTTTCTTTTATAAGGTAGGATATAGCTTTTCACATCAATAATCATATTCCACCTTTGGCTCAATTGATGGTGGTGAAAATAATTTCAGGAAAGCAGCTTTAGGGCTGAGAACAGGTACTTGTTACAATGGTGGGGCATTGGGAACAAGGGTGGACCCAAATGCAAGACACATCTTGTGAGGTTACTTACATTTAGTTTATTGCTCGATACCAGGAGAGCAAGGCAGGAGCAGGAAACAGCGACCTGGACAAGGACTCAGGACTACGACTAGGCTGGGACCAAGGGTCTGGGCTTGGACTCGGAATCGGATCCCAAAACTAGAGGAGACATGAAGAGGGTAGGGTATGGACTCCGAGTCAGAGACTGGGCAAGGACCCAGTACCTGGTTCTTGCCTCAGGCTTGGACCCCAGAACCAGGCAAGGACATGACATGGGCTAGGGAGAGGAGGAACATGGGAACACAGAGCCTCGGTCTCGGGGAGCAGGTACACGGAACCATGGACACATACACAGAACACAGAGTCGGGACCCTACCTTGGGTACAGGACATAGGGCCGGGACTCATGACCCTCCGCGGGGCAATGGCAAGATGGCCTGACTTATCCCACGGAGGCGAAGACAAGACACGACAAGACATGACCCTCCGCGGGGCAACGGCAAGACAGCCTGACTTAACCCACGGAGGCGAGGACAAGACAAGACAAGACCAACACGAATGAACACCAGTCAGTACCTATCTAGCTCCGGTGATGGAACTAGACCGAAGTGCAGGCGGAGGCTGCAGACGAGGGCTAGAGGTGAGAGGAGCAGAGAAGGGATTCAGACAAGGGGATAGGACAGGAATCACAGACTACCAGAGCCAGGACTTGACTCAGAACTGGGAAGCCGCCAGGACCAGGACTTGACTTGGAGCTTGAATGCCCCCAGAGTCAGGACTTGACTTGGAGCCACCGGGTAGTGGCAAGCTCTCGACTCGGCCCGGGAACAGTAGACAGCGGTTCTTGATTCCCTCCGGCGGGTTAACTGACGGACCCACCTTGATGAGGAAATTTTGCAGGCTCGTTTTGGCGAGGTAACTAGACAGAGTTGCTCCGGTGAGGAGAGGCGAATTACCGGTACTTGCTTCGGCAGAGACTAGGCTTGCTCCAGCCAGATGACATCGGCACACCGTACCTTGGATGACTTTGCAGACACTGCTGTGCCGAACGGCTGAAAGCCGGAGACTATAAACTACCGGTTCAGCCAAGTGTTAATTGCCTCTAATCACCAAAGTCGAGGGACATGGGAAAACAGGGAATCAACAGTCCGGATCATAACATAAACAAGGTAAATTTAACGTGACCCCGATCCGGACCATGACAGTACTTGAGAAATGGTTCCACCATGTTTTTGGTTCCTTTCGCGACTGGACTTCCACAGAGACAAACAGTTTCCATCAATGTTATGTCAGCTTTTCCTATCCTTTTTTGAGATTAAATACCATTTACAGACTCTTTTTATTGTGTAGAAATATCCTTGTCTGTTTCATTGCTGTATAAGAGCACCAGTACATCTGCTGAAATTAGGCATTGCTAATAATGTAATTAATCTGCTTCTATTTTAATTAGTTGTGACATACAGTATAGCAGTTAAGCAGACGGTTGATGATATGTCAGCAGAGCAATGGTCTACTATTCTGTTTCTAACTCTTTAACAGAAATTGAATTGTATCTGTATCAAGTCTGAATTAGTAATTGACCTTAGTTTCTCATACCAAACAGAGTTTTATTTCTATATAAACTTGATAGACTAGCTCTCATAATTACTCACTTACACAAACCATATGAATCACTAAAGGATGAAGTTAAAAAAGTATATATGTGCAGTTTATCATGATATCTCATAAAATTAAGGTATGTACAGAGCTTTGGGAACAATTGCTCAGCTATAACCTAATTTTGAGGTTCATATAGTACTTAAAAAGCTGTTAAGCTCTGTTCTGAAAAGATATTAGGTCAACCCCTAATTCCAATTACTGTTTCACTGTCACTTCTAAGATCCTGATTATTTTAAAGGCAGAATAGTATAAATAAAAATGAAGTTATTCTGAAGGCAGGAGTGCAAAACTCAAGGTGGCATTCGATACTTGATAAGCCGATCGCTACTAGATGAGAATACAGAGGTAAAACAGGACCAAGTATTTAGCTTTCCTTTTATTATTTACTATTTCAAAGCTACTAGACACGATTTAGCAATGCAATATACAAAAAGAGATAGCAAAATACACACGATATATGGACATTTTTGAGTGGATGTGAATAAAGAACACGTAATTATTATCCAGTATATTAAATGATCAATGTTATTCTTGGAATGGTATGCAATGATGAATGACATTTGGTTTACATGATCATTCCAGGGAAAAGCAGAGAATATTTCAAAATTTGTATTCACTTTTATAAAGTCTGCTTACATGCAGTATCAAAAATCCAAAGCTTATGTTGTTGTTGAGTGGCTTGCCGAGTTGGCTTGTTAGCTTGCAGACATTTTGTTACCCAGCTAGGCAACATCATCAGTGCTTGTTGTTGATGGACTTGGCCTGGGATAGTGACATTGGTCCAGTTAAATTGATGTGCTTGACTTTCACAATGTATAAATATAAGGGAAAGATTATTATGATAGTTTACAGCCAGTTAGTGTTCATGTACCCTTGTTGATAGCTTCCTACCAGTCTGCCCAATATAATTTTGTTGCAGTTGGTGCATGGAATTTTGTATATGGTGCTTGTTCTGCGCGTTGTAGGTAGGTGGTCTTTTATTCTTGATAGACATTGGTGTAGTGTGGCTGCAGGCTTGCATTATATTGGACAACTGGTAGGAAGCTATTAACAACAGTACATCAACACCAACTGGCTTTAAACAGTCGTGATCAATTTTCCCTTATATCTATACATTGTGACAGCGAAGCACATCAAGTCGACTGGACCAATGTCACTATCCTAGGTCAAGCTCATCAATGACAAGCCCAAGAATTCTTAGGGGCTTTGTTCTCCACACAGAAATCTCTCAACAAGCACGTCAAGATGAACCCAGTTTACGTCCCTCTTCAGCGTCAAGTTGTCAGTCCAGAGCCAAGAGCCAATTCACACCTGATTACACGCATCAAACAATGAGGACAACATTAATCCTACATAACGGTTGACTACACAGTCTGGACAACAGTTATCACCTAATCAGATTTCAATGAGACAATTGCGGATCACATAATCAGGAACCAATAGAAATGGCACACACACACACACACACACACACACACATACTAATCACAGGACACATAAGAGACGAACAATGTAGATCACCTATATTGCATTTGAAGTTGCACTGATGATGTTGCCTAGCTGGGTAACAAAATGTCTGCAAGCTAACAAGCCAGTTCTGCAGCTTCTCAACAGCAACATCCTCAACCCGAGCTACAAATCCTTTCCAACATCTTAAAAATCCAAAGTTTACCTTTTATTAATATTTATGTAATCTAGAAAATTGTCCCAATAGAGATGAATCTTGGTATGCTTAAGGTTTATCCGCTGGTCATAATTAAGAGAGATGCAAGTAGCTTAATCTGCTAAACACTGTTCCATAGCTGAAGAACAAGATATTACCTTTCTAGTTCCGTAAGTAGATCTGACTTTAGTATAGGGACAGAGATACAGTGAGCTAACAGTGTACAACATTTTTAATGAACAAACTGCTGGCTCATGATTTCCTTTGTGCAATGAACAGAGGACTCTGAATTTCCAGTTGCAGGTCAGTTTAATTCCTTATCCCTCTCTCACTCTGATCTCAATATTTGGCCTTCCACATTAATCTAATAAAACCCAGCATAAGCTAAAGGAACTGCATTTATCTCCAGTGTAGGCAAGTTGTTGTCCTCAGTATTCAATATTTAATTAAACAATTTCGTACAAGCAGCCTTTGTTGTTGGTGTCAAAATTAGCCAGTTCTGATGTAAGATCATCGCCTGTAACATTACTTCCACAGAGATGACCTGGTATGTTGAATATTTCCAGCACTCACCACTATTTCAAGTGTTCAGCATCTGTTATGTTCTGAACCTCACAGCTTCTGCATGTCTTTGATGTCTGTCTCCCTCTAGCTCCTTCATTGATCTCTCTCTATTAAACATAATGGTTTTGATGAAAAAAATAGTCTTAAAAGCAATTTTTGATAACATTGGATCTGTCCATTTAGGGATTCAGTTTGGGGTCTACATCCCTGTTACACTTTGCAACTGAAACCATCCAGTTGTCCCACTGAGGTGGAGGATTATTGATTTGAAACATTACTCAAAGTTTCACTCCTCAAATGATGCATGACCTGATGAGTATCTCCAGTGTTCTCTGTTTATAGTTCAGATTTCTGACATCCATAAATTTTTGTTTTGCCAGGTTCAAAGAGCTTTAACAGCTTCAGTGAAATTCAAAGGAAATAGAAAGATAGTCACAGCAAGTTATTCACCAGCTAAAACAAGGAGCTGAAAGTTACCTAGTAAAAAGGTTTAGAGAAGTGAATTCAGGTACTTGGAGTTAGTTGTGTGGAATGTCAAAATAGATATGTAAGCTTTGTAAGTACAGATGGCTTTGTTGGAAATGACTGTTATTATCAACTGTTACTTGGAAGTCAGATGCCAGAGGTGGAAAACACATGGGACACTGAAGATAAGTTCTGCTTTGGTTTCACTGATTTGGTACCAAATAACATGAACTGAAATAACTTCTGGAATGAAGTGAAAACAAAGACAGCAGCATCAGAAGCATCAACCATGATAAACAAAGGCGGGTGCCAACTTTGTATGCACAACTGATTCATGTACTTCAATTTGCTTAATAGCTCACACAATATTTCATTAACAGCTGTTATACAACAATCCAGCATAGTTATACACCTTTCTTTGCATGCACTAAGTAGGTGCACCAGGCCACCTTTGATTTCCCTTTGGACATTTTTATGTCGACATTAATGGAGCACAAAGCTGAGAGAGGAGGAGAATGGGCATCTGGTTCTCTCTAATGTATTTGCAACACAAGATCAAAGACAACATTTTACTCCCTAAAACATAAAACACATTTTCAGGTTTATTGAAATTTCTTACCTTTTTGAAGAAATATTCTTCTTTAGATATTCCAGACAATAGGGATTTTTATACAAAAGCAACTGCTGTGGATACTTAACATCTGAATAATGTATTAGAGATGAAATTCAATGTTGCAATTTGAGAAAAATGGAACATTAATGGATTTTATTCGTCAGGCAAATGCCGCTGATAACCAAGAACAAATATTGGTTTTGTATAAGATCTGCAAAACAAACAGGATAAGCTACATTAAACTGCAATGAAGGACAGAAATGATTAAGTAACCCACTGACCATTGAAAAAGACATGAACGATCATATGTACAGTACTGTGCAAATGTCTTAGGCACATAGATAGAGTTAGATGCCTCAGACATCTGGACAGTACTGTAATAATTTATGTATTTCACTGTACTGCTGCCACAAAAAAGAATCATGATATATGTGAGATGATAAACCTGATTCTGAAGTGGGTCTTTCTGGTGGACTGAGAGTGGGAAGGAGACAGGGAGAAGGAATCATGGTTGGGGAAAGAGGAAAGGAGAGGGGAGGGAGAGGGAAGGGCTAGAAAGACGTTCTGTAATGATTAATAAGCCAATTGCTTGGAATCAAATGACCTTGCCTGGTGTCTCAGGGCTGGGTGTGTCTGTACACACACCACCTGCTGCCTCTGACACTCCTCTGCCACAACAGTCTCACGGCACTCCACCCTTACCATTCTCAACATCCTTTGCTCCTGCCAGATTTACAAACTTGCTTTCGGCTCCACATTGACAAAGTACTACTGTGCAAAAGTCTTAGGAACCCTAGCTACATATATGTACCTAAGACTTTTGCACAGTAGTGTACATTCTTGCCAAATGGAACCCATGAACAAGATGTATGTGTCATTAAATAAGGAAATATAAATATAATAGCAGGTAACTAATTGCTATTTTTCTCAATAGCAGTCAGTTTGGTGAATCAACAAGAAGACACATAAAGCTTCCATAGCCTTCATCACTGGTTATAAATGTATCATTAGGTCTTGTTCTGTTTCATTTTTAATTTGTTAATTAGTAGTCATATAACGATAATTCCCTTGGCAGAAAGCAAGTCTGTGTGCATGTCAGGACAAATTCAGGTACAGAAACCCACTCTAAAACCCAGTGAAGGAGGTGTGAAAGTTGAAAGTCTTACACTGAAAGTTTTTTTCAGTGCTGATGGAGAAATTATTCAGAAAATGCATTTCCACTGAATCAAAGTCCTCAACTGATGAATTTAGGTTAGCTTGACTGCCCCTGAGTTTGGAGAGAGAACAACCTCCAACGAGACAGTATATTTTCTCTCCACCACCACAAGAGTAGGAAAGGCTGGCAGTGAGATAGTGAGGAATTCCTACAATTTCCTCAGTAGCAAAATCACAGAAACATGACATTGATTTTATTCAGTTAGACATACCCACACTTAAAATTTCTTAGAATATCAATTCAACCTGTGCTGCTAATGTCAATTGAACTACTTAAAATTCAACAAAGAATGAATAGGAAAAAAAGAGATGCTTCAGGCAAATCATATCAAGAATGTGAACATCTTGGTTTATTTAAATTAACTGCATTGTTTCTTGCTCCTAGTACAAGAAATTTGTGAAAAAAAGCAATATTTTCCTTATATAATATCTTTCTAGGCCTCAGGGTACCCCAACATACAGCCAATGAAGCAGCTCATATGTTTAATTTTGTGGTATGATGGGAAATCTGACAACCAATTTGTGATTTGGAGAATAATAATTGACAATATATTGTATTTCTGATACTGTTTGATTGACAAATAAATTTTAAGAAATTTTCTGTGTTCTATTTCAACTAGGACTTTAAGTATACCTTGAGACGGTAGCTTAGTTTAAGTCTCCTCTGAAATAGGTAAACCATTTATTTATTTATTATTGAATTATTTCATCGATAGCTTTTAATTATTTATAATGGAAATTAATTACTAATAATATGCACCTCATTACTCAACCATCCGATAAAGTGAAGTTCAGCACATGTGAAATATTGTCAATCTAAAAAATGCTGAAGACTTTTGTAAAACTTTCACAACTTGAGCAAAATATTGATTGAATTTGTGGACATCAGTTTTTGGAATTATTCTAGCAAGTGATAAACCTCAGTGATAATGTCACATTAATATCAGGGAAGAGATGCCTCAAAATATCCAGGGGGTTGCATTTTCAATAATAGTGGATGCTGTTTAAATGTTGGATGAGTCAGATAACATCAATATTGTTGGGTACACTGCAGAAAAATCAATGTGAAATCATTGGTGCTTAGGGTAAAATTATTTTAGACTATATGAAGCAAAATATGGACAAAATGTCCTTGACACTGCAAATCGTTTCTTAAACTGCAATCTTTTTTTTTGACCTAACGGTATGCTATTCCTGATTCAAGCAAAAAAATAGAAACCTGCCAATTAAAAATTAATGGGCAGCTCAAACAATTGCAATTCAATTAATGCTGACCTCTATTGGTGTCTATTTGTCCTGAAATGATATGATACCATTCTACCATCCTAAATGGGCAGAGCTGGATGACAATCTTGCCTGACCTTAGCAGAAATACTTCTACCATAAAATTAGCATTTAGTAGTTGTATGTTTTCTCCAGTGAATATGCAGGAAAGGAAATCTGAGGAAGGGGAGTGGATGGATAAATGAATTTCAATAATTGGTTGACTCTATTTCTACAGGCCAGACAAGTGATGGAAATATATAAAAACTGTAGCAAGTTGTCTTCAGCCTGGTTTGCCCTGTGGATATAAATCTTTTCCAAAGTCCAAGTTTACAGGATTTAAAATAGCCTGTCTCACAATGATGCTTGACATTTGTCACAGTGAAGTGTTTTTTCACATTCTTCTTGTTAATAGGGTGGCGGGATGGTGACACATCTGTACTGAGGGAGAAGTAAGGTATTCCTTTCCTTCACTAGCCTGCAGGTCACCCTTGGGGAAGGTGTAGCACCTGCTTAGCCCCCAATCATAGTCACGTGAAGCCATGGAAGCAGGTGGTGGACGGTCGTATGAGCAGCTGGTGCATATCACAGGTTCTGGTTATGCGACCACTGACACCAGGTATTGATAATGGCTGGGGTCATCCATCTTGTAAAGAAGAAGGCAATGGCAAACCAATTCTGTACTAAAATTTGCCAAGAACAATCATGGTCATGGAAAGACATAGCACATAATGACCAAATTATTCCATGACATTTTGAGCTGGGAGGGAGGAGAGAACTAAAATTCTGGCCAATGATTTTATATCGCCGCATTCAATTCCATGGGTGACTTCAGGATTCAAGGGTTGTCGGAGAGGGGAAGCAAGATCTAGGTATAAAACTTACCTGTCAATTAACCTTCGAGAAATCTTAGTGCATAAAAACTGGACTGAAAACTGATGCAAGTGGATTTCATATCCATCTCCTTTCTAGTTCCTCCCTGACAGAATCTTAAATACAACATTTTCTCTCATAATACAAAGAAATTACACCATATCTCATAGGAACAGAATTAGGCCATCCAGCCCATTGAGTCTGTTCCACCATTCCATCATGGTTAATTTATTATCCCTCTCAACCCCACTTTCTTGCCTTCTCCCTGTAACCTTTGACCACCTAACTAATCAAGAACCTATCAACCTCCTCTTTAAATCTACTCAATGATTTGGCCTCAACAGCCATCCGTGGCAATGAATTCCACAGATTCACCACCCTCTAGTGAAAGAAATTCCTCCCTGTCTCAGGGGACATCACTCTATTTTGAGGCTGTGCCCTCTAGACTTAGACTCTCCCAATGTAAGATGCATCCTCTCCACAGCCACTCTGTCTAGGACTTCCAATATTCATTAGATTTCAATGCGATCCTCCCTCATTCATCTAAATTCCAGTGAGTACAGGCCCTGAGCCTTCAAACAATTCTTATACATTAACCCTTTCACTCCCAGAAGAATTCTTGTGAATCTCCTCTCGACCCTCTCCAATGCAGCATGTTTTCTTCAATAAAGGGTCTAAAACTGCTCACAATACTCCAAGTGTGATCTGACTAATGCCTTACAAAATCTCTGCATGACATCCTTACTTTTATATTCTAGTCCTTTTGAAAAGAATGCTGATATTACTGTATATTTGCCTTCTTTACTGCCAACTCACCTTGCAAGTTAACCTTTAGGGAATCGTGCACGAGGATTTCCATATCCCTTTGCAGCTTTGATTTCTGAATTTTCTCCTCATTTAGAAAATAGTCGACATTTTTATTCCCTCTGTCAAAATTGGTGGCCACACTCCTCACAGTCCCCCACCTTGCTCTCATGACTATACCCCTTCCCCACACGAAACCACCACGGTGGGCTTCACAGCTGAACAGGTGAGAAGACAGCTGAAACGTCTCAACCCAAGCAAGGCTGCAGGACCGGATGGTGTCAGTACCTGGATGCTCAAAGCCTGTGCCCCTCGGCTATGTGGAGTACTTTGCCATGTATTAAACCTGAGCCTGAGACTCCGGAGGGTTCCTGTGCTGTGGAAGATGTCCTGCCTCGTCCCTGTGCCGAAGATGCCGCGCCCCAGCGGCCTCAATGACTACAGACCGGTGGCATTGACCTCCCACATCATGAAGACCCTGGAGAGACTTGTTCTGGAGCTGCTCCGGCCTATGTTCAGGCCACACTTAGATCCCCTCCAGTTCGCCTACCAGCCCCAACTAGGAGTTGAAGATGCCATTGTCTACCTGCTGAACCGTGTCTACGCCCACCTGGACAAGCCAGCGAGCACTGTGAGGGTCATGTTTTTTGACTTCTCCAGTGCGTTCAACACCATCCACCCTGCTCTGCTGGGGGAGAAGCTGACAGCGTTGCAGGTGGATGCTTTCCTGGTGTCATGGATTCTTGATTACCTGACTGGCAGACCACAGTACGTGTGCTTGCAACACTGTGTGTCCGACAGAGTGATCAGCGGCACTGGGGCTCCACAGGCGACTGTCTTGTCTCCCTTTCTCTTCTCCATTTACACCTCGGACTTCAACTACTGCAAAGAGTCTTGTCACCTTCAGAAGTTTTCAGATGACTCTGCTATAGTTGGGTGCATCAGCAAGGGAGATGAGGCTGAGTACAGGGCTAGGGCTACGGTAGGAAACTTCGTCATATGGTGTGAGCAGAATTATCTGCAGCTTAATGTGAAAGAGACTAAGGAGCTGGTGGTAGACCTGAGGAGAGCTAAGGTACCGATGACCCCTGTTTCCATCCAGGGGGTCAGGGTGGACATGGTGGAGGATTACAAATACCTGGGGATGCGAATTGACAATAAACTGGACTGGTCAAAGAACACTGAGGCTGTCTACAGGAAGGGTCAGAGCCATCTCTATTTCCTGAGGAGACTGAGGTCCTTTAACATCTGCTGGACGATGCTGAAGATGTTCTACGAGTCTGTGGTGGCCAGTGCTATCATGTTTGTTGTTGTGTGCTGGGGCAGCAGGCTAAGGATAGCAGACACCAACAGAATCAACAAACTCATTCGTAAGGCCAGTGATGTTGTGGGGATGGAACTGGACTCTCTGACGGTGGTGTCTGAAAAGAGGATGCTGTCCAAGTTGCATGCCATCTTGGACAATGTCTCCCATCCACTACATAATGTACTGGTTGGGCACAGGAGATCATTCAGCCAGAGACTCATTCCACCAAGATGCAACACAGAGCGTCATAGGAAGTCATTCCTGCCTGTGGCCATCAAAGATTACAACTCCTCCCTTGGAGGGTCAGACACGCTGAGCCAATAGGCTGGTCCTGGACTTATTTCCTGGTATAATTTACATATTACTATTTAACTATTTATGGTGTTATTACTATTTATTATTTATGGTGCAACTGTAACGAAGACCAATTTCCCCCAGGATCAATAAAGTGTGACTATGACTATGACTTACCTACACTATATTTCATCTGCTACTTCTTTGCCCATTTCCCTATCTATCAAAGCATTATGGAGACTCCCTGCTTTCTTAACACTACCTACCCATCCACCTATCTTTATATCATTAGCAAATGGCCACAAAACCATAATTTCTGTCATCCAAATCATTCACATATAACATGAAAAGAAGTGGTCCCAACGCTGACCCCTGCAGAACACCACTCGTCATCAGCAGGCAACCAGAAAAGGCCCCTTCATTCACACATTTTTCCTCCTCCCAGTCAGCCAATCTTCTATCCATGCTAGTATTTTTTCTTCAATAGCATACGCTCTTTTGTTTAACAACTTCATGTGCGGCACTTTGTCAAAGACCTTCTGAAAATCCAAGTAAACAGCATCCACTGACTTTCTTTTGTCTATCCTGTCTGTTATTTCCTCAAAGGATTCTAACAGAATTGTCAGGCAAGATTTCCCCTTAAGGAAACCAAGATAATTTTGGCGTTTTTTCCTCATGTGCCTCCAAGTACTTTGAAACCTCATCCTTAATAATTGACTCCAAAATCTTCCCAACCACTATAGTCAAACTATCTGGACTACAATATCCTTTCTCCAACTTCCGGTAATTCCCTCCCCCTCCCTTCCTCTATCCCTATTTCACTCTGCCCTCTCCCCCAGCTGCCTATCACCTCCCTCATGGTTCCGCCTCCTTCTACTACTGCCCATTGTTTTCCTGCCTATGATGTCCCTGCTTCCTCTCCCCCACCCCTTTGTATTTCAAATTACTGGTCTTTCAACTGAACCTACAAGCATTCTTCAAATCCTTCCCCCTCCTTCTTTGTTCAGTCCTGACGAAAGGTTCCGGCCTGAAACGTCTACTCATCGTTTCCACTGATTCTGCCCGACCTGCTGAGTTCCTCCAGTGTGCTGTGAGTGTTGCTACAATATCCTTTCTTTTGCCTCCTTCCCTTCTTAAAGAGTGGAATGACAATTGCAATTTTCCTGTCCTCCTGAGCCATTCCAGGATTGAATGATTCTTGAAAAATCACTACTAATGCCTCCACAATCTCTTCAGCTATCTCTTTCAGAACCCTAGGGTGTAGTCCATCTGGTCCAGGTGACTTATCTACCTTCAAACTTTCTAACTTCCCAAGCATCTTTTCCTTAGTAAAAGCAACTACACTTACTTCTGCCCCTTGACACATTCGAATTTCTGGTATACTGCTGGTGTCTTCCCCAGTGAAGACTGACGCAAACTACATAATATGTTCATCTGCTATGCCTTTGTCCTCCATTACTTCCTCTCTAGAATCTTTTTCCAGTGGTCTGATATCCACTCTCACCTCCCTTTTACACCTTATACATCTGGAAAAAAAAACATATTTTGTTATCTTCCTTTATATTAGTAGCTAGCTTTTTTTCTCACCTTGTTGATTTTTTAGTTGCCTTCTGTTGGTTTTTAAAAGCTTTCCAGACCTCTAGCTTCCTAATATTATTTGCTATATTATATGCTCTGTCTTTAGCTTTGTTGCTTTGATTTCCCTTGTCAATCACAGTTGCCTTATCCTCCCTTTAGAATACCTCTTCTTTCCGATGGATCTATCCTGCACCTTCCAAGTTGCTCCCAGAAACTCCAGCCATTGCTGTTCGGAGTCATTCCTTTCAAATCAACGTTGGCAACTTCTCTCTCATGCCTCTGTAATTCCTTTTTCCTCCACTGTAATTCTGATACATCTGATCTCAGATTCTCCTCAACCTGAAGGGTGAATTCTATCTTATTATGATCATCATCTCCTGAAGGATCTTTTACCTTAAGCTTCCTAATCAAATCTGGTTCATTACATAAACCCTAATCCAGAATTGCCTTTTCCCTGGAATAGGGATTCCCACCGAATGGTCCACAGACCCCTTGGTTAATGCTGGAGACCCTTGGCATAATAAAGTTTGGGAAACCCTGCCTTGGAAGGTTCAACCACAAGCTACTCAAAAATGCCATCTCATAGGCTTTCTACAAATTCCCTCTCTTGAGATCCAGCACCAACCTGAATTTCCCAGTATAACTGCATATTGAAATCCCCATTGACTATTGTAACAATGTAATAAGGATAGGATATTTTACTGTTTTATATCCCATGTCAACACAGAGCCTTTATAGGTTAGATTTAAATTATATATACAGTATAGAATGCAAATTAAGAATTACATTTACCGAGATTAGCAATATTTTTCTTTTTTTTAATTTGTTTAGCTTATATTTTTTCTTCAGTGCACCAATTCAGTTAACAATAGTCTGGAAGACTCATTGTTTTGTTAGATTACCATCCTTTATTTGAAAAGCTAAAGCTTGTAGTTTTTCCCCTTTAAAGATCAATGGGAAAGTCCTATGGCTGGTCTCATCATTCCAGCCCCCAATACCATCTTTTGACTCATCCCTAAACTTGATATTTTATTTGGGCTGAGGGTAGGTTTTCAAGTGTGCTGGCTTCTTGGCAGTATTTCTCTGGCCTGAAGGTGGCTACCAATGACCTTAAATGAGGTATTAATGGGGCTGCAGCATGGCATCCAATGCAGCATTGCTAAACAAATACCTGTACCTGAATAATATTGGAGTAGGACTTTGTCCTGGGGCACAGAGTAACGGCTGCACGTTACTCTATTTTTAAAATTTAAAATTTGGCCCTATTACATCAATAGAACTTAAATTAGGAATCAAAGCATAAGGTGCCAAATATCTACTTGGTTCAAGCAGTCCAGGAAGAGTTTCTGAGTGTTTGCTTTGCAGGCCTTTAGAATTATTGAACTCCACATTGAGGATGAGTTGGAAGGTAAAGCTGTTCTCCTCTAGAGCCACAGTTCCAATTCTTGTTGCTTTTCTTTCCTTTAGTCAAATTTCATTCAAATAAGCCCTCCAGAAATACAACTGTGAATATGTGAATGGCCTTTAACTCATCACCATCCAACTCTTCACCCTCAGCTGCCAGATCCACCAGCACATTTTATAACCTTGCTTTGCAGTACTGTACCTCAGGAACTGAAAGCAGTCACATTACATTCCTCAATCACTACCAAGGAGGGACTCCTGGTTCCCATGGAGACACCAAGGTACTGGTGTTGCAGCATATTTCGTTAAAACACTGATTCTGCTGTCTGATTATCCAGGTGTCATTGGATTCTCTCGCTTCCTCCTTCCCTTCTCCAGCTGTGGTGCGTTAGTAATACCATTGTTTGAGAGTCAGAAGGCTGAACACAAAAATCAAGGCTAACTCTTCAGAAGATGCTCTGTCAGCAGTGCCATCTTTCAGATGAGATACAACCTGATGCCTTGCTGTTCTCTCAGTTGATGTAACAATCCCAAACACTTGTAGTGAAGTAGAGCAGGTTACTTTCTGGTGATCTGACCAAAACTTGACCCTCAATTATCACATGGCAGCATGTACACCAAGTAACTGCGACTCTACAAAAGTAACTATATTTTAGTAAAGTGCATCATCGCCTTTGGAACATCCTATAGTTGTGGACTACAAATCCTCCTAGTTTTCACCTGAAATAACTCACAAAAGAGGCAACCCCTAATGGAAATGCCATGGCTTCCTCATTTCAATGCACCAGGAAACTAAGAGCAATAGACTTATGAATTAACATGATATGGAAGAGTTTCTGTAAATAAGCAATAACTGGGTTGAAAGTTTGCTGTGAGAGTGAAGAACCATATTCATGCAATTTACATAAAATCTAAACCAGTCATTCAATAAAATATCTAGAAATATAAAACTCCATTTTGTTTAACTGAAGGCTTAGAACAGACAAGACATAATCTGGATTTGTATTAATGCAAACACACTTCAGCTTTCATTTATGAGATCGTCCAAATCTCACATAATATACTTACCTGTATGTTTTCATGTTTTATTTTTAATCCTGAAATATACAGTATACAATATCTTTTTACATATTGATAAAAATATATGCAGATTGTTTTTTTATATCGATTCCAGGGCTTCTATTTTCTTTTGCAATACAGATTGGCAAATAAATTGCATTTTTCAGTAATGATCAAAACTGTCAGTGAATTTTGCTTATTGGGCAAATAGGTCAGTGGATGATGCAGTCAACATGGGACTGCATTACATACTACAACACCACGACAACCCAGGAACTTCTGTGAGGGTCCTGTTTGTTGACTTCAGCTCAGCGTTCAACACCATTGTCCCAGAAATCCTCCACTCCAAACTCACCCAGCTCACTGTCTCCCCCGCCATCTGTCAGTGGATCACAAGCTTCCTGACTGACAGGGTGCAGCAAGTGAGGCTGGGGAGCATCATTTCTAGCACCCGGACATTCAGTACCGGTGCCCCCCAGGGATGTGTGCTTTCCCCACTGCTCTTCTCCCTTTACACTAATGACTGCACCTCACAGGATCCATCTGTTAAACTCCTGAAGTTTGCAGACGACACAACTGTCATTGGCCTTATCCGAGACGGTGATGAGTCTGCATACAGATGGGTGGTGGAACGGCTGGCCCTCTGGTGTGGTCAGAACAATCTGGAGCTAAACACGCTCAAGACTGTAGAGGTGACGGTGGACTTCAGGCAGAGCCCCCAGTACTCCCCCCACTCACTATACTCTACAGTATTGTGTCTGCTGTGGAGACCTTCAGGTTTCTGGGTGTCACAATCTCCCAGGACATGAAGTGGACACCCAATGTGGACACTCTTATCAAAAAGGCTCAGCAGAGGTTGTATTTCCTACGTCAATTCAGGAAGTACAACCTGTCTCAGGAGCTGCTGATTCAATTCTATTCAGGAATAATCCAATCTGTTCTCTGTTCGTCATCACTGTCTGGTTTGGATCAGTTACCAAACAAGACAAGAATAGACTCCAAAGAAACATCAGGGCTGCGGAAAGGATTATTGGTGTGAAGCTGCCCTCGATCCAGGACTTATATGCATCTAGAGTCAGGAAGTGAGCAAGCAGCATCATTGTAGACCCATCACACCCTGGACATCACCTGTACCAACTCCTTCCTTCTGGTAGGCGCTTTAGATCACTGTATGCCAGGACAAATAGGTACAAGAACAGTTTCTTTCCGTATGCCATCAGTCATATGAACACTTGAATTTTAGTCTATTATAAACCAAGTTCACCTGTTCATACACAGGTATACCTCATTGTATATAGTTCACTATTATTTGCACTACTGTTTTGTTTGCTTTTTGATTCTGTACAGCGAGAGCTCAGGGAAACTGGCATCAAATTCCCTGTATGTGTCCACAGACTTGGCGATAATAAAGGATTCTGATTCTGATTCTGAATGGTTTTAGAAAAAAACAGAGAGCATGTTAGAGAGAGAGAAAAAAAACAGGGATCAGGGCATTGCCAGTTCTTAGCTTTTTTGGATATTTTGGAAATGAAGTAGTACAATCAATTTGTAAAAGTTATCCAGAGGCGAGCATCTCTAAAAATTCAGAGTGGCATTCATGGTCAGTCCATGTACACTGTGAATGCTACACCATCAATGTTGACTCTGTCAGGAATCCTGTGAAGAGTCAATGCTATTGATGAATTCCTCATTCATACTAAGCTGCTAGACATGATCTTACCTGTAGCTTGTTGATACGCATAAAAAAGTCAATGTGAACTGGAATATGGCTCTTATTTAGTATTAAAGATAATAAATCAGGTTTTTGTTTAAGAAAGCTACCAGGTACATCAGTTTCCTTCTGTACCATATGGAGCTAAATCATATTAAACAGAAATTCTGCACTCTCGAAGGGCTCACTAGTATTATGGGGGCAATAGACCAAATGCAAATTTACATCTGCTAACCATTTGATTCTAAGCAGATCATCTGGAACATGAAATGACAATACACAGTGAACATAAAAGTTGGATTATAATGCCAAATCTAGCACCATAAATTTCACTGATATATTTCCTAGATCATTCTTTGAGGTCTACATTTAATTCCAGTCCTGCTGAATATGTTCAGTATAAATTAAACTAAATAAGATTTTTTTTGGTAAATGAGCTGAAAGTAGAGATTGCTTAGAGGTTGAAATATTGATTTGTATTCTTAACCAACAGTTTGGAAGGAATAATGACTTCTATTGAGACTTCGTTGAAAGCAAGTTGAGGGTATCTGCAGTTTTCAGGATCAAAGGATTCCTTTGGGTAACAAATGTTCTTTGGCTGTTTTTAGATTTTTCCAGTACAAAGATATGCAAATAGAAAAGTGAAATAGGATCAGCTTGGTTAAAAGCTGATCTGGAGCTGAGTCCGGGGCTTCTCTTTGGTGAGATTTACATTGCACGTAACCAAAACCACTGAATTATCAGAAGGCTAACTAATTGCATAATTGGCAATGAAAATGAACACCTTTATTAGCTAAATGTCTCTGGGTTATTTCATGATATATCCCAGACAACTTGTCAAATTTTGCTTCCTGGAGAATAATTTCATTAAACATGAATATACTAATTCTTTAAACTTACTATATCATGCGATATAGAGCTTTGTAACTTAACTGCTGTGAAACTTTTTGTTTTAGTATTTCTTATTTTGATATTGCATGTACTAAATATTAGCATACAGTATTTATTTCTTTGTAATTACTATAAAGAATAATTATATGTCCTCAGAGCACCTTTATCTGTTGAATAATTGACCTCCAGTACTTTGATTGTTTTTAATGTCCTTATCCAAAATATGTTACTATTTTTTAAAAAAGTGATTCCACCAACATAAAACAGTTTAAAATATTTTTCAATACATTCACTAAACTTTTCTTTTATTAAATATCTGTTCAAAGATGGATTATACAATCACAGAATGTTTGTTGTGCAGAAGGAGACCATTCCGCCTATCATAAGACCATAAGACATAGGAGCTGAATTAGGCCATTTAGCCTATCGAGTCTGCTCCGCCATTCAATCATGGCTGATCCCTTTTTCAAAAAATCTCCTCCTCAACCCCAGTTCCTGGCCTTCTGCCTATAACCTTTGACACCATATCCAATCAAGAAGCTATCAATCTCTGCCTTAAATACACCTAACGACCTGTCCTCCACAGCTGCATGTGGTAACAAATTCCACAAATTCACCACCCTCTGCATCTTTGTTTTGAAAGGGCACCCCTCTATCCTGAGGCTGTGCCCTCTTGTCCTAGACTCTCCCACCATGGGAAACATCCTTTCCACATCTACTCTATCCAGGCCTTCCAATATTCGAGATCCCCCCTTGTCCTTCTGAATTCCAGTGAGTAGAGACCCAGAGCCATCAAACTTTCCTCATATAATAACCCTTTCATTCCTGGAATCATCCTTGTTTAACCTCCTCTGGACCCCCTCCAATGCCAACACATCTTTTCTAAGATGAGAGGCCCAAAACTGTTCACAATACTCAAGGTGAGGCCTCACCAATGTCTTGTAAAGCCTCAGCAACACCTGCTTGCTCTTGTATTCTAAACCTCTTGGAATGATTGCTAATATGGCATTTGCCTTCCTCACCACCAACTCAACCTGCAAGTTAACCTTCAGGGTGTTCTGCACAAGGACTCCCAGATCCCTCTGCATCTCAGGTTCCTGGATTTAATTCCTGTTTCGAAAATATTCTGCACATTTATTTCTACTACCAAAGTGCATGACCATGCATTTTCCAACATTGTATTTCATTTGCCCCTTTCTTGCCCATTCTCCTAATCTGTCTAAGTCCTTCTGCATCCTACCTGTATCCACAAGACTACCTGTCTCTCTACCAATCGTTGTATAATCTGCAAACTTGGCAACAAAACCATCCATTCCATCATCTAAATCATCTACACTGGCATGCAAAAGTTTGGGCACCCCTGGTCAAAATTTCTGTTACTGTGAATAGTTAAGTGAGTAGAAGATGAACTGATCTCCAAAAGTCATAAAGTTAAAGATGAAACATTCTTTTCAACATTTTAAGCAAGATTAGTGTATTATTTTTGTTTTGTACAATTTTAGAGTGAAAAAAAGGAAAGGCGCACCATGTGAATGTTTGGGCACCCCAAGGGATAACTTTTACCAACGTCTCAGACCTTAATTAGCTTGTTAGGGCTATGGCTTGTTCACAGTCATTGTTAGGAAAGGCCAGGTGATGCAAATTTCAAAGCTTTATAAATACCCTGACTCCTCAAACCTTGTCCAGACAATCAGCAGCCATGGACTCCTCTAAGAAGCTGCCTAGCACTCTGAAAATTAAAATAAATGATGCCCACAAAGCAGGAGAAGGCTATAAGAAGATAGCAGAGCATTTTCAGGTAGCCATTTCCTCAGTTTCTAATGTAATTAAGAAATGGCAGTTAACAGGAATGGTGGAGGTCAAGTTAAGGTCTGAAAGATCAAGAAAACTTTCCAAGAGAACTGCTGGTAGGATTGCTAGAAAGGCAAATCAAAACCCCTGTTTGACTGCAAAAGATCTTCAGGAAGATTTAGCAGACTCTGGAGTGGTGGTGCACTGTTCTACTGTGCAGCAACACCTGCACAAATATGACCTTCATGGAAGAGTCATCAGAAGAAAACCTTTCCTGCATCCTCACCACAAAATTCAGCATCAGAAGTTTGCAAAGGAACATCTAACCAAGCCGAATGCATTTTGGAAACAAGTCCTGTGGACTGATGAATTTAAAATAGAACTTCTTGGCCGCAATGAGCGAAGGTATGTTTGGAGAAAAAAGGATGCAGCATTTCATGAAAAGAACACCTCTCCAACTGTTATGCACGGGGGTGGATCGATCATGCTTTGGGCTTGTGTGTTGCAGCCAGTGGCATGAGACTGGTAGAGGGAAGAATGAATTCAATTAAATACCAGCAAATTCTGGAAGCAAATATCACACCATCTGTAAAAAAGCTGAAGATGAAAAGAGGATGGTTTCTACAACAGGATAATGATCCTAAACACACCTCAAAATCCACAATGGACTACCTCAAGAGGCGCAAGCTGAAGGTTTTGCCATGGCCCTCACAGTCCCCCGACCTAAACATTATCGAAGTTCTGTGGAGAGACCTCAAAAGAGCAGTGCATGCAAGACAGCCCAAGAGTCTCACAGAACTAGAAACCTTTTGCAAGGAAGAATGGGTGAAAATCCCCCAAACAAGAATTTAAAGACTCTTAGCTGGCTACAGAAAGCGTTTACAAGCTGTGATACTTGCCAAAAGGGGTGTTACTAAGTACTGACCATGCAGGGTGCCCAAACTTTTGCTTTGGGCCCTTTTCCTTTTTTGTTATTTTGAAACTGTAAAATATTAAAATAAAGAAGTAATCTTGCTTAAAATAGTAAAGAAATGTGTCATTTTATCTTTATGCCTTTTGGAAATCAGGTCATCTTTTACTTGCTTAGCCATTCACAGTAACAGAAATTTTGCCAGGAGTGCCCAAACTTTTGCATGCCACTGTACATACAGCATAAAAAGAAGAGGTCCCAACACCAACCCCTGGGGAACATCACTAGCTACTGACAGCCAAGCAGAAAAGGATCCTTTTATTCCCACTCCCTGCCTCATACCAATCATCCAATGTTCTAACCATATTAGTAACTTTCCTGTAAGACCATGGGCTCTTAACTTGGTATGGAGCCTCATGTGTGGCACCTTGTCAAAGGCCTTCTGAAAGTCCAAATATACAACATCCACTACATCCCTTTTATCTATATTATTTATAATCTCCTCAAAGAATTCCAACAGGTTCGTCAAGCAGGATTTTCCCTGAAGGAAACCATGCTGACTTTGTACCATCTTGTCCTATGTTACCAGGTAGTCCATCACCTCATCCTTAACAATTGACTCTAACATCTTCCCAACCACTGAAGTCAGGCTAACTTGTTTATACTGTCTCTCTATAGACCAGCTCTCTGGTTCTAAATGCCTACCCATCAAATATTTATCCAATTCCTCTTGAAGTCCATAATAGAACCTACCTCCTGCATGTAGGCAGAACATTTTGGGTTGCATCCACCTGCAGCTTATGAAGATTTTTCCACCTATCACTCTTAATTCTTTTATATGCCCTCTAATCCTTGATCCCTAAAAAACAGGAACATCCCCCACTCTCCACTATCTGGATCTCTACTATTTAATATATTTTTATCGTGTCGACTCAGATCAGTTGGAAGGTCCCCAACTTACCTTGTAGGTCCTTAGCTAGGACCAATTGTTGTAACTCTTGTTGAGATCATCTCTAATGCATTCACGTCCTTCCTATAATCTGCCAATTAGAACTGAAAAGAGAACTCCAACTGCGACTGGACTAATGTTTTATCAGGATTCAGTATAATAACATTCTTGATTTCGTACTCTATTGGTAAAGCCCAGGATTGTGTATGATTTCTCAACCTGCTCCCAGTCTATTTGCTCAATTCAGAACAGTATCCTTAATATTTCAAAGTTATCATGCAGTTAATTTTGTTACTGTCTATGCCAGTCTTCACTCAGAACCAAAAGACTACTGGTTAAATTCAGAGCATTAAGTGAGTAATCCAGTTAGGTAGGTTTATGTGACAGGGGTGGGGGGGGGGGGGCAAGAGTGCTGCAACTTTCTTAAAAGACTGGTTTGTTGCTGAATATTATTGGTGAGAAATGTGTGTCTGTCCTTGATACACTATAAGAGTCAGAAGAGCTCCAAAAAGACGTGTACTTTTGGATATGAATAATGTCAGTTTCTATACAGTATTGATAAGTCCATTAGTTTAGTACAGTGAATTGCTGCAGCAAGCTTGCAAAAGTGACTGAATGTAGCATTGCTGATTTGATGTTAGTAGTGCAACATTGGAGTACAATGATAAACTCTGTATTCTCCCTCAACAGATGTGGATCATACGTACAGTCACATATTCACATTTATAGCCACATCCCACTAGTGTTATTAACAGGGATTATCAACTATATTTAGGACAATTACTGATTGAGTCCTTGTGATTTTAGAAATGTTCTTCTTTTGTTTTATTGCTGCAAATTTCAGAATATTTATGGGGTGGTGTGGCAAGAACCCCCTGCTGAATTAGAGTCTTCTCCATGAATTAATTGTCCGTAGAGATCAATATGTTGCTACCTATTCTCCTTGGTGAATAGCATAACTGCATAATGCAGGTTGAGGTGCTAGTGCAAGGTAAATGAGGAATAGGAGAAAGAATCACAGCAGAAAGTCATATCTGCTTGCAAAATTAAAGAATCTACTTCTATCTCCATGAAGAATAATGTGCAAAATGCTTGATAAAGATGTTGTTCTTGAAACCTGCTTTCTGCTTTGTGCAGCCACAAATGCAACCTCAGAGAAAGATGAAGAATTGATTGTAAGTGAATATCAAGGTAAATGCAACAATGGTTATTCTCAGATCTGGTTCCTTCAGGGATGATGTTGACTATTTGGAGGTTGTTGCAGTGTGCTTTCCATATTTATAACATTTCACACTTTGCTATCCACTGTTATAAAACGGAGATTACTAAGGTTCTCTATATACATTTCATTCTCAGCCATGTATGAAATCCACCCAGCGCTAGCTTCTATACTAAATGAGTTCTCATGTCAAGTGGCTGCTTGCAACTTCATTTCCACTGCCTTTTTGCTGTTCATTGAGCCAGCTTACAGATTTTGAACATTCCAATGAAGAAAGCTACAGTCATTCCCAATTGATTGATTGTTGGCTTGTGAGTAATGAGGTAAGAGAGAGAGAAAACAAAGGGTGTCTGAGCTTGAGGGAACATTTGATGCGGTTTAGCATCTAAAGGTGCATTTGCTGACCTTAAAAAACCTATGCAAGTTCATTGAACTCCTTCCTTGTGGCATTGATCTCCATCTCAGGATGATTCTGGGGATCTCTAGCCTTCCTTCTCCCTCTCATGTCCTCCACCGAGGTACCTGCAATAATATGCCGCCCTTTCATAAGATGCTTTAATTTTAACTAGCAATATTGGGGCCCTTCTGACACCTACATCCAGCCAATGCTAGCAGCATTGTTTACTAAAGAGAACCAGGTAGTTAAATATTTCTCACGGTCATTCCACTCATTTTCATGGACTATCACATTCACTCCACATGGATCTCCTGATGGAATGGTCACAAAAGTTAACAGCAGAAGAGTTTATAAGAATTACAGCAACTACTTTAGTGTGGATGAAGCTGCTTTATTGCCAGTTTGTAGTTTCCTTAGATTAGACAAGCTCAGAACCTCACTTATATTCATGGTGCATTCCATTTCCAGGGGAATACTTGTTTACTGCAGTAAAATTAATATCTGCATAGGACAGCCAAGAAATGGATTATGTTTTAAGCCAGGAAAGGAAAGCAGATCAAATGGAACAGAAACTACTGTACATTGCTTGGGAGATGATAGGAAGAAATAAAGAAATTCAATGGGAAGAAAATGGCCCAATTTTGACATTAATATATCTTTCTTCTTTAAGGCTGGCTGAACCTTATCATGCAATTCATCTTTCCTTTGAAAATATCATTCAATTTTTAGGGGTAAAATCCCATGATATTGTTATCCATGAGTTATTCATTCATACATGTAATTTCATATCCTTCTGTTACAAAGAAAGGGAAGGTATTTTCATTATGCTTCAATTTTTGCAAAAACTGGCAATGATAAGCAATTGTATCTATATAGTGCTGTTAGTTAAAGAGGTGCAGGGGGAGGGGTGGTATTGCCTCAGTGCAATGTTACAGGTTGGAATTTTGTGCAGCACAGCAGTACTTAGTTCATAACACAGGGTAAAGGATTTGGTACATAAATAATTTATTGAAATGAAAATTACAAAAAGGATCAATCTGAAGGATTATAGATTTCATTCCTCAGTTAAACATATTAAGATTACAATATTTTCTGAAAACAATCGCAAGTGCATTGGAAGGTTTTACGTAGTTCATGTGAAGTCACCGCTCCCTTTGGTTCAACTGCAGTGAGAGTCAACACTGAACCCCATTACATCGACTGCTGCCTTTGAAACAGAGACATGCAACAGGAGGCTCAGACTCTCCAGCTGAATTCCACCTGTTCTGCCCAGTGAGCATGGCAGAGTAGCAACATTCCTCTACCGATCAGGTCAACTAGCTTTGTTTGGTTAGATTGATTCATAATTCTAGTGGTAATAGCAATCTTTCTTTAAAACTATGCCCAATGTGTTCCATTAGAAATGGCTCCAAGAACATTTAACTACTTTTGTCTGAAAACTTAGAAAAATACTCTAATATCCTTTGTGGAAAAGAAAGTTAATTTAAAAATAACTGCAGGTCAGACGATTGATAATCAGACCGATCTTGGGGCATAAGTCCAGAGCGCATTGAAAATGGCTACACAAGTGGATTGTGTGGTAAAGAAGGTGTATGGTTTGTTTGCCTTCATCCATTGAGGCATTGAATATAAAGGTGGTGAATCATATTGTGCTGCATAAAATTTCAGTTAGGCCACATCTGGGGTACTGGTGTAGCTGTCACACTGGAGGAAGGATGTAGAATCTTGGGAGTCTTTGGAGAGGATGTAGAAGAGGTTCACGAGGAAGTTGAGACACACGAGACTGCAGATGCTGGAATCTGGAGTAAAATACAAACTGCTGGAGGAGCTCAGTAGGTGAGAGGAAAGGAATTGTTGACGTTTTAATTCGTGACTCTGTATCACGTTGCCTGGATTGGAGTCTATTAGCTATGAGAGGAGGTTGGACAAACCTGGATTGTTTGATGTCGAGCTTCGGGTGCTGAAACAAAATCACGAGAGGCATCGATAAGGCAGATAAACATGAGAACGTCTGTAGATGCTGGAAACCCAAAGCAACATGCACAGAAACTGCTGGGGGAGCTCAGCAGGTCAGGCAGCATCTATGGAAATTATAAGGTAGGTAGGCTCTTTTCTCCAGGGTGCTAATGTCAAATACTGGAGGGCACAGGTTTTGGTGAGTGGACAATTTGAAGTAGATTTGCCAAAGCCAGTTTTTTTTTTAAACACAACATGACAGGAAACTGGAAAGCACTGGCAAAGGATGTAATAGAAGCATATGCAATAACAATGTTTAAGAAACATTTAGCCAAATCCTTGACCAAACAGGGAATAGGGGGAAATGGACCTAGTGTGGGGAGACAGTCCTGCCAAAACATCTCGGCCCAACTTGTCGACTGTACTTTTTTTTCCCCCATAGATGCTGCCTGGCTTGCTGAGTTCCCCCATCAATGTGTGTGTGTTGCTTGGATTTCCAGCATCTGCAGATTTTGTCTGGTTTGTAAAGAGATAGTATTAGTTTTGATGTGAATCATGGTCTATGCATACATCATGGGCCAAAGGGCCTGCACCTGGGTTTCACTGTTCCATGTTGTGTTCCTGGGATTAAAGATGAGCCATCTGGGCTTGAGAGACTTCACATCCTATAAGCTTTGTGCAGACATTGTCCAGACTATCCCTATATTAAAAGGCCCTAAGTTGCAGGCCCTAATTTACTGTTGCTTCGGTGCTGGTAGGTTTAATGAGATGAAGTGCTGCACAGATGGAAAACACATCGGATTTGGTTCACAGTCACAGTCTACCGCCTCAAAGTAATGCCAAAATTTAAAAAATAATCACATGCACTGAGCCACTTTAGCAAAAAGGCTGACAAAGGCAGTGATATCTTGACAAGCTGCCAGCTTAACATTCCTTTGCTAAACCTTTTAGCTTCCATGGGTACCCCTTTATAGGCAATGATTGCTATGAAGACTATCCCTATATTAACCCAGAACCCAGCCTAAGTAACACCCACCGCTTGGGTCAGCAGGCATTTTCTTGGTAGTGACCTCGAAGGTGCAATTCTTTGCAAATTACTTGGCCCCTGTCTGATTTCCAATCCCAAATTAGTTGGCAAACAAAAGAACAGATCTTCCAAATCTGGCACCTTAGGCTTCTCTGGCAACAACCTACAATAGCAGCTTCTGTTATGGAATGTTCCTGCAGAAGTCACTGGATTTGGTGGCTTCTCTAATTAGACTGCAATGCTGCAAATCCATTCTCCATTAAACCCAACACTTCCTGCATTGCATTATTGAATTCTTCCATCAGTGACTATTAAAATCTTTGTTTTTAAAAATAACAATCTTAACATGTGTGAGCCAATGGATGCTATCTATTTTGCAATCATCCTACAAATGCTGTACTCTTTACTATTTAAATTGTATTGAATCATTATCCTTTGGCTGTCTCTAGGATATTGTATGGAAGAGAATTAAGTGATATATGCTCTGAATGCAAGCCGTGCTGTGCTTCACCAATCTACAATAAAGCTGGCCACGATCATCTAACAGTGTCTGTGGTCAGAACTTTCCTTTTCCATTTGCAGTTGTGCCTGACAGTAGAACCACAAAAGATTCTATGGAAATCTTCAGCAACACACGCAGAAAGCTGGAGGAACTCAGCAGGTCAGGCAGCATCTATGGAGAGAAATTAACAATTTACATTATGGGCTGGGACCCTTCAGAGTTGCGACGAAGAGATTCAGACCAAAAGGTCTACTGTTCATTTTCTTCCATAGGTGCTGCCAGATCTGCTGAGTTGCTCCAGCGTTTTGTGTGTGTTACTGGCTGACATCAACACTATGAAACATATGGCATTGAGCCAACTTTCATCAAGCTGGCTGAGCAGCCAATTGCAATAAAGAATTCCCAGAGGCAGCAAACCAAGATGAAAATTACACACTTTTTAATTAGCTATCTTAATCATATTATGGAGTTAAAAACTAAAGATTGAAGCATACATGCACAGTTAAAGTGAAGGCCAAATTAACATGAATAAAATTTAAAACCGTTATCATACTTGAAATATTTGTATGACAGAATTAAAATTCAAGGCCAAAATTATTTTAGGGTTAGAGAATTTGCTAAGGAATAATTAAGGTTCAGTGTACTATATAAAACTTCATTAAATCTGGTAACAAAGCATAAGACTTCCAGCATATTTTACAGCAGGACTAATTTGTATGCAAGTACTTTTCAATTCAAGTTGTTTCCATTCATTCCACTGAAAAATGCAGCAAAAGAAAATAGATAGTGCAGGAGCCCCAATTTCTGGATTTAAAGGATCTAAATTACGAGTTAAATTAACACCTGTAGTTGGCCCTAATTATTCCTACAAAATTTGTCCTTTTAATTCTCATCTTCTGGTCACAAGTGCCTTCAGGTGTTACTTAGGAGTGAGATGGTGCAGCTAAACATGATACAGCGTGGCTTACATTTTTTGAAACAGGTGGCAAACAGGCAAAGCGCGAATAATTTTCTCTGATCAAAGCTCACATGTCACTTTCAGTGGAAGGAGTGATGTGGTTTTGTGATATGGTTTAAGTAGAACTGCTGTTGCTCATCCTTTAATATCAAAGATGACAGGCAGGATATCAGCTTCATGCAACAAGTTCTTTGATGACTGATGAGACCTAGTTTTTTGGAAATGCGTGTCTGCAAATTGGACGGAAGATACCAAATGGCCTAGATTAGGAATCTTTCCAGTCTCTTTTTTTTTTCAGCTGGTTAAAGGTGTCTCAAAGAATGGCTTAGTGCCATGATTTCCCATCTTAAGCAAGTTGTTCCTCTTGATGCCAGTCTGTTTCACACTGTTTCACAGTTACTTATTTCTGTTCGCTTCAGGTAACGAGGTCTGTATTAGTCACCTATCCGTGATAACAGCTCAGCGTGCCTCCCCCCCCCCTTTCTTTCTTCTCACTTTTTTTCTCTCTGAGAGTGAAGGAAATACTCAGCCTGACCTGCCAGACAAGTCTTCCCGCCCTGAATTTTGTGTTGTTATGATCTCTGGTCTATGATCTTTTGCCTATGTTCCCTAACTACTTTAATTCACTCATTGTTAAACTGTTTACAGGTTTTCTCATGGTCACATCGATTATAGCCTATCCTTCTTGCTTACCTTCTCTGCAGTGTAGCAAACTGCTTTTGATTTCTTCGCAGTTCTGATAAAGGGTCTTCAATCTGATACATTCGCTCTGTTTTTCTTCCCAAAAATGGAGACTGACCAGCTGAGTATTCATAGCATTTGCAGCTTTTAACCCCTTTTAAACTTCTTTTCCTCACCCTTGCCATATGCCTTCTATCATGGGAAAACTATTTTGACCCTCGACCTTATCTATGCCTCCTATATTATTAAACACTTCTACCAAGTTCCTCCTCAGCCTCCTTTGCTCCAGGGAAAACAAGCTGAAACTTTCCAATTTCTTCTCATACCTGAGTTTTGAGTCCAGGAAACAACATGCTGAACATACTCCCAAACAATAACATTCTTTCTAAGTGTGATGACAA
Source organism: Mobula hypostoma (assembly GCF_963921235.1). Classification (NCBI taxonomy): domain Eukaryota; kingdom Metazoa; phylum Chordata; class Chondrichthyes; order Myliobatiformes; family Myliobatidae; genus Mobula; species Mobula hypostoma. Next base: position 55,049,528 of record NC_086104.1, on the reverse strand, counting down.
GTATTGCTCAATATGCTCCAAGTGTGGTCCAACCAGTGTTTTGAAACATTGCAATACAATGCTCTAATTTCTTATATGCTATCCCATCACCTGTGAATGGAAACATGTGATATGCTTCCTTTTTTCCCCTGTTAACATAGGTTGTGATTTTCAGGGAAGTATGAACTTGGACTTCTCAGTCTCCTTGTTCACCGACATTCAATAATACCTTGTCAATTTATTGTATACCCTCAACTCCTATCTGCCTTCATAAAATACATTACTTCCAACTTGTAGAGATTAAATTTCATCTGTGAACACTCCACCATCTGGGCTATATTCTGCTGTAGACTTAGACAACCTTCAGGATCAGAATTAATATCACTGGCATACTTGGTGAAATTTGTTTCTATATCCACAGCACTAGTCATCGTGTCATCTGCAATATTGTGGAGCACACCTTATATATTTGGATTCAGGTCACAAACAAAAAGATTGCCAGAACTGATCTTTATGGTCACAGATTTCCAATCAACAAAACATTCGTCCATCACTTTCTCCTCCTCCTTTCACTAAACCAATTTTGGATCCACTGAGCCAGCTTGTCCTAATCTTCTGGACTAGCAAGGACGAGGCTGAGGATGAACCCAAGTGCAGGACACAGGCACGGAGGCAGAGTCATGAGGCGTTAGCACAGCCACAAACTGGGAACCGGTGTCCAGGAGAGTCTTTACATGGAGACAAGGTTTTCGTAGAGTATCCAGGAAATGATGCGGAGCTTGGAACTGACAATCCCAAGGAATCAGGAAACAAGGTTTACTCACACTAGAGTCAACCAACAAACTGGCAAAGCATGACTGTGCCGTCCGAGTTTTATCCTATGTTCACTAATGGGAACCAGGTGTGCTGTAATTAGTGGAACTGGGAATGATTGGAAATCAAACGAGGGGATTAAGGCCCAATTAAGGAGGTAATAGCAAGATGGGGAATTGCTAGTCAGGACCATGACAGTAACCCACACCCCCCCAACTTCAACGGGAGCCTCCAGGAGAACCTCCAGGCCTGTCCAGATGGTCCCGATGGAAGTCTTGGATGAGGGAGGGGTCTAGGATGAAGGAACGAGGAACCCAGGAACACTCCTCTGGGCCGTACCCTTCCCAGTTGACCAGGTATTGGAGGCCCCTGCCCCAACGGGGCACATCCAGTAGCCACAGGACAGTGTATGACAGATGGTTGTTGATGATCTGGGTGGGTGGAGGGGTTTCGGTCGGAGGACACAAGGGGCTGACGGAAAGTGGTTTTAGTTGGGAAACATGAAAAGTAGGGTGGACGTGCATAGATCTTGGTAGTTTAAGTCTGACTGTTGTGGGGTTGATGATACTTTTGACCATGAAAGGCCCCAGGAAGCAAGGGACGAGTTTCTTAGGCTCATTTTTGAGAGGGATGTCTCTGGATGAAAGCCACAGCATCTGCCCAGGTTGATACTCAGGCGCAGGAGTCCAGTGTCGATCGGCAATCCTCCTATTGCAATCTAGCTGATCTGAGCAGGGCTGTGTGTGTGTCCTCCCAAACCCTGTGGCGCCGATGGATATGGGTCTGAACAGGTGGCACCGCAATCTCCTCTTCTTGCATGGGGAACAGCGGGGGTTAGTACACAAGGGAGCACTCGAAGGGAGACCTTCTGATGGCAGTACTAACCAGAGAGTTGTGGGTGTATTCAACCCACGCGAGGTGGTCACTCCAGGTAGACGGGTTGTTGGTTGTAATACAAAGTAGCTTTGCCTCCAAGTCCTGGTTGACCCGTTCCATTTGCCCGTTCATCTGTGGGTGTCTTTTCAGGAGTGTTAGGGTCCAATCACTCCCGGGGTGGCAGGCAAACTGAGATGTGTGCCCCCACCGGAGAACCTGAGATCTGACGGAATCAGGCACAAAAAGGCGATCGGCAGGTCCATTGCCGGGGTCAGCGTCAACCCGTTGGGGTTCCTTTACTATAGACTCAATCTCCCAAGTGAGGGTTGCCACCACACAGGATAGCGGGAGGATAGTCTCTGGGCTGGAAGTGTCCTCCTTGGAGTTGTATTGGTGGGAGAGCGTGTCCGGCTTCCCATTCTTGGACCCTGGATGGTATGCGAGGGAAAATTGAACCGTCCAAAAAAAATAATGCCCAATGGGCCTGGCGGGAGTTCAAATGTTTGGCGGTCTGAATATATCCCAGGGTCTTGTGATCAGTCCAAACAATAAACGGGTGTTCTGCCCCTCCAGCCAGTGCCTCCACTTCTCCAATGCTAGCTTGACCGCCAGTAGTTCCCGATTCCCCACCTCGTAATTCCACTCAGCGGGGGCAGTCAGCAAGAAAAGAAGGCACAGGGATGAAGCTTTTCATCCGGACTTGATCATTAGGACAGGACTGCTCCTACCCCAGAGTTGGAGGCATCAATCTCAACAATGAATTGACGGGAGGGGTCCAGCTGGACCAGGATGGGAGCAGTTGTGAACCGCTTCTTCAGGTGAATGAATGCCAAATCAGCCTCAGAGTCCCAACAAAAAGGCATGGTAGGTGAGGTAAGTTGGGTAAGGGGCGCCCCCACCCAACTGTAATCCCTGATAAATCGGCGATAAAAGTTTGCAAACCCCCAAAACTGCTGAAGTTGCTTGCAGGTTGTGGATCTAGGCCATTCTTCCACCGCCCGGATCTTCTCGGGATCTGCCCTCACCTGCCCGCTCTCGATGATGTAGCCCAGGAAGTTGACCGAAGGGACGTGGAACTCACATTTCTCCGCCTTCACAATTAACTAGTTCTCCCACAGTCTCTGGAGGACTAGACGGAAATGGTGAATGTGCTTCTAGGGGCTGCTAGAAAATATTAAGATATCATCTAGGTAGACGAACATGAACTGATTAATAAAGTCCCTCAGCACATCATTGATTAGGGCTTGAAAAACGGTGGGGGCATCAGTGAGGTCAAACAGCATGACCAAGTATTCAAAGTGGCCCAAAGGTGTATTAAAGGCCATCTTCCACTCGTCTCCCTCCCTCATTCTGACTCGATGGTAGGCGCTACGAAGGTCCAACTTTGAGAAGATGGTGGCTACGTGAAGTGGTTCAAATGCCGAGTTAATGAGGGGTAGTGGGTACTTATTTTTAACTGTTATATTGTTTAGGCCTCGGTAATCAATACAGGGACGAAGCAACTCATCCTTCTTCTCTATGAAGAAGAAACCAGCATCCACTGGGGAGGATGAAGGTCGAATAATGCCCGCCGTGAGGGAGTCACTAATGTATTTCTCCATGGTGTCTCTCTCCAGTCGGGATAAGTTATAAAGACAACTGGTGGGTAACGAGGCCCCGGGGAGAAGGTCGATAGCGCAGAGGCAGGGAAAGAGCCCGTTGTTTGCTGAATACCTGTCCCAGGTCATGGTATTCTGCAGGGACTCCAGACAAGTCGAGGGGCTCCAAGACAGGCGGGGTCGCGGTAACCTCCCTAGGGGATGGAGCCAACTGCAGACAGGTGGCGTGGCAAAACGGGCTCCAGCTGGCTATCTTCCCCATAGACCTGTTGATGTAGGGGTTGTGGTGGTTCAGCCAGGGATATCCTAGAACTACAGGGGCTTGAGGAGAATGGATGAGATTAAGTCGTACCTCCTCTCGATGGTTTCCAGACAGAATCAAGGTCAGGGGTGGTGTACAGTGCGTACCCGAGCCAGCAGTTTTCCATCCAGCACCCGGGACGCCAGAGAGGTACTTAACAGCTCCCAAGGTACTTTGGCCCGGGAGGCTATGTCCTTGTCCAGCAGATTTCCCTCGGCGCCGGAATCCACCAAGGTGGATAGGGACAGGGACTGTTGTTGATAATCCACGGTAGCCGGAATCTTCATCTGGGTTTGGGGGACTGAAGGGAGTGTCACCCCTTTCTACTGCTGAGCCCTCCCTTTTGGCCACAGAGGACGGGTATCCTAGAAATGTCCCGGCTGGCTGCAATAGTAACAATCCCCAGCTCTCCACCTCCGAAGTCGTTCGGCAGGGGAGAGACTGTTCCATCCCAGCTGCATCGGTTCCTCCCCCAGGGTAGTGGGGACAGTCGGAGCAGGAGCTATACTTGAAGTGGCTGGGGAAGGGAGGCTGGCTGAAGGTGGTAAGGTGGACGTGGGCTGACCCAAGCAGCGGGGAGACTGGTCTTTTCTCTCAGATGCTCTTGAAGTCAATTATCGAGCCTGGTGGCTAGAGAGATCAAAGAGTCCAGGCTGTACACGTCATCCCCCGCTGCCAGTTCATCTTTTATTTTAACTGAGAGGCCCTGTTGGAACACTTCCCGTAGTGCCTTGTTATTCCACCCAGAGTCAGCCGCTAATGTTCGGAACTTGATGGAGTATTTTGCTACGCTTTGCAAACCCTGACAGAGAGTTTGCAAGCACTTAGTGGCGTCCTTACCGCAAATGGGCTGTTCAAAGACCTTCCTCATTTCGGAGAAGAAGGAGGGGAAGGAGGAACAAACCTCTGATCGGTTGTCCCAGACTGTGGTGGCCTATGCCAAGGCATCCCCTCGTAACAGCCCCATGATATATGCAATCTTTGATCTGTCTGAGGTGTATGTGGCTGTTGCTCAAAGACCAAAGAGCACTGTAATAAGAAGGCCCGGCACTTCCCTAGGTCCCTAGCATAGGGTTCCAGTTCAGGTACGTACGGCTCTCGAGGGGATTGTGTTGCCGATCCCAGGCTGTGCAGTTTTATCAGTCGGGGCTCTTGGAAGGGATGGAGTAAGGGAAGTGGATACCCGTTCAACCTGCTCACTGACCTTCCTCACATTCGTGGACAACACATGAAGATTTTCTATGACCTCTCTGAGCAGTTGGTCATCGGCACCCAGAAGGTAGCCCTGGCTGGTGAGGACCTGTTGCATGGTGTCAGTGTCCACTGGGTTCATTCTTGGCCAGTTCATTCTGTTGCAAGGACAAAGCTGAGGACAAACCCAAGTGCAGGACACAAGCACGGAGGCAGAGTCGTGAGGCGTTAGCACCACCACGAATTGGGAACCGGTATCCGGGAGAGTCTTTACACAGAGACAAAGTTTTCATAGAGTATCCAGGAAATGATGCGGAGCTTAGAACTAACAGTCCCAAAGAATCAGGAAACAAGTTTTACTCACACTAGAGTCAACCAACGAACTGGCAAAGCATGTCTGTCTGTCTGTATCTTGTTTTACGGCAGTTGGCATCCAGCTTAATGGTGCATTACCGCCACCCTCTGCTCCAGAATGTGCACTAGACATACATTCTAAATCCCTTCACCCAATCACACACACACACCCAAACCTACACTTCACCCTCCCATCTTTGACCATCCTAGTATCCTATTCCTGTTTATTCATCATATTCTATAAAAAACCCCTGTACCCCTTAAAAACGCTAAAAATACCCGGACTTGTGCTCTCTCACCCATGCCCAGCAACCCTTTTAATGTGAATTCCTGCATCCCCAACTCCCTTAATTTATTTCTCATCATCTCTCTCTGTATCCCATACTTCCTGCAACACAAAACTACATGTTCTACTGACTCCTCTTCCTGACATTCCTCGCACAATCCTGTCTGGTGTTTCCCTATCATTTTCAATGTTTTGTTTAATGCACAATGCCCCAGCCTTAACCTAGTCCACACAATTTCCTCTCTTCTGTTTCCATTACCTACCCTAGTAACTGCAACACTCTTTTATATTTGATATAAATGCCTCCCTTTCCCCTCCCTGTCCCATCTTTCTTGCCACATTCGGTTGACTTTTTCCCAGAATACACACTTAACCTCTGCTTTACTGATACTAATGTGCATTTCCACATTTTCTTTCTTTAACACCCTCTTTGCCAACTCATCCACCCTCTCATTCCCCTTCACCCCTACATGTGCTGGAACCCATAGAAATTTTACCTGACCTCCCTGATTTGCAATTCTTGTAACTAACTGAAGGACTTCATAAAGTACATCTTGCCGACTGTTTGTGTGAAAAGACCTTAAACTTGCTAGAACTGAGGATGAATCTGAACATATCAATGCTTTGGATGGTCTGGCTTTCTGCACCCATTGCAACGCAACCAACACTGCCAGCATCTCCACTGTAAACACCCCTAACTTATTAGATGTTCTTCTGCTGATTCCAATTTCTTTTGCTAGTATTACCACCCCAAACCCTGTCACTCCTGTTTCAGGTTCCTTCGCGCCATCTGTATAAATGTGAGTATAATCACTATACTTTTCCATCACATGACAGTTAAATGCATTTATCAAATCTGTTTTATATCTTTCTTTCCTTTTTACCTCTAACAAATGCCAGTCTATGTCAGGCCATACAAGCTTCCATGGAGCTACAACCAGATAAACTACTGAAGGACTTATCCTCAGATCAAATACTCCACATTATTTTGCAATATCATTCCCTACCCGACTAAAGGTATCCCTCTGAAACCTCCCATTTTCCCAGCACTCCTGCAACACTCCTTTAGTAGGGTGAGAATCATTGTGCCCCTGCAAGTTAGCCTAGTAGTTTGCCATCAGTTGCATCCTTCTTAGTTCCAAAGGCATTATTCCTATTTCTACCTGTTTGCTAATGGGAACCAGGTGTGTTGTAATTAGTGGAACTGGGAATGACTGGAAATCAAATGAGGGGATTAAGGCCCAATTAAGGAGGTAATAGCAAGATGGGGAATTGCCAGATGGGACCATGACAAGCCTACCATGTGCAACTTTATCAAATGCTTTATCCTAATATCCACATAGACAATGTATGATCAGTTTTTCTGTTTTTACTAGTTACCCATGTTGACTCCTCAAAAAACTTAACAAGATATTATCTCTCCCTTTGAAAGGCATGCTAACTATCTCTAATCAGCTCCTGCCTTTCCAAATTTACAGAAATTCTGTTGCTTAGAATTTTCTCCACCAATTACCCTACCACTGATGTAAGCCTCAATTTTAATTACTTGGTTTATCCCTGCTGGTCTCTTAAATAAATGAATAACATTAGCTATATTCTAGTCTTTTGGTACCTCATCTGTGGACAACAAATAGGGAAACATTTCTGTCAGCATCCCTCCTAATCCTCTGGCTGTTAACCACCAATCTCCAATGTCTTGAATGTCAGGAGTCCGTGCAAATCAGGGGCAGAGAATTCAGGCTACATACTAGAATTTCTGCCACCAGAATTTGTTGAGTTAATTTATTTCTTCAAGTGTGACAATGGATCCCTTAATGAGGGGCAGAAGCAGAAACAAATAATTATTCAGACACTGTTGCATTACACATTTTTGTGTAAAAGGGTGATGGCAGGATCAGTTTGCTTGCCCCATGACCAATTTAATCAAATAATTTGCTGACTCTAAATAATTAGGACTAAAATTGAAGAACAGTCTTTTCTGAGCCGTACCAACAGGGAGCCAGCACCTGCTGTCTTGCATCATTAACATCCACTTCAATGCAGCCAACAGAAGCTTTTAGCACAAGCAACGGATGAGATGCTTCTGTATGATGTTAGCCCTTTGTTCTGCAGTTTTCCATATCTAGGCTAAAACTGTGCAAAGGAAATAGGAAGTAAGATGACAAATTCCCTTCACCAATATTCAGGCTTTCAGCACTGGATTTGAGATCATTGCACTGGATTTTAGTCTCACCCACAAAACAATCCGTACTCCCAGAATAAGCTTAATGCCACTATTAATTGCGACCATTTGTTTGTAGGGCTTCAAAAGGGCTTTAAAATGAGGGTAAATGTCATTTTTCAACATTTGGAAATGTTTCAATCATGTTTATTTTTATTTAAGAAGCTACACCAATACAGTTTGATTACTCCCAAAATATAGGTCAGCAAATAATTTTAAAACCTGTTAGGTCAGCATGGTGATTGATGGAGATTGTTACAAGTATGATGAAGTGTGCAACAGAGAGCTGTCTGTTAGTGCAGTGATGCACTTGTTGGTGACGAGATTTGCTTCTCTGTTCACTGATCTTGATTATCCTGGGCTTTGTTGGAAGCAATGTTCAGAACATAACAACGTCAAAAATAGGAGCAGGCACAGGCAAATCCACCCCCGAGCCTGCTACACCATTCAATAATAATCATGATTGATGCGATCTGGTCTTCAACACCACTTCTACATTCTCCGCAGGCCCCATTACTTGCTCATAGTTTAAGTATCTGTCAAAGTCTGCCTTGAAAATATTTAATATCTCAGCCTCAAAGCTCTCTCAACCAGAGAACACCAAAATCTCCTGAACCTTGAAGAAATTCCATTTTATCTTTGCCAAAATAGGTAAATACTCTTCATACCATCCTGCCAATTCCTCTCAGAATTTTATAGATTTCAATAAGATCAACCCTCATTTTCCTAAGCTCCACTCAATATAGACCCAAGCAATTCAACTTATTTTAATGTGTCAAGCCCACCTCAAAAAACAACATAGTGAGCCTCGTGGTATGAACATAAAATTTTTCAGTTTCAGGTAATCCACAGTCTTCAGTTATCATCTTCCAGCCTGTACCTTCACCTCCACTTCTACCTACACCTACACCTACCCCTAACTTGCTCCATCATCCCCTTCTTCACCTGGTTCTACCTATCCCTTGGCAGCTCCTGTACACTTGCTCATTAATGCAAAAATTTAATCAGCCAATCATATGGCAGCAACTTGATGCATTAACGCATGCAGACACAGTCAAGAAGTTTCAGTTGTTGTTCAGACACCAGAATGGGGAAAAATATGATCTAAGTGATTTTAGCCATGGAAAGATTGTTGGTGCCAGAGGGGGTGGTATGGGTATCTCGGGAACTGATTATCCCCTGGGATTTTCACACACACCAGTTTCTAGAGTTTACAGAGAATGGTGCAAAAAAAAAACCCAGAACAAAACATCCAGTGTGTGGCAGTTCTAGAGGAGAAAATGCATTGTTAATGAGGGTAGTCAGAGGAGAACAGCCAGACAGTTTCAAGCTGATGGGAAGGAGAAAGTAACTCTAAAAACTATGTGTTATGGCAATGGTGTACAAAAGAACATTTCTGAATGCATAGTAAGTTCAACCTTGAAGTGGACAGACTACAACAGCGGAAGACCATAGACATAAATTCAGTGGCAACTTTATTAGGTACCTGAAGAAGCGGCCACTGACTGTAGATGTAATTTGAGCTGTGCCTAGCCAGTGTAGAGAGAGTAGAAATACGGACTAACCACTCATCTTGAAGTACGCCTGTGCTGATTGTCAGTGAAGGGAGATATTATTACTGATCTGCATTGACAGTGGCCTGCTGATAAGGAAGTCGATGATCCAGTTGCAGGGGGAGGTTTAGAGGCCCAGGTTCTGAAGCTGATTGATTAGTAGTGAAGGGATGATGGTGTTAAACGCTGAACTGTAATCAATATCCAGCAGCCTGACGTAGGTAATGCAATTATCTAGGTGTTCTAAAGCTTCCTTTTTAAAGGACGCAGATAGTCTCTAACAATCTTCAAGAAACAGGGTGCACTTGGCTAGTTTATTTGCCATCAATATAGATTGTGGTTCCAATATAGATTGCTGTGGTATTGCACTAGTCACTGAATGCCATTCTGACAATGCCACGGTTAGCCCACTCCCTGTTTTCTATTTGCTAGCAACACCACTATCCATTCTTATTTTGTGCAGTAACATTTATATGGCACCGTATCAAATATGTTCTGGAAGCTCAAATACTGGTTGGCTTTTATCCGTCCTGTCTCTGTTATCCTCAAAGAGCTCCCACAAACTTGTTATAAATGATTTCACTGTCATAAATCCCTGCTGATTCTGCTTGATTATCTTGTAGTTCTACTAATGTCCCAACATTAAACACCTAATGGGTTCCAGTGTTTTCCTAATAACAGCTGTTCGGCTACCTGATATACACTTACACCGTTCTCTATCTCTCTTCCTGAACATTTGTGCTTTGGTAAATTGGTTTATTATTTTCCCATGTACCAAGGTGCAGTGGAATGCTTGTCTTGCATACAGATCATTGCAACAGCGCATTGAGGTTGCACAAGGGAAGCCAGTCATAGAGTTCAATTGTGTTTCAATTACAGAGAATGTGCAATGCAGGCAGACAATAAGGTGCAGAACCATAAAGAGATGAATTATGAGATCAAAAGTGCATCATATCATATTAGGGGACGGATAAATAGTCTTATAATTGTGGGTGCAAACTGTCCTTGAGTCTGGTGATATGTACTATCAGTCTCTTGACTCTTCTTCCTGAATCACAAGGGAGGCAAGAGAGAATGCCTGAATGGATGGAGTCTTTGATTTTGTTGGCATCCTTACCAAGGTAGGGAGAAATGCCAACAGAATCCATGGAGAGGAGACTGTTTTCAATAATCTGCTGTGCTGCGTCGACAAACGACTTGTTTTTCTTGTGGTCACAGGCAGAGCAGTTGCCTAACCAAACCTCGATGAATTAGGATAGGATGTTTTCTATGGTGCTTTAATAAACATTCTCAAGGGTCAAAGGGAACATGCCAGAGTACGTCACCGTCCTGAGAAAGGAGCGATGTTGAAATGTCTTGGCTGGATATGCCATCATGCTGGTCGAACCAGCAAAGGCTATTGGTGATGTTCACTCCTAGGACCATGACAAGGAGCTGTCAATTCTCTCGACTTCAGCACCGTTGATATAAGCAAGAGTATGTGCACTGCCACTTGTCTTGAAGTCAATGCCCGGCTCTTTTGTTTTGCTAACCTTGAGGGAAAGGTGGTTGTCATGACACCATTCATGATGAAAGGCTCCCTGTCTCTTCCCCGTACTTTGATTCACTGTTATTTGAGATACGGCCCACAGCGGTGGAGTCTTTGCAGGTGGAGTTAGAACAGAATTTGGCCACATATTTGTGACTGCATAGGGAATAGAGTAGGGAACGGAGGATACAGTGTTGTCAGGCACTAATGTTCAGAATAATCAGGGTGGAGGTGTTGCTGCTTATTCTTACTGATTGGTTTGCTGGGCAGAAAGTCAAAGTTCCAGTTGCAGAGGGAGGTGTTATGTCCCAGCCTAAGAGTTTGGAGATGAGTCTGTTTGGAATTATGGTATTGAAGCTGTAGTCTATAAACAGAAGTCGAGAAAAGGTGTCTTTACTCTCCTGATGCTCCAGAGATGAGGGCAGGGCTAAGGCAATGGTGCCCATCATGGACCTGTTTTGATGGTAGATGAATTTCAGTAGGTGGAGGTTGTTTAGGAGGTTGGAGTTGATGTGTGCCATGACCAACCTCTTGAAGCACTTTATGATGCAGGATGTCAGAGCCATTAAGGCTGTCAGTAGTTATTAAGGCATGTTACTTTATTTTTCTTAGATATAAGGGGGATTGTGGTCTTTTTCAGACCTTGCCAGAATCTAGAGAATTTTAGTAGATTACAACCATTGCATCCAATATCACTGTAGCAACTTCTTTTAAAACATCTGAATGAGGGATTTGTTTTCCTTCATCCCTTTAGTTTGACTCATGCTTTGCTTTTCCAGTGACAGAGAATATTTCAGTTCCTCCCCCTCTCGGCCACCAAATTGATAACTATTATTTCAGAGTGAACTTTGATGTAACTTGATTTCAATTCACAATACAGAATGACAAACGCATATATTTATTTCATCATAGATAATGGAAAATGAGAAATCTCTTAAATTGAAGATGATTTGGTGACATGATTGTGTTTTTTCTTTTTAATCATTTTTCTTATATGTATGATGTATTTGCCAAATGAATACCGAGATTTAGAAACAGGTTATATTATATCATTGAATTATACATATTTACTTCTTATATCTTGATGGGCGACTTTAAATGTAACTTTTAAAAGTATACTATCATTGATATGCTTTCTGCCTGAACTCTCTAAATGTTGTGTAATTTTGAAAGCCAAATTAGATCAAAATCAGACTGAATACTGTACCTGAACATAAACATCAACTTTACATGTTAATGCAGTATTTCTAAAATTTAACCATAAAAATTTGCCAACCTAATCATGCAGAGCAGGCTATTAAACCTTTACCAGCATTACCACTAAGCTATGCTTTAGACATTGAGCCCTTTGATTGTATCATGTTACCGTGGAGTTATAATGGATGGAAGAATGACTCTGTCTTGATTATATGGAACTAAGGCAGTTTGTTTAAGGGTGTTAAAGTGTTTAAGGTAATGAACAGGCACAAGCTTATTGAATGATAGTTTATTTTTAAGGATGCAAATGCTCTGCTCATGTTATTAACAGCATCTCTTCTTCTACAGTATTGTCTTTAGGAATACCTTAAATCTGCAGTATGGCTTGATGTCTCACTGAGCTCCCACTTTGAGAGAGCTCCTTTTCAAGAAGCTTGCTTGTTATGATTAAATTAAGCTTGTGCAGTAAATGTATGCCATGGTAGCCATTACAGCTTGGGGTGTTCCAGACTTTGGAGTTCAATTCCAACGCTGTCTGTGCGTTCTCCCTGTGAACCCCATGGGTTTCCTCTGGGTGCTCTGGTTTCCTCTCACA